>NC_138878.1:19875904-21075904 GCF_965194805.1 Balaenoptera borealis | reverse complement strand
CTCTTGTGAAAAAATGCCCATGTCTTAATTCATGTTCCTGCATTCAGCATGCATATATTTTAAAATGAGAAAAACAAATAACAAAGCTGTAAAATAAAAATAACATAAAGAGGAAAAATCCATAGAATGGCCTTTTTGAGAAACGTAAAAAACCTGATGATCCCACTGCAATGTAGAAATAATCTTTAAGAACTACATATAATGTACAGCATGGTGACTACAGTTAACAATATTGTATTACACATTTGCAAGTTGTTAAGAGAGTAGATCTTAACATTTCTCATCACACAAAAAATTTTGTAATCAGATGAGATGATTGATGTGAACTAAACTTGTGGAAATCATTGTGTGGTATATACACATATCAAATCATTATGTTGTATATCTTGGACTAATACAATGCTATATGTCATGTATATCTCAATAAAGCCGGAAAAACTTAGCAACCATTTTAAAAAATTACTGAATGGATTACTGAATGGATGATTGCCATTATCCTAAACAGTGAAACACAAAAACCCATATCAAGTCAAACCAGAAACAGGGATACTCTATATCACCCTAAGTATTTAACACTACTCTGAAAGTGTCAGCAATTGCAATAATAGAATGAAATAATTGGATAAGCTTCTATACATTAGAAGATGTCAAAGTATCCCTATTTGGTGATTATTATCATATGTATAACTAGAGCTTAATAAGGAAATGTGGTAAAGCAATAGATTACAAGTATACAATAATCAGTAGATTCTTCTTTACTCAAACAAAACAAATGAAGAATTGAAGTTTAAAAATCCATTCCCAATAGCAAAAAGTTAATAACATACGTAGGAATATACTCAGTCGAAGAAAGGCGTCAGACCTATATGAAAAAAGCTATGTAACAAATGGAAAGGCTTCTTTAATATGATAAAAATGTAAATTCTCCCAAAATAAATAAATGAATTTAATGCAGTTCCTATTGAAATTCCAACAAGATCAAGATGGTAAAGGAGAATTGGATAAATTTATCTTAAGTTATGTGATAAGTAAAGACTCAAAAATAGCAAAGAAAACTATGAAAATGAACACAATAAGCATATCAGATAATCAGGCTATCCTATAAAGACACTGCAATAAAATGTGGGGAAAATAAAGAACTACACTGAGAGAGTAAGTATTCTGGCTACATATTAGGCATAGATATTTTAATTAATTGTCATTTTCTTTATTCCAGGTGTTCACCCTCCCTTCCCCCTCTTCTTTCCTCTTTATCTCTCTGAACTTTCATTCAGAATTTCTCATGTCTAGATTCAGTGGTATATTATATAGTTTAATTGTTATGTCCAGTCAAGCACCATGGCTATTTTCCATACAAAGAATAAAACCCTAAGTCTGGTAGACATGGGACAGGAAATTTTTTTCTTTATGAAGGAATAACCTCTTCTAGGTGTTATTCTTCTAGGTGTTTAAGTGGTAAAGTAAGTCAATCAAACTATAATTGACTCTAATTGGGACTCCCACAGGCTCTTCATCTTTTAAAAAGTACCTAAACTTAAGAAGAGGTGAAAAATTCATCTATGATTTTAAGTATTAGAAAATCTGATTTTTGTAAGAAATTATCTCTGATTCTGAATCAGAAAAAAAAAATATATATATATATATATTTTTTTTTTCTAAAGCATTAGTTAACACTAAACCAGAGATAGTTCCATATCTTAAGTCAATAGATGGGTCCATATACCATTTTTTGACTGTCAACCTGATCTCTAAGAAATAATACCAAGTTATATATAAACTTTATGTTTAGAGATCTAGGTGATACCACTTTTTCTTTCTTACAGACTCCAGCAAAAAAGGTTTGTTTTAGACCTGGAGATGACACTGTGCTCTATGGAAATAGATGCACTGGAAGTGGCAAATGTGGCAAGTTTCTTATTCACAATAATTAAAGTGTTGGCAAATAAGAGCTATGAGAAAAGGCAAAAGGGATTTGGGGTATTAAACTGTAAGCAGGGAATGTTGCTCAATAGCAGAATAGCATCTATAAGGACACACCGGTTTATAACATAAATGAGGATGATCACTTGTTCACTATTCTTCCAAATGCACTTAAATCACCAGAGGAAGGAAAACGGACTGGTCTGTTATGCTTTAAGCGGAAGAGAGAGTTTTTAACATTTAGGGTCTAATGGTGATTAGACTAATACTCTGTATTTACAGTATCTGGCCACACAGGTGGTTCAGATATATCTATTTGGAAGATATTAATGAATTATCCATTTAATGTCTTTTATGACTTGGGCAAGATGATCTTGGACAAGATGATCTTTTGTGATCTTGGACAATAACTTAACTAACTCTAATCATGAGACGCTTGGTTGTTGAACTAAAAAAGAAAACTGCAACACAAACACTTCTCAACATTTCCTTACGATCAAAATCAGTCTACAGGGCACAGACTACCAAGAAACTCTGCTCTAAATTTTATCTAAACATTTTCTTAAACCTTGGTTTCATGGAACTTGGAAAGGCGAGTTGATCACTTCTGAATGCACCGCTGTAAATATTCCTTTGCATAAGCACATTAATGATCAAATATTAGGTTACCCTTTTGTGACATTTCCTGAGCTTTAATTTGTATTTAATTGAAAGTATGTTAGAACTGCTGTAACATTTAGAAGCATGGCTCTGGGAAGGCCACACGCTCCTGTCTCCTTAAGTACATATTTATCCAGCAGGCTAACATTTTGAGACAACTATGCCAGCTGTTAAGAAGATTTTATAGGTTTAATGTTGACACATGAAAATTTTAATTTATGCTTTATCAATTGTTGACATAGGTGATGATTAGCAAAATAGAAAACAAATCAATTGCATTTTTCAATTAAAAAGATGTACCATAGCATACAGTTTAACCAGATATTTTCTGTTCCTGATACTGTATTGTCTTCCACTCGTAGAGTTAGTGATATAATTCCTAACACTTTACACGTAACTGGCCATGATATTTTAAAAACTTCATTCATCAGCAACACTGCAATTACACTTACATTTATTTCGTTGCCTAATGTTTGGGGGAAAGTTTTAAAGTAATTTAGTCCTTTCACAAATATATGAGGCAGATATCAATATTTCCATTTGACAGAAGAGAAATCCATGCTTGTAAAAGCCACTAGCTCATCTATAGCAGGTTCAGGATTTGAACCCAGATTCTCTATCTCCAAGTCCAGTGCTTTTCCACTGTATACAATCATGTAGGATTGACCTATATACACTACCATGTGTAAAACAGATAGCTAGTGGGAACATGCTATAAAGCACAGGAAGCTCAGCTTGGTGTTCTGTGATGACCTAGATGGATGGGATGGGGAATGGGGGTGGGAGGGAGGTCCAAGAGGGAAGGGATATAGATATACATATAGCTGATTCACTTCATTGTACAGCAGAAACTAACACAACATTGTAAAGTAATTATACTCCAATTTAAATAAATGAAAAAAATAATAAGGGGCTGTCTAAGTCTGTTTGTTTTATGAGCAACAAAGATTCATTTCTCACAGTTCTGGAACCTGGAAAGTCCAAGATCAAGCTGCTGGCAGAATTGGTGTCAGGTGGAGGTCCACTTTCAGGTTTATAGATGGTCACTTTCTCGCTGTAACCTCACATGGCAGAGTGGACAAGGAAGCTCTCTGGGGCTTCTCTCATAAGGGTACTAATCCCATTCATGAGGGCTCCACCCTCATGACCTAATCACCTCCCAGAAATCCTCTTTCTTTACATACCATTGCATTGGGAATTAGGTTTCAACATATGAATTTGGGGGGACACAAATATCTAGTCTATAGCAGAGGGTGTGTGTGTGTCTGTGTGTGTGTATGTGTGTGTTTCCTTGGAACTCTAGTGAACCTGCACATGTGTCTTTGGATCACATGCACAAACACCTTGAGTAATAAAAATATAACATTGCTAGACAGGTACGTGCCTCTGCATTTTAATAATTTAGAGAACATTATAGCTCAGTATATGCATTTAAAGACCCAATATATTCTGTATGACTTTCTTGTTGGTTCAGTTGTTTCTCAGCTTAACTATTGAAAATAATGTTTCCGACAAACAAACATTGATCACACTTGTGTTACTCTGTCCAGATGTAACAACAGACTCTGTCTCTAGCCCACATTAAACCTCTTAGAATTATATGCCTTATAAAAATATGAGCAGAGAGAGAGCCTAACAGATCAACCCAAGAATGAAGCTAATTAAAAAAAAAGGAACTTGTAGCATTTAGGGATTTCTAACTGCCACAAAAAGTCCAGAGGTTCGGCTCACTAGAAGTGCTTTATTCAGTACAGGTGGTTCCCTCTCAAACATCCACTCACACTCAGCATGATTTTCCCCTTCACCGATTATTTTAAATATTTGTTTTGACTTGTATTTATTTTAAAACATCTGATATACTATACATTCTAATATAATATAATATTATAGGCTTTTTAAAATTTTTTGCCATTCTATCCATTATAATATCTACTACATAATTATTTATCCTGTTTTGTATTTTGTTCCAACTGCAGAATATAGGGCAGTGTCGGGTACACAAACACTCAAAACTATTTGTTGAGTTGATATGTTATGTGAAAGGAGGCTAGAAAATTATTCTCCCATTGAGAAGCATTATACACCATATGACTTTTAAATTGCCTTATTCTGAATCTTGCATACTGCTTATCATAGTACCATCACCAATTCTCATTTCATAAGTTCAAGCCAAAGGTCAGAACTGCTTTTCTTTCATCTACTCTCATCCTCAAATATGTTGAAGAAACTGTCAAAGGCAGTTCAAAAAGAGGGGAAAAGTAGCCTGGTGAGGTGGTGAATAAAATTTTCCTCATTCATGCGATCTCTCTTATTAAAAAGGTCTCCTAAGCTTAGACCCATGAGCCAGGCTTAATTAAAGTTATTTGCTTTTAGCTTAGACTATGAATTGCCCCTTCTCATTCTGAGGTGTAATCCACCACTGACCGCATGAGTGGAAATCTGGGGCTCTGTCTTCCCTAGAATTTGTCCCTTTGTCCTCAAATGAATCACTTTAATTAAAATAACAGTCTCTCTCTCTCTCTCTCTGCTACAATAATTTTTCCAAGTCTCAGATTTCCCTTGGATATTTAAAAATATTGCACAACAAACTCTTTTTATTTCCTCTAGATCAATCTTTTTTGTAAACATCTCTTCTTTTTTTATTATGACTGGATATTTTAGTTGATGTCTTTGATTGATAAATATTAATACCACAAACAGATTTAATAGACTTCAAAGCAAAGGAAATAGCAGTGTTCTTCAATGCTTATTTCTTTTGGGCCTAATACAATGCTTGAGACTTAGTAGGACTAAGTTTATCACAAAATAAACTTTATGAATGAAAGAAGCAATGAATTATATGACCAATTATTTCCAGGACTGAGGATGATTTGAAATCACTGCAATGTAGTGAAGCTACTTTAAAAACAGACTATTTTAAATAAAATTTTTGTGTTATATGTGATATCATGGTTGCTGAAAATAAGAGAGATGGTTGGATTTCGTGATGACTTATTATGCATTCATTCTATCGAAAATATTTATTGAACCATGTAATTCGCCAGACAGTGTGTTTAGTGTGCAATAGAGCAGTGAACAAACAGACTGTCTCTCCCTTTAGCAATCATGTATTCTCATGGGAGAAATATACATTAATCAGAAAATCACATATATCATGAAATATTTATATCTATGTTAAGCTATATGAAAGAAATAAAAAGAGTTTTATAATGAGAACCCAACCTCAACAGGAACTAGAGAAGGGTAGAGGAGAAAGCCTCCCTGGGGAAGAAGGATTTAATCTGAAGAAGAAGAATGAGCTGTGCCACAGTGAACAGGAAGGAGAAAAATATTCCAGGCAGAAAAAATAGGTGTGAAATGCCTGTGAGATGGCCCACTGGAAGAATGAAGGGCAGTAAGAAGAGAAGCAGGAAATGGGAATGTAGATAATGTAAACCAGATAATGTGGGTTAATGAAATCATGTGAAAGATTCTAAATTTTGTTCTGAAACCAATGGCACAGCATTCACTGATGTTGTTTTTATTTTAAGATGATTCCATTTTCTGTATGCAATATGGGACTGAAAGGGAGCAAGAATGACAGTGAGGCTAAGATTACTGCCACAGTCCAGATGATGGCAACTTGTGCTTTGGGAGTTAAAAGACTAGCTGGGGGATCTAAAGTGCCTAGAAAGACTTGGCTCATATGTGAACACTTTACTAAAGATGACAGCTTTGAGGAAATCAGATTTGGGGTAAGGATAAAATGTTCTGCTTTGAATATGTTAAGCTTGGCATTACTGTATGAAATCCAAGGGCAGATGCCAACTAGACATTTTTATATTTACACACCAACACAAATATAGTCACACATGGGTCTGCAGCTGACATGACGGACCCATACTGGAGATGAAATTTTGAAAAGGAACAGCTTATAAGTAATATTTATAGCAAAGAAGACTGATAACTTGCAGGCAGAAGGGTGGAAGGAAATCCATGGATGAGCAACATCACAGAAAGCAAAGACAGCAAGTTTCAACAGAAGGTAACTCAACTGTATATGAACTGATGCTTGAGACTAGAGATGTGAATGGGCACCATCAATATTATCTTCATTTTATAAATGGATGATATGGCATTCAGGAAGAGTAAGTAACATGTCAAAAATTACATAGTGACATGGTCAAGATTTCAAGTCCGTTGTTTTTGTTTTTTACTATAAATTCTCATCTCACTACATTATGATATCATGATAATCTGGATACTAATATAAGGCAATTGAGCTTACTTCCTTATTCAGACAGAATAGAAGACAGAATAGTATAGTCAGAGCCTGGTCTCTGTAAGGTAAGTAGACAGATACAGGTACATTCTTATTAGAAGGTGGCATTAGGGTTTCACCTGCCCTAAACTGGCCGCCTTCTCTTGAGTAATCTGAAATTCTTATGGAAGTTCTAAAGGCTTGGCTCTGGAATTTCTTCTGTATTTGTCAATAAGGTACTTGTGGAACATGAAAATAGAGTCACACTAGAAGAGTAAAGAGAAGAAGAATCAAGAATCATGACACATTAGTTCTCCACAGAAAAATAACCTTCTGAGTTGGGGCCGCCTTTGACTGTTTTATACAGAATATCCACCTCTTTCCATCTCTCCCATTATCTTGCCACATTTTCCTTCATAAAATATAAGCATTTTAAAAAATTTGTCTATTGCCTTCCTTGCTCACTAATAAACCCAAGGAAGTTCAGAACTTTACTGTTACTCATTCTTTACTGAAAGCATCTAGCAGAAAGTCTACACATACTGGTCACTTGATAAATAAGTATAGAATGAATGAGTAAATGGGTTATTAAGATAAACTTCAGAAGTGACCCAAGAATTATTCATCTGTATGAACCTGACAGGGTTTGAATGCTAGAATAACTAGAATATCTATAATTTGTAATAGGAAAGTCTGTATATCAGCCTGATGCTTGGAAAAAAGTAAGTATAAGGTGCATGTGTTGGGGGAAGGTGAATGCCATTGTTTATTGAGAGATATCCAAAGGAGATATCCAGTGGATACAAAGAATGTGAGTATCCCAGAAAAGAGAAATAAGCCTGGGTGGCAAGGAGAGGTAATAGTTGAAAAAAATCAGCCCTGAGATAATGCATCTCCTTTTCATCTCCCTCTTATGAATAATAAATATTCTCATTGACTTCATAGCAAGTCCCATTTTTCACAATCTCCTGTTCTTCCTTCTTACTAGTCTCTACCTTTCTACTACAAATGAGAAAGAATGAGGAAATTTCAGAATAGTTTATGTATATTAGGGTACAGCCCCAGGTAGCAGAACATAAAAAGGCACTAATCAGTCACATACATATGGGTACATTTAAGATTGATTTTTCCAAATACATGATTGTTTCTTTAACATATTAAAGACACACTTTACAACTTCTCCGTTTTACGAGTTTAGTATCCAATTTGTGTCTCTGGATTGAGGAATGGAATTTGAGATGGGTTGTCCAATCTTACTCAGGGAATTCAAAACCTCTAACATAAGAAATATCTTTAACTTTCTGTGCTGTGGTTGAAATTCTCCAACAAAATAAGGCATTTTTAGATGCAGCTAAAATTCTTAAGATATCATCAGACTTTCACTGAGGAAAGGAAGTTAAGCTCACATTATTTGGTATAGAAAAAACATTGCATATACACACTCCCACATATAGACACACCTCATTTTGTTGTGCTTTGTTTTATTTCATTTCGCAGATACCGCATGTTTTTTAATTTTTTTATTTTTATTTATTTTTTAACATCTTTATTGGAGTATAATTGTTTTATAATGGTGTGTTAGTTTCTGCTTTATAGCAAAGTGAATATATAACATATATCCCCATATCTCATCCCTCTTGCGTCTCCCTCCCTATCCCACCCCTCTAGGTGGTCACAAAGCACCAAGCTGATCTCACTGTGCTATGCAGCTGCTTCCCACTAGCTATCTATTTTACATTTGGTAGTGTATATAAGTCTATACCACTCTCTCACTTCGTCCCAGCTTATGCTTCTCCCTCCCCGTGTCCTCAAGTCCCTTCTCTACGACTGCATCTTTTTTTGTGTCCTGCCCCTACGTTCTTCATAACCATTTTTTTTTCGATTTCATATATATGTATTAGCATATGGTATTTATTTTTCTCTTTCTGACTTACTTCACTCTGTATGACAGACTCTAGGTCCATCCACCTCACTACAAATAACTCAATTTTGTTTCTTTTCATGGCTGAGTAATATTCCATTGTATATATGTGCCACATCTTCTTTATCCATTCATCTGTCGATGGGACATTTAGGTTGCTTCCATGTTCTGGCTATTGTAAATACTGCTGCAATGAACATTGTGGTACATGACTCTTTCTGAATTATGGTTTCTCAGGGTATATGCCCAGTAGTGAGATTTCTGGGTCGTATGGTAGTCCTATTTTTAGTTTTTTAAGGAACCTTCATATGGTCCTCCATAGTGGCTGTATCAATTTACATTCCCACCAACAGTGCAAGAGGATTCCCTTTTCTCCACACCCTCTCCAGCATTTATTGTTTGTAGATTTTTTGACGATGGCCATTCTGACTGGTATTAGGTGATACCTCATTGTAGTTTTGATTTGCATTTCTATAATGATTAGTGATGTTGAGCATGTTTTCATGTGTTTGGTGGCAATCTGTATATCTTCTTTGGAGAAACGTCTATTTAGGTCTTCTGCCCATTTTTGGATTGGGTTGTTTGTTTTTTTGATATTGAGCTGCATGAGCTGCTTGTAAATTTTGGAGATTAATCCTTTGTCAGTTGCTTCATTTGCAAATATTTTCTCCCATTCTGAGGGTTGTCTTTTCGTCTTGTTTATGTTTCCTTTGCTGTGCAAAAGCTTTTAAGTTTCATTAGGTCCCATTTGTTTATTTTGTTTTTATTTCCATTTCTCTAGGAGGTGGGTCACAAAGGATCTTGCTGTGGTTTATGTCATAGAGTGTTCTGCCTATGTTTTCCTCTAAGAGTTTTACAGTGTCGGCCTTACATTTAGGTCTTTAATCCATTTTGAGCTTATTTTTGTGTATGGTGTTAGGCAGTGTTCTAATTTCATTCTTTTACATGTAGCTGTCCAGTTTTCCCAGCACCACTTATTGAAGAGGCTGTCTTTACTCCATTGTATGTTCTTGCCTCCATTATCAAAGATAAGCTGACCACATGTGTGTGGGTTTATCTCTGGGCTTTCTATCCTGTTCCATGGATCTATATTTCTGTTTTTGTGCCAGTACCATACTGTCTTGATTACTGTAGCTTTGTAGTATAGTCTGAAGTCAGCGAGTCTGATTCCTCCAGCTCTGTTTTTCTTTCTTAACATGGCTTTGGCTATTCGGGGTCTTTTGTGTTTCCATACAAATTGTGAAATTTTTTGTTCTAGTTCTGTGAAAAATGCCAGTGGTAGTCTGATAGGGATTGCATTGAATCTCTAGATTGCTTTGGGTAGCAGAGTCATTTTCACAATGTTGATTCTTCCAATCCAAGCACATGGTATATCTCTCCATCTGTTTGCATCATCTTTAATTTCTTTCATCAGTGTCTTATAGTTTTCTGCATACAGGTCTTTTGTCTCCTTAGGTAGGTTTATTCCTAGGTATTTTACTCTTTTCCTTGCAATGGTAAATGGGAGTGTTTCCTTAATTTCTCTTTCCGATTTTTCATCATTAGTGTATAGGAATGCAAGAGATTTCTGTGCATTAATTTTGTATCCTGCTACTTTACCAAATTCATTGATTAGCTCTAGTAGTTTTCTGGTAGCATCTTTAGGATTCCCTATGTATAGCATCGTGTCATCTGCAAACAGTGACAGCTTTACTTCTTCTTTTCTGATTTGGATTCTTTTTATTTCTTTTTCTTCTCTGATTGCTGTGGCTAAAACTTTCAAAACTATGTTGAATAACAGTGGTGAGAGTGGACAACCTTGTGTTTTTCCTGATCTTAGTGGAAATGGTTTCAGTTTTTCACCATTGAGAACGATGTTGGCTGTGGGTTTGTCATCTATGGCCTTTATTATGTTGAGGAAAGTTCCCTCTATGCCTACTTTCTGGAGGGTTTTTATCATGAATGCATGTAGAATTTTGTCTAAAGCTTTGAATTTTTTTTAAATTGAAGTATAGTTAATTTACAATACTGTGTTAATTTCAAGTGTATAGCAAAGGGATTCAGTTTTTCAGATTCGTTTCCATTATAGGTTATTATAAGATACTGAGTATAGTTCCTTGTGCTGTACAGTAGGCCCTTGTTGTTTACCTATTTTATATACAGTAGTGTGTATACGTTAATCCCAAACTGCTAATTCATCTGTCCTCTGCATATTTTACAAATTGAAGGTTTGTGGCAAACTGTGTCAAGCAAGTCTATAGGTGCCTTATTTCCAAAAGCATTTGCTCACTTTGTGTCTTTGTATCACATTTTGGTAATTCTTGCAGTATTTCAACCTTTTTCATTATTATTACATTTGTTACGGTGATCTCTGATCAGTGATTGTGAAGGCTCAGATGATCGTTAGGATTTTTTAGCAATAAAGTATTTTTAATTGATATGTACATTGTGTTTTAGAAATAATGCTATTTCATGCTTAATGGACTACTGCATAGCATAAACATAACTTTTATGGGCACTGGGATACCAAAAAATTCATGTCATTTATTTTATTGTGATATTCACTTGGTTATGGTGGTCTAGAAAGGACCCTGAAGTATCTCTGAGGTGTGCCTGTATATAGAGTTTTCACGCACTCTTGAATACAGAGTCTATGCCATGAACCATTACCTAAAATGTCTCTTAATAAGTCCTAAAAAGGTTACTGAAGCTTATAGATGCAAATTATCTTTAATATTATAAAATCTTATAGATATATAGAGATATAGATAGATATGGACATGGACATACATATACATAGACAAAGACATAGATATAGACATGGACATAGACATAAATATAGATATAGATATGGATATGGATATAGATACAGACAGAGATATAGACAGACATGGACATGTCATAGCCATAGACATAGATATAGACACAGATATGGATAGATATGGATATAGATATGGACATACAAATAAACACAGACATAGATATAGATATGGACAGATATCATGGAGTAGTAATTAAATCTTTGTGTGGTCATGTGACTGGCTTTTACAGTTCCTCTATAACAGGATTTCTCAACTACAGCATTGCTGACACTTGGGGCCAGATTTGTCGTGGGAAGCTGCCCTATTCACAGCAGGGTGTTTACCATCATCCCTGGCCTCTATCCACTAGATACCAGTTGCACCTGTTCCCCAGGTGTGATGACCAAAACTATCTCCAGACATCGACAAATGTCCCCAGAGTGGCAAAATCACCCCAGGTTGAGAACGATGCTCTAGAATAGTGTTTCCCAAAATGTTTCTCAGAGCCTCAGACAGAAAGTGTTTGTTTAAACATGAAGATCTCTGGTCCTCTCACAACTAATTGAATCAGAATCTTTAGGGAGGAGGTTCTGAGAATCTGAATTTTTCGTAAGTAGGCTTGATGGTACTAAGGAAATTATAAGTTTAATATGCAAATATGCTGTGAGATAACCACAAAATAAACCTCAATTCCGAGGCAAAGTGAAGACAGTGATTCTATGAGGTCAGTATATATTTTTCTGATTCACAAATGCACAGAGTGAAAAATATTTACAGCTAAAAGGCATTTTTATTGGATTTGCAATACATAATTAATATTGCACTCCATGAGAATTGGACTGCTAGCTAAAATGGCCACATTCTATCTGTCATGTCACTAATTATTTCTATAGTTCTGGGCAGGTCTTAGTGCCTAACACAGAGTTAGCGAGCGGTAAATATTAGTCTCCTCTCTCTTTTTCCTTCCCATCCTTTTAAAGCACTCCATTAAGAAAAATGGAGTGGCCTCTCTATTTCACAAGAAAGCAAATTAAAGGAAGATCTGATAATGCTTTGATAAACACAAATGTTACTTATGTGAATGGCCCACTATTATTATCCATATGATATTAGGAGTGTTTTTTTTTTTTTAAGATAACAGTCAAATTCCTGTTTTTCCTCCTTCCTCATGTGCTGCCTTCACACATAGTCCAGCTGTGGCATATGGTCAATTCTTGATTATCTGTGAATGTATTAGCTGTATTGTAGATTATCCACATGCATTGTGAGCTGACTCATTATCCAGCTGAACAGCTGCTAACACATCTGTCTTCTCCAACTCACACTGGGGCTCCCAGAGAGGCTTTCCCCCTCTACCAACCAGCTCATACAACTCTGCTCATTTGTGTCTCCTCTGAAATAACCCAGCCTGTTGGAGTCTCCAGCCTAAGGGTTTGTGGGGAAAAGAAATGGAAACAAGGTAAGACATCAGGCATGTTTCCAAATTCCCTTTCCTCTTCATGGAGAAGCTCATAAAAATTGACCTCTCTCCTACTACAAAAATAGATACATTTTGTTTGATGAAGCATGTTTGCCTCATCACTACACATATTGCTGTCTCCTGATAAAGAGTTAAATGGGGAAATACAAAAGGGAAGAAGATAGTTATGGGGATTTCAGAAAAACCTCCCAAAGAAAAATTTATACTTTATATAACCCACTGTGGTAACTTTAAAACACGTCTACAAAATACTCTGACACTCTTCCCATCAAAAGCCGAGCCTATAACCCTTCCCTTTGACTCTAGCTGACCTTAGTAAATAGTCATCTAGATGAATATGGCAGACATGACATTAAGTGACTTTCAAGTGTAGCTCACAAACGTGATGCAGCTTCTGCCTGAATTCTAGAAGACTCAGACAAGAGAAGTGAGCCACCATGGAATAAATCTGACTGCTCTGAGGCCACTATACTGTGAAGAAGCCCAAACTAGCTCATGCTGAGCTATCACATACATGGAGAATACATGAGAAAGACAGAGATAACATGATCAGCCAGCCCCCATCTCACTGCACATAAGTGACCCCCAGTTGGAACTACCAGCCTAACCTTTCCCAAATTCCTAAAACTGGGACGGATGGCAACATTACTGTCATTGCCATAAACCACTGAGTTTGGGGGTAACTTGTTGTACAGCAATAGATGGCTGATACATCCCCTAATACCTCACCTTAAATACAACTTCTCATTATCGTTGCTTAAGAATTTGACTCTTTTCTGGTAGAAAAAGGTGTGTAAAGGCCCAGAGGCATATGTATCTCTCATTTATTTAACAAGCATATGTTACCTCAGATGCTTTTCTAGGCAAGAGTGATTTATAGTTTAGCACACATAGTTCTACACTCCTGGGATATATAGAGCATAGAAGGGATACACATGTTCGGTGCAAATGAGTAAATAAATAAATAAATAAGTGAGAAAGAAAGAAACAGTGAGAACTATTAATGCAGAGAAAAAATATGTAAAGAGGTCACATACCAGGGAAATAGGACTTCCTCTGGATTGAGGGCAGGGAGGGTAGTGGGTCAACTTTATTCTCTAACTGTTCAATGTAATATCCTGATATCTGGGGTATATATCATTTCAAAGCTCAGCAACATGACAGAACATTGAATAAGGCTAAACATAAAATGCATTATGTAAATGGTGAAATCTTCAAGGTTCTATGTGCCCTGGGATCTTAAGTTATTAAGCAAATCTTAACCAATTAGGAAATGAAAATAAACTAACAAGATAAACAAGAGAATAAACACTTCTTCTTAGATCAGATGTGGACCCCAGTCTCCAACAATGTGATGATTGCTTTGCTTCGGGACAGTGACAAAAACAGTCATTGACTTACTGGCACTTTTGTACCATCTGTGTTCATGCTCCTTCTCATTAGTGCCTAGCAGGAAGAGCTTATTTGATAAATAATAAATTTAATGAACCTCTACTATTCTCAACACTGTGAGGGAAGGCAAAATAAGACAAGAGAAAAAAGAGTCAAGGGTTTGCTCTTCAGAAATTTATATTGTGGAAATATACAGACTATTGCCCAAAAGATCTATTTACGTATTCTGTAGGAGTTTATTAAACACCTACTTAGGGACCTATTACTAGATGCTAGGTACTGTAAGAGACAGCACTATCAGATACTGTCACTGCTGTCAGACTCTTTTTTTTTTTTATTTAAAGGATTAAGATAACTTATCACATAATTTCATTCCAGTTTGCTTTCCCATCACAAAGTAACCATGTTTCAGGAGAAGTTAAACTTTTATTCATACACAGTTTATCTTCTTATTTTTTAAATTATTCCTATTAAATTACTTTTTTTTCTTTTTACCATTCCTATTAACAATATTATAGATGATTTGCAACTATAAATTTCAGTAACCTTTTTGGGACTTACTAAGAGACATTTTAGGTAACAGTTAATGGCACAGACTCTAGATTCTACAACGCATGGGAACTAAACCTGTGATCTAGCCACATGTACATTTTTAATCTCTCTGTGCCTAAATTTCATCACTTGTAAAATGGGACTACCAACAAATGTCTTTGATCTCATGTTTAAGGAGTAAAATGAAAGCATTCAGCACAAGGCACTGCATATATTAAACACTTGATAAAATATTACCATAAAATTACAGTGATTTTGTTTTATTTGGCTCTCAAAACACCTTTCACAGGTACATAAATATAGTTTTATTATCCTCATTTTATAGAAGATGGAAGTTGAGACATTACATTATTTGCCTCTGGCCACATAGTAAGTCGAATAGTTGGTATTCAACTCCCAATGTTCTGATTCCATATCCAGATGTACTTTTATAATTCCTGAGATTTATTATCCTTCTGAAGATTTCACATCTGTCTCATTTAGTGCTATGACTAGAAATAATGTAGGAATAATTTATTCTTCACTTTTCCTCATCCCTCACATCCATGAAATAAAGCCTATCAACTCTAGTTCCAAAATTTATTCTGATCTATCCACTACTCCCCATCTGTACTATTGGACATAACCTGGACCAAGCCATTATTATGTCACAATTGGACATTAGCTAGAGTCAACTCATCAGTCTTTTGAGGGCACGCTTTCTCTACTTCTCCAAGTATAATACAAACAAATCCCTTATTGTGGCCTAGAAAGGTTGCTACAAAATTGTTCTGCCCACTACTCCTCTTCACCTCTCAGTACCCCATATCGCCTTTGCCCAAGTCAGTAGCCCTGAGACTCACTGGTCTTCTTTCTAATCTTAGCTTAATGGGTTTCCCTGCCTATCCAGAATGGTCTTTCCTCCCATCCCAGCATTTCCTATGACTGGATCTTACTTGGAATTTAGGAATAAACTCAGAACCAACTCTAGTGTGAGGTTGCTCCTGTCCCTGGCCACAGAGTCCAAATTAATCTCCCCCCACAGTCACATGCTTCTGTTTTACTTTCTTTATAGTACATACCACACTATAAAATTATCTGGTTTGATTGTATATTTAATTGTTTATTTTTCTCTGTTTTCCTCCCCTAGAATATAAGCTCTAGAAAACTCATTCACCTTGTTCATTACTGAATGCCTAACTTGTAAAACAATATGAGGCACAGACCAGGCCTCCAATCAATATTTGTTGAAGTAATGAATTAACTTTACTCCCTGAAGCTTTTTTGAGCCTAAGAGTCCACTTAAGAATACACATGTCCTGCAAAGTTGGTGTTTCCAACTATGGGAATAAGATACCCATTTGAGTGAATCTCACAAGAGAGAAGGTCCACAGAGACAAAAGGCATTAGCATACCAATATTAGTAAACAGTATTGCTTACAATAACAATAGTAATAATAATAATACATTGAATGTTTACCAATTACCCAATGTGGTTTAAGGGAAATTTACATATGTCCTATCACTTAATCCTTACAACAAAGCTTGAAGCAGACATTAGTGTGCCTATTCTACAGATGGAAAACTAAGGCTCAGAAAAGCTATGTCTCACAGTTACCCTACCAACAAGTGATAAAGAAAATATTTGAACCCCAGTTTATCTGGCCCCAAAGACACATTCTTTACAGAATCTCCTCTGTGGAGCAACCTGCTGTCTTTTCAATGCCTGCTTATTATTTTCAATGACAGATAATTTTGCTAATTCCATGAAAAGGATAAAAAAGCTGCTGCACTATCCATCAGCTATGTATCTACTTTTTTTTTTTTTTTTTTTTAAAGATCAGGTTTTTTTTTTTTTTTTAATTATTTATTTATTTATTTATGGCTGTGTTGGGTCTTCGTTTCTGTGCGAGGGCTTTCTCCAGTTGTGGCAAGCAGGGGCCACTCTTCATCGCGGTGCGCGGGCCTCTCACTATCGCGGCACAGGCTCCAGACGCGCAGGCTCAGTAATTGTGGCTCACGGGCCTAGTTGCTCCGCGGCATGTGGGATCTTCCCAGACCAGGGCTTGAACCCGTGTCCCCTGCATTGGCAGGCAGACTCTCAACCACTGCCCCATCAGGGAAGCCCCTGTATCTACTTTTGAAAACTGGTAGAAATGGTTCTCCCTGGATCAAAAAACACTACCAAAGTCCTTATTATCCTTATAGTTTTAAAGTCCAGTGTAGTCACAGAAAGATTTAGGTTTTGTTTTGCTACAAGGTTTCATTTCAGGGAATACAAAGACAGACTGAAAGCATATGTCTCAACACTGATCATGTGGCACATGGACACTCTGATGGGAAGAGAGGGAGATGAGAATGGAGTCTGGTAAGGGGCTTGTGTCACCCAGCCTGAGCAGGATGAATGAAAGGGGCCTTACGAGGCTGAACACCCATAACTGGGGTCAGAACACTGGATTTATTACTATTTTCCATTCACTGAAAGGCCCCCTCCTATGGTTTTATTTCATTTTCAGCTTCTTGTATTTTAAACATTGAAATGCAAATGTGACATTTAAACTTTTAAAGGGACATTGAAAATGAACAGCTATGAGTAGAGTGTATTTGGTATGGATTGGTGGAGTGGAGAGGAGAGAAAATGTTATTACATCCAAAGGAAATTTAACTGAAGAAGAGGAAGAAAAAAAAAAAAAAACAGACTAAGTTACTCATATAATATGAATCTGTTCCCTCCTCAAGTTATTTTAAATAAATCACATGTTGGGAAGGTCTAAGAATTTTATCTTAGCCAGGAAAATATAGATGGGCTCTTTTCCTGGGTTGATTGATGAGATGGAGAGGGTTTATGGGGGAAAATCTCAATTGCTTCTTACAAATAATATTTTAATTCTCTGCTACTAATTCAAGAAGACCTTAACAATGCTGCATGTTGAGGTAGGGGAGAAAGTTTGATACTCATCAGTGACCATTATAAGTAGAAAATATATGCATATATTTACATTTACAGAAAATATCTGTGAACTTCCTAAAGTGATAGAAGAGACTTGTATAAACCAAAATAGTATGCAAATAATTGCATAAGGCAGAGGATATGTGGCAGCAAAGTAGTAGCAATAATTAAAATCTCCTGTGAAGGGAGTGAGACCAGAAAAGTCCAGTGATTTATCCAATAACCATTGTGAAAGAAGTTTCACAATGAATAGGGGTTGGGTGAATGGGAAGCCAGGATTATTCAGTCTGGGGGGGCATTTCTATAGATGGAAGTATGGCCAATAGTCAGCACTGCATGTTAGCTTATACTTAATTGAGGGGATGAAAAGCAACTCAGAAAGAAGATGCTACTCAGACACTCCCCCTCTCAGAATTCTTTATGAGTACCCATATTTGACCATTTTCTGTCTATGAGCTTTAATGGCCTGCTAGAATTCTAGCATAGGCTCTCTTGTTCACGCTCCCTCTCCCTCTTCCTCTATCTTCCTCTCCCTCTTCCTCTGTCTTCCTCTCTCTCCACCCTCCCCCACTTAAAGTGAAAAGTGTGCTGGTTGGATAGATTAAGACAAGAGTTATTGGGGATGGTACGAAGAGGCTGCTAGGTTGAGCCTAAGAACATAGTTTTTCAAGAGGTCAACTTCCTTTTGAGAATCTCAGCCTTTTTGTTCTTGGCCTCATAAGAACTCATTACAAAGACACAATTGAGAAAATTACTGGAGATTTGAAGTTCAAATATAACACATACATTGCAACAATCTCCCTTGGCGTGGCTGGCATTCTGCCTTCCCCACAAAAGAAAGTACAGGAACAGTAGAATCAGGAAAGTACCAGCCCTGTTCTTCTTTAACAGCCTCTCAAAAGATGCTGCCAGTGATGTTCTGCAAACATCTGGAAGTGATGTGGCATGGCTGCAACATAAACCACATGTCTTTGCATAAATATCACTGTATCATGAGCTGCTTGGGGGTCAAGTCCTTGGTCCACTCATTGCAATGTCATGAGAGAATGGAAACTTAGGTCACAGAATATGTGACATTCTTACTTAGAATGCTTGTGGCTGCTGGACCAGTTGTTTTTGTTGGGATTCAAAATGGCCCACCCCAGCTTCAAAGTTGTTAATGATGTAGTCTTTCATACTACTGTCTACTCCTCAAAAATATGCTTGCTGTTATTTCTTCCAGGAAAGACACATCTAAGTCCATCATCTCATTTTCCCTTAACTAACATCCTAGAAGTTGTTGACATCTTTTTCGTGGAGATGAAAATGGAGTCAAATAAGAAGTAGTGACCTTGCCAAATTTCATCCTTTACAACAGTGAGTCATGTTATCCTAATCATTCAGGTATATCCATAAATCAGCCTTGGGCCCCAGAACTCTGTAGGGAAATGGATAGCAAGTACCTAACACATGACCACGCCAATGATTTTTTATTTCTCAGATCAGACACCTGGCTAATGCCTCCTGATACCCCAGTGCTTGGGCTCAATCATTTTAGATCGATGTCGAGAATGTTAATGAGCTCTACCTCTGAGATAGTTGCTAGGCTGGTGATAGAGATGGTCGATGTCCAGATGTTTCCTTCCATGTGGACCTCTTTCCACTCCTCACTGACCACTTCCCATGAGTGGAGAAGTTGATTAATCTGATAGATGCATTTGGAAGAATTGGGCCATACATAACCTAGTCACTTTTGCCACACAGCTCCTGAAAGTTAGTTCAGCCTTTATCACATGGAGCGTATTATTTTTTCTTCGGTGCCCTCCTAAAATTTCTACACGCAGGACCTCACCTGAGGAAGTGTGGAATTTTATGTCATGCCCTGTGACTAAGTGGTTAAGTCTGACTATTTTTGAGTCTCAATATTAATAAGCCTACTTTCTGACAATGTAAAATACCAGCTTTACAATATAAAGTTGATACTGTGGTTCTGAATTAGTTTGATATGGTTGCCATAACAAAATACCACACTGGGTGTCTTAAATGACAGACGTTTATTTTCTCACAGTTCTGGAGGCAAGAAATCCAAGATCAAGGCGTAAGCAGGTTTGATTTCTCCTGTGGCCTCTCTCCTGGTTTTCAGATGACCACCTTCTCTTTGTGCCTTCACATGGCCTTTTCTCTCTGGTCACATACCTCTGGTATCTCGTCCTCTTCTTAAAAGGACACCAGTAATATTGGGTTAGGGATCAAACCTTTGACCTCATTTAATCTTAAATAGCTCTTTAAAGACCCTATCTCCAAATATAGTCACATTCTAACATACTGAAGGTTAGGACTTCAACATACGAACTTTGTAGGGACACAATTCAGTCTGTAACAGATTACCATTGGCCTTTTTCCCAGTTGTTTCCGAATATTATGTTCAGATAGGATAGTACAGGTAAGTCATTTTGGAGACCTCAGTAGCCTTACAGCAGTACTTTTCAACCTTATTTTCATTATTCCCCTAAGGACCCTTCTGTGGCCCTATGGAAGGCTGTAAGATCTTCTAACATCTGAGATGTTTTGGTGCTAAGAATCAGCACTTGCCATCTTGGGGGTGGTCTTGCATGCAGTAGTGATTTTTTAAAAAGCAGGAATAGAGTGCAATCACCAAGTAGATGATAAGACTCATTCTAGAGGCCCTCTTCTCCCAAGGCAGTGCAATGAGATCTGAGCTCTGGAGACCTTAGAGTGGGATTGTCCACACTCGTGGAGGATAAAAGGGGTTTCCTCTAATGGGCAGAAGCCTGAACTAAATAAGTAAAGGCATGTATCTATCTCTTTGTCCATAATACATCATCATATTTTAAGGGTATATTTGGGGTTGATTACCTGACTTAAAAATAGACTACATGGCATATATAAAACTACATTTTATAAGGTCTAGGTGAATAAGACACTTCAAAGTAGCATGTAGCTATCTTCCAGAATAGTTGAAACTAAGACATGAGATGCTCACGTGACTCTTTATTGGGAGAGAGAGCCCATATGAATTAGAATACCATGAACAGAGAAAACCAAAAGGATTTTCAAATATGAGCCCCAAATCAAAAGACAGGAATCCCTAACTATTGATGCCGACATGCTGTTGGTTGCTTCTCACATGGGCTACTTTATAGAGCTCTTCTGCGTAAGTGCTACACAGACATATTTATTCAGTAAAAGCTAATGATAGTTCTGGTAATAACAGAAAAGTATAACAACAAAAACAACAGAAGATCAGCAACAGCAGACCTTTGAGAGCATTTCTATGCCAGACATGGGACCAAACATAATCTCATTTAATACTCACAGTAACACTAGGAGGTAGACGCTATCATCCCACTCTCCTCCAGAGAAATTCCAATGAGGTTTCACAAGGTAACTTACTCAACGTCAAATCTACATCTACCTGATTATAGAGTCTGAGTATTTCACCACTAACCATCTGGCTGCCACTTGCTCCTAATTCCTGATCTTCACAATGCCAATACCACTCTTTTCTCTTACATTGTGTCTTTTTATACTGCAAGAGGGGTGTCTCTGAGAGTTGTCCTCTATGTATATTCTCAAATTAGAGAAGGAGAAATGCACCATTTGGAGAGGAATTGTGGCCAGAGCAGAGCTGAAGCATGAACTATATCATCTAAAAAATTATTGTGCCCTTAGAACACCCATCCCTCTGAAGCAGGTATCATAGGTGACAATTCCTACCTTACAAATGAGGACACCAAGAACTAGAGACTTCAGTGATTTATCCAAGGTCATATATCCAGATAGAAGCATCAAAGAGAACAGATAACCTCTGATTCTACATTTGCTGCCAGATTCACTACTTTACACTATTGCTACCAAAGGAGATAATCTTATTCTCCCCTCCTGCACCAGCTGTATTTCCCCCGCCTTCCCCTGCCCTCACCACCCTACTTCCTCACCACCATTGTGGTTTTAAAGTTTGTAAGTCATTTAGAGGAGATCAACTTCTCCACCAACCAGACACTCTTGTGCTAAACAAGTCTGCAGTACATAAGACACAGAAAGGATTTACATCTTTTACCCTCTTCCGGCAGATATTACTTATCTTGAACTGCCAGCAGAGTCTTGTCTATGTGATGTGCGTGACAGTGAAGAATAGGTTTTTGCTGCATTGCCCGGCTTCCATGGGTAAAAGAAATCAGGAGTCCTTGTTTGATGGAATGAATATTCAGCAACATCTCAAGGAAATCTTGGCAAGGAGGTTGATGCTGTGAGACCTAGTCTTAGGAGCCGTGAAAATGACCCCTGATTCACTGAACCTTTGCAAAGATTTTGTGGAGCTTCGTCAAAGAAACAAACAAACAAACAAAAAACATGAGAGATTATTTAGCCTTCCTTAATACCCCTGTATGCCAAATCTTTCCCAGTAAAATTGTCCTTGAATTATACATCTTGTGAGAAATTTTTGTTTATAACTTGGTCCTTTAAAACTTTGAATCAATTGTAGGGACTTGAATCAATTGTAGGGACTTCCATGGTGGCGCAGTGGTTAAGAATCCGCCTGCCAATGCAGGGGACACAGGTTCGATCCCTGGTCCAGGAAGATCCCACATGCCGCGGAGCAACTAAGTCCGTGTGCCACAACTACTGAGCCTGCGCTCTAGAGCCCGCGAGCCACAACTACCGAGCCCGTGTGCCACAACTACTGAAGCCCGCGCACCTAGAGCCCGTGCTCCACAACAAGAGAAGCCACTACGAGAAGCCCGTACACTGCAACAAAGAGTAGCCCCTGCTCGCTGCAACTAGAGAAAGCCCGCGCACGGCAACAAAGACCCAACGCAGCCAAAAGAAAAAATAAAAAATTGGAATCAATTGTATCTTGTAAACAAAACTGTAAGTAATGAGTGATCATTACAGATGGTTGCCAGATATATATCTTAGCAGTGCCTTGTATGCAACAGACTGTCAAAAGTGATAATTCTTATTAATTGTAATGTTCATTATAGGTATACATATCTTTTTTTTTTTTGTCTCCACAGCACAGCACATCCGAGTGTTAGAGAAGATGTCTACATCGTATAGTGTACCTGAGGTGCAATTGAGAATCTAGTTTTTAAATTTATCTTTATAGTCCTTAGCACAGAGTTGAAAATACTAACTAATGGAACTATTTGCAAACAAATTCATAAGGAATATCTAGACATTCTCAAATTTAATAATTAAAGTTACTAAATGTGAAAGAGATCTGGTTGATTTAGCAGAACTGGTTGAATTGAGGTCAAAATATACTTTTCTTCACAATTTTGATAATATGTTTGAACAAGGTCCTCTCATTTTATTGCAATATTTGACTATCAGCAATAGGAAATGTTTTAAAATTGTACAAAAGGGTCAATTATACTGATGCTAGTTTAATATCATTGGATCATGTGCAAAAGAGATTATTTTGTACTTTTCATTTTAATAGAATGACTGACCTCTGAATCCAGTTTTATTTAAGATCAGAATTTCTTCTGAATGAGATATAAAGTGGAACTGAACTCAAGAATTCATTCCTGGTAATGAACATTAGTTCAAAATCCTACTTTGACATATACGAAAATGTGTTAAAAAATAAAACACATTTGATAGGCACAAACATATTTTTTCAACATAAGCATAAGTATGGTGTCAAGTATTAACATAACAAACTATTTTGAGGGTTTTAGTCACAGCACATATGTACTTTTTTCTTTCCTTCTACTTCAACATCAAATGCTAGAAGTATAAGATCCACTTTAGAATAAATCAAGGGAACATGGGTATATGTTTCATTGTGATATATATGTATTCTTAAAACATTCAACATAAATCTACTATCTATATATTTTCCATTCTAAATGCACATGGGAAGCTCCTGCACATAGTTCATCTTTAGGTCAACTCTTCACATGGAGCAACAATGGATCTAAGAGTTCCAGACTAATCCCACAACATTTGAGGAACAGAGAGTTTCAGTGAAAAAGCAAGTATTTTCAAGCAGCAATAGCGAGCACTGTTGCATATTAGGGATGTATCCATCCATCCATATAGCAGTGCAAAACTAACTGTGAGATCAATTCCAAACAAGCTGCAGGGCTAAGTGTAGGGCAGACCTGCAAAATAAAATATGGGTTGTATTGATGAAAGAATAGGAAACTAAATACAGCTGACCCCTGAACAACATGAGTTTGAATTGCACGGGTCAACTTATACATGGATTTCTTCAATTTACTACAATTTATTTACTACACTATTTCACAATGCATAGTTGGTTGAATCTGCAGATAAAGAGGAACCTCAGATATGGAGGGCTGACTATATATTATACTCGGGTTTTCAACTGCAAAGAGGGTCAGCGCCCCTAACTCCTGCGTTGTTCAAGAGTCAAATCAGGGGAATTCCATGGTGGTCCAGTGGTTAGGACTCGGTGTCTCACTGCCAGGGGCCAAGGTTCGATCCCTGGTCGGGGAACTAAGATTCCACAAGCTGCCGAGGAGTCAACTCAAATGGTCAAACAGCCAATGTTTGCCTCCTACAGCTAACATATCTGAATCTCTAGTGATTTGACCATGGTATTTGCATTTTTAACAGATCTTCCTGGTGATTCTTATTGGATTAAACTTTAAAAATCAATCTTCATGTAAGGTCTCTGCACCTCTATAAGCACTTTGAATATTAAGATTAGTAAACAGACTGCTCTACCCAATGTGGGTGGACATCATCCAATCCACTGAGGGCCTGCAGAGATTAAAAATTAGGCTAAGAGGGACTTCCCTGGCGGCCCAGTGGTTAAGATTCCATGCTCCCTATGCAGGGGGCATGGGTTCAATCCCTGGTTGGGGAACTAAGATCCCACATAACGTATGGTGGGGCCAACAACAACAAAAATTAGGCAAAGAAAAGAAAATTTTACTCTCTCTGCCTGAAACAAGGTGGGATATTGGTCTTCCTGGTCCAGGGACTGGGAACCTACACCATCTGCTGGTAGGTTCTCAGGTCTTTGGACTCAGACTGGAACTACACCACTGGCTTTCTTGGTTCTCTGGATTGCATACAACATATCATGGGACTTCACAGCCTCCATAATCACAAGAGCCAATTCTTCATAATAAATATATAAATATATTTATTTATTATTTATTTATTTTACATAACAAAAATTTTTATGGAATATTATCTATTTATAATAGATAAATATAAATATATGTGTGTGTATATATATATATAGAAAGAGAGAGAGACAGAGAGAGAGAGAGAGATGGGAGAAAGAGATTAGTTTTCTATTGGTTCTGTTTCTTTGGAAAATCCTGACTAATACATCGCCCTGTTTTAAGAACACTCTTTAATTACAGTAAGTGCCCTGCATATGAACGGGTTTCGTTCTGAGAGTGCGTTCGAAAGTCCAATTTGTTTGTAAGTCCAACAGAGTTAGCCTAGGTACCCAACTAACACAATCAGCTATATAGTACTGTACTGTAATAGGTTTATAATACTTTTCACACAAATAATACATAAAAAACAAACACAAAAAATAAAGAAAACATTTTTAATTTTACAGTACAGTACCTTGAAAAGTACAGTAGTCCAGTACAACAACTGGCATACGGGGGCTGGCATCGAGTGAACAGGCAAGAAGAGTTACTAACTGGAGGAGAGAGAGGAGGTGGGAGATGGTAGAGCTGAAGGATCGTCAGCAATAGGAGATGGAGGGCAAGCTGCAATTTCCCTCACGCCTGATGTTGATGGAATGCACGTTCGCATCTTGAAAGTTCGCAACTTGAAGGTTCGTATGTAAGGGACTTACTGTATTGAGTTTTAATTAACTGATTTCTACAAAAAGCTTTTGTTCTTTCCGATGACCTCTGCAAAATGCTAGTTGTGGCTGTGAGATTCTGTTGTCTCTCTCTCTCTCTATCCTATTCTATTCTCTCTATCTATCTCTGCATTTGCATCTGTGTTTGCTCATGTAGATGCTTCCTCTGATGAAACCACCACTACCTTCTTCATTTTTTTGTTGATGAGTTGGCTACATTTGTCCACAGTGGAAAAGAAAGAGAAGTTGAGAATGACTTTAGACAAGAAAATCGCCAGCTCTTTCAAAAATATTCTAAAAACCAGACCCACCAATGAGCCTAAATATAGGCCACATGCAACTTCTGGCCATGACCTTCAACATCCTCCAGAGAAGCTAACACAGAACCAAGTTGCACATTACTCTTTCATTACGTTAAATTCTACCACGTGGATTCTTCTTGCTTTAACAAATGTTCTCTCTTAGTCCATCTCCTTCTACATACACCATATATTCAGTGCTTGACATATTCTTGACACAGTAAGGCCCTGTGGTTGTAAGTTGGATTAGGTGGGGTCCTCTCTCAGTCCATTATAGTGGTCAATGTTATGAATAGTAACAGATAAATCAATAAGTTACTATTGTGCTACATTAAAAGGGTCCCCAATTGCTCCTGAAGACCTGAGAATATTTTCTCAAAAAGAACAGAGATTTAAAGAAAAAGTAATGATTTACTAAGTGTAAAAGTAAAGGACATTACATACCAATGAAACAGTATGCATTGAGGGAAAGACATATGGAAATGCATGATATTCATCATGAAGAGTATGTTTCTCAAATATTTGGCTAGAGGAGGGCAAGTGATATGGGGATGGTTAGATCGAAGAAGGTGGAGCTAGAAAGGAATGTTTAACAAGCCCTAATAAGGACCATAAATATCCACCGGACATTTTTAGGCAAGGGGTAACATCAGATATGTAATTTTAGAAACATACTTCTAGCATCACATAGCAGATTAAAGAGGTTGAAAGAAAGAAAGAGAGAGAGGGGGAGGGAGGGAGGGAGGGAGACTAAACGCAAAAACTGCTCAATAATTCAAGCAAGATTTGGTGAGATCTGAAGGAAAGTACTGGCAGGAAGGCTGTCATGATAATTTGAATGTGTAAGATAAAATGTTTAGGGCTTTGCGGCTGATTGGACGGAATGGTGAAGGAGGAGACAGGGGTGAGGATGACACCAAGGCTTCAAAAGTAAGTGATCTTAAAAAAAAAAAAAAAAAAGTAAGTGATCTGAGAGAAAGTTGAGCCAATAAACCATATTTAATCTTTTAATTTATATTGGCTGTTCATGTTGTAACATATGGTAATTATTAATGGCACAGATTCACAGACTAGTGAATGCCACACAGACTAGGCTACTTTACCAAATTACAATTTTTAAAAATTCCTGTGATTCTACTGCTTTTCACTTTGACAATGAGAATTCTCTGAAGCACATCATAGAGGGTTTTTTTTACCTTATGCATAGGTTTCCTAGGAGGCTTTTTATGAATTAATTATCTGTGTCATCTCATTGATCCAAAGAACTTTATATTTAGTGACCATAACTATGTACTTGCTGGAGAGACATCTTCTGCACAGCTATACATCAAAGGCCAAATAGGCAACTGAGCTTCACTCAGCTTTTCTAGTAAGGAAGTACTACAGAGATGAGAAGAGTGTAAGCATGGCAGTATATTTTAATTGATGATTTTTTTATCATTAATTATGGAAATTGGGAAATTAATCTTATCAGCTTCCGATTGACCCTCTGAAGGTATTTTCATTTCTAAGTTTGATATTCCCTCACCCCACTAATGCCCATCATATTTCATTTCATCCTTACGTTCTTAGCACTGTAATTTTGTGTCGAGGCTTGTGATAGCAACATTTTCAATCACTGCTCTTTAGAGATAAGAGACAATAAGACTGAGAGATAAATTAATTTTCCCAAGATCACACAAAGGAGAATTTTAAATAAATAAAGAGAATAAGTGGACAATTAAAAGTGGGTCTAGGGCTTTGCTTTCTGAGATCTATGACAAAACATAGGGATCTCTCTAATGAATCGGAGAGGCATTTATGTCTAGGATATTAAGCTTCAGCCACGGAGTACGTACCCATTGGAAAAGTTCAGCAAAGATGGGTTTTAAGGGCCAGGAAAGAAGTTATTATCAGAACAACTTTCCCCAGAAAGGAGTAAGTAGATCCATGACATAAAGCTGACAAACTGACTCTAGGTGACCAGTTCATTCAAAGTACAAATAGTATGTGTGAGCTAGTTTGAGAAAGTGATCTGCAGAAGACCCAGTGGACCAAAGGAAGAATCCATACATAGGAGGAATGGCTCAGAAGGAAACTCAAGGTTGGCAGAATGCTGGCTACCTCATCCATGTCCCTGTTTTTGGAGTGATCCCATGAGCATCCTGAAGTCCTGAATTACGTGGTCTTATAATGGCAGACTGGTGAGACCCAATGGAAGTCCTAAGGCTCGCTGCTTATTACTAGTTTACTGAGAACGTCTTTAAATGTTATCTTACTTCTAAGTAATGAGGTTGGGGTGGGAAATGGAAGCCTGTAACTCAGGTTTGTATTGATGTCTTCTTTCCCCTTTTTTCTTTACCCACATCCCAAAATAACAGTATCACTGAATTCCTATTTTCAGAAATAACTCAAATTATTTTTGAAAATAATTATCCAAGAAAGGGCATCTCAGAATAACTGAATACAAATTGTCAGGGTCACCAAAATGCCCTGGAACCCTGTCACTCCTTCAACAGATTGTGTGTAAGTGTGTGTGTATGTCTATGTTATGTGGATGTGTTATAACCAAGCTCTTTCTGACTGTAGCTCAGAAAGTACATGAAAGATAGTGATAAAGCTGCTGGTTTCTTCACCTTCCATGGTTTGGTGCATAAGAACAATTTGAGACTTCAAGGTATCAAATAAATGAGTTTCCAGGTTGCTATCCCCTAGAAACTAATTGAAATCATGTGCTTTTTCCACATAAAGAACAGCTTTGACAGCGCTTCTAAAAATGAGAAGCGGGAAGTAGCACTCTATTCCTTGTGGTGCTCCACAGCTCAGCTATGGACTCCAGAGTGACTCTAATGATTGCAGGTTTAGTGAAGAACAAATCGTATAAATAACACAAAGTTCCAAATAATTTTCAGCTTGGCTGCCTCGAATTATGCAGAGTAACTAGGGTATTCTGTTTCACTTTGGCGCTGGGGTTTCAAATGAGATTGCAGGGACCCCCTCCGACCCAAGAAGCAGAATGAACACTTTACACTAACCCAGGAATTCTCCGACACTCAGTCAGCTTTCCAGTTTCCCCATAGAATGTGTTAACCAACCAGAAAAGCCTAACATAGAAAAGCTTAAATTTGAAATTGTGGCCCTGTGGTAAAATCTGCCAATGCTCGTACTACCTACATTGGCTATTTTCATGTGAAAGGGTGATGTCACTCCCTCCCCACCACCTCAACATATACTTACTCCCACCATAATGTTTCCCTTAGAATGCACCAAGATTCACCCAGAAAATGTTTCAATATTCAGTACTGTTTTATCAAAGTCATTTTTAGACAGTTTCACTAATTTTAAGAACAAGAAATCTTAATTTTAAAACAGTGGCAGCACATAATAGCAACGTTTTACAGCATAATTACTGCTGTTCAAAAAAAAAGTAAAACCAAAACAAACAAAATACATACGTCATCAAATAACTGATTTTTAAGGAAAGCCTTTTAGAAAGAATTAATATGTATTATTTTAGAGAACACTGAAGCCTAGTGACGTGTTCATTAAAGTAGCAAATTAAACAAGAGTCTTCCTATTCATGAGCTACATCTTTCTCCCACCAAATTTATCCCTTCTGAAATGAAATTCCAAGTCGATGCTATTTTTTTCTAAATATTCTTTTATGGTTCATTAAGTGCAACAGATAAAGCCCAAACTTTTTAGCGCTCACTTGTTCAGTCTCACCTTCTGATATCCTCCCCTACATTCTCCTATATGCCTCCTACACTCTCCAAAGGCATCATCACGGCCCATGTTTCCATCACTTTATACAAAATATTTAAATCCCCTTAAATGCTTCCCTTTTCCATCAACTGCAGAAATCCTACTTCTTTTTTAAGTCTCTTTTTGCACATTACCTTCTCTGTGAAGAAACCCAATGTTTCCAGAGAAGGCTTAATTCTTCTATGAGTCTAATAGAGCATAATTTATACCCTCTCTCTAACTGCTGACTGCACTATATTAGACATGTTTGTTCATCTATCAGTTTCACCTAGTAAACTGTGCATTCAATGAGGGAATCTTCATTTCCATCATTTCCTTACTTAAATTCCCAGATTACTGTTTGATGGTAGTGGTGGATCTCAAACATTAGTATTCATCAGAAGCTCCCAGAGACTTCTTAAAGTACAGGTTGCTGGACCACAACCACAGACTTTCTGATTTGGAAGCTCTGGGTAGGGCTTGGTCATAATCATTTCTAACAAGCTCCCAGGTGATACTGATGCTGTTGGTGAAGACTCTTTGAGAACCACTGACTTACATAAGGAACTCAGCAACACTGTATTTTGTTGAAAATATGAATTAATATGGACATGTTTATGATCCCTGTACCTAACTGCAGACAGATCTGAGATCAAATCCCTGATCTTTCAAGTACTATTTCTATACATGGACATTTTAATCTGAATTCTGTTGTTTTTCCTCAGAGAAGCTGTTTTCGATCACTGCTTAAAAATGTGGCTTAAAACACATTTATTATAATTTGGCAGTTCCTCCTTGAAAAGGTAAGCTATTCCAGTCCTAGTTACACAGTCTAAAGAATTCAAAGCAGATACTCAGACAAATACATGTACACACATATTCATAGTAGCACTATTCATAATAGCCAAAAGATGGAAACAACTCAAATGGCCACTGATGGATGAATGGATAAACAAAATAAATAAATATTAAAAAAGGAAAATATCTGGAAATTGAAAATGGCAATGGCTGCACAAAATGGTGAATATACTAACCACCACTGAATTGTAGGCTTTAAAATAGTTAACTTAATGTTATGTGAAATTTACTTCAATTACAAAATGATTTAAGAAAAAAAAAAACTTATTTTCTCAGAGTGTCCATGAGTGAGGAGTCTGCACATATTTCAGCTGAGTCCTCTACCGGGTCTCACAAGGCTGCAATTAATGTGTTGGTCAGGCTGCCTTCTGACCAGAGGTTTGACTGAAAAAAGATCTTTTTTTAAAATCTCCCTTAAGTTTTTGGCAGAATTAATTTCCTTGTGCTGTAGAAAATGGCACCTTACTTCTTTAGGGCAAGCAAGAGACTCTCTCTGACTTCTCTGACCCAGTCTTAGCCACGTGACTATATTGCCCTACACTTTTGAGGTTCTACACCATGATTCAAGTTCCTCCCTTGTAGTCCACCCAGGACATTTGTATTCATCCTTCCATACTGACATTCTCCATGTAGGTTATGGCTCATATATCTGTGCTCCCAAGATGACCAATCACTACTTCTGCCTAGGTACTACATATCACACTGAATTATAATTATTTGTTTAGAATCTGCCTTCCCATCTAAAATGCTAAGTTCTTACAAAGAAGATAAAATGTCTTCTTCATATGCTGAACAGATGGTACTCTTTTATAGGAGTCACTTGATTAGATCAGACCACCTAGGATGATTAACTCAAAATCAAATACTTTGGGACCTCAATTACACCTAAAAACTCCCTTCACCTTTGGTAAGTCACAGTTTCTGCCTGAGCTCAAGGGAAAAGATTATATGTGGTTGTGTTTCATTGGGGGTCACCTTAGGGTATATATGCTTTGTATAAACTGAATGTTTGTGTTCCCCAAAATTCATATGTTAAAACATAACCCCCTACGTTAAGATATTCGGAGGTGGGGCCTTTGGGAGGTTATTAAGTAATGAGGGTAGAGTCCTCGTGAATGGGATTAGTGCCCTTATAAAAGGGACTCTAGAGAGTTCCCTTGCTCCTTCTACCATATGAGGACACAGCAAGAAGACTGTCATCTATGAACCAGGAAGCAAGCCCTCACTGTCTTCCCATCCTCCAGAACTATAAGAAATAAATGTCTGTTGTCTATAAGCCACCCAGTCTGTGGCATTCTGTTATAACTGCTTAAACAGACTAAGATAACACTATAATAGCTTCCCCATTTGTAAAGTATGGAAGTAATAATACTTACCCTCAGGCCTATCGAAGGAATTCAATGAGACAAAGAACAATATTGGTATACAGTAAAAGCTTAATAAATATTAGCCACCATAGTAATTATTTACCTAGTTTATCACATGTCAATTATCATTACTTAATTCTTCCTAATATGCATTTATTGTACCTCCAATAAAGTAACTGAGGCTGGAAAAGACGACCTAATCATGCTTATCAGACTTTGCAGCTGAAGAACAGAGACTTTATTCCATTCTTCAAAATGTATTTTGAGGGAAAAAGCAGCAACCAATCCCCCACAAGGAAGTGACAGGTGGGCTCATAAAGAGATGTGTGGGATTTTCTGAGCATGTCCATAGTCACAGTGCATCTTAGGGCTTTAGTGGAGGGTTTACCTGAATAATGGTAGCAATCAAATCAATGGGCATCGATAGTGTTGTCGGATGCAGCTGCCGATGGTTGCCTCCCCCTGAGGTGTCGGTAAACACTTCTAAGTTAACATTTCAGAGCCCTGAGTTATTATTCAGAGGGCTTTGTCTCTGAATAATTGCAAGATTTCTTCATTGCCACAATAGGCATGTTCTGGGTCTTGTAGCAGTGCTGAAAGCACAGACAGCAGACCAGTGAAGCAGTGGATCTGGTGCCTTCTAAGCAGCAGGAAGTACTGTGGTAAGGTTAGATATGTATGCGCTCTAGGAGCAAACCTGGATTCTGTGTGTGTTTATATGTTTTATCATTATCAAGCTCTGTTACTGGGCAATTACATGACCTAGCTAAACCCAGGCTTCTTCATTTGTCGAATAAACATAACCATTTCTAAGGTTTAGTATTGATTAATGCATTGCCTTCTATAAAACAAGGTCAGTTGGTAGCCATTTTGTTGTTATTGCTAGTTTTGTTATTATTTGTGTTACTAAAATGCCTAACACAGAGACTGACTCATGGTACAGAGTCAATGATGATCCCCATTTATTCAAAGACCTTAATATTTAAAGCTTAGATGGAGCAAAGGGATTGGATAACATTAGCTGTTCTGGAAGCTAAGTTTGACTGTGGAGTCAAACCACATGTGTCCAGATCCTTCCTGATACTTGTATGACCTGGAGCGTGCCATAAACTATTTATGCCAGTTGCCTCATCTGTAAAATGTTGATGACTCATAAGGCTGCCGTGAACTTTGGAGAAGGTGATCTGATAGATTTCTTATCCAATGCCTAATACATATTAAGTACTCAGTGGGGGAGAAATATTAGAGAGTAATAATAGGAAAAAAGCAAGAATTTAAAATCATTCCTCTGACTCCAGAATCCAAAATCTTAGCCGTTTAACTCTATTGTGATAACATTTAACTCTTTTGAGGCTCTTATCATTAGTCAAGCTCCTCCTCTGTAGTCTACCCAGAAAATTTGTATTCATCCTTCAATTCTGATTTTCTCCCTGTAGATTGTGCCTAATATGTGTGTGCTCCCAAGGCAACCAATCACCACCTCTGCTTAAGTATATACATCACACTGAGTTATAATTATTTGTATAGCATCTGTCTTCCCACTGAAAATGCTAAGTTCTGGTAAAGATAACCTTTATTCTTCTTCATAACTGTTCTGAACAGCTAGCACAGAACCCAACTAACAGTAGTTGCTTAATTAACCTATCTTATAAAATGAGTGACTGAATAAATAAATTAATGAGCAGAACAATAAATGAATGTTCCCTGACAAAATTTTGCAAAGTTATCTTTGCAATGTAAGCATATCTGGCTAGTGAGAAATGTAATTTCCATTTGCACATAGCAGATCCCTTTCAAATTCTTTGAGTGTGAGGTGGATGGACCTAGAGTCTGTAATACAGAGTGAAGTAAGTCAGAAAGAGAAAAACAAACACCGTATGCTAACATATATATGGAATCTAAAAAAAAAAAAGAGTGGTTCTGAAGAATCTAGGGTCAGGACAGAAATAAAGACACAGACGTAGAGAATGGATTTGAGGACACAGGGAGGGGGAAGGGTAAGCTGGGACAAAGTGAGAGAGTGGCATGGACATATATACACTACCAAATGTAAAACAGATAGCTAGTGGGAAGCAGCCGCATAGCACAGGGAGATCAGCTCGGTGCTTTGTGACCACCTAGAGGGGTGGGATAGGGAGGGTGGGAGGGAGACGCAAGAGGGAGGAGATATGGGGATATATGTATACCTATAGCTGATTCACTTTGTTATACAGCAGAAACTAACACAACATTGTTAAGCAATTATACTCCAATAAAGATGTTAAATAAATAAATAAATAAATAAATAAATAAATAAATAAAATTCTTTGAGTGATGGCTGTAAAAACATGATTCTCTGCTCTCAAATCTCTTTTTAGAATTCCACTTTGACAGATAAATTTATTCTAAATATTCCTACAAAATTCTCTCCACAGCTGTTTCCAATCACCCCAAGAAATCCAACAATAAAAGAAATAATGTAAAAAAGGAACCAAAGTGTTATTTTCTACTGTATGTACATATTAAGCTATTATTTAGTTACTTCATTTTCAAGAATTTGAATTCTTGTTCCATGCTTTTCATTATTTTAAAATAAACAAGTTCCCTACTCTGTTTCCACCCTCCCCACATTTTTCCAAGCAGATAATCCTTTTAAGATACCTATGATATCACTTCCTAAGACCTGATCCACACCTGATAAATAGAAAATAAAAAGAAGCCAATGTTACTTAGAAGACATGAGGGCTCTGTGGAAAATCTCTTGGGAGGAAAAAAAAAAAAAGGGTAAATATCTTTGGTTAATTGATTGGAACCCATACTAACAGATGACAGTTCAGATGAGTGGACTCTGATGATTGGTAGGGAATTATGTAGGTCCTATAGAAGGACTAAGAAGTGAAAAAGGTAGAAACATCTAAAAACAAGAGTCTCAGAGAAAGAAAAAAGGAGAAGTATGATTTCTTCAGCCCTGTGTATGAGGTATCATTCTAGTCTGTGGATATTTATACACACAAAAAAGCATCCAAATAGCATCACTCCATCTGCCCACTGCTGTAAAATTTACATCTCACAACAGGTAAGTACTCCTGACAACCGTGGTATGTTTTTTCGATGATTTTTTTTCAATTGCTTTTACTGTCCCCTCTGCTTTGACTGAAATTCTCTGTTCCCCATTGCTTTATTCTTTACTCAGCCTTAATTCTTCATACTTTAAACCTGAATTCAGGTATCAAGTCTTCCAGAAAATCCTGCATGTCCAACCCCCTGCCTGTGTCTAGTACTTTACTATGTACCTTTATGCTGCCCTAACAACCTGTGGGTCTGTTTTGTTGCATTTACTTGTTTATGTCTATCTTTCCAGTCACCAACAAATGATAGCTAAATAAATAAAAGTTGGATGGATGATATAATTTCACCTTCATAGAATTCCTATAAAATAGGTGTTATCCTCTGAACCTTAAACACACAATGAATAAATTGTCAAATACCCAGGGCATCAGCATCAGCTCCATTATTCAAAGCCATATCTATTATATTTACAGATCATGCTCTTGGGACTCCACAACATTATAATAGTTTAATTAACATATTACCTCTCAAATGGGAAAATGGTTATTGCTTGGGAAGAATAACGATATGGACCTGACAAAGAAAATAAGGATAACTTCTACATTCTTAATGAGAAAAAGCAAAAGAAAGAAAGGAAATAAACATTTCTGATTGATCTGAGAAGTGAAAATACATTCTGTGCAATGAAATCTGTGTTCTTCATACATGCCAGCAAGATATGTCAGAAAAAAAGCCATAATCCATCTGAAGTATTATAAATTCTCTCTTGTGCTCCTATTAATAGAACTCTTAGATGAAAGAAAAAGAGCAATGGTCTTGGATCCAGGCAAACTGAATCCATTTGTCAGACCTGATAAGCACAGAAAAACTGGCATTTTTAACAGTGTGATCTTAGATGTGTTACTAGACACTCTAGGCTTAGCTTTCACATCTGAAAATTGGATACCATGGTATCAATGTCATAGAGGTGTTGCAAATTAGATAATTAATATAAAATGCCCATCACAGTATCTGCCACACACTAAATATTCAGTAAGAGATGATGATAATGATCATAATGACACCTAAGTCAAGCCATCTTAACTCCCTGAACCACAATGTTCTTAGCTGAATATGTTTTGCATAATCAAAGGATTGTAGGGAGGATCCTAAATGATGATTAATTCATCTTAAGGAATTTATATGCATATGCAGGACGATGAAATTCTTGATTTACAGCACTCAGGATTGTAATAACTTTCTGCTTTTGTTAAGAAAGCCAGTGGGTCAAGGGACCAGGAAGGCTTCATTTCTATCATGGCCTATCAGCACCATCTTACCATGAAAAGGGAGATGCAAGCAAGCACAAAAGAGGAAACCAAAGGGAAAGTATGGCACTATTTTATTTTCAATATTAGATAGGCTTGTTCTCAAAACTCTAGCACAATGCTCTTTGAAAGTGAGCAGCTGGCAAGGGTTCAGCTGTAACCCTGAAAAGAAAGGAGTTCTCCTTCCTTCTACATCCAAATCATTCTAGCAAATGGCTGCTTAAAATCTGAGTGCATCCTTGGATATCTGCATAGAAGAGTGGAGGCAAAGCAAAGCCAGCTTTCCTGCTTGATGTTTCATCCATTTGGTCTGCCTTCTTATTTACCTTCCTAACATATTTTCCAAAGATTAGATTCTTCGGAAAGCTGACGCTGAGATAGTTAGGAGTGTACTGGTTTCTTTGGGGAGTCATCCTTTAAAGAAAATAGTAAGAAGCGTGAATGGGCAGAGGGGCTGTAGGATTGCAAGGCAGATCTGACAAAGTCTGCCTCGTAATCCCAATGAGGAAGTGTGGCTCAAAGATTATCCATCATAAAAAAAAAAAAAAGTTATCCATCATATTGAGTGGAAATGGTCAGACTTTTTTTTTTACCAGTACTTTGCTTAATAACTGGATTAAGGCCACATGAGGGAGTGATCTAGGCTAGAGAGTTCCTGAAACAGACCCTCAAAATGCTACCAAGTGAAGTCTGTCAGCTACCACACTCCATGCAGATGGACAGTAAGCCTTTTCTTGAAGAGGAATCTAAGTGGTACATCTCAGTATCTTCAATGCAAATAATGATGTGGTGAACCACCTACATAATACAGCAGAGATCTCAAAACTGATACTTGCTCTTCTGGTAGAAACACTAACCAACTAAGGGTCAGAACTGTGTTCCTTCTTTTCCCCTCTCAAAATGATGACCATGATAATGATGGTGATCAGTGAATTCCAAATCAACTTCATCTGCTCTAAACTGCCAGAGGACCTTCCTATATATTTTAAAGTACTGATGGAATAAAATGTCTTAAAAAAAAAAAAGAAATTAAATTGTTCTATGTTGAGAAACTGAAAATTAATAAGAAAAGAAACAAAAAGATGGTAGCATTCATTATACCCTGACACAATTTTTGAGATCATTCTTGGGGTAGATATTTTCTCCGGGGGTTAGTAAGTATGAAGGAATGAATGAAAGCTATAGTACACTAGATGATTTGGAATAAGAAATGCAAATATTCAGTGAACACAAACTATTCCAATTAAGTTGTACTTTTAATCATCTGCATACTTTCTTGAAATAAAATATTTAAGCCTCTTTCCTCAAAAATAGAGCAATTTTCCTCAGAAACCCACTGAAGCCTGAACTGAAATATGAGAAGGCTACTCAGTCATGAATTCTACTAGACAGAGAGACAAATAGCCCCACATAGTTTCATTTAAGCAACTAAACCCATCTGAGAAATGCGAGGTTGGGGTACTAAGTCAGGTTGGAGATTACACATGTCAGTAGAGTTAATGGCCTTTCTTTTTTGAGAAATTGCCGTGGGGACAGAATTATATTTAAACTTGTAGCTGGGTGAAGTAGGAAGGCACTTAATTTAGCATATTCCATATTACCCAAGTGCACACTGGAGAAATCAACTCATTGATTAACATTTTATTGAGCACCTATTATATACCAGCTAAAATGCTAGACCCGGGGGCTCACAGGTAGGTGTCAATAAAATAAAAGAATTAAGTGCTAGAATATGACTCATATGACTCACTGATCAGTTAACTAAGGCTGATTCACTTCCATTGTCTAAAAGTTTTCCAATAAAATGCCCATGAAAAGAAGAGCAACTGTTTCAAATTTACCACAATACTGAAAGGCATGCAAATTGTTCAAATGTCTTTGATATAATTGCCATGAGTTACAGTGTGCAGAGACTCAATTGAGAAGAAATCAGAAATTGAAGAGGGACTTCCTTGGTGGCGCAGCGGTTAAGAATCCACCTGCCAAGGCTGGGGACATGGGTTCGAGCCCTGATCCGGGAAGATCCCACATGCTGCGGAGCAACTAAGCCTGTGTGCCACAACCACTGAGCCCCCGTGCCACAACTACTGAAGTTTGCACGCCTAGAGCCCATGCTCCGCAGCAAGAGAAGCTACTGCAATGAGAAGCCCGCACACCACAACGAAGAGTAGCCCCTGCTCACCGCAACTAGAGAAAGCCCACAAGCAGCAATGAAGACCCAACGCAACCAAAAATAAAAAAAAGTTAAAAAGTTGAAGAGATTTATGACCACCCAGAACGTCCATCAACCCAGCCAAAACACATGCTCTGCTCCTTTCCTTTGTTTCATTATGTAAATTACTGAGCTAAGTTCTGGGAGTGAAGGTTGGGTGCTACATTCTGAAATATGAAGTCAGATAGATTTTGCAAATAGAAAGAAACAGGTAGATTTTTTGATGATGGCCATTCTGACTGGTATGAGATGATACTTCACTGTAGTTTTGATTTGCATTTCTCTAATGATTAGTGATGTTGAGCATCCTTTCATGTGTTTGTTGGCAATCTGTATATCTTCTTTGGAGAAATGTCTATTTAGATCTTCTGCCCATTTTTGGATTGGGTTGTTTGTTTTTTTTGATATTGAGCTGCATGAGCGGCTTATAAATTTTGGAGATTAATCTCTACAAACAATAAATGCTGGAGAGGGCATGGAGAAAAGGGAACCCTCTTGCACTGTTGGTGGGAATGTAAATTGATACAGCCACTATGGAGAACAGTATGGAGGTTCCTTAGAAAACTAAAAATAGAACTACCATACGACCCAGCAATCCCACTACTGGGCATATACCCTGAGAAAACCATAATTCAAAAAGAGTCACGTACCACAATGTTCATTGCAGCTCTATTTACAATAGCCAGGACATAGAAGCAACCTAAGTGTCCATCGACAGATGAATGGATAAAGAAGATGTGGCACATATATACAATGGAATATTACTCAGCCATAAAAAGAAACAAAATTGAGTTATTTGTAGTGAGGTGGATGGACCTAGAGTCTGTCATACAGAGTGAAGTAAGTCAGAAAGAGAAAAACAAATACCATATGCTAACACATACATATGGAATCTAAAAAAGAAAAAAAAAAAAGGTTCTGAAGAACCTAGGGGCAGGACAGGAATAGACACAGACGTAGAGAATGGACTTGAGGACACGGGGAGGGGGAAGGGTAAGCTGGGACAAAGTGAGAGAGTGGCATGGACATATATACACTACCAAATGTAAAATAGATAGCTAAGGGGAAGCAGCCGCATAGTACAGGGAGATCAGCTCAGTGCTTTGTGACCACCTAGAGGGGTGGGAGGGAGACGCAGAAGGGAGGAGATATGGGGATATATGTATATGTATAGCTGATTCACTTTGTTATAAAGCAGAAACTAACACACCATTGTAAAGCAATTATACTCCAATAAAGATGTTAAAAAAAAACCCAAAAACTTCTTTGTAAGAAGAAACTGGAACAACGGGAGCAATACACATAATGGGACTGTGAATTCTGATGAGAATATGTAAGGGGAAAGAACCAGGGCTTTATTTTCTTTGCATGGTTTTGAATTTGATTTAACATTCTGTCATAGTTGTTGTGTTTAGAAGAGTTGTTGTGTCTTTAGAAAGACATTTAGAAATGTCTTTCAGGAACTTGCTTGTGTTTCCTTTGCTTTAATGGAGGCATCATCCCAAGGTTGTGTGGCACACTGGTGTGGAGTGGGGGAGTCAGATCTATGGGCACCCTGCCTGGCTCTGCCACTCCCTAGCTATGTGACTCCTGGTAAGTTACTTCTACCTCTGGAACCCACTTTCTTCATCCATTAAATGGGGATAATAAAAGTACCCATCTCATGCAGTTATTGAGATGATCCAGTGAGATGATGCAGAAGGTCTTGGCACACAGTAGAAGCTTAATAAACATTAGATGTCATTAAAAAAAAAAAAGATGTTAAAAAAAAAAGAGAGAGAAAAAAAAGAAACAGGTAATGGAGGAGATGTAGGAATTGAATCTTCTCATATATTCATTTAGGTAGAGAAGAACCATGAAAAATTTTCAACTATAAAGAAAAAAATAATTCCCTCCATTCATTTATAACTTCTATCAGGCAGAGATATCAATAGATACACATGGACATGGCTACCCACACATCACCAATTAGAAGGACCAGAACAGATTCTTGCTGAATCCCATCAGAGCCTCACCTGACTTTGCCTAGGAGGTCTATACAAGATATCCTATAACTCAACATCTGAAAAGTACATTCTAAAGACACAGATGTTTACAAGTGAAGCATAAAAGGGAGAAACACACCCTTAACTCAAATAGGGAACAAACAACTGTGCAACGCACACACACACACACACACACACACACACACAGGCACACTATGTTCCACTTATGAAAAGATATTTAGCTTGAAAAATAACAATTTCCAAATAACAGAAAGTTGAACTTTATTAGAAATTAGGGAATTGCAAAATGAGATATTTTCACCTACCACATTGGCAAATACATACATTTTAAAGATAATACTTCAACTGTACCTTTTTGAAGCCACTGCTCTCACAGAGTAGGAATTTTGGGGCTTAAAGGATGAGTAGATATCTGTTAAAAGATAAAGGTATGAAAATACATACCAAGAAGAGGAAACAGCATCTGAAAAGGGACTGAATCCTGAATAAACATGACATTTTCTAAAACGAAAAAAGCACAAGTCATAATGTTTGGAGTTAGGGCTGTATGGTGGTAGTAAGACATGAAGGGAGCCAGGTAAATAGAGAGTGGTGGCACACTCAGAGCGCTGGAATTCAAGTTGCAGAGTTTGGGTCTTACTGTGCAGGCCATGTGGAGTCACTGAAGCCCTGGTCATTATCTTCTTGGAGCTCTGGTCAGAGGTGTTTCTTTTGAATCTTGCTATAGTGGCCTTTACACAGAACTGGAAGTCGAAGAGACTGTGGTCAAGAGAGGTGGTGGGATGTACTCAGTACCATACAACAAGTTACTGATTTTATTGTCAAGGGAAAATCCATACCACACATTGCTACAATGTGCATAATCATCCTTAAAAAGAACTATGCCTACAAAAGCATCTGAAACAGTGTAAAAGTCTGTGGGCTTTTTTGGTATTATATGCAAATACATTTTCCTTTCTTCTCTCAATCTGTTCCCATCTATCCCTTTTTAACAATACTCTGCAGGGCTTCCCTGGTGGCGCAGTGGTTAAGAATCCGCCTGCCAATGCAGGGGACACGGGTTTGAGTCCTGGTCCAGAAAGATCCCACATGCCACAGAGCAAGGAAGCCCGTGCACCACAACTACTGGGCCTGCACTCTATAGAGCCCGCGAGCTACAACTACTGAGCCCACGTGCCGCAACTACTGAAGCCTGTGCGCCTAGAGCCCGCGCTCCACAGCAAGAGAAGCCACTGCAATGAGAAGCCTGCGTACCACAACGAAGAGTAGCCCCCGCTTGCCACAACTAGAGAAAGCCCGCATGCAGCAACGAAGGCCCAACACAGCCAAAAATAAATAAATAAATTAATTAAAAAAAAAAAATACTCTGCAAAACACTTTTTTTAATTAAAAAAAGCACCTGATCATTTGTATCAATTATTGAGTACTTTGGATATTTTCCATGAAAAACACTTAGAATGGATTGTTCTCTGAAGGTTTTGAAGTTACACTGTTTATCAGTACTGAGTCCCTCACACATGCTTACTGTGGAAAGACAAGAATTAAAGATATGAATTGGGCTACAGTCTGAGACCTAGGGAAGCTTCAGCCAAGTGGCATGGACTTGACAGTGAGAACTTGGGCTATGAGAGATGTACAGCTTTCTCAACTGAACACCTCTGCTAAGGTACTCTCTCCAGCTCCTTTCTGATGTTTATAAATATATATATAATAAAAACTACACAGTGATAGAAGACTGGGTTAGAATGAGACCTTTCTCATCATAGGGATGATGTAAGCATTACATGGAACAGTATATGCAAAATGCCTTGCCTAGTACCTGGAACACGGTAGATGGTCAAATCAATGTTTAGCTTTGTCTCTTACCATTACTCCCCTACCTCTAGTCTCTTAAACTATCAGCTCCTTGTGGGTGGGGCATTCATCTTTATATGTGTGCTCATCACATAGCATCTTACCATATACATTGGAATTGCTCAATAACTGCTTCTCAACATGACAGCTCTCTCTGCCTAAATTCTTTCATCTATAGAGTCACAGTGGAAAACATTCTTCCCAAGCCTGAACAAAGGATTTCACATGTCGCTGTTTGGCATATAAAACACTCATGATACACATTCAATAAATGTTAACCATCATACTATAATACGGGGGCAATGTAGTGCCAGCATTAAGCACATGCTCTTAGCAGCTAGACTGTTAATGATAGCTGTGTGACTTTGGACAAATTATTTTAATGTTGTGTGCCTCCATTTCTCATCTGAAAAGAGGGGTTGATAACAGTACCTATGTCAGGAGTGTTGGGCTTATTAAAGTAGTTAACATAAGCAACACACTTAGAACAATGTCTGACATATAGTAAGCACTATATAATGTCTACTATCTTATTATAATCCTCCCTTCAGAGATGAATAAATTAGACATGAAAAGACACACAACCCATTCTTGTCATGCCTATTGTTACAGACCCTACAAAGGAGGCGGACAGGGGTAATTCTTTAGGGTTGGCTGCTCCAATCACCAGCTGTCACTCTGTTAGACAGATTTCTGGTGCAACTCGTTACGAACATTGTGATAACCCCAGAAGATGTTTGCCTTCTGCTGCCTTAGGCTTTTGCAAATGTTCAAACCTCGCCTCTGCTTTCCCTTCCTTTCTTCCTTGTCAGTTGTCACCTTTGGATTCTAGGCTGAAGCCAACGTCAGTCACTTAAGCAAACTTGAGTGGTGCTGTGGGCTGTTCTTTGAACCCCTTCCAGCAAGCTCATGTTGTTCATCTGTGCGGAGAGAAGAAGTCTGCCCCCAAAATTCTCAGCACTTGAGGGCTTCCAAGCATTTCCATGGTGTCTCTGTGCATCTCTACTGCAAATCCCTATGTCAGAAAGTGACATAGTCTGAATTGGGAGTAAAATATTACTTTTTGGTGTGTCCTGTTTAAGGGTAAAGCATTTCAAATCTTGGTACTGGGTATTTTGTCTCAGTGATATCAAAGTAGGTTTAATCCTGTGGTTTGTTTGTTTGTGTTTGCTTTGGCAAGATTCCTCCATATTCTCACTCTGTTTGAGATATATTTTAGGTTTTTTCACCTCTTCAGAGATAGCTACTTTTAGGTCCAGACTCTGCCACTTTCTAGCTATGGACTGGTTATTTTAGGACTTAACATTTCAGTGGGAATAGATAAACATTAATCATCATGGTCACAAACAAGTGTATAGGTATTGAGATGAGATAAGTTAATGAATAAAAAGAACATGAGCTATGAAAGCAGTGAATATGCCTGTCTAAATGTGAGGATGGTAGGGAAGACACCTTAAAGAAGTTATATTTGAGCAGAAATCTGAACACTGAGTATGAATTCACAACAGCAAAAATAAAGTGCTCCAAGGAGAGGAGATGGATGTGCAAATATGCAAAGGCACAGTTGCTGGAAGGAGTATGGTCTGTTTCAGAATCTAACGGGTCAGTGAAAGAGAACCAAAACTGCATCTATAAAATTGAGCATCACAGAGGTCAAGTTTGAAGCAAGGAGTCTGCCTTGCCTTTTGTAATCTAGAATTATAAAAATGGCACTTTAATTCCTGTTAGGCTACCAGTTCCTGTTGTGAATCCCTTAAGCAATAGAAACTTGGCAGAAGAAGAGAGTTGTTTCTTAAGACCATCCAGATCCTCCTCCATTATTTGCTTCTGTGCCTCCAACTCTCTTCACCCACCACTCCCACTCTGTAAACTGCTGCTGGTTCAGTATTCCCAAAACAAATTTTATTCTATTTCTTGGATCAGTGGATGCTGTTTATATTCTTGTAGTTATGATACACTATTTCCAGTCTGGCCCCAACCAACCTTCATTATTCTCTTGTGGCGGGGGTGGGGGAACTTTGCTTGAAATAGCTGCCTTCCTCTCCCTAAAATATTGTATTTGCTGCGCATCCATGGATCTTAGCTCACAACCACTTGATATATTCTTCATTCTCATTTCAGTCCCTATGATGCCATGGTCCAACTTAATTCCTATCCCTCCAGGAATAACAGCAAATAGTCATTGGTTTTTCCTCCGAATTGCTTAAATATTTAATTTTATATTCATATTATTTTGTCCCCATTAAATATAAGTTGTTTGAAATACAGGGTCATATATTTCATTTTCTATTAGCCACAGTATGTAGTCTCATGTTTTTCTGTTTGGAAATGAGTAAGATAGCTAAAGACAGGGAGGTTGAAGAAGTCCCTGTCCTAAAAGACGTGAAAATTAAGGAAGTATACATCACTAAGATATTATGGTAAGGTAAACGAGACACTTAAAACTCTCTATACAATGCATTATCGGTTACTAAACTTCATACACTAAAAATCATAATCTTTGAGAATTATGAGCTTTCCCAGTGATCCTAAGTTTTAGGTCTTGGTCAGGCTTAGTCAAGGCACAGTGCTTCCTGAAGCATCTAACAGTGGTTTCAACACTGTTCTTCAGAGATTCTATATGAGGGAATAAATACCCTACAAATAGAAACTTCTCATTCTAATCACCTTAAACCAACCACATGGACCATTTAAATAAAGTACTTTTGACATACGGAAACTTAAGCAAAAACCATTTATGTTTGGAATTTAGTGATCAAACGAGAAAATAAGATGTATCCCATTTCTTTTACCAAATTTCAGTCACAGATCAGGATATTTCCCACAGTTGACACTATCCTTGGATTATGTGTTTCTTTAATTATAAAATATTATCAGTACTAGCAGAAGCTTTCTCTTAAGTAATCTTGATCACTTCTACTTCCCCTAATATCTTATTGAAGCTCTCCATCAAGTCAAACCTCTAGCCCTTCAGAGTTGAGAGGCATCCAGTATAAAAATATTTGTCAATACACTTGAATATGTGTTACAGCTCTGCTAACTAACATGGGAAGAAGAAAAGGTAGAGTCTTAATTAATCAACTCAGCCATAACAAAATACATAGACTCGGTGGCTTAAACAATAGAAATGTATTTTCTCACAGTTGTTAGAAGTCCAAGATCAAGGTGCCAGCATTGTTGGTTTCTGATGAGAGCTCTCTTTCTGGTGGTAGATAGCCACCGTCTTGCTGTGTTCTCACATGGCAGGGAGAAAGAGGGGGAGCAAGCTCTCAGGAGTCTTTTTTGGAAAGGCAATAATCCCATCATGGGGGCTCCACCTCATGACCTTACCTAAACGTAAATATTTCCCCAAGGCCTCATATTCAAGTACCATCACAGTGGGAGCTAGGACTGGAACATGTGAATTTTGGGAGACAATTCAGTCCATTGCAAGTAGGAATTAGGTCAGTTTCCATTTCAGTAGATTACATAACAATGATCTCTGGATAGTTAATTTATTATTAGAAACTCCAGGGAATTTAATTCCCATAACGTTATCACATGTATTCAGGAAATCTCTTTGACTTTCTTCATGTTGATGAACAGAGAACTGTCAGTACACTGGACCCCAAGCCTACAACATTGCATCAGCCCTAGACAAATGGATACCTGATTCCTTCTTCCTGAATGTCACCAGATACAAGACCTCTGCACTTTTATTACATTTACCATAACAAGACATGTGGACACATTTCTCTGAAATAGAATTGAGTTGATATTATTTGCTATCAGTTACATTTGTATTGCCTAATACATATTTACATCTAAACCATCTTAATAATTTTAATTAGTTAAAAAAGAACCAAATATAGAATATATAAAATATTAGCACTCAGGCATATTCAGATAGGCAAGCATTTCCAAGATCATTTTATCCCATGACACTTGCCCCAGCAGGAGTTGAGTGCATGTTTGCTGATGGATGTATATCATATGACAACACTAGAGCTGACTGAAACCTGGCTCATTCCAAAGACAGCAGGGGACAATGGCAGGGGGTGGGGTGGAGGAACTGTGAGTTTACTTTTGATATGCTACACTTTAAGGTGATTTTCCCCCTCACTGAATTGCCTCCTTCTTCAAATGAATCCACTAATCTCCTACAATTAGGTGGTATAGACCATATCCTAAAACAGCATTGAGACACTTAATAAATATTGATAGAATAAATGCATAAATAAACTCTCAATGCCTTTCCCCCCACTCCCTACAACCCACATACAAAAAGCAGTTAGAAACAGCAATGCTATTAGCATTTTTCCATTTATTTTTCTGAGAAACAGACTCAGGATATGTTTTCCCTAGCTATAATATGGTATTGGACACTGATGTATGAAAGGAAAGAATTAAATGAACATTATAAACTAAAATTCTATTTAAATATTTATTTAAAAGCCAAACCATTAGCTAGTTAAAATAATAGTCTGTTATCCCAGCTGTTGATATGAATTAATAAATTAGCATGCTCCTGTTCATGTATTCTAGTAACATTTAATGAGCTTCTGGTCTGTACTAGACTTTCAGCTTGGCTCTGAGACTTTGAAGATGAGCTACAGACCTGACACTCTAGATACACACAGCTTAGCTGAGGAGATAAATATGTGAACAGATAAATAATAACACATGCTTTTGTAATCAAAAGTATCTATATAAAAAGGAAGTGGTCTGTGAAGAAAGCAGGGAAGAAGAAGAAGCAAGAGAAAACTGGAATGGCCAACCATGGAACCCAAAGGTTCTAATTCATATGATGAAAGAAAATTGCTAGGTGAAGCCTTTCACAGATATTTACCCTCTAAAGTTTTACTGTCATACATTCCATTAGGTTCAATGTATACTTTTCTAAATGTTTTTGAAATAACTTTAGACTAATGGAAGTGTTTCAAAAACTGTAGCGTTCCCACATAACCTTTATCCAGCTTCCCCAAATATAAACATCTTACATGGGCATAGTATAATTCTCAAAATCAGAAGGTTAACATCGATATAATTATATTAACTAATATATAGATCTTGCTAGAATTTTGCCAGAGGACACATGATCCAGGTTGAACTTCTCAGCCTAATTCTTCCTCTTGGCTACAGGGATTACTCTAGGGATGGCTGAATGCTTTATAACAGGCCAATGAGACTTGAATCAGGTATTTTAATTAAATTTATTGGGAAATAGAAGATTCTTTTGTACTAGAATTTCTAAATATAGGATTGGTTAATCTTGAAACTAATAGAGTAGAAGTGTTTCAATTTCAGAGAGAGGGACACGTGGTGAGATTCCTAGTGATATTACCATTTTACAGCTGTACCTGATTGGAGACTTACCCCTGAATGTTTAGTTATATGACTAAACAAATTGCCTTTTTACTTAGAACACTTTGAGTTTGATTTTCTGTCACAAACTAAGTAAAAATACAGATATATATGACTGATAGATGGACACACACGACTGACTTCTTTCAGATAAGAGCACTTTAAGTCCCATGTGTATATATACTTATATAATTTCCCTTGGAAACAAGCTATAAATAAATTATAGGAGATGACTCTGTGCCCTGAATATGCTAACTAACTTGTCACAACCTAAGTTTGAGGAAAATCAAATCTGCCTTATTGATTAATGACATTGTGTGTCTAAAGCACCCAGCACAGTGGTCTTGATTCTGTGCTAGATACTGTGCCAGGTCATTAATGAATGAAAATACTCCTTTCTTTCATAGAATTCAAGGGACATTCTCACTATTGTTACCAAAGATCATTCATTGGGAATAAGATCCAAGAGAGGCAGAAGAAATTATGATTTTTTTGGTAAATTCCTCAGCTGTCCTACTCACTCCCTCCTTTGGTGGAAATGGTGACTTGTGATGTGCTAGGGGACTGAACTTCTCCTATTATATTCAGAATTTAGACAAGAAGTTTGATATAAAAACTGCCACAATTATTTTCCTCTTCTCATCTTTGAAAGTCACAGCGAGGCTGCGAGAATGTTTGCCAAGTTTTCCGCCTGGAGGAAAATTGTGTGACTGAGTTATAAATACATTGATGGATCCAGCTGGAACTGTCTCTTCTAATTTAATATGCAAAGAAATAATCTGAGTCATAGATGGAGACGAGCAGTTCCTTTCAGATAAGAGCACTCTAAGTTTGGCTTTACAGAAGACTTTCGAGAGCTTTCTTCCACAGAAAAAGAAGAGATGGTCACAGGACAAGCGGGGTCAACTTCATCTTTCAAACTAGCATTCAATTGCCTGTCCTGGTCTTTGTTCCAAAAATCAGCAAAAGGGCATATGCCACCTGCCCTCTTCTTTAGTTAGCTTAAAAATCAAAGGAGAGTCTATATAAAGTGTTTGTCAATGTTGGGAAAAATAAGGATTTCAATTTCTGAAAATTGTACATTTTTTATATTCCCTTAAGCTAAATAATGTGTATGTATATCTACTATGAATGAGATAACATGCTAAAAAGTGGAGGGGAAGGGAAGCTAAGACCTATAAATTGCAACTGAACCCTGTCCTCAATATAATGTTAAAGTCATAATATGGTCCATATGCTACTGAAATAGCTCTGGACATAATGCTACCTTTAGTTATTTTTTTTTTTTTAGAAATTTAAATTTATTTATTTATTTATTTATTTAGGCTGTGGTGGGTCCTCGTTTCTTTGCGAGGGCCCTCTCCAGCTGCGGAGAGCGGGGGCCACTCTTCACTGCAGTGTGCGGGCCTCTCACCGTCGCAGCCCCTTCCGTTGCGGAGCACAGGCTCCGGACGCGCAGGCTCAGCAGCCGTGGCTCACGGGCCCAGCCGCTCCGCGGCATGTGGGATACTCCCGGACCAGGGCTCGAACCCGCGTCCCCCGCACCGGCAGGCGGACTCCCAACCACTGCGCCACCAGGGAAGCCCCCCTTTAGTTATTTTGAAGAGATTAAAATACAACAATGCTATTATTATGTCAATAGTAGCATCAATCATAATTTATCAATAGTTAATAATAATGTTCTCTTAATAAGTCATGCCATTTGATAATATACACCGTATTAGTTAACTACTGTTGCAACAAATCACCCCAAATCTTAATGGCTACAAATAGCAATTTACTATTTATCTTGATTATGTGGGGTGGTTAGGAGATTCTCCTCCGATTTTACTTGTATTCACTCTTGCATTGCATTTATCAGGAGGTTGGCTATTCTAGAAGGTTCTAGATCCTCAATTGTGTGACTGGTAGTTGGTGCTGCTGCTGAGGCCCCTCCATTCTCCTCCATGTGGCCTCGCACAACCCAGTCCACTAGCCCAGCTTCCCACGGCAGTCTCAAGGCAGTGTCCCAAGAGGGCACAAATGGAAGGCTTGGCCTCAGGAGCAGCATCATTTCTCTTCCACCACTTTCTATCAGTCAAAGCAAGTCCTGAGGGCAGGCCAGATTAAAAAAAAAAATAGGGAAAGATATATGGTAAACAAGAGAAAGCTGAGGCTCAGAAAGGTTAAGCAACAACGTGAATAGTAAATATCAGAGTGAGGATTCAAACATACAGATGCCCACTGGGCCAGTGGTTTTGATTTTTCACAGCAGCACACTGTACTCTCAGTTTTCTAAGCACTTTTACATACCTAACATTGTTTTTGCTTCTATCATTCCTGTGAGAGAGTTGCTATGAGTATTTTACCAATAAGGAATACAGGTTCAGAAAAAATTGTTACTTCACCAGAGGCAAATTCCTAAGTCAGAAGTTCATATAGAATATTGAACCTCATACCCCCTCCCTTTTATCCACCCGTTATTATTTCAACAATATCATTCATTCATTCATTCATTCATTCATACTGCTTTGCAGAGACTTGTCAGGGCATCAGACTAAATCTAGGGAGGAAGTTAGGAGGCTATTGTGTGGGGGAGGATGATGACTCAGACCAAGGTCTAAAAATGGAGAGAAGTGGACAGGTTTCAGATAACATTCTGAGACAATACTATGTGAGAAACCAAGACTTGATTATCCTCAGATCCATTCCTCAAACCAGCCCTGCTTTGCTTTTTATAAGGATTGAGCTGTGACTATCCCAGCGGGTGTTACTTCTAAAGCCCCCCTTGTCATCTAGATGCTCAACCAATGAGTGGCACAGGTAAGACATTTGGAAGAAAAAAAAAACAGGGAGGAAATGGTGTTTCACGTGATCCCTCTCTGCCTCCCGGCTCCATCCTCAGAGGCATCTGTGTATCTTTAATGCTTCAGCCCCTATTGGAGAACACCAATTTTCTTCCACCAGCCTAAGCACGGTAGGTTACTAATGTAGGTGGCTTTCTGCTTATCTACCACCAATGTAACTAATTCCTGGTTAAATCTCCTTTTTTTCTAAGTACTCATAAGTGTTTTTATTTTCTTGTTTGTAACCCAGAGTGATAGTGAGTCGGTGATGGTTTTTATGAAAGGTGTGAAGAACAAAAGAGCCATCATTGCAGGTTTGAGTAACTAGGTGGTTGTAGGTTCCTCTTATTAAGAAACCTTTCGGGACTTCCCTGGTGGTCCAGTGGTTAAGACTCTGTACTGGTTCGATTCCTGGTCGGGGAACTAGGATCCTACATGCCACGCAGCGAGGCCAGAAAAAAAAAAAAAAAGAAAGAAAGAAAAGAAACCTTTCACGTGTGCCAAGTTACTCATTCTCATCCTTTAAGACCTGGTTTTACTATCAACCCTCAAAAAATGTTGCCTTGAAGCCCCTATGTAAAGCAGATCTAGCTCAGTCCCGTGTTCTTGATTTTTGTGTTACTTTGCACTAATTAAATTATTTTATTTATTTTTACCTTTCTGCATAAAAATGTGAGCCCCATACTGGCAATGTCATGCCCTGCTTTTTATTATATTCCCAGTGCATCACACATAGTAAATAAAAGTCTAGTGTTTGTAAAAGGAAGAAGGAAGAAAGGAAGAAATGAGAAAACAAAGTTAGGGAGAAATGAAGGGAGGGCGGAAAGGAGTGAGGATGACAAGAACCTTGAATTACCTCCAATCACCTCTCTCCCCACCACTGACACACAAGCACTACGTAAACAAGGAGAACTCCCTGGCACCATGACAGAGATGGGCTGAATCCTTCTCCCTCCTAAAAATATCATTGATGTCAAGAACTTGCCTGCATTTCTAGTAGCTTCTGCCCTGAGATATTCCAATTATATTCTCTACCCACCAGGAACCACCTTTACCACTATGTTAAGCTTCAGATGACAGCAGATTTCTATGGATGAACATTTTCCTGTGTCTATCACTGTACCACCTAGATATCTTGTTTTGTGTGTATGTGCCTGATTAGAATACTTTAAAATCCTGACACTGGTATTCTTCTCTATATAGAAGACTCCAGTTAGACTGCAAGTCCCATCCTAAACAATCTACCTCCACCCAAATGCAATTAACCACTTTACAATCAGATTTGTTCTTAGGTCTGATACCTTGATAGCAAGGTTGTGCAGAAGAAGGTGCATTGACTGGGGAATTAAACACAACCAGGTTCATTCCCTCCCCACCCCCTGCCAGTTATTAGCTTGTTATTCCATTAAATATCTTCCCCTCTCTGAGCATAAGTTTTCACATTTGAAAGTAAAAGACAGTTATCCAATGATGATTACACTATCTGAAACACAAGATACATTAAATAAACATTTGTTGGGGGAAAGAATGACAGCCTATTTCTGCTGCTGTGAGATTTATGTGATTTTACATGGGTACAAAATAATAACACGATGCCTGTTCCACTGAGGTGTTCATCAAATATTATCTTAGCAAACCTCCAAATTCTGATTGATATTAGATTCCTAGACCTCACATCATCCTTATTCTGCTCACTTATTATAATCATTAATGCCTGTGGAAATTCCAGAAGACTGCCTTACCCACACTTCACTTGTCTGAAATAATCATCACTGTTGACCAATTCCTTCCTGGATCTGTGTTCCCATACCTGCCCCACAGGACCTCATCTTATCATCTCCCACATCAGAGCATGTCATCTCCTTCTGAATTTTTGTATTTTCAGGCTGTAAGTCACATTACAAACATGGAGTCATCACCCTCTGCCCATGCCCAATTGATTCTTTCACAGAAATCTCTAAATGCCTTATTTTTCTCCCTACCTTCACCATGCCTTAGCTCTAGTCCACACTGTACTACTCCTCAATTATTTTCAATATTAATAGTTTTCTTATTAGATTATTTGAGGATCCTCATTTCCTGTATATTTCACTATTCGTGTTGCTATTTGAGTGACTTGCCTTTTAAAATATCATGTAAATAAATAAAATATAAAAATCCTATCTGGTCATTATCCTTCACAGTTTACTTATCTGGGTCTTCATAGGAAAAAGGCCCAACCTTCTAACCATAATATACCACACCCCCACAGTCCAGATCCTATCCCCCTCCTTGGCCTTGTCACTAAGGTGACCATACACTTTTTTTAAAGACTATTTTTTAAGAGCAGTTTTACACTCACAGCAAAACTTGAGAGAGAGGTACAGAGATTTTCCATATATTTTCCAACCCTACTCATGCATATCCTCCCCCATTATCAACATCCCCCACCAAAATAGTATATCTGTTACGAAGGAACTTACATTGACACATTATAAACACCCAAAGTTCACAGTTTACATTAGAGTTCATTCACTGTGTTCTACATCCTATAGGTTTGGACAAATGTGTAATGATATACATTCGTTATTATACTATACAGAGTAGTTTCACTACCCTAAAAATACTCTGTGCTCCACCTATTCATCCCTCCCCACTCCACACTCCATGGCACCCACTGATCTTTTTACTCTCTCCCAAGTTTTCCCTTTTCCAGAGTGTCAAATAGTTGGAATCATACATTATATAGCCCTGTTAGACTGACTTCTTTTACTCAGTAATACACATTTAATTGTCCTCTATGTCGTTTCATGTCTTGATAGCTCATTTCTTTCTAGCACTGAATGCTAGATAATGTTCATTATCCAGATGTACTGCAGCTTATTTATTCATTCACTTACTGAAGGACATCTTGGTTGCTTCTAAGTGTTGGCAATTATGAATAAAGCTGCTATAAACATTCTTGTGCAGGTATTTATATGAACATAAGTTTTTCGTTCCTTTGGGTAAATGCCAAGGATTATAATGATGGATTGTATGGTAAAAGTATATTATAGTTTGGTATTTTAAAAAATCTTTATTGGAGTATAATTGCTTTACAACGTTGTGTTAGTTTCTGCTGTATAACAAAGTGACTCAGCTATATGTATACATATATCCCCATAACCCCTCCCTCTTGCATCTCCCTCCCACCCTCCCTATCCCACCCCCTCTAGGAGGTCACAAAGCACCAAGCCGATCTCCCTGTGCTATGCGGCTGCTTCCCACTAGCTATCTATTTTATATTTGGTAGTGTATATTTGTCAATGCCACTCTCTCACTTCGTCCCAGCTTACCCTTACCCCACCCCATGTCCTAAAGTCCATTCTCTATGTCTGGGTCTTTATTCCTGTCTTGCCCCTGGGTTCATCAGAACCATTTTTTTTTTTTTTTAGATTCCATATATATGTGTTAACATACAGTATTTGTTTTTCCCTTTCTGACTTACTTCACTCTGTATGACAGACTCTAGGTCCATCCAACTCACTATAAATAACTCAATTTCGTTTCCTTTTATGGCTGAGTAATATTCCATTGCATATACGTGCCACATCTTCTTTATCCATTCATCTGTCGATGGACACTCAGGTTGCTTCCATGTCCTGGCTACTGTAAATAGTGCTGCAATGAATGTTGTGGTACATGACTCTTTTTGAATTATGGTTTTCTCAGGGTGTATACCCAGTAGTGGGATTGCTGGGTCATATGGCAGTTCTTTTAGTTTTTTAAGGAACCTCCATACTGTTCTCCATAGTAGATGTATCAATTTACATTCCCACCAACAGTGCAAGAGGGTTCCCTTTTCTCTACACCCTCTCCAGCATTTATTGTTTATAGATTTTTTGAGGATGGCCATTCTGACCGGTGTGAGGTGATACCTCATTGTAGTTTTGATTTGCATTTCTATAATGATTAGTGATGTTGAGCATCCTTTCATGTGTTTGCTGGAAATTTGTATATCTTCTCGGGAGAAATGTCTATTTAGGTCTTCTGCACATTTTTGGATTCGGTTGTTTGTTTTTTTGATATTGAGCTGCGTGAGTTGCTTGTATATTTTGGAGATTAATCTTTTGTCTGTTGCTTTGCTTGCAAATATTTTCTCCGATTCTGAGGGTTGTCTTTTCATCTTGTTTATAAGTTCCTTTGCTGTACAAAAGCTTTTAAGTTTCATTAGGTCCCATTTGTTTATTTTGTTTTTATTTCCATTTCTCTAGGAGGTGGGTCACAAAGGATCTTGCTGTGGTTTATGTCATAGAGCGTTCTGCCTATGTTTTCCTCTAAGAGTTTTACAGTGTCGGCCTTACATTTAGGTCTTTAATCCATTTTGAGCTTATTTTTGTGTATGGTGTTAGGCAGTGTTCTAATTTCATTCTTTTACATGTAGCTGTCCAGTTTTCCCAGCACCACTTATTGAAGAGGCTGTCTTTTCTCCATTGTATGTTCTTGCCTCCATTATCAAAGATAAGCTGACCACATGTGTGTGGGTTTATCTCTGGGCTTTCTATCCTGTTCCATGGATCTATATTTCTGTTTTTGTGCCAGTACCATACTGTCTTGATTACTGTAGCTTTGTAGTATAGTCTGAAGTCAGGCACCCTGCTTCCTCCAGCTCAGTTTTTCTTTCTTAACATTGCTTTGGCTATTCGGGGTATTTTGTGTTTCCACACAAATTGTGAAATTTTTTGTTCTAGTTCTGTGAAAAATGCCATTGGTAGTTTCATAGGGATTGCACTGAATCTGTAGGTTGTTTTGGGTAGGACAGTCATTATCACAATGTTGATTCTTCCAATCCAAGAACATGGTATATCTCTCCATCTGTTGTATCATCTTTAATTTCTTTCATCACTGTCTTATAGTTTTCTGCATACAGGTCTTTTGTCTCCTTAGGTAGGTTTATTCCTAAGTATTTTACTTTTTGTTGCAGTGGTAAATGGAAGTGTTTCCTTAATTTCTCTTTCCGATTTTTCATCATTGGTGTATAGGAATGCAAGAGATTTCTGTGCATTAATTCTATATCCTGCTACTTTACCAAATTCATTGATTAGCTCTAGTAGTTTTCTGTTGGCATCTTTAGGATTTTCTATGTATACTATCACGCCATCGGCAAACAGTGACAGTTTTACTTCTTCTTTTCCTATTTGGATTCCTATTATTTCGTTTACTTCTCTGATTGCTGAGGCTAAAACTTTCAAAACTATGTTGAATCATAGTGGTGAGAGTGGGCAACCTTGTCTTGTTCCTGATCTTAGAGTGAATGGTTTCAGTTTTTCACCACTGGGAACGATGTTAGCTGTGGGTTTGTCATATATGGCCTTTATTATGTTGAGGTAAGTTCCCTCTATGCCCACTTTCTGGAGGGCTTTCATCACAAATCGGTGTTGAATTTTGTCGAAGCTTTTTCTGCGTCTACTGAGATGATCATATGATTTTTCTCCTTCAATTTGTTAATATGGTTTATCACATTAACTGATTTGCATATCTTGAAGAATCCTTGCATTCCTGGGATAAACCCCACTTGATCATGGTGTATGATCCTTTTAATGTGCTGTTGGATTCTGTTTGCTAGTATTTTGTTGAGGATTTTTGCATCTATGCTCAAAAGTGATATTGGCCTAGGTTTTCTTTTTTGGTGACATCTTTGTCTGGTTTTGGTATCAGTGATGGTGGCCTTGTAGAATGAATCTGGGAGTGTTCCTCCCTCTGCTATATTTGGGAAGATTTTGAGAAGGATGGGTGTTAGCTCTTCTCTAAATGTTTGATAGAATTTGCCTGTGAAGCTATCTGGTCCTGGGCTTTTGTTGGAAGATTTTTAATCACAATTTCAATTTCAGTGCCTGTGACTGGTCTGTTAGTATTTTCTATTTCTCCCTGGTTCAGTCTCGGAAGTTTGTGCTTTTCTATGAATTTGTCCATTTCTTCCAGGTTGTCCATTTTATTGGCATATAGTTGCTTATAGTAATCTCTCATGCTCCTCTGTATTTCTGCAGTGTCAGTTGTTACTTCCTATTTTTCATTTCTAATTCTGTTGATTTGAGTCTTCTCCCATTTTTTCTTGATGAGTCTGGCTAATGGTTTATCAATTTTGTTTATGTTCTCAAAGAACCAGCTTCTAATTTTACTGATCTTTGCTATCGTTTCCTTCATTTCTTTTTCATTTATTTCTGATCCGATCTTTATGATTTCTTTCCTTCTGCTATCTTTGGGGTTTTTTTGTTCTTCTTTCTCTAATTGCTTTAGGTGTAAGGTTAGGTTGTTTATTTGAGATGTTTCTTATTTCTTGAGGTAGTATTGTATTGCTATAAACTTCCCTCTTAGAACTGTTTTTGCTGCATCCCATAGGTTTTGGGTCATCGTGTTTTCATTGGCATTTGTTGCTAGGTATTTTTTGATTTCTTCTTTGAATTCTTCAGTGATCTCTTGGTTATTTAGTAGTGTATTGTTTAGCCTCCATGTGTTTGCATTTTTTACAGTTTTTTTCCTGTAATTGATATCTAGTCTCATAGCATTGTGGCCAGAAAAGATATTTGATACGATTTCAATTTTCTTAAATTTACCAAGGCTTGATTTGTGACCCAAGATATGATCTATCCTGGAGAATGTTCCATGAGCACTTGAGAAGAAAGTGTATTCTGTTGTTTTGGGATAGAATGTCCTATAAATATCAATTAAGTCCATCTTGTGTAATGTGTCATTTAAAGCTTGTGTTTCCTTATCTATTTTCATTTTGGTTGATCTGTCCATTGGTGAAAGTGGGGTGTTAAGGTCTCCTACTATGACTGTGTTACTGTTGATTTCCCCTTTTATGGCTGTTAGCATTTGCCTTATGTATTGAGGTGCTCCTATGTTGGGTACATAAATATTTACAATTCTTATATCTTCTTCTTGGATTGATCCCTTGATCATTATGTAGTGTCCTTGTCTCTTGTAATAGTCTTTATTTTAAAGTCTATTTTATTTGATATGAGAATTGCTACTCCAGCTTTCTTTTGACTTCCATTTGCATGAAATATCTTTTTCCATCCCCTCACTTTCAGACTATATGTGTCTCTAGGTCTGAAGTGGGTCTCTTGTAGACAGCATTTATACAGGTCTTATTTCATTCAGCCAGTCTATGTCTTTTGGTTGGAGCATTTAATCCATTTTCATTTAATATAATTATTGATATGTATGTTCCTATGACCATTTTCTTAATTGTTTTGGGTTTGTTATTGTAGGTCTTTTCCTTCTTTTGTGTTTCCTGCCTAGAGAAGTTCCTTTATCATTTGTTGTAAAACTGGTTTGGTGGTGCTGAATTCTCTTAACTTTTGCTTATCTGTAAAGGTTTTAATTTCTCATTCAAATCTGAATAAGATCCTTGCTAGCTAGAGTAATCATGGTTGTAGGTTTTTTCCTTTCATCACTTTAAATATGTCCTGCCACTCCCTTCTGGCTTGCAGAGTTTCTGCTGAAAGATCAGCTGTTAACCTTATGGGGATTTCCTTGTATGTTATTTGTTGCTTTTCCCTTGCTGTTTTTAATATTTTTTCTTTGTATTTAATTTTTGCTAGTTTGATTAATATGTGTCTTGGCATGTTTTTCCTTGCATTTATCCTGTATGGGACTCTCTGCGCTTCCTGGACTTGATTGACGATTTCCTTTCCCATGTTAGGGAAGTTTTCAAGTATAATGTCTTCAAATATTTTCTCAGACCCTTTCTGTTTTCTGTTCTTCTTCTGAGACCCCTATAATTCGAATGTTGGTGCGCTTAATGTTGTCCCAGAATCTCTGAGACTGTCCTCAATTACTTTCATTCTTTTTTCTGTATTCTGCTCTGCAGTAGTTATTTCCACTATCTTATCTTACAGGTCATTATCCGTTCTTCTGCCTCAGTTACTCTGCTACTGATTCCTTCTAGAGAATTTTTAATTTCACTGTGTTGTTCATCATTGTTTGTTTGCTCTTTAGTTCCTCTAGGTTCTTGTCAAACGTTTCTTGTATTTTCTCCATTCTATTTCCAAGATCTTAGATCATCTTTATTATCATTACTCTGAATTCTTTTTCAGGTAGACTGCCTATTTCCTCTTCAGTTGTTCGGTCTGGTGGGTTTTTACCTTTCTCCTTCATCTGCTGTGTATTTCTCTGTCTTCTCATTTAGCTTAACTTACTGTGTTTGGGGTCTCCTTTTCGCAGGCTGCAGGTTCGTAGTTCTCATTGTTTTTGGTGTCTGCCTCCATTGGGTGAGGGTGGTCAGTTGGTTGTGTAGGCTTCCTGGTGGAGGAGACTGGTGCCTGTGTTCTGGTGGGTGGGGCTGGATCTTGTTTTTCTGATGGGCAGGGCTACATCCGGTGGTGCATTTTGGGGTACCTGTGAACCTAGTATGATTTTAGGCAGCCTCTGTGTTAATGAGTGGGGTTGTGTTCCTGTGTTGCTAGTTGTTTGGCATGGGGCGTCCAGCACTAGAGCTTGCTGGCCATTGGGTAGAGCTGGGTCTTAGCGCTGAGATGCAGATCTCTGGGAGAGGTCTTGCCGATTGATATTATGTGAGCAAGGAGGTCTCTGGTGGTCCTATGTCCTGAACTCAGCTCTTCCACCTCAGAGACTCAGGCCTGGAACCAGGCCAGAGCACCAAGATCCTGTCAGCTACATGGCTCAGAAGAAAAGAAAGAAAAAAAGAAAGAAAAAAAAATTTATTAATAAATTTACAAAATAAAAAATAAATTATTAAATTAAAAGAAATTTTAAATAATAATTTTAAAAAATTATTTGTCTCTGGATCATGGGACACTGGAAGTGGCGTGCTGCACAGGCTCCCGGGGGCGGGGGTGTGTGTGGATAGTGACCTGTGCTTGCACAGAGGATTCTTGGTGGTTGCACCAGCAGCATTAGCATTTCATGCCCGTCTCTGGGGTCCAAGCTGATAGCCGCGGCTCGCACCCGTCTCTGGAGCTCGCTTAGAGATGAGCTCTGCCTTCTGTGGGCACACGGAGCAGGAATCCTTTCTCTTCGCGCACCCCGAAACAATGGTCTCTTGGCAGGTCCAGACTTTTTCCGAACTCCCTCCCACCTAGCTGTGGTGCACTAGCTCCCTTCAGGCTGTGTTCAAGCAGCCACCCTCAGTCCTCTCCCTGGGATCTGAACTCTGAAGCCCAAGCCACAGCTCTCAGTCCCCACCTGCCCCGGCAGGTGAGCAGACAATCCTGGTGAGTGCTGGTCAGCACTGATCCTCTGTGCGGGCATCTCTCCACTTTGCACCTCTGTTGCTGCCCTCTCCTCTGTGGCTCTGAAGCTTCACCCCCACCCACCCCGTTTCCACCAGTGAAGGGGCTTACTAGTGTGTAGAAACTTTTCCTCCTTCACAGCTCCCTCCCAGAGGTGCAGGTGTAGGTACTGTGAACTGCTTGTCATTCCACTAAAGCCATGCACTATTACACACCTCAGCCCTAGATCATCTGGTAACTGATCGTGAAACTCTTTCCTCCTTATTTCTCTTCCAAACTCCTATAGAATCTTGAACATTGTTACTAATTTATGACTTTGGTGAAGTTTCCCTTGACCTTTATCAAATATCTGAATTACTGTTCATTTCAAATATTGAAACCAGCCTTCATTATAACTGACATTGTGTAGTATTATAACAGTATAATCATGCCTCCCTCTTCAATGCTTCTTTCTGAACTTGGAGGACTCAGGATTCTGTTTTATTCATCTTTGCATTCCAGTGCCTAATAGAAGATTTGTTTCATAGTAGGTATGCTACACAATAAGTGTTTTTTCCCTAGCGGTAAATCTCATTTAAATAAATAAATGGGCTTAACATCTGGGCTTAACAAATGCTGCTCAAGCATAATCACTGCTACGTAGGACTCAATTTGAAAATTGCTGAAGGACCAGCTGGAGTAGCCAAATTTCCTAGAGTCCAAGGGCCCTATTTCCTTTTTGAGAGTCTTTTGTATCTTTAAGGGTCATAAAAGTATCTTTTATGACTGCCGTCCTCCACGGTGAAAACAGTGGCCTAGACAGAACATGAAGATACCCATGTCTAATCTGCCCCAAAGGAAGCTAACTGTAAGGCAAGGAGATCTAGACAGACAAGATAAAGTAAAGGGATTTATAAATATGAAGAACAACAGTAGTATGCGGAGAACTAGAGTAGGTGAATACGCTAGGCACCATCCATATGTCTGTGATCAATGGGATGGTCAGGAAAAGCTTCTTAAATTGGCAATGTTTAAGCTGTGCTCTGTAACACAAGAAAGTGCTATCTGTGCAAAGAAGGGAGAAGTAGATGGGAAAGTTAGATATTGAAGGAGGAAAAGCATTGTGAACTTGTAGTTTTCCTATTTTTAGCAATTTTTTCCATTTCTGGAAATGTTTCCTTAAACTTCTTATCACCACTTTCCTACAGGATCATAGAAATTGGGATTGTCTGACAGGATAAATATGAAAAGTAAAGGAACCACTGTGCTTTATTCCTTTCCCTCCTTATTAAAATAAAGTATTTTTTAAAGCAGTTTTAGGTTCACAGCATAGTTGAGTGGAAAGTACATATAATTCCCATGTATGCCCCTTTACACACACACACACACACACACACACACACACACACAGCCTCCTCCACTATCAACATTCCATACTAATTTAGTACACTTGCTACAATGAGTAACTCAACACTGAGACATCATTATCAACCAAAGTCCAAAATTTACATTATGGTTCACTCTTGTGTTGTACATTATTTGGGTCTGACAAACATGTATTGATTTGAACATGTATCTACCTTATCATACAGAATAGTTTCACCACCCTAAAAATCCCATGTTCCACCTAGTCATCCTTTCCTGCCCCAAACCACCAATCATTTTACTGTTTCCATAGTTTTGTCTTTTCCAAAATGTCATATATTTGGAGTTACACAGTATGTGAACTTTTCAGATTGACTTCTTTCGCTTAGTAACTTAGGCTTTAAGTTTCCTCCATGTCTTTTCATGGCTTGGTTGCTCATTTCTTTACCTTGATAATTCTTTAGGGAGAGATTCATGCTATACGGTAAGGGTGCCATGACTTCAGTTCCTTTGAACCTGGTTACGAAGGACTTTGAAAGTATTAATCTAGTGAATTCTCAATAGATAGACAAAAAAGGAAAAAAAATCCTCAAAATTAAAAATGTTTTCTAAAAAACAAAGCACAACTGAGAAAAGGAGTTTTGAATATGGAACAAAAATAAAACTTAAGGAAGAAAAATATAATATACTACCAGACGCATGCACACAGCAATCATACCCACAGTATCACTGTCCTTGGCATTTTGCTTCCCCACCAACAGCCTCTAAGAATAAACAATAAGAAGGAACAGCTTGTTCATCTCTTCATATGCTGCCCCAAGCATATGTTATCAAAACTTTCCCTTTTTAAAAATATCATTAAAAGCATTAAAGATAAATCAGGCCTTTGTGGGTTTAATTATTCAGTATATTGCATTTTAATTTTTTATTAATATTCTGTATTTGACAAACATTTCCAGAGAATTGGGGAGGTTATAATAAAAAGATTAATTGACTCCATTAATATTCTGCAATGAGCCTAGTTTATGCAGCAACTGGGCAAAACACATCCATCTTCTCTGAGGAAAACCCAAGACTAGCTTGGTAACCTTGGGAAAACTACACGACATCTTTAAGCCTTCATTTCCTCATCATTAAGATAGGCATAGCAATAATGTCTTCAGCAAAAGATTCTTATAAGGATTAATGGAATAAAGTATATTAAAGAGGTAGCACTATGCCTGGCAGATAGAGTGTTCAATAAATACTTATTTTATTCAGTATTATTTCCAGTTATAGGCACAAGGTAATACATATTTCTATACTGATAGGAGGGGTTAGGGAATGACCTGGGAAGGTGATGACATTTGAACTGAGTCTTGAAGGAGGATATAATGTGCTCCAAGAGGAAAAGACACTTCAGGATACAGGAACAGCACCAGCACAAATCTGTATTTAAATTCTATCTCTCTTCCCCAAATTCTTACTGTTGGGCACCACCCAAAACTATATTCTACAACTTCAGTAGATTGAGCAAATTTAAAGCAATAATTAGAACACAGAAGGTGCTCTGGAATTTCCCACTAGGGTGTAAAAATCTAACCATCCCAAACAAGGCATTACATGCATACATAAAATTTCAGTCTTCAAAGCAAAGCACGTCCTCAAGAAGCCCCCTCAAATGTGATCTTGTTTCAAGTTCTTAAGGGATAACAGAAAGAATAATAATCTCTGCCACCTTGGCTAAGCTTTTGATATTCTTAAATTTCAAAGGGAGAAGTCTCTAAATCCAGGATGATTTATCAGCAACAATTGTGTCTGTTCTGTTTCCTTTTGTTGTTGATAGTCCCATGTCTGTTGGATTGACCGGAGTGACCAAGGAAAGACCAATGCCCCACAGATACGGGAAAGGAGATAGACAGCATTTGTGGCATGCTTATTTTTTTATAAGTACAGTGCAGAACACTTTCTATGCATTATCTTATTTAAACCTCACAACAGGCCTGTAAGAACAATAATATAAAAGTGTATGATGGAGAAACCAAGGCAGAATGAATTCGAAGTCACACAAAGGGTGTAGTGTGAACTGTGTTCTAAAATCCACCACTATCCAACCGAAATATTCATACCCTTATCTGTTCTGCTATTATGCCATTATAATCTTTTATAAGTAGTTTGCATTTTAACCCACCTATGCCACTTAATTATGTTGTTTTGTTTTTGCTGGCTCTGCCTATGGAATATAACTACCTTAAAATCCAAACACCCAATAATGCAAAGAATAGGGATGAGCCCACAAGTCCATATATGCTTCTATAAAAGCAGCATCACTAAGAAGCAGTGGTGTCTACGTTTAGAAACCCCCTGGATCTGTCCCCACTAAGTAGAATTTGGCTAATACTCTAAATCCTATGTTATCAGTGCAAGTCCATCTTCCATAGAGCACAGCATGAGGGGTAGGCACATAGGATTTCAAGTCAGAATAAATAAGGTCTGTATTTTGGTTCTGTTACTAACAAACAATAATTCAGAAGAATAATTTGATTTGTATTAATTTCAATCACCTTGTGAGGAAATGAAAACGTTAAATGTACCTACCACATAGAATTGCCATGTTTCCCACCACCAGACCACTCCTGGCTTGGGAACTATTTAACATGATTTCCAGGGAATAAAAAATACTCATATGTGAACTATCTGTGTCATCAATGTCATCATTATCCTCATCATCATTTTATGATTATTTGCTACTTTATTCACCTCCAGTACTCCAGTGATCAAGAAAAAATCATCAATATAAAATCAGAATGACAGCAGAAAGAAACCTCAAGTGTGCATTTATAAATTATTTTTATTACAAGGAACCAAAGTCTGTTTTCTGATTGAGCCAAGAAGAATGTCTAGCAAACAAGAGAGTGAAAGGAGGCAGAGAGCAAAATAAAGAGAGAAAAGTAGAAAGAAAGTCATAGAAATGATGGTAGTTTCTAGTAGACTCTCTTTCTCTTTAGCTCATGCTAATTACTGGAGACTGATCGCTTCAGGGAAACTAATGCACCATCTACAACTCAGCTTTCTTGCATAATTAGCTCTTATATGCTTTGTAACACTCTACTTTTCTCTAGTGCAAATAGGAAGGAGAGAGACTTATAAATTGTAAGTGACTGTACAGGCATACCCCAGAGATACTGCAGGTTCGGTTCCAGACCACAGCAATAAAATGAGTCACACAATTTTTTTGGTTTCTCAGTGCATATAAAAGTTATGTTTCCTCTATTCTGCAGTCGATTAAGTGGGCAATAGTATTATGTCTAAAAAAAATACATACCTTAATTAAAAAGTACCTTGTTGCTAAAAAATGCTAACCATCATTTAAGCCATCAGTGAGTTGTAATTTTTTTTGCAATGATCTTTTGCAACATCAAAAATCACTGATCACAGGTCACCGTGACAAATATAATGCTAATGAAAAAGTCTGAAATATTGTTAGGATTACCAAAAATGTGACACACAGACAAGAAGTGAGCTAATGCTGTCGGGAAATTGGCACCAATAAACTTGGTCGATGTAAGGTTGCCACAAACCTTCAATTTGTAAAGGAAAAAATGCGGCATCTGTGAAGTGCTATTAAAAAAAGCACAATAAAATAAGGTATGTCTGTATCCATCTTGATTACTTAGAGTTTACCAAGAAAATATGAGAGAAGAAATTAACAAGACACTCGTAAACAACAGTTTTACTAGTTTGGTACTTATCAAAACGCTTTCTTGGGATATTTTTAAAAGGATTTTAGTTAGCTACGAAACAGCTTGTTTAGAATTGTTCTTGTGTCAAAAGAGGGAAATGAAGAATCCTGAAGTAGAAGGGATTTTCGCTAACTCAGCTCCCTAGAAGAATCAATACAGTATCATAACTTTTTCCCCCCTGTTGAAATAGTGTGGTTTATAATATAAAGATTCTATTCTTCCTTGGGAAAAAGCAATGTTTAAATTTTCCACCTGACATGTTATAGTGTTATATTTCATGTCAGGTTGTTTCAGCCATGGCAAATGATAGGAAGTCTCAGTGATACTATGATACAAATTCTGCAGCTCACATTGAGTTATCTTGGTGTGACATATCAGCTTGAAAACATACACGGGGAAAATGCACAATTCTGAAAACCAGAGATAATAACCAAAGGTCCCAGAGATAGTGATGTTCATCATTTATTTCTGATGCAGGGACAAGGTAACAAAGCAAGACAGGAACACAGTTTATCCAGCTTAATAAAATTAAGACAACAGAAGGATTTGTTTTAACTCAGTGGGTAGATAAACATACAAATAGCTAAACAGAATCAGTTGAGTATAAATAAATAATTCTAAAAATGACAAGAAAAAAGACTAATATTTTTCTCATACCTACTGTGTACCAGAGTCTTTCCAACAGATTATTTAATAATCACAATTTTCTTTATGTAGATAATATTCTTTTCAATCTTCATTTCTTTTTGAAAAAAAGAAAAAGAAAAACACAAATTGCAGCTCAGCATATTTAACTAGGCTGCCCACCACCATCTTTTTCAAGTCATCTAAAGAACACAGATTTTTTTCTAAATTTTTTATTTGTCTGGCTTTGAGTCAAGAGCCAAGTAATACCAGTGCTTCTGTTGTAACAAACACTACCCTATTTCAGGCCTTCACTACTTCTGGCTTAAAGTTTTACACTGTTTCGTTTCGTTTTGTTTTTACCGATTTTCTCAAATTCAGTTCCCCTTTAAAGCTTTCTATACATTGCAGCCAAACTTTTATTATCTTTAAGTATAGTACCAATCATTCATTTCTCTCCTCAGAAAACTTCATTGGAATTATTTCCAGGTTTAAATGACATCTGAGCAACTAAGAGCTGCTGGCTCAGCCTCTCTCAATTTCCCACTGAAATAATTAGAAACCCATAGAAATCCCCAATTTTCCTCTCCCAGGCAACCAAAGAACTCTGATATAGGGTTCTGGAAACTGAGGAGATACAGATACAATCTAGGTCTAAAAGGCCTCACAGCATGCATGGATGAAGGTAAGGTCATGAATCCAAAGGGATTCTCCCATAAAACATCAATGTCAAAGTGATGTAAACAGAGAGTAAACCCAGATACAAAGAAAACGGCCTTCAGCCGGCCCCTGAAATACGGGACATGTTTCAGGGCAGGGTTGAGGGGGAAGTAGAAAAATAGAAAGATTCAGACCAGAAAGAATCCCTAACATATCCATATGTAAAAGTTGGCTCCATTAAAGAGGGTCTTGGTTATATATCATAGATACTAATCCAAATTTGCAGAAAAAAAATTCAAAACTATATTGAACACTAGGTTTACTTAATTGCCAGAAAATGACAGGACTGAAACTGACAAGAATTGGAAGGAGACTGAGAAATTGGCAACTCACATTTGCTATGCAACAAATCACAGAAATCCATCAGTCACATATGTTAGGGAATCCCTTTATCTCACTACTGCTGTTTCTTATCTTGTTCAGAAATGATGTGTTTCTCACCTCTGCAATCATCTTCTATCACTGCATAGGAATTTTAACTGAGACAGCCTGAGGGTTCTTCTTCTTCATCCACATAACAATCTCAATTGCTACTTCTGCTCCTAGACTAGAACATCCATAAAACAGCTGGCTAGTAAGTAGCAGCTACAGGGGCAGGCTGTCCATAGAGGGGTGGCAGCGAGTCTCCTGGTAGGCATGCATGTAGGAGATCGCTGTTGTCAGTTATTCCATATGCCAGCTTGTCTGAAAACCTGACATTTGGGGTAAGGCTGTCTCTTTTCAGTCTAACAGATCTCCAGTATATTTAAAGAGGGACTGTACTGAGAAGTGGGTTTGTGGCTATTGACAACAACGAACTTCCAGATGTGGAACTCCATGGGCATTCCATGTAATGGGATGGTTGGCAAACTCCAACTATTTATTCAGGAGACCAAAGTGAAATGAAAGTAAATTAAATCTATCCATCTATCTGCCTGTCTTTATATCTCTTTAGAAACATATTATAGAACATTGGAAAGGTATATCATCCAAACACCAGAGGATGAATGCTATCAGCCTTATAATTTAACATTGTTCAGGAAGTTCTGTTTTTATAAGCTGGTTAATAGAATAAGATATGAGTCAGTTAAAAAAAAAGTACACAGGGTTTCCCTGGTGGCGCAGTGGTTAGGAATCCACCTGCCAATGCAGGGGACACAGGTTCGTGCCCTGGTCCGGGAAGATCCCACATGCCGCAGAGTGGCTAGGCCCATGAGCCACAACTACTGAGCCTGCGCATCTGGAGCCTGTGCTCCACAACGGGAGAGGCCGCAACAGTGAGAGGCCCGCGCACCGTGATGAAGAGTGGCCCCCACTCGCCGCAACTGGAGAAAGCCCTTGCACAGAAACAAAGACCCAACACAGCCAAAAATAAATAAATAAATAAATTTATATTAAAAAAAAAAGTACACAAAAATACATGCAGTCCGCCACTGCCAGGGTCCCATGATCCAGGGACAACTTTCCCGGGAGAACACACGGCACATCTCAGACTGGTACAACGTCACGCCGGCCTCTGCCACAGCAGGCTCGCCCCGCACTCCGTACCCCTCCCTCCACACCGGCCTGAGTGAGCCAGAGGCCCTGAAGCAGCTGCTCCTTTAACCCCTTCCTGTCTGAGCGAAGAACAGACGCCCTCAGGCGACCTACACGCAGAGGCAGGGCCAAATCCAAAGCTGAATCCCAGGAGCTGTGCGAACAAAGAAGAGAAAGGGAAATCTCTCCCAGCAGCCTCAGGAGCAGCGGATTAAATCTCCACAGACAACCTGATGTACCCTGCATCTGTAGAATACCTGAATAGACAACGAATCATCCCAAATTGAGGAGGTGGACTTTGGGAGCAATGATATATATATATTTTTTCCCCTTTTTCTCTTTTTGTGAGTGTGTATGCGTAGGCTTCTGTGTGTGAATTTGTCTGTATAGCTTTCCTTTTACCATTCGTCCTCAGGTTCTGGCTGCCCGTTTTTTTTTTTTTAGTATAGTTTTCAGCGCTTGTGATCATTGGTGAATTTGTTTTTTGGTTTTGTTCTCTTCTTTCTTTCTTTTTTCAAATTACTTTTAAAATTTTCTTTTAATTATTTTTTGTTTTTTATTTTAATAACTTTTAAAAAATCTTATTTCATTTTATTTTATTTTATTTTTTCTTTTTTTTCTCACTTTTATTCTGAGCCACGTGGATGACAGGCTCTTGGTGCTCCAGCCAGGCGTCAGGGCTGTGCCTCTGAAGTGGGAGAGCCAAGTTCAGGACATTGGTCCACCAGAGACCTCCCAGCTCCACATATTATCAAACGGCGAAAATCTCCCAGAGATCTCCATCTCAACACCAAGACCCAGCTCCACTCAACGACCAGCGAGCTACAGTGCTGGACACCCTATGCCAAACAACTAGCAAGACAGGAACACAACCCCACCCATTAGCAGAGAGGCTGCCTAAAATCATAATAAGGTCACAGACACCCCAAGACACACCACCAGACGTGGACCTGCCCACCTGAAAGACAAGATCCAGCCTCATCCACCAGGACACAGGCACCAGTCCCCTCCACCAGGAAGCGTACACAACCCACTGAATCAACCTTAGCAACTGGGCGCAGACACAAAAAACAACGGGAACTACGAACCTGCAGCCTGCAAAAAGGAGACCCCAAACACAGTAAGTCAAGCAAAATGAGAAGACAAAGAAACACACAGCAGATGAAGGAGCAAGGTAAAAACCCAAGAGGCCTAACAAATGAAGAGGAAATAGGCAGTCTACCTGAAAAAGAATTCAGAATAATGATAGTAAAGATGATCCAAAATCTTCAAAATAGAATGGAGAAAATACAAGAAACGTTTAACAAGGACCAAGAAGAACTAAAGAGCAAAAAAACAGTGATGAACAACACAATAAATGAAATTAAAAATTCTCTAGAAGGGATCAATAGCAGAATAACTGAGTCAGAAGAACAGATAAGTGACCTGGGAGATGAAATAGTGGAAAAAACTACCACAGAGCAGAATAAAGAAAAAAGAATGAAAAGAATTGAGGACAGTCTCAGATACCTCTGGGACAATATTAAACGCACCAACATTCTAATTATAGGGGTCCCAGAAGAAGAAGAGAAAAAGAAAGGGACTGAGAAAATATTGGAGGAGATTATAGCTGAAAACTTCCCTAATATGGGAAAGGAAATAGTTAATCAAGTGCAGGAAGCACAGAGAGTCCCATACAGGATAAATCCAAGGAGAAACATGCCAAGACACATATTAATCAAACTATCAAAAATTAAATACAAAGAAAAAGTATTAAAAGCAGCAAGGGAAAAACAACAAATAACATACAAGGGAACCCCCATAAGGTTAACAGCTGATCTTTCAGCAGAAACTCTGCAAGCCAGAAGGGAGTGGCAGGACATATTTAAAGTGATGAAAGGGAAAAACCTACAACCAAGATTACTCTATCCAGCAAGGATCTCATTCAGATTTGACGGAGAAATTAAAACCTTTACAGACAAGCAAAAGTTAAGAGAATTCACCACAACCAAAGCAGCTTTACAACAAATGCTAAAGGAACTTCTCTAGGCAGGAAACATAAGAGAAGGAAAACACCTACAATAACAAACCCAAAACAAATAAGAAAATGGTAATAGGAACATACATATCTATAATTACCTTAAATGTAAAAGGATTAAATGCTCCACCCAAAAGACATAGACTGGCTGAATGGATACAAAAACAAGACCCGTATATATGCTGTCTACAAGAGACCCCCTTCAGACCTAGGGACACATACAGACTGAAAGTGAGGGGATGGAAAAAGATATTCCATGCAAATGGAAATCAAAAGAAAGCTGGAGTAGCAATTCTCATAACACACAAAATACACTTTAAAACAAAGACTATTACAAGAGACAAAGAAGGACACTACATAACGATCAAGGGATCAATCGAAGAAAAAGATATAAGAATTGAAAATACATATGCACCCAACATAGGAGCACCTCAATACATAAGGCAAATGCTAACAGCCATAAAAGGGGAAATCGACAATAACACAATCATAGTAGGGGACTTTAACACCTCACTTTCACCAATGGAGAGATCATCCAAAATGAAAATAAATAAGGAAACACAAGCTTTAAATGATACATTAAACAAGATGGACTTAATTGATATGTATAGGACATTCCATCCAAAAACAACAGAATACACTTTCTTCTCAAGTGCTCATGAAACATTCTCCAGGATAGATCATATCCTGGGTCACAAATCAAGCCTTGGTAAATTTAAGAAAATTGAAATCATATCAAATATCTTTTCTGGCCACAACGCTATGAGACTAGATATCAATTACAGGAAAAAATCTGTAAAAAATACAAACACATGGAGGCTAAACAATACACTACTTAATAACCAAGAGATCACTGAAGAAATCAAAGAGGAAATCAAAAAATACCTAGAAACAAATGACAATGAAAACACGATGACCCAAAACCTATGGGATGCAGCAAAAGCAGTTCTGAGATGGAAGTTTATAGCAATACAATCCTACCTTAAGAAACAAGAAACATCTCAAATAAACAACCTAACCTTACACCTAAAGCAATTAGAGAAAGAAGAACAAAAAAACCCCAAAGTTAGCAGAAGGAAAGAAATGATAAAGATCAGATCAGAAATAAATGAAAAAGAAATGAAGGAAACGATAGCAAAGATCAATAAAACTAAAAGGTGGTTCTTTGAGAAGATAAACAAAATTGATAAACCATTAGCCAGACTCATCAAGAAAAACAGGGAGAAGACTGAAATCGATAGAATTAGAAATGAAAAAGGAGAACTAACAACTGACCCTGCAGAAATACAAAGGATCATGAGAGATTACTACAAGCAACTATATGCCAATAAAATAGACAACCTGGAAGAAATGGACAAATTCTTACAAAAGCACAACCTTCTGAGACTGAACCAGGAAGAAACAGAAAATATGAACAGACCAATCACAAGCACTGAAATTGAAACTGTGATTAAAAATCTTCCAACAAACAAAAGCCCAGGACCAGATGGCTTCACAGGCAAATTTTCTATCAAACACTTAGAGAAGAGCTAACACGTATCCTTCTCAAACTCTTCCAAAATACAACAGATGGAGGAACACTCCCAAACTCATTCTGCGAGGTCACCATCACCCTGATACCATAACCAGACAAAGGTGGTACAAAAAAAGAAAACTACAAACCAGTATGATGAACATAGATGCAAAAATCCTCAACAAAACACTAGCAAACAGAATCCAACAGCACATTAAAAGGATCTTATACCATGATCAAGTGGGGTTTATCCCAGGCATGCAAGGATTCTTCAATATATGCAAATCAATCAATGTGATACACCATATTAATAAATTGAAGGAGAAAAACCATATGATCATCTCAATAGATGCAGAGAAAGCGTTCGACAAAATTCAGCTCCCATTTATGATAAAAACCCTGCAGAAAGTAGGCACAGAGGGAACTTTCCTCAACATAATAAAGGCCATATATGACACACCCCAGCCAACATTGTCCTCAATGGTGAAAAACTGAAACCATTTCCACTAAGATCAGGAACAAGACAAGGTTGTCCACTCTCACCACTATTATTCAACATAATTTTGGAAGTTTTAGCCACAGCAATCAGAGAAGAAAAAGAAATAAAAGGAATCCAAATCGGAAAAGAAGAAGTAAAAAGCTGTCACTGTTTGCAGATGACATGATACTATACATAGAGAATCCTAAAGATGCTACCAGAAAACTACTAGAGCTAATCAATGAATTTGGTGAAGTAGCAGGATACAAAATTAATGCACAGAAATCTCTTGCATTCCTATAAACTAATGATAAAAAATCGGAAAGAGAAATTAAGGAAACACTCCCATTTACCATTGCAAGGAAAAGAGTAAAATACCTAGGAATAAACCTACCTAAGGAGACAAAAGAATTGTATGCAAAAAACTATAAGACACTAATGAAGGAAATTAAAGATTATAGAAACAGATGGAGAGATATACCATGTGCTTGGATTGGAAGAATCAACATTGTGAAAATGACTCTGCTACCCAAAGCAATCTAGAGATTCAATGCAATCCTTATCAAACTACCACTGGCATTTTTCACAGAACTAGAACAAAAAATTTCACAATTTGTATAGAAATACAAAAGACCCCAAATAGCCAAAGCAATGTTAAGAAAGAAAAATGGAGCTGGAGAAATCAGGCTCCCTGACTTCAGACTATACTACAAAGCTACAGTAATCAAGACAGTATGGTACTGGCACAAAAACAGAAATATAGATCAATGGAACAGGATAGAAAGCCGAGAGATAAACCCACACACATATGGTCAGCTTATCTTTGATAATGGAGGCAGGAACATACAATGGAGAAAAGACAGCCTCTTCAATAAGTGGTGCTGGGAAAACTGGACAGCTACATGTAAAAGAATGAAATTAGAACACTGCCTAACACCATACACAAAAATAAGCTCAAAATGGATTAAAGACCTAAATGTAAGGCCAACACTGTAAAACTCTTAGAGGAAAACATAGGCAGAACACTCTATGATATAAATCACAGCAAATTCCTTTTTGACCCACCTCCTAGAGAAATGGAAGTAAAAACAAAATAAACAAATGGGACCTAATGAAACTTAAAAGCTTTTGCACAGCAAAGGAAACCATAAACAAGAGGAAAAGATAACCTTCAGAATGGGAGAAAATATTTGCAAATGAAGCAACTGACAAAGGATTAATCTCCAAAATCTACAAGCAGCTCATGCAGCTCAACATCAAAAAAAAAAAAAACCCAATCCAAAAATGGGCAGAAGACATAAATAGTCATTTCTCCAAAGATGTACAGATTGCCAACAAACACATGAAAGAATGTTCAACATCACTAGCCATTAGAGAAATGCAAATCAAAACTACAACACGATATCATCTCACATCAGTCAGAATGGCCATCATCAAAAAACCTAAACGATAAATGCTGGAGAGGGTGTGGAGAAAAGGGGACCCTCTTGCACTGTTGGTGGGGATGTAAATTGATACAGCCACTATGGAGAACAGTATGGAGGTTTCTTAAAAAACTAAAAATAGAACTACCATATGACCCAGCAATCCCACTACTGGGCATATACCCTGAGAAAACCATAATTCAAAAAGAGTCATGTACCACAATATTCACTGCAGCTCTATTTACAATAGCAAGGACTTGGAAGCAACCTAAGTGTCCATCGAGAAATGTATGAATAAAGAAGATGTGGCACATATATACAATGGAATATTGCTCAGCCATAAAAAGAAACGAAATTGAGTTATTTGTAGTGAGGTGTATGGGCCTAGAGTCTGTCATACAGAGTGAAGTAAGTCAGAAAGAGAAAAACAAATACCGTATGCTAACACATATACTTGGAATCTAAAAAAAAAAAAAAAAAAAAGGTTTTGAAGAACCTAGGGGCAAGAAGGGAATATAGACGCAGACCTACTAGAGAATGGACTTGAGGACATGGGGAGGGGGAAGGGTAAGCTGGGACAAAGTGAGAGAGTGGCAGTGTATATATGGACATATATACACTACCAAACATAAAATAGATAGCTAGTGGGAAACAGCCGCATATCACAGGGAGATCAGCTTGGTGCTTTGTGATCAGCTAGAAGGGTGGGATAGGGAGGGTGGTAGGGAGGGAGACCCAAGAGGGAAGAGATATGGGGATATATGTATATGTATAACTGATTCACTTTGTTATAAAGCAGAAACTAACACACCACTGTAAAGCAATTATACTCCAATAAAAATGTTAAAAAAAATACATGCAGTATAATTCTAGTTCTATCAATGTCAAAATTGTGTGTGTGTGTGGGTGGGGAGGTTATATATTATATATTCATGTTTAGCTGGAAGGAAACATGTATTATATAATTACTATCTCTGAAGAGTGGATTTTGGATGACTTTCATGTTGTCTTACATATTTTTCTATGATTCCAAGTTTTCTATAGTTGCCATATTTTTTCTTTATGATAAAAATATAATAAAGATTTTTAAATAATTGAATAAAATAAATAAAGACAGCAGGATGCAGCAATCTCCTCATGGACTGCCCAACAGTCCTCTGCTCCTATTTAGCATTCTGGGCCTTCCTTATTTTGTTTCTAATGTCACTCTTCTTATCTTCTTTACTTTCTTACAAACATGCCAAACTGAATTCTCACTTTAAAAAAGAGGCCACCTCTAGCCAGGAAACTTAAACATACAGAAAGAAAAAGAACATATTAACAATTATATGTTGCTTCTATAGTCAGACAATTGATATTCATTATTTAACACACACAAAAAAATGCTCTATTTACCTATACATGTCTTAGCATGCCCATATCATTATTTAAAAGGTTTACTTTTATTTAACTGTTTCATATTAAGGGAAAAGATCACCTTGGAATCATCTAGTGATTTCTCTGTATCCATCCATATCTATACACAAGTTCCTTTTTCCCCATCATTTATTCCAGACCAGGTGGTCCATTAACCACAACCTTTGTATGTATCACCCTCGGTTCAGTTCATCTTGGCTTTGCCTGTTCTCTCCATCTGAGATCACTTTTGCAAAGCAATATTTCAAAACCCAAATCAAATGTCCCCATCAGTTAGAGATCATCTCCCTCTTTTGGCATCCTAGGGCAATTTCCCCCCTAACTTTTTGCAATTGTTTTTTCCCCAGTGTATTACTGTGTAACAATAAACTTTTAGAGAGCAAAGGCTACCTTTCTCTGTGTTCTGTGGTTAGCGTATAGCTGGTCATACACAATCCATAAATATGCATTAAAAAAGGGACAATTAAGGTTTCACAATTGAAACTCAGTCCTTTGGAAATGTGCCAGGGAGCAGAGAGGAAGTGTCTGACTGCAGGAAATGGGGCTATAGAGACCAAGGAAGAAAAGGGGAGAGGGCACCAAAACTACTTTTACCTTCTTCACAATTCTGTCTTACGCTCAACCTAAGGTAACACGAATGGTAGAGACAGGACCCTGAAATTGTAATCGATCCCTAACACACTAACTGGAAATTACTCCATTCACAGCAAATAATAAGAATTACCAGAGCCAAAGCAAAGCTAACTTACTTCCTTTTCCTAGAAATAAAGTAATCGAGTTATAATAGGAACAAGAACAGAATGGGGGAGAAAAAAGCATTGCCTTTTCCACGTCCAAATGCATTCTCCTCTATGTTAGAAAAGGAGGAATAAATGGGGCTTGATGAAAGCTATCTGAAGAATGCATGTGATGTCTTTCAAATGGATACATACATGTATAGATGTGTGAGTATAATATACTTCACCCCCTATTTATAGCATACCTCTGCAACAAGTCAGTAATAGTACTTGGGATTTTAGAGAAAAAGAAGCCCCAGATGTCATCAGGTCCTACCTTTCACCCATACAGCAGCCTCAGTCACCCCAGATCACGGGGTCATTCAGCCACTGCTGTATCCCTATGAGTGTTCACTATTAGGTCATTCCTACTTGACTAAAAGTTTCTCAAGAGAAACTTTATATCCCAAATCCCTACCTTGGGAAATAGTGAAAACTCGTAAGTGGTAAAATGAGATAATACATTATTGAGCCACTCTAATGAATAAAAAATTTTATTTGCTTACATATTTTACTGAACTATTCCTCCATACTTTTTATAGTGTATTGAAATGTTCCTCCATCTTTGCCTGAGAATCATGTCTCACTCTGAAAGTACAAAGTGGGAGGCTGACCTCCCTTTAAATTCTTGATTGCAGCTGCCAAGACTTCCATTCTGCTTTTAACACTTTTCGTGGTTCCTTAATGGCACATTCTCATGATCTCACTGAACTTCTCTCCTCAGTATTGGTTCCATTTGGTCAACACCTTTTGATCATTGATGGACCCTGGGAGCAACAGATCTTAGGTTATTGGATTTAGTTTGCTTGCCTCAGTCCAGATTGGTTCATGACTTGATGAGGATGAAGGCTGGTTTTAAAAAGACAGGTTTCTAGTTTCTAACTATGGAGATGGCTTCATTCCACTGGGGAGGAATTTCAAGTAGTGACATTGCAAAAGTTTTCCAGGTGATTCTAATATATCAATAATTTAGTTACCTTTATGGAGCTGAGGAAGACAGTTATTTACAACAGAACAAGGTTTTCCCAAGGAAGTACCTCTCTGCAGAAAATTTAGCATGAGGAAGGGAAGCACGAGGCCAGGAATAGCATGGTCAGAAGGTATAATTTACCACTAAAGATGGAAATGTTCAATAATAACATTCCTCAAAATGCAGCGTACATATCATAGTATTACTAGAGGTAATTAGGAGTAGTAAAAAGTATACCTTTTTTTTGGCCGCACCATGTGGCTTGCGGGATCTCAGTTCCCCAGCCAGGGACTGAACCTGGGCTGTGGCAGTGAAAGCCCAGAATCCTAAGCACTAGGCCACCAGGGAACTCCCAAGAGTATACCTTTTAAACACTGATTCAAGCAGTAAGAAGTAACGTCTTTTTGAACTATCTTTAATCCATGCTGATTGCATCAAAGAGAAAGTTTCAGTTTTCTAATACTTGCTAATTTCCACTTGAAACAAAGAGAAAGCTGGTTCAAATTCAGAGCCTTGTGAGCAATAAGGTCGTATTAGAATATAAGAGTATTCTCTTGTTTTCTTAGGTTTATTTTTACCTTCTCTTTAAAGCAAGTGATACTAGTTTTCCATGTAAAATACCAATATAGTCAAACCTCTTTAGCACACGCACTTAAGTAAAAAATGGTGAGTATATTTAAATATGAAGTCAACATTGCAGATGACAATTGTGACAAAACCATGGACATAGCAAGAAACGGCTGCAGTTTGGAAAACTGATCAATAGCAATGGATCAATCTCCCAGAAATAGATTTCTGACTGATTGGGAGCAGGGAGAGAATTGGTAAAGGCTAAAAATCTATGTGGTCTCAGATTTCTTGAGAAAGATGCCTGTTCTGAGGTTCCTGGATCTCAGTTAGAAACTTCAGGGGCCATGTTGATGGAGAAAATCAGGGAAGAATAAATTAGAAAATGGATTATCTCATACTCCTTGAAATCTCCTGTCCATAGCACACCAACATAGGTATATTGCTCAGTATTATCCAGAAAACCAGAACCAATGGAGTTTCTTTCTTTCTTCCTCCCTTCCTTCTTTCCTTCTCTCTCTCTCTCTCTTCCTTTATTGGAATGGGTCCATGTGGTTATGAAATCTGACAAGTCCCAAGATCTGCAGTCAGCAAGCTGGAGACCCAGGAGAGTTGATGGTCTAAGTGCCACTTCAAAGACCAGCAGGCTCCAGACCCAGGAAGAGCTGATGTTTTAATTTGACTTGATAGCAGGAACAAAACAATGTCCCAACTTGAAGACAGTAAGGCAGGAGGGGAAGGTGAAACTTTTTGTTCAATTGAGGCCTTCAACTGATTGGATGAGGCTCACCCACATTAAAGAGAACAATCTGCTTTACTCAGTCTACTGATTCAAATGTTAATCTCATACAAAAATACCCTCATGACAACAGAGAATAATATTTGATCAAACGTCTGGGCACTCCATGACCTAGCCAAGTTGACATATAAGATTAACCATCCAAAAAAAAAAAAAAATTAACCAACACAATAGGTATTCGTTAGAAAAAATACATCAGTAGAATGTAAAACTTAGGTTCTATCTACCACAATGTTTGTCACATCTTAAGAAATGTTAGTTTCATTACCTGATTTTTAACCTTCCTTTCTCTTACATATTGCTTGGCATGTGTTGAAAGTTCAAGGCATGTTTGCTGAATAGAATGGCAAATCTCGCAAGTTTGCACGTTTCTAGGTGTGGGCCTGAAAATTCTCCTTGCTACAACCAACACCTACATTTCCCCTGGCTTTTGTCTCTGTTTTCTCTCTGCCTCAAGATGTGCCACTACAGGTTACCTTCCTGTGCAGCCCAACCTCTGTCAAAGTCTCCTCAGGAGGTCAGAAACCAGAGTTTTCTCCAGAAAGAAACCAGTGTCCTTATGGGAGCAGGTATGAACAGAGTACATTTATTTAGGTCAAATTTTTGAATCATTGAGAATATCATCCACAGACAGGAATCAACCAGCAAGTACACGGTCATGTGTTTTATGAGGTTTGCCTGAAACTGGAAGGTTTTAAACTAAGTCAAAGGAAGAAACAAGGAGGATTATAATTAACATCAATTAAAAGAGATTCTTTAACAAAGTGAGATGAATCTCACTCAGTAAAATGGGTTAAAGAGGCTTTGAATTTGAATTTTCAAAACAGAGAAGAAACTGAGCAATGACATATGTGATACGGTCATACTAGACGGCTGCCTGACTTTTAAAAGGACCAAGGCTGTGGGGAGCAAATAGATCTAGAGCCACCCACCTAATTATTGCATAACTCGTGATTTCCCCCTTAACCTTTCTAAGTTTCAGTTATCTCAACTGTAAAATGAGCATGGCGATACCTTTCTCCTGGGGTTCTCCTAATGATGAATAATATTATGCATAAAATGACACAGCCAATAGCACATCTTAATGCTGTTTGTTCCTCCCTCACTTAAAAAAAAGACATCAGGGATGATAATGATATCATAAACAACTGAAGATATGTTGATTTGTTTAAATAGCCAAGCAAACTCGTCAAAGAAGTGAGTACATGCAGGAGTCTATAAAAATGTTCTTTCATCTCTAAAATACTGGGGAGAAAAGTGGATGAATGCATGAATTAATTCTAACCAAAACAGATAAAGGTATAGATACATAGAATGCATGAGGTTATGTAGCTGCTAATTCTCACTACTTTTATCCCTACTTTGAACCTTTTACACACATTATGTTCCACAGAATAAGAAAACTTTAGAAAACATAAGTGAGAATTGTTCTTAGTTTTGAAAAAAAACTATGATTCAAATGAGAAGAAAAATATATTCTATGGCAATGAACTAACTCACTTGAGCATTATTCTTAAAAAAAACTTTTCTCTTGAATTTTCACCCATAACCTTTCAAATGGGTATTGTATGTGGATCATGTTAATATTTATTTGAATATCAAATTCATCAAAAAGATATTTAGACAGGAAAACTACATTTATGCCATAAAAGTACTTGGAGATACTCATAAAAAAACATTTTCCTCTTAAGATACCTTAAGTAAGACTTAGCACTTGTACATTTCTTCCCTGAGGCATATTATTAAATCTTCTTCTCAGAAGAAGAACATTTGAAACTGAAGTCCATAGAATAATTATATAAAATGGCCTATTTTATTATATTAACCATTAAGTTTGTATAGGGAGTATTTAGTGAGAAGAAAAAAATAACATTCAGTAATTCAGTAAATGAGATTTATGCATTCTCAGAGGTCTTTTGAAGACTTTTTTTTAATTCATATTTTTAGTGTTTGACTACCCAGTATCACAAAACTAACAAGTGGCAGAGCAGGTATTTCTACTCTATATGTTCTCAAAGTGTATGTATTTCCACTCTCATGCAGGTTATCTGTCTCTGAAAATATATAAGTCCATAACATCCATAACAATATATTAAAATAATATATTAAGTATATGATATTATAATTTGGAAATTCACAGAGGAATGGGTTAAATCATCAGTAACATTCAACCAGAAACTACTAAAATCTCTACTCTTTTTGTGGTAACATCACACTTCTATTCTTACGAAACTTTATGATATTATGCAGATGAAGTTTTTCTTTTGATGAGTTCAAGTTTTTGAGGAGATACTTTATTTGGGGATTATAATTATTAACTCATTTTTATTCCTGACATGAGCTTCCATAAGACAAGTGATTTATTAGCTCTAAGTCAATAGCTATGAAATTCAAACATTACTGATCAAATGCACCTTTAGATGATGTCCATCATGTGACAAAGTTTCTAAACCTTGAATAATAAAACTATTATTTACAGAGGAAAAAATCCTACATCTTATGAGTTGATTTAAAACAGTATAAACTTATGTAAATATATGTAAACATTAGTATAGGTATAAAATCCTTATACTCACTTTAAAACTTTTAAACTGCCAGAATCATAGCTCAAAACAAACACAATTATAAAAGAAAAGTAATTAATTTAATGTGAAATATGAGGTCACATGTAGTAGGTGAGCTAGTGTTTTAGATTTCGTTTCCTTTGAATTCTGCATGACTCCACTGTGCATACCATGTAATGAGTCAAAGTTTATGCCATTTTTCTATGTTCAAACCACAGAGAAATCTTCATTCCTACAGAATGCCAAGATGTTAGTCTTCCCTTAATGCAAACATACAACTTCTGTATTAGATCTTACTTTTCAATTAACTTGAAAAAAAACTAAATAATTTCTACCTGTTACACACACATATATAATGTTAGAAATTAAAAACAAAATAAAGAGAGAGAGAGTGTGCACATGGTAAAAATAGTTTCAAAAGTGGTACCAAGTATATCTTTATTTAGGATTATTGTACACTAATATTTTCTGAAAAATCTCACTATTGAACACCCATTTGACTTTGTGTAATCCAGCATTTTCCAAACTTCTATTTTAAAATCATAGGGTGTTTTTAATAACATATCCAATAGCACAGTTTGAGAAGTGCTATATAAGGCTGTCAATTGATCTTTAAAAGCACTTTTATATAATTGTTTTTATTAAAATGCATTATTTCAAGTATCTTGTTCAGCTAATTATAGTGAACACCAAGGACAAAAAATATTAAGTGCATGAAATCAACTAAATACAGCCAGTGGGAAACAATAAGAACGTATACTTTCTTTTTCTCTTTCTTTTTCTCTTTCTTTTTCTCTTTCTTTTTCTTCTATTTAGGAGAAAACAGTCTATTGTATTTAAACTATTAAGTAAACAGGGTCTAATTATTTTCATACTTCACCATTTAAAATATGATTTTATCTGAAATCAGGAAATTTAAAATATTTTTTGTCAAATTCGATACTGTCAAGAAGCAGCTTGGCGCTTCCCTGGTGGCTCAGTGGTTAAGAATCCGCCTGCCAATGCAGGGGATGCAGGTTCGAGCCCTGGTCTGGGAAGATCCCACATGCCATGGAGCAACTAAGCCTGTGAGCCACAACTACTGAGCCTGCGCTCTAGAGCCCATGAGCCACAACTACTGAGCCCACGTGCCACAACTACTGAGCCCGCATGCCACAGCTACTGAAGCCCACGTGCCTAGAGCCTGTGCTCCGCAATAAGAGAAGCCACCGCAATGAGAAGCCCGCGCACCGCAACAAAGAGTAGCCCCCACTCACCACAACTAGAGGAAGCTGGCGCGCAGCAACGAAGACCCAACACAGCCAAAAATAAATAAATAAAATAAATAAATATTTAAAAAATTTTTAAAAAAAAGCAGCTTGGTGCTTTGTGACCACCTAGAGGGGTGGGATAGGGAGGGTGGGAGGGAGACACAAGAGGGAGGGGATATGGGGATATATGTATACATATAGCTGATTCACTTTGTTATACAGCAGAAACTAACACTACACTGTAAAGCAATTATACTCCAATAAAGATGCTAGAAAAAACCCCATAAAAATAATATTCAATGAAAAAAAGGAAGTTTTCATAGAATTTATATAAGTGCACTGGCAATTGTGATGGGGTAGGGAATTATATATCCAACAGTGAAGTTCTATTATAGTAAATGTTACTTTTGTGCTGCATATGAGAAATAATTGAGGTAAAACATGAGGTAAAAATCAAAAATATAAAACATAAAATATAATATTTAACAATGGATATATCATTAGGAAGGGGAAAAAAGATGCCTATGACAAATGATTAGAAAGGAAAATGTGTAAAGAGCAAAATACATATCCATAGCATGAAAAAGAGTGAGGATATATAAGAATGTAAGGAAAGATCTTGATATAAGCCTCATCCAAACTGTATGAAAAAATATGGCCAGTTCTGCTTTGAATATCTTATCAAGGGGCCAGACCCCTATCAGATACTCTACCGCTTATGTCCCCTTAGATACTTGAGGACGTCTCATATACAGAACTTGTTTCTAAACTTTATCCCACTGGACCAGTTCTCAAACATCTCTTGGAACTTTTTTCAGTTTGGGTGGAACTGTAAGTGAGAAATTGGAACAGAAAATTTTCTCACTTGTACCATTATCATTTCTGTTTTAACTCTCAAAGTGGTATCATTTCCTCCAGATTAGACTTTTCTCCCTAAAAATGAATACTAAACTATAAGTAGTCTTCCATACCACTTGTCTTAACTATCTTAGCTAGGTAAGTTTATTTATTTCTCTATTCATTTAAAATATATTTCAAGGGGGGGGGGACTCTCATCCATCCAGGCCCTGTGCTAACTCTGAGGATCAAGAAAGAGAACAAAACAGAAGAAATCATTGATTATGGAATTGTACAACAAATGATTTGATAAAGGTTAAGAAGTAAATAATGGATGCCAATAGACAGAATAGTTAACATTATTCCTGAGGGGGTGGTGGGAGAAAATGCCTTCTTGGAAGTGATAATAATATAAGTCCTAAAGAATTAGTAGGAACTACATTGGTAGAATTACAGAAATGAGAGTGAGATCAATTTGTCTTTTCCTGGAGCAGAGGGGAGGTATTTGGGTATGATACCAAATGGATATAATCCATACAGATAGATTTACATGTCCTAGTCTACAGCAGTCTAATGCAACTGTGTTAAAAATAGTAAAATACAGTTGACCCTGGAACAATACAGGTTTAAACTGCACTAATACGTGGAAGTTTTTCAATAAATACATACTACAGTACTATATGATCTGAGGTTGGTTGGATCCATGGATGTAGAACCACAAATATGGAACATGGCAGGCCAACTGAAAAGTGAAATACGGGTTTTCGACTGCACAGGGGTTGGTGTCCCTAACCCGTGAGTTGTTCAAGGGTCAATCGTAATCAGAAGTTTTTCGATTCAAATGTCATTAATTATCTCAAAGCACATCAAAGTTTATTTACTTTACATTTCACAGTGTTATCTGGTGAAACTGCATTTCCTCTTCTCTCTTATTCCATCATACACCCAAAATACTCCAGGTACTCCTACTTGCAAGATGGTCAAATAGCGCACCCTGACATGCATGGAACTGTCTTTTCGCTGTTAGGTCTCCTTTTTTTTTTTATTGTAGTAAGAACATTTAACATGAGATCTACCCTCTTAACAAAGTTTTAAGCGTAAATTACAGTATTGTTATTCATCTTGCGTAACTAAAACTGAACAGCTCTCCATGTCTCCCTTCCCCATAGTCCCTGGCAATTACCATTCTACTCCTTGCTTTATGAATTTGACTATTTCAGATCATCATATAAAATCATCATATAAGTAGAATCATACAGTACTTGTCCTTCTGTGATCGTCTTATTTCACTTAACATAATGTCCTCAAGATTCATCCATGTTGCTGCATATTGTAGTATTTCCTTCTGTTTTAAGGCTGAATAATATCCCATTGTATGTATATACCACATTTTCCCAGGCATGTGTAGATGGTTACTTACATTGTTTCTACTTCTTGGCTACTGTGAATAATGCTTTAAAGAACATGGGAATCTAAAGACAATATATAAATGATCAACAGGTATAGGAAAAATGCTCAACATCACTAATCATCATGGAAATGCAAATCAAAACCACAATGAGATATCACCTCACAACTGTTAGGATGTCTATTATATATTTAAAAAAAATAAAGACAATAGATAGGGCTGGTGAGGATGTGAAGAACTGAAACACTGTACACTGTTGGCAGGAATGTAAAATGATGTAAAATGATGCAGCCACTATGGAAAACAGTATGGAAGGTCCTCAAAAGATTAAAAACAACCATATGATCCAGCAATCCCAGTTTTGTACATTTATCTGAAAGCACTGAAATCAGGATCTTAAGTACATAGGCCGCCTTCTTTCTGAGTACCTTATCATTACATTGATATCTCTGTTTAGAGATTCTTCACACACAAATGAGCAGAAAATTGGCCCCTCTCTTTCTAACTTCTCTCTCTCTGGAAAATTTCCTGCTCCTTAGAGGGTGGGAAGCAGGAACTTGAATGTGCAAGAAAAGGAAAAATTGGGCTGTTAAAGACAAAAATCAGATTCCATTTCCCTCCCAATTTACTGCATTGTAGGTAGTATATATTGTTTCCCTGCAGGGAATTCACACTCAGAACCCACAACAGAGGTCAGAGGGATTAGGAGAGGAGATCCATTCATTAAGCTATTAAACAGGAGCAAATGTTTTACCAACAACTTAAGCACATTTCACTCCACTTGTGTTTCCTGATTTCACATGCCTAACTTGGATCTTTTGTACTAACTCTTGCTCTTAAATCTCCTTTCATATAAAGGAGGTTTTCCATATGGTACATAAAAACTCAAAGAACAAATAAGTTCAGAAATCAAGGCAAGGTTTCCCACTGCTAACCTGTCAGAATGAGAGTCTCTTTTTTTTTTCTTTTTAAAATCTCTGAAGGCTCAACAGACTTATTACAACTGTCAGACTTCCCTTAGACAAACTGGCCATAATGTAAATAAATAGTCTCTCACCTTTGAAATTCTAACACTCAGCAGAAACATAAACCTCAAAAGCCACAAAAGGAAAAGCTGCCCTGAATTAAGGATGAGGCCTTCCAGCATAACATAAAATCATGTTTAGATGTGGGGTACTTCCTCACTGAGCATGCAGATGAAGTTAGAACTAAGACTGTAAATTCAAAATAGGCAAAGTCCTTAGGAGCACCTCATTCAGATATTTTTACACAGCTACTTCTTGGAATCCTTAGGATTCTACAGAAGCCTTAGTATCCATCTCCTTATTCCAAATTCCCAAAAGATACTAACCTTTGGAATTTGAAAATGAGAAGTCATAATTCCCAGGAATTCTTAAGAATTTCCAAAATCATAAATAATTCTGTATTTTTATGCACTTTGAAACTGTTTTCAAATAATAATGAACGGCTAAAAAATAAAGAGTGAATCTTTTTTTTCATGACAGGATTATATTAAATACTTCAGGGGGGATATTGTAAAAATTTCATACAAATACATGGGTGGTTATTACTATAAACAAATATGTTATGACAAGATTGTATATTTAAATAGTATGCAAAATGAACTCTGCCTGATAAGGAAATATTTTATAATAGAAACATTAAAGAAGGAAACATTACCACTAATGAATGTCAAATAAAATAATTTGAAACTAAAATATAATAGCAGAAGTATTTAATATTTAAAAGTTATTATCACTAAAAATGAAAGTTTAAAACACAAAAAGCTTAATTGTTCTATCCTGTCATCTTAATCTTTGTTGCACAACAAATTTTCCAAACATAGAAAGATTTCCTTCCTTTTGCATTGATGTTGGTTGAATTGTTATAAGTTCATCCAAAATATCTGCAAGTTGAGTGCTATGATGTATGCTGTTCTGTATAAGGTCACTTCCTTTTTAAATAATAAAAATATTTTGTCTACTTGTCCTGATTTTTATTTTGCCATTAAAAATCTGTATTTCTTTTTCTGCCTCAGATTTTACATCAGTTTCTAATTTTCTGTTGGAGTACTCCACAGCAACATTCATATATTCTCTATGCACTTCTTTTTTCAAAGATCAATAGTATACAGTGAATATCCAAGCACTGGAAAACCCCAGCAAACGTTACTGGGTACTATTTAAATAATGTAACATGCATTAACTCCTAGCAAAACTAATAGAACTTCACATAATTATGTATTAAAATTGTCAATTTAAACATTTGTCTCCAAGTTTTTATTTCTTGGAACACTGATCAAAGAATTTGTTTAAAATATACTGTATGTCTAAACTTATTAATATTTAATTTTTTTGCAAGAATGACTCACCTTTGGCAGATAGCACCATGCACTTTTTTTTACAGCACAGCAACAGCTATGAGAAAGACTGAATTATCAGATAGTCATTGCTTATTTTCTACATACTTCTATCTTGGTTCTCAGAAATATCCACTTTATTCTTTAAATATACATGTCAGTGTTTCTTCTCTTGTTTCTGCTTGATATTAGGTAATTTCCTCAGCCTAGTAGCATCTCCATGTTAACTGTGAAGGTTTTATTTTCGAAGTATAATTTTTATACTTGTTTTTCTCTTTTTCTCAAATAAACGGCTACTCACAAACCAGTGGGTTAACACCAAAGGATAAAATATTCAAGTGATCAAAGCCCCAGAAAAAAAAAAAAAGAAGAAAGAGTTTGATGCCAAAAAAAAAAAAGAGAAAAGAGAGAGAAATAAACCGATGGACTCACAGAGGTCAGTGAAATCCCTCTCAAAATTAATGCCTTGAAATATATTCAAAACACTGAAGACTGAAGACAGTAAAAAAAAAAAAAAAAAAAAAAACCTTGGAGGGGGACTTCCCTGGTGGTGCAGTGGTTGGGAATCTGCCTGCCAATGCAGGGGTCACGGGTTCCGTCCCTGGTCTGGGAGGATCCCACATGCCACGGAGCAACTGAGTCTGTTGTGTCACGGCTGCTGAAGCCCGCGCACCTGGAGCCCGTGCTCTGCGGCAGGAGAGGCCACTGCAGTAGGAGGCCCGCACACCGCAACGAAGAGTGGCCCTCGCTTGCCCCAACTAGAGAAAGCCTGTGTGCAGCAACGAAGGCCCAAATGCAGCCAAAAAATAAACAAATAAATAAATAAAATAAAGAGTAGTAATTAAAAAAAAAAACCTTGGAGGATGGAAAGAAAGTGGCATAATACTTTTATATTGCTAAAAGAAAAAAAAAGAAGTCAACCTAGAATTCTGTAATCAGAATAACTATATTTCAGGAGTGAAGCTGAATAAAGGCATTCTCAGACAGAGAAAAACTAGTAGAATCTGTTGCCAGTCAACTTGCTCTAAAATAATCACTAAAGGAAATCCTTCCAACAGAAAGAAATATCACAAGAAAACTTGGAATATTGGGAATAAAGTAAAAACAACAGAAATGGTTAATATCTTAGGTAAATATAATAGACTATTCTCTAAGAGCTTTAAAATGTTTTACCGTTGAAAGCAAAAATTCATAATATTGTATCATGGGGTTTTCAACATAGGTAGCTTCAACTGATAAGAAAATGTAACATAAAGCAAAGAAGCTAAAGGGACTATATGGTGGTGACGTTTCTACATCCCAATTGAAATGATAAAATGCTGATACTATTATACTGTGAAATATTAAGAATCTATATTGTGATTTCTAGAGTAATCCACAAAAATACCATAAAATTATAATCAACTATATAATAGATAGATAAATCAAGTAGAAATACTAAAGATGTTAAAATATGCCACAAAAGATAGGAAAGTAGAAACAAAAAACCAAGGGACAAAACAGAAAACAATTAATAAAATTATAGACTTAATACAAACATACCAATAATTACATTAAATGTAAAGTATCTAAATATGCCAATGAAAAGACAGAGATTAGAGGAATGTATCTAAAAACATGTGTTGCCTACAAGAAATTCACTTCAAATATGATATAAGGAGACTAAAATTAAAAGCCTAGCAAAAAGACATAACACATGAATGCTAATCAAAAGAAAGCTGGAGTGGCAATACTAACATCAGACAAGTAAATTTCCAGTCAAAGAAAATTACTAAGGTTAAGGAGAGGCATTACAAAATGATAAAAGGGTCAATTCCCTAAGAAAATGTATATATACACCTTACTACAGAGCTACAGAATACACATTGCAAAACCAACAGAAATGAAAAGACAAATAGATAAATCCACAATAAACATCAGAAACAACACTCTTGCTGAGTAAAAATCAGGATCAATATGAATTAATACTCAAAATCATCAAGGATATTGGAAAACTGAACAACACCATCAGTCAACTGGATCTAATCGACATTTATACAGCACTCCACTAAACAAGAGCAGAATATGCATTTAAGCCTGCATGGAACATACACCAGATACATCATATCCTGGATCATAAAACAAACCTTAACACATTAAAAATAAGAGAAATCATATAAATTTTGTTCTTTGATCACAGTGAAATTAAACTAGAAACCAACACCAATCACTTACCTTGTTGGAGCCTTTGTATGAACTGTTGCTTTTAAAACTCCATTCATGTAAAGCAGGTTTTCCACGAAATATATAAAATCTCAAAAATCCCCACAAAATATTACCAAATAGGATCCAACATAATATAAAACAATAATAAACCCAAACCATCTATGGTTTATCATGAGAATGCAAGGCTTGTTTAACATTTGAAAACAAACATCTCCCACTATAGTTACAGTCTAAAGAAAATCCACATGATCAGAAAAGTTCATGCCCAGAAAGTATCTGACAAAATTCAACATCCACTGCTGATAAAAATTCTCAGAAATTAGAAATAGGAGTCACTCAACCCGATAAAGAGCATCTACCAAAAACAAAACAAAACTACAACTCACCTCACCCTTAATAGTGAAAGACCTAATAAGAGTATCAACTCACACCAATCCTATTAAACACACCATTCCTATTAAACAGGAGGCTCCAGCCAGGAAAATATAACAAGATAATAAAATAAACATCATACAAATTTGAAATGAAGAAATAAAACTGTTCTTACTTGCAGATGACCTCATCATCTAAGGAGAAAATCCCAGAGGCTCTAAAAACAAACAAAACAGAATAAAACCTCTCACAACTAAATAAATGAATTTATCAAGGCTGTAGGATGCAAGGTCAACACATAAAAATCTATTGTATTCCTATGTCTAGCAATGTAATACACAGTTATAAAATGAAGGTCAAAAACAATAATGTAAATATTTAAAATAACCCCAAAAGGAAATACTCTTGTATAAATATGTAAAACATATATAGAAACCGTATTCTGAAAACCGTATATGCACTGATGAAAGAATCGAAGATCTTAAAAAACAGAGATGCATAGGGAGCATCTTTCTATTTAACCAATTCATGAATCGCTCAATAAAACCAATTTGATCTTTAAAAAAAATGCATATACATAATTGTGTTCATGAATTGGAAGACTCAACCTCGTAAAGATGTCATTCCTCGCACTTTTTAAAAAAAGATTTAATTTAATTCAAATCAAAATTACAGCAGTATATTTTTGTAAATATAGAGAAGCTCATTCAAAAAATTTTGGGGAGTGGTAAGAGCGATGTCACCAAGATGGTGGAGTAGCAGACTGCAGCCTCCATAAAGAACAACAATTAAGCAGCTATCCACAAATTTACATAGCTCTGGGGGAGCTCAGGAGTCCACTTAGAAGCTTCAGCAACACAGTGGAACAAAAAGCCCGATAATAACCTCACAAAAAGGGAAGGAAGAATAGTTTCAGTTTGCCTGCATCACCCCATCCCCCAGGCTGGGACTACTTGGCGCTGACAGGGAACTCCCAGACCCCAGAGAATTCCCTTCACCAGGAAAAGGAGAACAGGAAGAGCAACCAGCTTCCCAGCCTGCCGGGGCCCTGCAGGAGGACCGCTTTCGGTTTCATCCCACCCAGCGACTGGCACAGCCGAGCTGTCTAGAGACAGCTCGAAACAAGGAGGAAAGCAGAGGCTACGGATACCAGCCCCCGGCAGAGCGCCCACAGTTCCCGGTCACCTGCTCCGCCAAGGACTCCAATACCCTTTGCCTCCGAGGGCCTCAACAGCTGCTGCACATGCCAGTGGACCCCTGAAGCTTTCATCACTGAGGACCTCACTGTGGACCCCAGCAGTCTGCTCTGAAGAGGACACCAGCAGTTTTCCTCACTGAGGAAAATAGCGGCTAGAGCAGCCATCACAAACCCAGACCGCTCCTGCCGCTGAGGACCCCACAGGTTTTCTGGCGTTTACAGATGCGAGTGACTGAGTCTCTACCTGCTTCTGTCCTCCTCCTCACCGGCTGCCAGAGCCACCATGGACGGTCTGGCGCTGGGAGCCCTCACTTGCGACCAACTCGCCTCTTCAGGAGGCACTTTAGCCTCCGACGACCGCTCAGGTTCCCGGATGTGGCGGGATTCCCGCCACCCGCCTCCTCCGCTGTGCGCATGCCCACAGCTAGCCCGTGCGCCGGCGGCACAGCCGAGATCCTGACGAGATGCTCGCGGACGCTGACAAGGCCCGGACCCCGGGCTCCGGACCCTGTGCTGTCGCCTGTGCCCACAGCTACACCTGTAGCTCTGCATCTGCACACAGCAGACCCCGACTCCTGTCACTGGCCTCCACTGCCGCGCACAAGCCTGCGGCCAGCCGGCCAGCCCGAGGAGTGCACACCACAGCCAAGGCCTCTCAGCCGCTCCTGGGCCTGGTCCAGTCTCTCCTCCCTGTTAGTTCACAAAATGGAGCGTGGACACGGAGCTTCAGAAGTGACTGAGGAAAGAGGCAGCCCACTCCGAATTGGTAGGTGGCCCTTTAAATAAGCAAGGGAACTTACCCAGGAGACTTGTCTGCGAGACAAGTAGGTATCTGCACCTGCCCGCAGAATCTTCAAAGTTAATAGAGAGGCCTTAAGAGAGTTCAGTCACGTACACCCTCTCAGTTACTCTCTCAAGGCTATTTCAGTGAAACGGCTCCAGCTGTGGGAATGGTGGGCGGAAGGTACATTCCCGGGACAGGGGAGGGGGTGAGGAACACCGAATTCCCAGCTCCAGCTCGCAGGTCGGCCAACGGGTCGCGTCATCTGGATGACCTTCTCCAACACTTTATTCCTCGTAATTAGCTGTTAGGTGCGCTCCTCTTTCACTCCCCTTCCAGAATGTGCCCTGAGTGGTCAGCGAGGGGTTTCACTTGCATGAAAGTGGCTTGTTTGGCGGCTCTCTGGCTGCACCATCCCTGTGAGACATCCCACTGCGAATTCCAGAAGAAAACGCCTTTCCCAGGTGTAATGGGGCTAGGTGTTCTCAGCAGTATAACAGCTTGATCCATAACGTGAGTCAGGTCGCTGGCTGTTTCCCATGATTTCTGTACCTCTACAGTGTTGAGTGTCTTGGCAGGGGTTCCCAGTCTGGTATATGAGGTAACGGGCTCTACTGGTTGGTTATTCAGATGTACGAAAGCCTGGGACCTACGCTGGTCCAGCAGGCCAAAGTGGTTTTACTTGTTACTAGTTTAATTTGCTTTAATATTCCATTCTTCCTTTCTATCAACCCTGCTGCCTGTGGGTTATAGCAGAGACGGAACCTCCATTCACTGTCATGTTCTTTTGCCCAGTCTTGCATGCCATGACCCTTAAAATGTGACCCCTAATCACTGTTCCATGAGAGTGGCTGTATATGGTACTCAGCTTCTGTAATGCCCTAATGGGGGTAGCCTAGTTTGCTTGGCAACAGGGGAAAGCTTGGGTTAGGACAGACATGGTGTCCACACAAATCAAGACATACTTAAAAACCTCATTTGGAGGGAATGGGCCAATATAATCAATTTGCCAATCCTTCACAAGTTGGAAGTTCTGGTGGATGGCCCCAGATTCCTTTGGCAGTTGCCTTGGGCATTGTTTAGAACACAAAGGACACGCTATAATTACATTAACCAACTCACTGTATATAAAAGGCAGTTCAGCATCCTTGGCAATATGTCATCCTATCTGGGTTCTATGGTAGCCATTCTTTCTACATATCTGATCTGCTGTATCTACTGAAGGGTTGGTTGCTAAGGCTTATATCTGGTTTAGGGCATCAGCTTCCTGATTGCCAGGAGGTTTTGGTGCCTTGTGAGCCAGAATATTGAAAACTGTGAGGCATCCTCAGACTCTTGCAGGTGAACCCAAATGTCTTTCCATATATCCTGACCCACAAGGGCTTATTTATGATCATCCATTTCTCAATAGGAAGGGACCTTTTTACCGTGACATGTTGCTTCTAAAGCTTTCTGGTCATATCTGAATCTATGCTTATTTGTATTTATTCAATGTTTTAAATTGGAGTGTAGTTGATTTGCAATGTTATATTAGTTTCAAGTGTACAACATAGTGATTCAATATTTTTATAGATTACACTCCATTTAAAGTTATTATAAAATATTTACTATAGTCCCTGTACTGTACAATATATCCTTGTAACTTATTTATTTTATACATAGTAGTTTCAAACTCTTAATCCCCTACCCCTATATTGCCCCTCCCACCTTCACTCTCCCCACTGGTAACCACTAGTTTGTTCTCTATATCTGTGAGTCTGTTTCTGTTTTGTTATATTCATGATTGTTTGATTTTTTAGATTTCACACATAGGTGATAACATATTGTATTTGTCTTTCTCTGTCTGACTTATTTCACTAAGCATAATCCCTCTAGGTCCATCCAGGTTGTTGCAAATGGCAGAATTTCATTCATTTTTAGGGCTAAGGGGTTAATATTCAAAATGTATAAGGAACTCCTACAACTCAATATAAAAAATAATAACAATAACCTGAATAGAAGAATAGGCAAAAGATTTGATAAGATATTCCTCCAAAGACACACAAATGGCCACCATTAAATAATAGGTGTGCAGTGTCACTAATCATCAGGGAAATGCAAATCAAAACATAATGACATATCATTTCACACCAGTTAGGATGGCTATTAATAAAAAACAAACAAACGAAAAATGATAACCATGTGTGTCAGGGATGTGAAGAAACTGGAACTCTTATACACTGTTGGTAGGAATGTAATACGGTGCAACCACTATGGAAAACAGTGTGGAGGTTCCTCAAGAAATTAAAAATAAAACTATCATATGATCCAACCATCCCATTTCTGGATACATATATGAAAAAAAAAATTGGAATCAGTGTCTCAAGGAGACATCTGTACTTCCATAGCCATCATATCATTATTTACAATAGCCAAGGTATCAGAGCAACCCAAGTGTTCATTGATAGATGAATGAATAAAGAAGATGTGATATACTCTGCATACGGTGGAGTATTATTCAGCCTTAAAAAGAAGGAAATCCTGTCATTTGCAGCAACATGGATGAACCTGAAGGACATTATTGCAAGTGAAATAAGGCAGTCACAGGACAAATACTGCATGATTCCACTTATACAATATTAGGTATTTAAAATAGTTAAAATCGTAGAAGTAGAGAATAGAATTGTGATTGTCAGGGTCTGGGGGAAGGGAAATGGAAGTTATTTAATGGGTACACAGTTTCAGTTATGCAAAATGAGTAAGTTCTAGAGATCTGCTGTACAGTATTGTATCTGTAGCTGACAACACTGTATTATGCACTTAAATGTTAAGAGGATAGATCTCATGTTATATTTGTACCACAGAAATATTTAGAAGAGGGGGCGTGTATTAGTCATGGCTCTCTAGAGAAACAGAACCAATAGGATATATAAAGTTATGGAAGAGGAGATTTATTATGGGAATTAGCTCATGAAATTATGGAGGCTCAGGATATGCCATCTGCAAGCTGGAGAACCAGAAAAGCTAGTGGTATAATTCAGTCTAAGTCTAAAGGCCTGAAAACCACAGGAGCCTATGGTGTAACTCCTTGTCTGAAGGCCCAAGATCAGGACCTCTAAAGTCCAGGATCAGGAGAAGATGGGCATTCCAGCTCAAGAAGAGAGAAAAAGAATTTGCCTTTTCTTTTTTGTTTTATTCAGGCCCTCAATGGATTGAATGATGCCTGCCCACATTGACAAGGGAGGATCTTCTTTACTCAGTTGACTGATTAAAATGCTAATCTCTTCCAGAATCACCCTCACAGACACACCCAGAAATAATGTTTCACCAGATATCTGGGCATCCTTTAGTGCAATGAATTTGACGCATAAAATTAACCATCACGAGACACAAGGGAACCTTGGAGGTGATGGCTATGTCTGTTACCTTGATTGTGGTGATTGTTTCACAGGTGTATGCATGTGTCCAAACTCATCAAATTATATACACTAAATATATGCAGTCCTTGGTATATCAATTATATCTCAATAAAGCTGTTTAAAATTTTAAAAGGCAGTATTGGCGAGGAAGAAAGCAACAAATGACCAAACAACCTGAATAGGTAATTCACTAAAGAGGATTATGTATGTCAAATAACCCTATAATAAAGATTTTAAATTTAATTAGTCATTAGGAGAATGTAAATTAAAAGCATGATGACATACCATTGCACACCTATTAGGCCAAAAAATTCTGCTAGTGTTAATTATAGACAAGGGTGAGGAGCAGGTGGAACTCTCATAAGTTCCTGATGGGAATGCAAAATGGTACAACCACTCTGGAAAACATTTAGACAGTTTTTATAAATTTTAACATTCACTTACCGTATGACCCAGAAATCGACTCCTGGGTATTAATCCTATAAAAATGAAAACTTATGTTCATGCAACAACCCATACATAAAAATTTATAGCAGCTCTAGTTGTAATTGCCAAAAACTGGAAACAATCCAAATATCCTTTAATGAATAAATGGATAAACAAACTCTGGTACATCTACAATGGAAGACGATTCTGAAATAAAAAGGAGTGGGATATTAATATATGCAACAACTTGAATGAATCTCAAAGAGATTATTTTGATTGAAAAAAGTACCTGTTTCAAAAGGTTATATATTTTATGATTCCATTTATATGACCTTCTCAAAAAAATAAAACTGTAGAGGTAGAATACAGGTCAGCAGTTGCCAAGGGTTAGGGTTGGGGGAAAGGTGAGACTATAAAGGGATAACCTGAAGTAGTCTTTCGGAAACGATGGAACTGTTCTTTGTCCCATTTGTAGTATACATGATTCTATACAGGTGCTAAAATTCATAGAATGATAAATCAGTTTCACTCAACAATAATTTAAATAATTACTGAGAGAAGTATCGTATTTTATTCAAATGATAACCAGTGTTTAACATCCTCACATATAGTGGGGTGCTAACTACAACAGAATGATGCATATTTTATTTTCAGGTAAGTCATGGATGTGTTTAAGGGAAATTTTCAAACTGCCTTGATAGCATCATGTCAGTAAGAAAGAGGGGAGACCTAAAATTACCAGGTCAGGCAAGCACTTTAACAGAACATATTTACCAAGACAGGCTGTATAATTAATAACCATTTGAACTGGGTCTTGAGGTATTAGTAGGTGTTGACCAAATTAGGACCAATTATGTCTGGATCTTAAGTTTGTAGAAAGATGTAGAATCACATGGGATTTGAATGGGGAAAGATCTCAGTTTCAAAGAGCTGAGTTTTCAGGGCAGAAGAATGTTTGATTTTATCTTGAGGTGAGTAGGGAACTGCTGAACATTCTTAGGCTAAAACTACATCCTCCACTGATTTCTAAATAGCTGTAAAAACAGAACAGAACAACAACAACAAAAAACCCTTAATTTAGCAAAGCCTGAAGTATTGCCAGATCCTTTCAAAGATTTACATGTTATTTGACCTAAATTCTTTTATTTTATCTCTAACAAAATCCAGGTAATCTTCTGAATTTGTCTGAATGTACTGGTTTTGCTAGTATCTTGTCTTTGAGAAATAAAAAGAAAGCTAGAAGCATTAATAACACATTAAAAGAGAGTAAATGAAAAAGAAATTGTTTTGTATTTCTATCTATTTCGTAAACAATTGTTTTGTATTTCTATCTATTTCGTAGCATGTATCATGTATCCAGCAAGGTGTTAGGTACTGGAAATTTAAAACTAAAAAGCATGTAACAGACACGGAGACATGGTATCTGCCCTCAAAGGGCTCTCTTTTCCATGAATGATATAGATATCAAGAGGTAAACCTATGATTATAGTATACTACAGTTTGGATTATGGCAAAATTATTTACAAAAATCTGTGGAATCACAGAAAAGGGGTCCCAAATATAGCCTTAAAATGTTTCTGAGTCCTCGGAGATGAGTAGGAGTGAGCTAGCTAGTATATAACAGGAAGGAACTATGTGAGAAACAGGAAACAGGGTTGATAATGGAACTTGTGTTTCGTGTCAGAGAGAGTAAACCTGATGCTTTGATTCTGTCTTTGATTAGTTCTGAAACCCAATCAAAATTTTCTTTGGAAATCCAGTAAGCAAAACCAGGTTAAAACTGCAGTTTTCTAGTTGTGTGTGTGTGTGTGTGCATGTAGGTGGGTGGGGGTTTGAGGGAAAGGGAGACTGGCACAACTGAAGGTCTGTCTCCAACTACTTTTCTGGCTGGTCCTCCCTGAGGATCCTCCCTAGCCAAAATTTGAAAAACATTGGTATAATAATTGGGTAGTAACTAAGGGACTTTCAGAAGAGGCACGATAAGATCATATTTAGAACTTGGAGTGAAAGATATACATACCTTCAGTCAGTATCCTCAGAAGAACAAAAATTAAAAGCACCCTCTTTGATTAAAGTGATCACCAATATATACCATTGTCATACATGGTAGGCATGTGGCTATGACAAAATGAGACCCTTTTCATTTTTAGGTACAGTATGTAATGCTTAAGGGAAATTTTTCCGCTGCCTTAGTCACAGCATGGCAATGCAGAAGAGAGATGACCCAAAATCATTGACAGGAACATACTTGATCAGAACATATGGAACAAAACAAGTTTTTTAAATAATAAAAAATTTCAATTTTTTTTTAAAAGGAGAAATCAGCTATTTCTAACATCTCTAGATCAGAATTTCTCTGTGTTCTGCAGGAATATTCATATATAGCAAGTTCCCCAGGGATATTCATACACATTAGAGTTTGATGATCTCTGTGTCTAGACTGTCACCTGGATGATAGCTCAGTGTTGGCCTTACACATTCAAACATTGGGTACACCTCTTACAGCACTGAATGGAAGAAGAGATTTGAGGAATGCTTGTAGATTTAAATGTTACTGATAAGGAAAATGAGATAGAGTTTATCAGGCTTATCCGGAGTCACATAGTCCTTCACAGGCCTCCTGAGAATCAAGCTAGTTACTTTACTTGATACAATATCCAGGAGATTCACTAATATTCTTATTTCATCTCCCTAACACAGCTCCTGCCTGGATTCCCAAGTGGACATTTCATGTCTCTCATGCACAGGATATACACCTCAAAGAGAAGACCACTTTTAACAAGTAACAAATACTGAACGCAGGTGTTTCTTTTTTTTAATATTTATTTTATTTAATTATTTATTTTATTTTTATGGCTGTGTCTGGTCTTAGTTGTGGCACTCAGGATCTTCATTGAGGTATGCAGGATCTTTCGTTGCAGCACACAGGCTCTTCGTTGCTGTTCACAGGATTCTCTCTAGTCGTGGCATGAGGGTTTTCTCTCTCTAGTTGCGGTATGCGGGTTCCAGAGCACGTGGGCTCTCTAGTTGAGGCGCGAGGGCTTAGTTGCCCCAGGGCATGTGGGATCTTAGTTCCTTGACCAGGGATTGAGCCCCCAGCCCCTGCATTGGAAGGCGGATTCTTTACCACTGGACCACCAAGGAAGTCCCAGGCTGCAGGTGTTTCAATTCCACTGGCTGTTTGGGAAAAACATTTGGGGATAGTAAGGTGTATATGAGGGGGTGTCAAGGAAACTGAAATCACTGATGCTCCCAAATTATCATTTTGCCAGCAGTTTCAAGTTCTGTTCACACTAATTTCTGACTGCAACTAAAGTCCAAAACAATCATTTGAGTTTCACATTATCCTTTCTTTTTGGTCTCTTGAGGACATGTTAAGAATTTGTGAAAATGGCATAGTCAGATGTCAGGAAGAAGCAGGAAATCTAAAGAGGTGAATCTAAAGGATTTGAAACATGTAATCAAGAAATGTTTCATTTGTTTGTTTGTTTAAGTGAGTTGACTTTTTATGTGCAAATTTGGATCAGGAAATCCCATTTATGCCCTAATGAGGCCGTGAAGCTCCTTGGAGCTCTCCTCAGCCATTGGGCATTCGGCCTCCTTTAACTGAGAGTGAGCTCTGAGGTTTCTTCTGATTCAAGTCAGATTGGCAGTGTCCTCAGAAAAAACCCTGACCTGCTGGAGCAGGGTGATAAATAATAAAGATGTTGGGAGGGATACGGTGACTCTCACCTGGCTTGATCCCTTCAGATACCAGGAGGCTTTCCAGACTCTGAGACTCTGAGAGAAGATTCTTGGCTGATGACTTACACCTAGGAGAGAATCAGTAGGAAGTAAAGCAGTTACACTCATTGTGTAACTTAATGACACAGTGTAATGTGTTTGCTAAGTGGATGTGAATATATGTGGGCTATTAAAGCAAGGTTATGGATCTGAAGAAAGCAATAACCAAATTCTAAAACATTTATGAATATTTAACAAGCTAATATTAAACAGACTTTTAAGAAGTTTCAAGCAACTTCATGTAATAAATGGAATTAACCAGAAAGAAACAGCAGCTCCAAGGAGTATCAGTCCAATCAATTTTTTCCTCATTTTGTAGTAATTTATTTGTATTATTCTCCAAGACACTGTGAACATATGTGTTTATTTCTGCTTTGATGTATTGAAACTCATTACCATGGGGCTTTTTCTAAATATCCTCTGAAATATATAAATTGCAGACATAACAATATTGTTTATAAATTGACTTTTATTTTACTTTTTTTTTTTTTTTGCACCCAAGTCTTAGTAAGTTCTAATCTCAGCATCTGTTGATAATTGTTGTGCTTCTGCTAGTGGGGACAGAGAAGATCCCAGGGTTTATAACTCTCCATCTGTGCTGAAAAGTTAACATTTATTTCATAATATTGTTTCTAACATATGTATATCACATAAACACCTTGCAGGATAATGTGACCTTCTGATGTATTGATAGCATTCACTATTGCTGATTGTATCATGGAGTGTTGATACCATATACTTGCTGTATGACAAACTGAGATTTTTGCTTTTAAATTTAATCCATAAGTAAAGGAAATACTATGCAATTATTTTAAAGTTTTTTGAAATTTTGGAAAAATTTATCATTCTAATGATTTTTAGGTGTACAGTTCAGTGGCTTTAATCACACTCACATTGCTATGCAGCCATTACCACCATCCATCTCCAGTACTTTTCATCTTGCAAAACTGAAACTCTGTACCCATTAAAAAATAACTCCTCATTCCTCTCTCTCCTCTGACTCTGGCAACCACCATTCTACTTTCTGTCTCTATGAATTTGACTCTTCCAGATACCTAATGTAATGGAATCATGCAGTAATTGTCCTTTTGTGACTGTCTTATTTCAGTTTGCACAGTGTTCATGTATTTTGTAGCATGTATCAGAATGGCATTTGTTTTATGGTTAAATAATATAAAATATAAAATTAAAAAATAAATAATATAAAATATTTTATGCATATTCCACAGTTTATCTATTCATCCATAGGTGGATATTTGGTTGTTTCCATTCTTTTGACTAATGTGAACAATGCTGCTATGAAGATGGGTGTACAAACATCTGCTCAAGTCCCTGCTTTCAATTCTTTCAGGTATATACCCAGAAATGAAATTGCTGGAACATATGGTAATTCAATGTTTAATTTTTTTCAGGCACTGTTACACTATTTTCTGAAGCTGCTGACCCATGTTGCGTTCCTACCAGCAATGTATAAGGGTTTTAATTTCTCCACAGCCTTGTCAACACTTGCTATATTCTGGGTTTGTGCGTGTGTGTGTGTGTGTGTGTGTGTGTGTGTGTGTGCGTGTGTTTAATAATAACCATCCTAATGGTATATAGTATTATTTCATTGTGGTTTTAATTTGCATTTCTCTAATGATTAGTGATGTTGAGCCGGTTTTTATGTAATTGTGTCCATTTGTATCTCTTCTTTAGAGAAATGTCTATTCAGATTTTTTGCCCATTTTTATATCAGGTTGTTTCTTTTTTATTGAATAATTTGTGTTCTTAAATGAATTTTTTTTTCTGTTTTAGTTTTCTTAAATACATGGTTTTGGACTTTATTCAAGTTGTTCTTAACAGCAACAAATGAGACTTCCCTACATAAATTTTCATTGATTGTCTACTTGCATCTTTCATCATGGGATAAACATATTTTACTACATGCACAGACATATTTTAAGCTGAACTGATGTCTGCAGATTCATGAAATAATGGTCAAAAAGACCAATCCAGTTACCTCTTATAATCCATAATTTCTCCAAAGGAGGTAAAAGAAAACTAGTAGTTATTAGTTGTGTCTTACAAAAATAAAGAGTTGACATAAATGAATTTTACCTTAGAAATAATAGAGCTGAATTTGGTTGAAGATGGTTCACTAAAATGCAATTAGCAGCAACCAGACCCCATAGAAACTGCTGTCTTTGACATCTCCAATAAGATATCCATCTGAAAAGCAGTACATCTAAACAGAATGTATCCTTCCACTCTAAAACCTCCCATTCACTTTAACCCTCCTTCCAAGCAATATTACTACCCCCCACTTATAGACTCAACTCAAAATCTTGGCAGACATCTTAGACTCTTCTGCACTCTCTCTCATCCCTCCTCAACCAATCTAAGTATAAATTCTACCCCACAAGTCGCTCACAAATTTACTTTTTCATCCCTTTTGATATTTCCATGTCCCAGATCATGGTGACTGGTGCATTGGAGGAATTTCATCTCTTGATTTCATTTTTGTCTCTCATCAGCTCATTTCCTACATCACAAATCTTTCTAAAATACAAAACTGCTAATGTGTCCCTCTTATCTAACACTTTTTTATGAGGTTCTCAGTGCCCTTAGGATTAGGTCAAAAGTTCTGATTTAGCTAGAAAGGAGCATTATGACTGCACCATGGTTTTTAAATCTCTGCATATTCTTCTTTTCTCTTCCTCCCGCACTTCAGCTCACTTAAGTTCCCTAAACACAAATTCTCAGTTCTGTGACTTTGCACAGATTGTCTCCTGTGCCTGGGGTACCCTTTACCTTTTCATCTTTGCAAATCTGACTTCTATTTCTATGTCAGTTGGCAATTTAGAAGAAATTCCTTGGTTATCTTTCCTTGATCCCCAAATCTGAATAGAATGTTTCCACTCTCTGCTTTCATGCACCCCATGATTTCCCTAAGGTCATTTATCACATGCTGTTATAATATCCTTTTAATTCATCTATACCTCCACCAGACTAAAATTCCTTGAGGTCAAGTAACACGCTTGTTTTGCACATAGTTTTAGTCAATTCCCTACCCTAAAATGTTTGGTTTTATGGGCTGAATCATGTCCTCACAAAATTTATATGTGAAAGTCCTAGCCTTCAGTATCGGAGAATGTGTCTGTATCTGGAGATAGGGACTTTAAAGTGGTAATTAAGGTTAAATGAAGTCATTTGGGTGGGCCTAAATTCAATCTAACCGATGTCCTTATAAGAAAAGGAAGAGACACCAGATATATATGTACACAGAGGAAAAGCTAGATGTATATGAGGACACAGAAGAAAGGGGGCCACTTGTAAGCCAAAGTAAGAGGCTTCAGGAGAAATCAAACCAACCAGCATCTTGATCTTGCACTTCCAGCCTCCAGAACTGTGAGAAATAAGTTTTTGTTGTTTAAGCCACCCAGTCTGTGGTATTTTGTTATGGCAGCTCTACAGACTAATGCACTTGATAAATGTTGACACTCAACAAAAATGTGTTAAATGAGTAAAACTTAGAAAGGTATAATCAAGGAGGATTTTCATAGATTTCTAATGAACTTTGTCCTAATTATTTTATTAACACAATCCTGTACCTACTATGAAACATTTATTCTACTATATATTTTTTTCATCTATAACAATGTTGCAGGTTGGTCATTATTACCTTCAATTTTCAGGTGAGGACACTGAAGTTCAACAATTTTGACTGAGTTTTCTGAGGATACCTCATTCATAGTAAAGCTAAATTTCAAGCCTGTGCTACTGTTTCTAAGTTCAGAACATTACTATCATAACCTAATACCTCCTAAATCATTTCTTCTAATCAAGTTTACTTTATTTGGGTTATCCTATAAATAAAGCAATAGCATTCTTTTCTTTGCATACCCACTCTTAAATATGATTTTGTGGTATATGATACTTTAGACAAACCATATAAATTAATCTTGAGAGATAAGATTTGCTCAATGTTTGGTTTACAAGGCTTGAGTCTGTAAGGCACTAATTGTCTGATTAATTTGGAAGGTTCATATTAAAATGCCAGTTTAAAAAGCATGCTTTGATTGTGAAAAGTCCTATAATTAATACATGAGAGTTTATTTTAAAATGAATTAACTATTCCTGTATGACACATTTCAACCTTTTTCTGGCTAAATGATAAAGTTGAAAGCCTATTCAACTTAGAGTCAGAGACAACTGGTTTCATAATTCTCCTGCAAGACCTACAAGTGACATGTTTTTGATACTCATATCATCTCCCTGGTTGCCATTTCTCTTTACAGTAATGTGCACCCTAAGAATAGTAGTGAGACCAAAAAGAGTAAACTCATATAAAACCCTGACACATATTAGGTTTTCAATCAATGTTATTACTTTTACCTTTGACATGAAGGAAGAAAGATTTACTGTACACGTTATAACTGACCATCTCTTCAAATCTAGGGCCATTCAGCCACATCTAAAATTATTAGGAAAGAAGAATTGAAAATAATAAGTTTGCATAGTTTACCTAAAGCAATATCTTACAATAGAAGACTCTGAAGAAATATAAATACTTTGTCACTAACACTCCTTTCTTTTCCTTGCAGTACTTCCAAATGGCTGCTATCTATTTGTGATCCATTGGAAAGCTGCCTTTTCCATCACCGGGTTTATACAGTGAGAGCAGAGCTTGAGGAAATGAAAGGCAGCTGGTGCTTTGGTCAAGTCTCAGGAACTCTGTCTACAAATTACAAGGGAGAGGAACTCCACCTTTGCCAGGCCTGTAAGTTGTCTTTAAGTCTGCTTCAGCATATTCTCCCATTTGGTCCATAATCATCTCCTTTATGACTTAACAGAAGTCAGTTCTTTCTCCATCTTAAAGAAATCCTTAAAATCATGTTTCCGTTCACCATTAAACTGTTAGGGGATGATGAGAGGATGAGAATGGCCTACTGCTCTCAATAACTTACTGTTAGTAACTGCTATAGAACCAGTGCATGAGTAATGGCATTCTGCAAATCTGGCATGCTCTGGTTATATTCAGTTTGCTGTCAAGTGTGTCCTGAGTTGATGGGCTCTGCCAACTTCACAGTGGAAGAAAGTGTCTTCCTCCATCTTTTTTAATAGGTTGATGAGCTTCAGCCATGCCTTCATTGTTTCTGTCGTGTTTTTAAAGAACTGGTCTATATGTTGCTTGTCTCTTACTCTAGGGGTACTTTGTTGCTTGAAAATCATGAATTTTGAACCTTTCCAAAACAAAAAAAATGCTTATCTATGCTATTACTGCTAATGCTGCCCTTTCTGTGTTGTGGCCACAAATCGTTTTCTGTATTTCTGTCATAATGATAATGTCTGCCTGGTTATGTGTCCAATTAAAATATACATAGTGACTGGGTTCGTCAGAAAGATCGTAGAGTAGGAGGTCCCTGGCTATATTTCCTCACAGAAGGAGCAACTAGCAGTTATCCACAGACAAGAATGCCTTTTTGAAAATCTCAGAACCCAGGGGTGAGAGTAAAGGACACCCATGGACTAGAAAAAAAAGACAAGCTGCATTAGAAGAGTAAGAAGAGTTGTGTCACTTTGACTGTGACAGCCCTCCCCCATGCTGACACAGCACCACACTGAGAGGGATTCTCTGGGCCTACAATTTCTCAAGTGGAGAAAGAGAGTCCAAGGTAGATATTCAGCTTCCCCAGAATCCAAGGCACTTCCTAGGAGGCCAGATTCTGTCTCACGGGGAACATGGGGGGAGTAACAGGGTTAGATCACCTGGAGTCAGCTAGGAACAAAGAAGAGAAACAGGGCTCACAGTGACCAGCACATGGATTTTCGTGGGGGCACTGCATCCCTGCTGGTAGCATCACCTGACCAGTGCGCCCGTCCAGCCACTCCACTCACTCACAGAGCTGACCTGGTGTCCCTGTCCTGCCATGGAGCATGGTTGGCAGTTCTACCTGCCTTGGCTTCCCAACCAGCAATCCAGCCCAGTGGGAGAGCAAAGCTATTGGCCTCACCCAGGCAGGAAGCCACACCAGAGACCCTGCCGCACTGCAGAGCATAGCCTATGGCCCTAACCAGGCAAGAAGCCAAGCCAATGATCCCAATGAAATGAGAGGCGGCCGTATGGAACCGGAGAGCCCAGACAGTGACCCCACCCAATTGTGGGGCCCAAACTCCAGCCACGCCCAAATCTGGGGTACACACACCAACCTCATTCAACCAGGGAGCTTATTCAGCAACTCTGTCAGCTTCTAGGCACAACCTGCAGTCTGCCCAAACTGGTAGCCTGGTAGCAACCCAAACCTACAGCAGAGCACAGCCAGCAGCACCGCCTGAGCAGAGAACCTCGCCAGTGATCCTGCTCAACTGTGGGGCACAGTCTGTGGCCATAATCAATTACAGAGACCAGCCTGCAGCTGTGCCTGAAGGCAGAGTCAAGCCAGCAACACCCATCTTCCAGGAAGCACAGCCTGGGGCCCCACTTGACCAGGGGTAATTATGGAGCCCAACTGTGGACCCACTCAGTTGCAGAGTACAACCAAGTGGCATCACCCTGCCAGTGAGCACTAGTAAATGAATTCAGTAAAGTTGCAGGATAGAAAAGCAATGTACAGAAATTAGTTTTATTTCTACACACTGACAACAAACTATCTAAAAAAGAAATTAAGAAGAAAATTCCATTCAAAATAGCATCAAACACAATGAAATACTTAGGAATAAATTTAACCTAAAAGAAGTAAAAGATCTATACACTGAAAGTATAAAACATTTATGAAGGAAATTAAATAAGGCACAAATAAATGGAAAGATATTTCATATTCATGGATTAGAAGAATTAATATTGTGAAAATGCCCACACTACCCAAAAGAATCCACAGATTTAATGCTACCCCATCAAAATTCCAATATCAATTCTCACAGAACTAGAAAAATAAATCCTAAAGTTTGTATGGAACCACAAAAGACCCAAATGGCCAAAGCAATCTTGAGAAGGAAGAACAAACTTGGAGGCATCACACTTTCTGATTTCAAACTGTACTACAAAGCTAAGGTAATTGAAACAGTATGGTACTGGCATAAAACAGGCACATAAACTGTTGAAACAGAATAGAGAGCTCAGAAATAAACTCATTCATATATGGTCAACTAAACTTAACAAGGCATCAAAAATACACAATGGGGAAAGTATGGTCTCTTCAATAAATGGTGTCAGGAAAACTGTATATTCACATGCAAAAGAGTAAAGTCAGACCTTATCTTACATCACTCATAAATGAACTCAAAATGGATTAAAGACTCAAATGAAAGACCTGAAACCATAAAACTCCTCAAAATAACATAGGGAGAAAACTTGACATTTGTCTTGACAAAGATTTTTTGGATATGACGCCAAAAGTGCAGGCAACAAAAGCAAAAATAAGCAAGTGGAATTACATCAAAGTAAAAGGCTTCTGGGGCTTCCCTGGTGGCGCAGCGGTTAAGAATCTGCCTGCCAATGCAGGGGACACAGGTTCGAGCCCTGGTCTGGGAAGATACCACATGCCGCGGAGCGGCTGGGCCCGTGAGCCACAACTACTGAGCCTGCACGTCTGGAGCCTGTGCTCCTCAACGGGAGAGGCCGCGACAGTGAGAGGCCCGCGCACCGCGATGAAGAGTGGCCCCCGCTCGCCACAACTGGAGAAAGCCCTCGCACAGAAACGAAGACCCAACACAGCCAAAAATAAATAAATAAATAAATTAATTAATTAATTAATTTTAAAAAAAAAGGCTTCTATACAGCAAAGGAAACCATCAACAAAAGGAAAAGGTAGCCTATGGAATGGAAGAATATATTTTCAAACCATATATCTGATAAGGGGTAATATTATATATATATATAGGAACTCCAATATCTCAGTAGCAGAAAAACCCCACAAATAACCCAATTAAATATAGACTTAGGACCTGGATAAACGTTTTCACAAGGAAGACATACAGATGGTCTACAGATACATGAAAAGATGCTCAGCATCACTAATCATCATAGAAATTCAAATCAAAACCACAGTGAGATATCACTTCACGCCTGTCAGAATAGCTATTATCAAAAAGACAACAAATAACAAGTGTTGAAGAAGATGAGGAGAAAGAGAACCCTTGAGCATTTTTGGTGGGAATATAATTTGGCACAGCCATATGGAAAAGAGTAGGGAGATTCAGCAAAAAAAAAAATAGAGTTAGATATTGATACAGTCATCCCACTTCTGGATATATATCCAAAGGAAATGAAAATAGGATCTTGAAGATATGTCTGCATGCCCATGTTTATTGCAGCATTATTCACAGTAGCCAAGACATGGAAACAATGTAAGTGTCCACTGATAGATGAACAGATAAAGAAGCTGTGGTGTATATATAAATATATGTAAACAGTGAAATATTATTCAGCTATGAGAAAGAAGGAAATCTGTAATTTGCATGACATGGATGGTCCTTGAGGGCATTATGCTAAGTGAAATAAGTCAGACAGAGAAAGAAAAATACTGTATGATCTCACTTATATTTGAGATCTAAAAAAGTTAAACTCATACGAATGGAATAGAACCATAGTTGCCAGGGGCTAGAGGGTAGAAGCAATGCAGAGATGTGGGTCAAAGGGTACAAACTTTTATTTATGACATGAATAAGTTCTGGGGATCAAATGCACAGCATCATGAGTTTAGTTAATTTTACAGTATTGTAAACCTGAAATCTGCAAAGAAAGAAGATCTTAAATGTTCTCAACACACACACAACGTTAACTATGTGAGGTGATGGATGTGTTACCTAACTTGAATGCGGTAATCATTTCACACTGTATACGTGTATCAAGTTATCATGTTGTATACCTTAAATATATGAATTTTATTTGTCAATAAACCTCAATAAAATTGGACAAAAATATATGTAGTGTTGTGGGTGGGGCTTGTTAAAAATAGTGAGAGGTGGTATACACTACCAGGAAGGCAGAATACAATTTATTTTTATAATTGGTGTTTGTCTTTTTCAGAAAATAAACAATTATTTTTGGAATTTGAAATTTCAGAAAAATAACCACAAGTAATTCATTCACAATCTATCACAGAAAACCATTTTTAATAATATAATATATCTTATGTATAATTTCCTTTTATGCATATGTCCATATATGATAACATATATGTATATATGTATGTAATTCTATATTTTTTACTAACTTAATGCATAAAAATCTGAATGTTAGAAAAATTTTGTGAGCATTACTCATGATTACATAATCTTCCATCCCATAGATGTAGCTCCATCTATCTTTTTAAATCTCTATTTGGTATATATTTAGATTATTAAATATTTATAAATGAAAAAGTAGTGGGTACAGGTTGAGGTGTTTTGTTGAACCTCTAATACTCCAAGGAGAGTAGCTGCAAAATCACTGATCCTGATTGTGGTGATGGATTATTTGGGTGCAGGGAGTGTGTCTCACCTTTATAGCTCCAAGCTCTAGAAAAATTCCTGCCATGTGGTGTCAACTCAAGTTATCTGTGAAAGAATGAAATAATGAATATCTATAAATACATACTGTGACATTGCTTTCTTTCATGTTGCCATGTTTAGATAAGGATCGGAGTAGACATATAAGCTATGAAAAATCAGCAGCAGATATTTATTTAGAATACCAATGTGCAGTGACCCCTAGAGCAATATTAGTGGCTCTCACAGCATGTGCTTATGGGGCAGAGGCCAAGCCTCTGGGGGCAGAGCTTCTAGATATTAACAATTGAGAGTTAGCCAGCAATCTGAGACCTATTCTTGAAGAGATGGTAGAACTGGGCTTGAGTTAGGATGAAAATGATACTCAAAGTCATGTGCATCTGTAGGCATGGTCTTGCACCAGTTGTCTTCAAACAGTAGCAATCCACAAGGATGCCATTGTACAGCAATGTGAGAATAAAACATCCAGGTCTTGGACCCTCAGCAACCTTCACCTTATCCGTGAATCTCCATAACATTTTTTTCCGTTGCTCTCATACACACATATCACTATTGGAGTCTAAGGGGCTAGTTCAAATCCAAATTTTGGCACTTACTACAGGTAAGTTGCCCATGTCTCATTTTCTTCCTCCGCATTCCAGGATTATTGAAAAGATTATGTGAAGTGATTTCTGTGATGTATCTTATACAGTTCCAAGGAGCAAGGAGGTATATAATATATTTTCCAACACTCCCCTCATTTTAGACTTGATAACATTTGAGTTTAAGTAATTTAAAGGTAGTGATTCTTATTTAAAACAAAGCAAATAGCAAAAACAAACTGTTCGGATCCCTGAGAGTTGGCATTAGGGGCCCATTAAAATTTGTGAGCTGGGAAATTCCATAATAAAAAGTGATACTCTAGGAAATATATTTTGTCAGCATTATAAAAGGTAGATTGGAAGTGAACATGGGCCTCTAGCATGAAGGTACAGCAGTAAAAGAAGTATTTATAAGAATACTTTGTCAAAATAGAACAAGGCTATGAAGGAAAGAATTTCAGCATCAAGGTGGCTTTGGAATTTCTTACTTTTCAGCATAAGAAGAAAGGTGTCATAAAGTTGCATATGTTTATCACTAAGAAAAATTGTTTTCATTAGTATTTATTTCAAGAAAGAAAATATGTTGTTTATAGATCAGATGAAGAAAGAAAAAGGAGATAAAATAACAAATTACTTTGCGGTAAAATAACTAAATATAGCATTGCCTCTGTTCACTTTTGAAACCTAAGTGAATAAGATTCGTCACTTGTAACATTGTCTTACTACTTACAAGGTACTCAGAGGACATAAAAGAGTTAATGCATTGTACCTTCTCCTAGAGTCTAGCTTAATCTCCTCCTCCTTTAACTAAGCCATAAGAATAGCCAGATCCAAAATCATCTCCAAATGAAATGTTATATGAAACTAAATAATTATACCTTCATTTAATCACATTTATTATGACTTTATCATTTATGAGGAATATACTATGTTTAGGAATAACCAACTTAATTAATACCACAGTAGTTTACAATTCTTGTAGTGGTGGAAGGGGGGAGTGCTCCTATTTCTTTTTAGAGTACCATTACTCATGAAGATGTCTTTATTTTCTCCTGGATTTTATTACTAACATTAACAGTTGGCACTCATTTTTTACAAAGAAACTCCATTTCTATCACTTCCCAAAGGTTATTATGTGCACAGTGAACAGTAAAGTATAATAGAGCTGAATTGGGATACATAATGCTATCTCTACCTATACTAAGTGACTGACTCCCACACACCAGCCTCCTCCCATAAGATTCAAACTCCTGCAAAATTATAAATCCATTTAGTTCATGGAGTTCTTGATTGCTTACAAAGGGAGGTGTTCAGTCCATGATCCCCAAGGATTTGCAAGTGCCCCTAATTGAAGTGCTTTGAATTGTACATCGAACAGGGGTAGAGAATTCAGATGCATTTGGAATGTCTTTGTATATGTTCAGTTGAAATGGGCACACATAGCATAATTGCATTATGATAGAAAAGCATTATTCCATATCAGTAGTACTAACTGGATTTTGTTTGGGGAATAAAATTAATTGCCCTGCACTTAATTTGGTCTAGAAACATGAACTAAGTAACTTTGTTTTGATTGTTTCTTGGAAGAAGATTAAAAGTAGGTAATCATTTTGAAACAAAGGCCAGTACACAAGCACAGTTGAATAAGCCATGAGTGGTGAATATAAACTCCATTCTGATGGGGGCTTTGACTATGAAATCCATTAGATTCGCTGCTTTTGTTTGAGCAGCTGTTGATCTGCAAATATATTCAGTGTAAATGTTTATGTTAAACATTTAGACACAGTGTGCAGTTTGCATTGTTTCAATCCAATAAAAAAAAAAAGTATCCTTAGTCACCAGGTTTCCCATCTATTTGCTTTATAACAGATCCAAATACATTGTCATGAAGTTTTTTGGTTTTGGGTTTTTTTTTTCCCCCAAATGAGCATTGCTTAGCCACATACAAAAGAAACTGACTCAAGTCTTTTAGTGAATTGTTGGCAAGTTATCTTTCTGAAATGAAATTAAACTTTAGAAACATTTTCCTAGACATTAAATCCAAGAGCCATTCACTCTTCTCAGAGGTGCCTCCCAATGATATAGGAAAGTGAAGATTGTCTGGAATTTACTCCAAAGAGAGATACTTAAGAGGAACTCCCTAAATAATATGTCATTGGTTAGTAAAATGACTTTCATGGTTTAAGTGTATTTTAGTTGTCTATTTTCAGTAGAATATATGTTGGCTCAGTATTGGTGATTTCCTTCATATCGAAGATGTATATGGCATGGACCAGAAAAGAAATCTATACCTAAAGACTCATGTCAGTCACTTTTTTATTTTTAAAGTCCTCTATCACTTTAAGTATCCACAGTACCTGTCATAATAGTAACCTTAAAGTTTGTTCAACCAATGAAATTTATCAAGACTTCATTTGGACTCTCCACTATAGCAAGCTTGGTTTGGGAGTCAGACAGAAGCTGTGTAAACCTTGTGCTATTGTACCTCTCTGAATTTCACTTGAACCACTCTTGAAAATAGAGGGAGTAACATCTACCATACAGGCTTACCCTGCGGTTTGAATGGAACATTGTAACTGACATCACTAGGAGTGATGTCTGCATACAGCAGGCAAATAATACATAATGCTTCTTTCTTTAGCCATTCTTAGCATAATCTGGGAGAAAGGCTTGGCCCTGAGTTCCTGTAATTTTCTACAACCATTGCCACTGAGAGGATAGCACTATTTGTTTTGGGGGCAAACCAATAGACTGGAAATAGATTATCATTAAAAAAATAATAAGCAAACCTGGAGTCGACTGCAAAAGGGGCAAAAGCACATGATGCTTTATTTTGCTTTTTGTCACCTTCTATTGTACCATATGACAGCTGGGGCAGAAATATCCAGTACAGAAGCAAATGATTTTTCAAAGGCCACCAGGTCTGTGGAAGAACAACTTGCTGCACTTAGCTGCTTGAAACACAACTCTGACTTTATTCCCTATTGATCCTGACATGGACCTTGGGCAACACGCAGAGGGAGGGAGGGTTGGTTGGGGAACTGAATGTGCCCCTTTGGTCTTCTTTATCTATTTTCAGATTATCACTTCCCAGACCCTTGGTACAAGCCTCTCTTTTATTGTTTGCTTTCTAGTTTCTGTAAGTGCTTCTTATTGTGTGTATCATAAGGATCCCATAAGCTAAATGAATGACTTCTTAGACAAAACTAAGTGTTTCTCAAAAATTATTTGAATGGTATCACTGATGTAATAAACCTTTTAACTCTGTCTTCAATAACTACATGTTTCTTCATATTTCTCTGTAGAAGCCTCCATAAACAGATAGGTTTAATAGAGGTCAAATGAATAGAAATTAGGATTTTAACCTTATTATTGAATTAATGGTATATCCCCAGTACTACCATTGGAGAAGCACTTGCAAAGAGTAATCAGATGAACAGATTTAGGAGATAATGTTAGTAATACCTGGCATTTTTATTACACCTCATCTTTGCACAGTGCATTCAAGGTGCCTTATATCATTTGATTATTGTTTCATTTCAGTGTGTCAAGGGTTGTGCCCTAGATCCCACAACCCATTTGCCTTGCAGGGAAGAAAACTGTAGCTCTTTGTGTTTTGGCTCAGCCTAACTTAGAGATTTTTCTCAAGAGAGGATGTTAAAAATAAATTGAATTGGTACAGAACTATGAGAGAGAATATTAAAAGGGAATTAATTTAGTCTAGGATTTTAGAAGAAGCATCCCTGAGGTAGCACAGGATGAAACATGAAGGATGCTAAACGGTTAACTGTGTAGGAGGTGGGATGGGAGGAGGGCATGCTTAGATTAGGAAACAGCAGTGAGGGACAAATAAGAGGAGCAAGGGGCACTGGAGGGACTGAATGACATGGAGCAGGTGCTGAGGAGAGTGAGCTAGAGAGTGATTGAGAGCAACAGCGGGGAGAGAGAGAGAGGGAGAGAGAACTATTGAGTGAGATAACAAGAGTCAGTGATGAGAAGCTGATATATAAGAGATGAAGAGGAGAGGAAAGGAGAAGAATGAAAGGTATGAGAGAAGAGGAAGGAAGGAAGGGAGGGAGGAAGGAAGGAAGAAGGGAGGGAGGGAGGTAAATAGGAATAGGGTTGACGTGAGAAAGAGTAAGGGATTTGGGGCTAGAACACTGAGCATTTGAAGCCATTTCAGATTTTGGACATTCTGTAAGGGTTGTGTAAAACACTTGGAGTGTTAAAGATGACAGTGACTGGCATCATCAAATTTGGAAAGTGTGGTTACATAAAGGAAAGATGATGACTCTTCCCTTCAGAAATTTGAAATCTAATGGAGAGAAGAAGAAGCAGAGAAAGGTATAACAAAAACAGCATAAATAACATGATATAATTAAGTAAATGGTGATATCATGAATTATAGAAAGAAAACCAATACTAACCTGAAGGAGGCCATGTAACATGCATTAATATCTGATATGAGTCTTAAAGAATGAATAACTGTTGGAGGAAAAAGAAGCACATATGTTCCAGGCAGAGGAAATAACATACAGAGAGGTGCAAGATAACAAGGCTTACTGAGGGACCTGCAACTAGACGGGGATAGAAAACATACAGAGTGTGGGGGAGAGATGAGAGGTGTGTTGGAGAAACGGGCAGGGGGAGGTCCTAAGGACCTTGTGATAAAAAATGAGAAGTTTGATGAAAAGATGCTCAACATCTTTAGTCATTTAGGAAATGCAAATTAAAAGTGAAATGAGGGACTTCCTTGGTGGTCCAGTGGTTAGCACTCCGTGCTTCCACTGCAGGGGGCATGGGTTCGATCCCTGGTGGGGGAAATAAAATCCCACATGCTGCACGCATGGCGTGGCCAAAAAAAAAAAAAGTGAAATCAGATACCACTTCACACACACTAGGATGGTTATCATAGGAAAAAAATACAGAAAATAGAAGTATTGGAGAGGATGTGGAGACAATAGAATACTTGTACATTTCTTATAGGAATATAAAATGGTTCATCTGCCGTGGAAAACAGTTTGGTAGTTCCTCAAAAATATAAACATAAACCGACCATATAACCCAGCAATTCCAGTCCTAGGTGTATACTCAAAAGAATTAAATGCAGGTACTCAAAACAAATAGGTGTATACACATGTTTACAGCAGTGCTATTCACAGTAGCCAAAAGGTGGGAACAACTCAAATGTCCATCAACAGATGAATAGATAAACTAATTGTGGCTTGTACTTGCAGTGGATTATTATTCAGCCATAAAAAGGAATGACATAACTGATACATGCTACAGTATGGATAAACCCCCAAAATATTATGCCAAGTAAAAGAAGCCAGACACAAAAGGTCACATGCAGTATGATTCTATTTATATGAAAGATCCATAAAAGTATAAATCCATAGAGTCAGGAAGCAGATTGGTGTTTGCTAGGGGCTGGGGTAAGGAGAGAAATGGGAAGTAATTGCTTAATGGGTTTGGGGTTTTTGAGGGGCTGGTGGTGAAAATATTTTGAAACTAGATAGAGGTGGTGTTTGCACAGTACTGAGAATGTACTAAATGCCACTAAATTATTTGCTTTAAAATGGCTTATTTTATAGTTTGTGAATTTCCCCTCAATAGAAATGAGAAGTTTAAACTTCATTCTTAAGGTTATAGGGACCTCTGAAAGAAAGAAAGAATAAAGAAAAATGAAGAAAGAGAAGACTATAGGGAGGAAGAAATGAAAGGAGAGAGGGAGGGAGGGAGGAAAGAGGAAAAGAAAAAAAGACAGCAAATCACACATGTTGTTTTTGAAAAGTGACTACTGACAACATAGTCTTGGAGGGAAGACAATGTCTTTGTGTTCCCAGGTTTAGATTTCCTGGAGACAGGTCTGAGAAGAGTCTGAATCTGAAATGTATATTTGGAAGTCATTAGTTTGTGGTTAGCTGTTTAAATCTTACAATCAAAAGAGCTGTCCCTTTCAAAATGACGTCATGAGGAACAGTTCAAGTACATTTTCTGACTAGCCCTCAGGTCTTATAATTATTTTTAGGCTAAAAGTTTTAGAGAAAAATGTAAGAGCAAAACTCAGAGAAATATCCTCAGGGAGGTCACATTGTATAAAGCATCTCTGCTGAGAGCCAGGTTTCATGGAGTTAGAACACAGCAGAGTCAGTTATCCAAAGATTTATGAGCAAATTGTTCTGACTTATAAAGATAGGACATAGTCCAACAACAAAATTTTATGTTTTATTCCCAAACTTTAAAGTGTGCATGCATGTGTGTGTGTGTGTGTGTGTGTGTGTGTGTGTATTTTTTCCTTAAAGACATTGATTCTAAGGCTTGGCAGGGACTGTTAATTTTGTAATGCTGAATTCTGTTATTTGCTTAATATCCTGGGGCAATATGACTGAGGAGTGTTTCCTGACATTTGGGGTACAGATCATGTAAACTGAAAGATCAGCTCACACTAAGCAATTGACATGTCGAGATGTCATGATTTCCACTGGCCAGATTTTATTCAAATAGTGCTGGGAATAAAGAGACTAGGCAAGGTAATCTTACCTAAACATCTTCTCTTCCCTGGGTCTCATTCATGTCTTTATTTGTCTTTCATGAGTATGTTGAACATGGTAAATAGATAGTTCTCTAACTTATTTTGCTTAGGAATCAGTAAGGGAAAGTTTAAAAATGCAAATTCTTGAGTCCCATACAAATGTATTCTGACCCAGTAGTACTTGATCTTGATGCTATTAGCATGAGAAATAGTGGAAAAGGTAAAGTTTAAGGTACCTTTCTGCTCAAGTATTCTATAGTTCAATAATTTTATTTCACTTCCTTTGGCAAGAGTATCTTTACCAGACACGATGAGTCACACCCATGGAATTTTTTGGACATGACCGATTATATACATAGTCATGTTGATTTCCTCTTCAAACAAAATATATTTGCAGTGTCTTTTCTTTATTCACACTGTAAAAAACATAAAAGGCCTAGAAGAAAGTAGTGGATTAGATTAAAACCCTAAAACTTGAGGGTTTTGAGTTAAAATTTTATAGCTAGGTTTATTTCATCTCTCATATATTAAGCTATCATTTATTTAGCACCTGTAGTAAGCCAGACACTAGCATAGTGGTGATTCATGATAGTAGAGCATTGTTCATGATCTTCATGATCAAAGTTCATGATCAAAGTTAGACAACTTTGTGAAAGGTATAGTTGCATTAAAATGAAATAAATGTAATTAACAAAAAATATAATAATTCATGTAATAGAGAAATAGTACCTGAGAAGACTAAGAGTACCTGAGAGTATCTTTTTAAATATACTAAGCAGTTTTAATAACAGTATTTAGGCATGTGAAAGATTTTATTTAGTTAAGGACAGACATTCGGACGATGGCACAGTGAATATTAGCTGAATTTGGATAGATCAGAGGAGATATATTTGGAAAGATCTACACTTTGTATTTAAATGGTATGTACTAGAATTTGTGCATGTGAATAAATGCTTCTGTAAGTCCTGCAAGATGGACAATCAAACAACCTGGTATTTAACATCAAGCATGTAATTGAATCTAAGCAGTAAATTCCCGACTCAGCTTGGGGCAGCTAGCTGACTAGGAAACGGGAAGTAAAATGTCTATTGCCAAGGGAAAATAGCAGATATTGAAGGGTGTCTGAACACCCAAAGTGTTGATGCCCTCCCATAATTCACCTGTATAGGATGGTGCAATCCACATAATACAGAAAAAAATGATAAATAGTATTAATTGAGGGTCACACTATGGCAGGCACTGTTTTTGAGTGCTGTATATATCATATCTAATGTGATCTTCAAAACTACATTGTGAAGTAGGTGCCATAGTTGTATGTGATTTACTGCTCCGAAACCGGGTTTAAAGAGGCTAAGTGTTTTGTCCAAGGTCATATAGCTTGTAGCAGAACCAGACATAACCTACTTTTATTTAATAACAAATTCTTGGTTCCTTGCCTTGACCGTCACCTAATACTGCCTTCTAACAAGCAATGGAACCCTACAGACCTAGCATAGTTACAGATGTTGCATCTCTTCACCATTTTTTTTAAATTAATTAATTTATTTATTTATTTTTGGCTGTGTTGGGTCTTCGTTTCTGTGCGAGGGCTTTCTCTAGTTGTGGCAAGTGGGGGCCACTCTTCATCGTGGTGCGCGGGCCTCTCACTATCGTGACCTCTCTTGTTGCGCAGCACAGGCTCCAGACGCGCAGGCTCAGTAGTTGTGGCTCACGGGCCTAGTTGCTCCGCGGCATGTGGGATCCTCCCAGACCAGGGCTCGAACCCGTGTCCCCTGCATTAGCAGGCAGACTCCCAACCACTGCGCCACCAGAGAAGCCCTCTTCACCATTTTTAAGCTTCTCATCAATTTAGGGAAAGAAATCATGTTAGAAAAGAGAGCAAGCTAATTAATAGTTTTCTCATTTCAGACAAAGACAGGACCATTAGGGTCTTCCACTTGTACTCAGAACCCCAGTACCCTTCTGAATGTTCCATCTATCAATTCACAGCGTGAAAACAAACAAAATTATAATCTTTGAAGGAAAGGTAAATCCAGCCAGGGGGTTGATTTTTTTTTTTTTTTAAAGAAATTCACGTTCTTTTATTTATTTATTTATGACTGTGTTGAGTCTTTGTTTCTGTGCGAGGGCTTTCTCTAGTTGCGGCAAGTGGGGACCACTCTTCATCGCGGTGCGCGGGCCTCTCACCATCGCGGCCTCTCTTGTTGCAGAGCACAGGCTCCAGACGCGCAGGCTCAGTAATTGTGGCTCACGGGCCCAGTTGCTCCGTGGCATGTGGGATCTTCCCAGACAAGGGCTCGAACCCGTGTCCCCTGAATTGGCAGGCAGATTCTCAACCACTGCGCCACCAGGGAAGCCCAAGGTTGATGTTTTTTAAATGAGCAGAATTTGCTGAGCTAGCCTAGAGAAAACTCCACGTTATTAGACAGTTAAAGCTGCAAAGAAGAAAATTGTAGCATCCGTACAAGTGTCCTAGTTAGAAGATGTCTTTAAACTAGAGGAAAGCTGTTCAGCTCCCAGACCCAGAGGCTGGCAATAGTTCAAGAAACTCACTCCCCCTCCACACAGGCATGATGGCTATGGGGTAATGCAGCATACAGAATTATATGCTTTTCAGCCAAACTTTCTCATTTAGAGATCACTCTCGTAGCCTGACCCATTGCTACTATAAGAGAAAAAAAACCCAGAAAATGATTTATTGTATTTCTTCACAATGCATGTTTCATAACAGCTCTGTTATCATGAATATTACTGCTACAAATAAAATTTTTAAATCTTTACAAAGATAATGTTGAGAGGGAGAACAAATCTGTGGATGACAGGTTGATTGTGTCAAATTAAGAGTTAACTATAGTTGACATATTTCAGAACTTCTTTAGAGATTGAAAAGACTTGAAAGAACACCTAGTCATATGCCCCCATTTTATAGCTGGAGATCACAGAAGATGAATAACTTTGTCAAAGTCATTGAGAAAATTGATGCCAGAGTCTCAATTAAAATCCATATTTTCTTTTTTTTTTTTTAGCATTCAACAGTTTTGAAAGTTTTATTTATTTTTTTAAATTTTTATTGGAGTATAGTTGCTTTACAATGTTGTGTTAGTTTCTGCTGTGCAGCAAAAATCAATTAGTTATACATACATCCACTCTTTTTTAGATTTCCTTCCCATTTGCGTCACCACAGATCACTGAGTAGAGTAAAACAATAGGTTCTCATTAGTTATCTATTTTATACATAGTAGTGTATATATGTCAATCCCAATCTCCCAATTTGGCACCCCCCTTCCCCCTTGGTAACCATAAGTTTGTTCTCTACATCTGTGACTCTTATTTCTGCTTAGCCAGTAAGTTCATCTGTACCATTAAAATCCATATTTTCTAACTCTCATTCAGTGTTGCTGGTACAGTATGTTGATCCAGTTTTCCTTTCAGTTACATTTAGAAAATGTCAGTAATGATGCTCTATGTCTAATTCATATATCACTTAGGTCAAACAGTCCCTTGCTATTCAACCAAAGCAAGATTGAGCTGACGTCTCACATTCAGAGGAAGATTCAAGTCTCTGTCCCCCTCTGACCATTTATGGATTTGATTGAATTTTCCCTTCACAGTCCTGCGTCCAATTTCTTTCTTCAGCTGAATTAAAGAATTTCTCATTTTTTCTGTACCTGCTATCCCATCTTAAACGTTGCATTGGCTCTCAGGAAAGCAACTCTATTCATTACCCCAAATACTTCTTCCATTGGGTTCTTTGTGTGTAGGGACCTTTTCTTGAAGGTTGAGGACATTAAAATCTGGTTACAAGACTAAAAATGTAAGAAAACAAAATATTAGACATATCTGTTTCAAATATTTTGAGACCACCTTGCCTTGAAATATTTTCACTCATCATGTTTGCCTATTGGCTCCAGACTTACAATAGTCATTTGTTTCTTCTCCTCTCAAATTCCTCTCCTCCTCTCTGTCCTATCTGTAGCAAGCACTGAATCCCACCATTTTCTTATGCTAACAGGATTTTTTGTTCTTTTATTTTTGTTTTTTTACTGTTTTTTTTTCCCTTAGCCTATGTCCTAAGTACTCCATTTTCAACTAACAAGTTAGTTTCCTTAAAAAAAGGAACGTTAATGCTATATTTGCCACTTTAATATCATGTTTCCCTATCTATAACATACAAATTTTTTTAAAAAAATTTATTTTATTATTTTATTTTTGGCTGCTTTGATTCTTTGTTGCTGTGCGCAGCTTTCTCTAGTTGCGGCGAGCGGGGGCTACTCTTTGTTGTGGTGCACGGGCTTCTCATTGCAGTGGCTTCTCTTGTTGTGGAGCACGGGCTCTAGGCACACGGGCTTCAGTAGTTGTGGCACACGGGCTCAGTAGTTGTGGCTCGCAGGCTCTAGAGTGCAGGCTCAGTAGTTGGTGTTGCACAGGCTTAGTTGCTCCGCAGCATGTGAGATCTTCCTGGACCAGGGCCCGAACCCGTGTCCCCTGCATTGGCAGGCGGATTTCTTAACCACTGCACCACCAGGGAAGCCCCGCAAATTAAGTTTTGACTAAAGTAATCCTCCCTTTGAATAGGACACACATTTTTAAGAAGGATTTGCTTACATCATGTTGATCTGACTTTCCTATTTCTATGAAACTTAAACCACATGTTTATTTATCTAATTTATCTATTGACACCCAATCTGAATGAGCTTGTAAAAGGTGGAAGCAGGAGAGCTGAAATACACTGCTTCCCCCCAAATAAAGCCAACTGAAACATCCAAAGAAAGTGGAAATAAAGATAAACTTGGTTCCACACTGAGATGAAGCTATCTGATGCCACACACCTTGAGGTTTCTCTGTCAGTATGCCTAAGATGACAGAGCAATCTAAAAAAAGAATGTAACTTAAGTATCAACGTCAGCTCCTATCAAAAAAAAAAAATCCTCTTTTGTTCAAGTGATTGAATAAAACAATTCTTAGAGGACTCTGTCCCACAATTCCCCACCCATCCAGAGCTTAATTGATACAAGCCAATGCTAGATGAAAAGATGATCTCTAGAGAATTCCCTGGTGGTCCAGTGGTTAGGACTCTGAGATCTCACTGCTGAGGGCCTGGGGTTCAATCCTTGGTTGGGGAACTAAAATCCCACAAGCTGCATGGCGCAGCCAAGAAAAGATGATCTCTTAAAGAAGGAATGTGTAAAATCAATGCTTCTTTCTCCCATGCCTATCAGCTGGACACAGAGGCTGCCTCAAATCACTTTGGCTGTGAGGCAGAACACACATAAAAAATGCATAAAATATATATATATCCATTGATGTACTCCTACACTCTCTTACTCAGTGATTTGTACCTCCATAGTGCAAAATGTCCACCCTCACGGGACTGGGATCTGCCTGTTATATTTGAAAGTCTAGACCTGGGAATGTCATGGTCTGATACTTAAATAATCTTAAGATTATTTTTTACCTATAGCTCCCTAAACTTCTTCAAAAGCAGGAAATAAAAGTGGATCTAGAAAACCAAACCTAAATGGGGCAAGACGAGATGAGTGTGTCAAGTTGCAAAGCCAAGACTATGAGGAATGGGGAACTGTAAGGGAGGACTTGGGTATCCAGGTGTGTTTCTGGCTTTTGATGTGATATGAACTGTGGGACTTAGGGGCACAGAAGATTTATTTATATTTTTTCATTATGCAAAATCCAGGCCTGTGTTGAATATTGTGAAAGATCCACAAAAATGCTCAAAATTCCTATTTTCCTTAGATATTTTTATTCTACTTAGGAACAACACTTGTAGCTCTCATTTCAAGAAATATTATTTTCCCAAATTTGACAAAAGATAATCCTTGCAATCCAGATTCTCAACAATCTATATCAACTACTATTTTCTTCTTTCTGATGTGTTTTCCCATTTAAAGCATTATCATTTTAATATTATTAAAATCATTTATATTCATTTAACATTTCAAGTAACATAAAAAGCAGAAAGAGGAAAGCAAAGGATAGCACCAACCCAGAAGTTACTAGTATTCAAATTAGATGATAGCAGTGGTGGTAGTATAAATTAGTCGCTAAACAGACATCTATCTGTCCATACGTACAAATAGAAAGATGATTAGATGGATGGATAGAAAGATAAATAATGGATGGGTGATTGGAAGGACAAAAAGGAAGATAGAAAACTAGATACATGGATGGACGATAACTAGATAGACATTTGTAAACAGACTATTTCTACTCTTATTGATATTTTAAGTAAATGCACTTCATTTATTCTACTTGAATTTAAGAGAAAAAAGAACCTGAAGAAAATCTAACTGAATTGCTAAACTTAAGTTTTTTTTTTTACATTAGGGTATATAATTTATTAACAGACCCCTAAGAAATTTTTAAAAATACATTATTAAAATCATTAAGAAGTTAGACTCATTATTTTCCCTACATGTTTAAGGCAGTATGGATGGAATCCCTTTTATGCAAATAAAATAATTAGCACGCTGAAACTTTTTTTTACCCACATCCCATTTTTTTATTGCTAATTATATTAGTGTTACTTTGTTAAGAATTACACATAGTACATTCTGAGTCGATAATTTCGCAGTTGTCAAGATTTAGTTTTATAAATGGATTAAAAATGAATGCCAGTTTTTATTACGGAATATTTTTTAAAAACACAAAAGAAGAGAGGATAGTAGAGGAAGCCCATTCTTAGTTTAAAATAAATCCTGCACATCATACCAAATTTGACATATTGTTACATGCTGCTTTGGAATTAGAGAGGAATCACAAACTCAGTCTCTAAGTTGGCAGGCATTTTAAGAGATTTTTAGGGAAATTTGACAATGAGTTGTTACAACTGGGGGGCGGGTGCTATTGGCATCTAGTGGGTAGAGGTAAGGTTGCTGCTAAACTTCCTAAAACATGCAGGACAGCACCCCACAATAAAGAATTCTCTCACTCCAAATGTCAGTAATGCCAAGCTTGAAACACCCTGCTCTGATCATCACTCAGTGCACAAATATCCATGATATTTCCTGTCTCTGGTGTTTTCCAGAGTCTACTTCAGCACCTCTGTCTTCTCCTGGAAGGTTAAAAACCCATACTTCCTCTGACAGTTCCTCAAAGGGCTTAGTTTCTAAGAACCCTCACCATCTTGTTCCATGTCTCTGAATACCAACCAAGTTTGGTTCAGACATCCAGAATGGACCAGTTTCATCTGATTAAAATGGTTTTCTTTTTAATTAATTCCTGGAAAGCTATATTTGAATTTCCTGAACCAGAAGTAGTCCTGGATAAGAACCATCCTATTGAAAGACCTTTGATCAAGACTCTAGTTTCTGCTGCCTGTTTGCCTTGGTGTTAAAACACCTTGTCTGCCCTCCAAGGATAGCAGATCATTCTCTATTGCATAATGTAAAATCCTTGAAAATGTTTAAAGCCATGAAAAACATTTTTGCATTCTATTGGCAAAAATATACTTGAGTTAAAATGTTTCTACTTCTATTATTTGATTATATAATTAGTATATTTATCAGTAATTTCATTGTCTAACTAAAAAATAGCAAAACTTATGAACACACCAAGAAAGAATGTAACAGCTTTGTCATCAGTCCTCTCAAATGGACATTTTCCAGTGGTGCTTCTGCAAAGTCAGTAGCTACTTATAAACACATAGAAGGGTACATACAGAGGTGCTGTTGTTAAAACAAGAACAAGTTAAAAATCAAGACACAAAGAATGAAAAGTCTGATATTTATGTGCCTAGGGAATCATAATAATTGAACAGGGCTGTTTTTAAAACGCAGGAATATATGGTTAGTGTTCACAGAATGGATCCTGAAGAAAGATGTAGGCTCCAAAGTTAAAATTCCTTAGCTAAAATTCCAATACTACCACTTCAATTTCTTCGTCTATAAAATGGGCATATTAAAACAGCACCTGACTCAGAGGGTTATGCTAAGAATTATTTTAAGTAATGAATGTAAAACTCTTAGTTCAGTCCTTGTCATGTTGGAAATATCAAATAAATACTAGGTAGTATTAATATCATTAATCATTGTTATATCTAATCCAGTCACACACACTCTTTTTTTCCAGAAGAGGTTAATGGGTTTTGACTTCCTCAAAGGAGGATATTCAGTCAGTGGTATAGTCAGTATTAAAACTCTTCTGCCACTGAGTCTATCTGCTCTGCTTTCTTTTGAAACTAAAATTGTTAACAAATTCATTATTTTTAAACCCAGAAGCTCCTATGGAATATCCTGCAGAGAAAGGAGGGAGGCACTTACTAAGAATTTAAGTTAAATAAGAAGTTAGTAAAACTCTTCATGCCAGGTATAAATTGTTCGGCCCTAAGTTTTCTTTGCAAGCTCTCATTTCCTTGTCCTTTATGTTCATCTCTCTCCCATTTATGGCTCCAAGTCAAGGGTCTGCTCTATTTGGCTGGTGGCAGCATCCAAGAAAGACCTACATGAATGAACCTTGACTCCACACCTCATTTCTTTTCTCCTTTACCTTTTAGACCTAAACTTTAACAACTGCCTCTCCAGCACAAAAATCCTATGTGCTCTGTGATTTGCTCATGTATTGTCCTTGTGCATAGCCAGCCAATGACCTAGAACATAATCTGAGCTAAGTTCAGAAAAGTTTTGTTCAGAACTACCCAGAGACTAACAGTGAGAGATTGCATTGTTTAGTCTCTCTGTGCATCTCTTCCATTTATTTTATTTGTTTTGTGTTCAATTCTTTATTTCTGAACAATTAAAAATTGATTACAGAGATCCCTTTACTCCAATACCCCTTACACACTTACTAAATATTTATATGTATTTATGCTAATTACCTTCTCTTCTCTTCCTCAAAGCACTAAAATAGGAGAAATTGTTTTCATTCATCTTTATCAATTCATTTATGAATATATGTGTGTATTTAGTGATTAATTCTAGAATTCATTTAATGCATGCATTGAGTAGCTACTACATGCCAGGAAACTGTGCTGGGCCCTTCAGATATAAAGATGAGCAATTTAGATGATCACTCTTTTGATGCAGTGGGAACATAGTATAGGATAAAACAATGTCTTTGTGGGGGAATGAATGGAGGCTTTATAAAGAAAGTCCTAGTTCAAGTGATGTTCAAAGGATTACTAGAAATGTGCTAGGGATCCAAACAGGAGTGGCTATTCCAGACAGGTAAAATAACGTACAGATAATCAAGAAGTGAGGAGCTCAGAAGCCCAACTGGTATTCTGTAAAGTCCTGTTTCACATCTCTGTCTCACAAATGACTGTGCAAATGTGTTTGACATCTATCACTCTAAGTGTCTTCATGACATGAATACCCTAGCCTTGTAACCAGGAAAACTCTTGTTCTCAGTCCAAATAGAAGTTGGGACTCCTTCAGGCAACTCCAGAGAACAGAAATATTTTATATATATATATAAAATATTGTATATATGCATTTTATATATTTAACTTTTAGTGATGTTATCCTCTTGCTTATTCCCATGACCATGGCCCCTTGAAATGCCAAACAATGGAGCCAATGGCAACAACCAATTAATTGCATGCAGGAAATCCCTCCTGCCTCCAGCTAACAGTTAACTCCTCCACTCCACCCATGCTTGATGGTAACTGAATCACTATGGTATCCTATGTTTGGATCGTCAATACATGGGAAGCCAATGCCATTTTTAGTTTAAAAACCAACAAACAAAACAACTTTCTGTATCTGCAGAAACTGTTAATCAGATCCTAACCAGTAAACTACCAGAGTCACTCTGCTTCAAATTAATGAATCAGTCTCCTCACTTTGTTTTCCTGTGTTCTAAGGCCTCAGTGCCAGCCTCAACAGCAACTATGTAGTATGATAAGAGGGTAACATTAGGTAGGTTGCTAACAGGCTAATGATGCTAGCCCAGAGTAGACCTACCCTGCTTTGTTTATAGGGTTCCTTCCACGAAAGGTATACTTTTAGTAAAATGTTACAAATATTTTCTTATTTAAGTTATTTATGGTTGGGGATTTTAATATTTTAGCAGCAAAACATTGAGACAAGAATCAGTGAATAAACACACAGTCTGTATGGGATGGAGTTTGTTAGATACTTGGATTGAAACACAATTCCCTTAGGATTTTTCTAGACTAGAAATATATGTGGCACATGCAAGACACTGAGAATATGTCAGAATTACTGGAGTATAAGTATAAAGGAGAAAATGCAGGGGGGTGCTAATGAAGGGGAAAATATGAACTAGATTATGAAGCATATGGTATAGCTGTCAGAGGAGTTGAGATTTTTTTCTTCCTTTAGCCAACAGGAATCCTCAGAGTAATTTTGAGCACAGAGTAATTTTGAGCAAAGGGATGATCTTATTGGTTGTATTTATTATAAATTTTTATCTAGTGGCAAGATTTCAGTGGATGAGTCTGGTTGAAGAATGGGCACAAGACATATTTAAGAGGTTGAATGAAGTGAAATTAATTAATGACTGATTACACACTAGGTTAAAAACAGGAAAAAATGAGGAGTATTCCTCTAAATGCAAAACTTAAACCACACTGTTCTCTGTATCCAAATGCCCTTTCCGCCATTTCAGAAAATATTCAATTATTACTCACAATGCCTGTCTTCCCTTTACACCCACAGAGAGCACTGGTGTGATTATTTATGTCTCCACATCTGGAGAACTAATTTGTTTGTGGACTGTTCCAGTTCCACAGAGTTGTTAGCTATCACTGAGCTACACCAAGTTCATTCAACCCTGATAATTAAATTAAATATCTACTGACATCAAAGAGACAGCAGAAACTTACTAACAATACCGAAAAGTTTTCCAGGCCCCTAAAGAAAGCGACATTGCATTATAATGGAGAAAGATGACATATTCTGTAATGGAGGGATGGTCAATTTAATATTCCACTCATATTTTAATGTGTCTGTAGTGTAGTCTAGCGGAATATGGTCTCACAAGTGGAGTAACACGTTGGCAGCTCAATATAATAGGACTGACGTTACTATGGAATTCAGTATTACATGGGCATGACCTTACTGAAGAAGATTTAATTACTTGAAATACCAGAAGGATGACACTATAACAATATCATTGCGAAGGTCTTTAAAAAGAAGAGCTTGAGTGTCATGGCTGCTGACTTCCACACATTTATTTTATTTTTTTATTTCTGTATTCATTTTCTTAGTTAAGGGCATCACCATCAATTTTTGCACAGGCTACAAGTCCTAGAATCATTCCTTCTCTTAAATATTTTTCCCTCTCTTTAAAAAAAAAATGCATACACCTTAAAAAATAATAAGCAGTACAGAATAGTCTCCCCGTCATGCCTAAGCCACAAGGTGTGTCCTCTCTACAAGTAAATACCATCATCAGTCCTTTATCTGTCCTTCCTGTGATAAGCTAAGAGTATAAGTGTGTGTGTGTGTGTGTGTGTGTGTGTGTGTGTCTGTCATTGTGGCCGTATAGTATTTATTGTATAGATGCACCATGATTTATTTAAATAGTAGCCTATTGATGGCTATTTAGGTTGCTTACAGTCTGTTATAGGCTGAATTGTGCCCTCTCAAAATTCATATGTTAAAGCCCTAACTCCCAGTACTTCAGAATGTTACTGTATTTGGAGACAGGGACTTTAAAGAAACAATTAAGTTAAAATGAGGCCATTAGGGTGGACCCTAATCCAATCTGACTGATGTCCTTTTAAGAAGAGGAAATTTGGATTATTTGTTCTAGTTCTGTGAAAAATGCCATGCATTGCGTTGACTCTGTAGATTGCTTTGGGTAGTATGGACATTTTAATTGTATTAATTCTTCCAATCCATGAACACAGAATATCTTTCCATTTATTTGTATTATCTTCAGTTTCTTTCATCAGTGTCTTGTAGTTTTCAGAGTACAGTTCTTTCACCTCTTTGGTTAAATTTATTGCTAGGTATTTTATTCTTTTCAACTTGATTGTAAATGGGATTGTTTTCTTGATTTCTCTTTCTGATAGTCCATTATTAGTGTATAGAAATGAAACAGATTTCTGTACATTAATTTTGTACCCTGCAACATTACTGAATCATTTACTGGTTCTAATAGTTTGTTCAGTGGAATTTTTAGGGTTTTTCTATATATAGAATCACGTTATCTCTAAATTAAGAAATTGATTCTTTTCCACACTAACTTTGTAACTAGTCATCTGAGTTAATTTCCATAACTTGTTAGTATTTTTAAGTTGATTCTCTTGGATTTATTAAATATGCCAGTAAAAATTAGCTTCTTTCACCCTTGTTCCACTCACTTTTTTCATTTATTTTTCATTCACTCTTTAGGTTCTGCACCATTTGCCTTGTCCCACCTTGAATTCTGTTGTCTCAATACCTGTGACTTCCAAGGTTCTGGGTCTCTCGTTTTTTTGTACTGACTGTGTTTTCACAGTTGCTCTCCACTGACTGCTTACCTCAAATCTCGTAACGCTCAACAATAGTAATGGAGTCATTTTGTGTAAAAGTGCCAGCAGATTACTACCCACAACCCAGAGTGTACATGGTCACAGATATTGAGAGTCCATCACTTGTACCATATGCACAAGCAGATGAAAAAAGGAAAAAACAACAGTTTTAATTGTGGTAGGGGTGTTTGAACAGGCTTTAAACAAATTCTCTTTGGTTATTTCTTTGCAGTTAAAATATAATCCTGGGGAATTCAAAGCGCTCCATTGGGGGGATAGTCTATTTCAACTCTTTAACCCACATTCTTCATCAATGGTTTTATATGATCAAGCACAACTGAAAATTCCAAATGGAGACATTAGGAAGTAAACAACCTTGGCTGTGTCCTCTTTTCCCAACCTTTGAACAACTGTCATTCCTCAGCTCCAAGAGGTTGTGTGATCCAATTTGGCAAATTGAAAAAGACTGCTTTTATGCAAAAGCATGAGAAAGTTAATTGAAACCAATCCATGTTCTGTGAAAATGCTACAGACATCAGTGATAATTTAGAGCAATTAAAAGATGTTGTCCTGAAGCAAGGCAGAAACATTGTTTAAAAACCTGTTAAAGTAAGGGAAATTACCGAAAATATTTAAATGATATTATTCACCTAAGATGGACTTGGGACATCTAAACCAATTAGAAATTGTAAGATATTTCATTGGTCAGAAGCTGTGTAGTTCTTAAAACCACTGAAATGAGAATTCTTCACCTTGTATCCTTTGGTATTGCAAAATAAACTGTTAAAAACAATCCATTAACCCTAGTTTTGAGTACATTTTTCATGCAAATAGTTGTTTTCGTTCAACCATCAGAAAATAGTTACTTCATCTATTAAATAAGGGCATTTTAACTATAATAATGGTTTTTCAAGGTATATTTTTTACAGATCTAAGTGTTATAGGAGGTAATTGGACATGTTAGGTAGGGTGAAGTTAGGACAGAGAGCAAAGAAATAACCTGTTAGAACTCTGGATTGCCCATCTCATGACTAACACACGAACAACTCTGTTTCATTATGTTAACTGCATAAATAAAAACAGGGATATTAAATGTGTGGTTCACCCAGTCACCATTCCCTTTATCTTGACCATAACATACATCACCATATAATCAAGTTTTCTTTTTCCTGGAGCCTGGATAGAGCCTCAGAATCCTTCTTAACACAGTGATGCAGACACCTAGCCCCAAATGATCAGAGTTGGCATGAAACAAACCCTAACATATAATGTCACTTATAAAATTATTTCTTCATAAAATAAATGCATGGGAAAATTATTTTGTATTAAAAACAAACAAAAATACTATACTTAAGTATACTTAAAATCATTACTTAAGGTCCTTCCAGAGCCTTGATTCTTGTTATGTTCTTTAAGCTTCCAGGTATACTAGCCTCTTTATCTGCTTCTAGATCCGCAATTGTCCCTCCCTACTCTCAATAAGTAATAATCTAATTGCTCACTTAAATATTTCTGCTGAGAACTCTGCTAGGTCTCCCGGTTGCTCACAGGATGCAGGTGACCACCATACAGGGGCAACAGAAGCTCTCCTTAGTCCTTAGTCTGGACACATAACAACAACCTCTTACAGATGCTAAGTCCTGGGTTCACTAAACACATATATTTTCCTAAATGCTAAATGCCTCATGCAATCTCTTTTGCTACTTTTACCTTCGTATACTGGAAAGTGTCCATCTGAAATCCCTGCCTCTCTCCTCAAGCAAAATCGTCCTATGCCTTCCTAATCATTTTTAAAACTCAAATAACGTGTTTTCCCTCTGTGAGGCCTTTCTTTACCCTCCAGCTACAGCGCTCTTTGAACCATTCTCTATTTTGTCTCCACCATTCCACCCAATGCATATGTACCTTGGAGCCCTTATTACCTGTGTTTTTTGTTTGTTTTAGTTTTGTTGTTATTTTGTTTTTCAGTCCAGCTCCTCAACTGATCAGTGAGACTCTTGATAGGAAGGGCATTTTCAGATCTCTAGGTTTTTCCTCAGGACTCAGATTCCTGTCTACTATACAGCAAAATGTGAATAAATGAATGCATGCATGCAACAGTGAGTTGTGTAGTACAAAGAGAGAAAGAAGAATCTAGGGATCCAAAGTCTTCACTCAACTGTTTAGGAACAAGCCAAGCAGAAACTTCTGAATTTTGAATAATTGTTGCCTCAGTAAGCCAACAGAAAAAATGCTTTATGTATTCCTAATGGATTTGTACAGTAGAATATTCATGGTCTTTGATGGTATTGCTATGTCTAGGTCTTGGTAGAATCCTAATGACTGAGTAGAGACTAACTTTCTTAGGTAACACAGATTGCTGAGGTTCCAGTTGGCATAATCAACAACTGCCATTTATTGAAAGCCTATCATATGCAAGAAATTGGATTATATTCGTCTCCACATGTGCAGTATTTAATTGTTGATATACCAATTTTATGTTCATTGTCTTAGACTGGTTTTCATAACTCCCAAAGCTGTCAGGAGCAAAGAGCATTAAGTTTATCTCCCAGATGAAGAAAGAGTTCCAGAGAGGGAAAGACTTGCATTAGACATACAAAACCAAATGAAACATAAGCTTTGCCCTCAGGGAACTTCAAGTCCAGAGGAAAGCCCAGATAAGCAAACTGAAAATAGAAATTCAGTTTGATGAAGGTTGATAAAATGCTAAAAGTATTGTGGAGAATAAACAAAGAACATCTAACCCATTATTACAGAATTCAGAGAATATTTCCTAATAGTGATAATTCCCTGCTTACTGGGCTCTTAGAGACCATTAGAAGTTATCCAGAGGAACATTTGGATCAAGGATATTAAAATCGCAGGGAGCAATGCTTCAGGTGTTTAAAGCAAGAGATAAATGTTCTATTCAAACAGATTTCCTTTAGTCAAGTGAGTCTAAAACCTAAGGTGAGATTGTAGTTTAGCAAGAGGTGCAATAAAAGAAATTGCTAAGGACAAGATCATCATGTCTTTTTTGTCAGACTCTAGTTGGACTTCATCTTATATGAAGATATCATGAGAAGTATGAAGAGTACATAGGAGAAGTATAAATATTTGTCAGACCACCAATTGCAGTAATCCTTATAAGAAATCATAATGTAGTTCACTGTTCTAATGTCATGAAAATGAAAATAAAATTATTCCAGAGTTCATGTCAAGGGTATCTGTCCTTAATCAAAGAGTGCTATGCAGAGATAAAAATCTCCTAAAGGAAATATAAAAATTTCAAAATGAATGAGAGGAGGGAAGAGAGATTGGTCCTGACATGATAAAGTATAAGGGGAAGGCTCAGGCTTGAAAGAATATATCAAAGGAGCAAAAGTGCCATCAAGAAGACCAGTAAGGAGAGAGTTGCAGCAAACAAGTTTTCTTGGATTAAGGCATTGCCAGTAGGGATGGGAAAAGGTTAATGGATGCCAGAGATTCTCGAATAGTAGAACTGTCAGGACTTAGAGTTATGGGTTAGATGTGTGTAGATGAGAGGGGGAGAAGGGTAACAAGAAGAGCTAGAACTCAACAGGTTTCATGCTGACTAATGCCAGGATAAACAAAGATTTTCCTTTCATGGACGCAATGGGTTATCTCAATAATTGCTTTATCTTTCACAGAACAAGTAGTAAAAACTATGCTAACATATGAGTATGGGCAACATACTGCTAAAATATTACATCATTAAATGAAGGAACTTACTTTTTTAAAAAGATATTTTCCTCTTGTTCATACATTCAATGTGTGTAGTTATGAGGTGGGGTGCTGTGAATACAAAGCATGCAGATAATTTGTAGATTTATGGAGTGAGGAGGGACTCTAGAGATTATTAAGTTAAATCACTTCATTTTACAAATGTGAAATTGAATGTCCAGAGAGGTAAAGTGACTTCAGTGCCAAACAAAACACTTATTTCTTTAACCAGATTTCTGGGCACTGATTTATTCATATGACGGTGGTCCTTTTAAAAGTGTTCATCACTGAGAAAACATATTCTAATGTCTCCCAAGTCTTCAAGATCTTCTTGAAATGCCTCTGTATTTAATCAGTTTAGACTAAGCCATGCAATGGTATCAGACACTAGAACATCAGTGACTTAAAGCCAGAAACGTTTATTTTTTATCCATGCTGTCACATCTGGGTGGGGGGCTTAGCTCCCTATTTTGTTTGACGCCCCTCCAAGTTGGAGCAGATCTTAAATACTTCCACCTAGAGGAGACCCAGGTCATGTCTACTCACATTCTGTTGGTAAGAGCATGCTCATGGCATGTCTGAGTTAGAGGCATATAATCTTCTCGTGTGGCTGGAAATAGGAGAATTAGGCATGTGGCTGAGTAGCATATATATCTAAAGTGACTTTTTTGGAAATTGTCTTCATAGTCAAGATTGTGGTACCCAGAGTTGGCAAAACCGAGTAAGTAATTTATCCTGTAGAAGTGCTTCTTAATAGATATTTTTCATTGAGTGTATTCTCCTGGACGGTAGAGGTGTCCGTAGGAGGGAAGGTGTGGAAGCCCAGGAGGGGTGATGAAGATAATGTCTTATTCCTTGTATCCCCAAGGATCAGGCCATAATTACCTGAGATCCAGATTACTCTTGAGGTGATGAAGAGAGATTAAACAGAGGATATTGGTTAAAATGCTTGGCATCCTTTAATATTTCCTGACCAACATAGAAGTGAAGACTGATAATGTGTTGTGGGCTTCCCACAATGTCAAAGCCAAAAAAAAGAGTCTTAACACACAGTTCCTCTAAATATCTGACTGGTAAGAACAAAGGAAAGAAACTCCTCACATATTCTTATATATTCTTTCAGGACTAAAGCAGGTAGAGAAAATGATATGAGTGCTGGCAGGTATGTACTTCTGATGTAGTTGTCTCTAAAAGAGAAGAACTCAAGGTGTGATTGGAAGGAGGATAAAAGTATCAGGACAAAACTCTTCTTTAAAGAAAGGAAAGGAGGTATGAGGGATGCGAAGAACACTTGCTATGGAAGGTATATCAGCAGTCACCCAGAGTGTCCTCATTCATGATGCTGGCTTCTGGACATTTTTACTACTTTTGTTCTCTAATTTTACCATTTGGATGGTTTTTGATGCCCTGGTCTATTCAGTGGATTTTTTTCTTTTGAAACGTACCATATAGGGTAATGTTTAATGGCATTTGTTCCTAGAGACCCTGGTTCCTGGGTTTGAATTCCAGGTTTACTGCTTATTATGTGTGGCTTTAGGGAAGTTAATTTGTCTCCCTGAGCCTTGGATTATCAGTAATGAAATACTTCACAGTGTTTGAAAATACTAAATTCATAAATGCAGATAAATCACATGTATTATGTGCCCAAAGTGGTTAATATTTCCACTTTAATTATTATCCAATCATTACTAACACAACTACAACTACTACTACTGCTGTTGCTACTACTACTGCTCCCACTACTGCCATGAAAATCAGTAATATTCTACTATCCACTGAAAAAAAGTATAATGTTTCTGTTTGAAAATGTGCCCTATCATATGCACTCAGTGTAAGAACTGAGCTTGGGACATTCAAAGCCAATCCCTACTATCAGCATCACCCTTAGATCCAGTTGAACCCTTGTCCCAGACCTTGAAATGCAGGGCCCCACACTTTGGAGTAGCTTCTTTGACATTTTCTATGTGTCTTTTACACCCTTTTTGGGAGATGTTGCAGCAGTAGTGCCCACTGGGTAGGATGTCCTGAGCCAAGAACGTAGCATATGTGGGCCTTATTTCTTCCCTTCAGGGCACTTTCCAACCTTGCCAACCAACCCCTAGCCGCTCCTTCCAAGTGGAGCTTACCAGATGCTCAGAAGATATCTAGGACTTACATCTGTGGAGTTGTCTTGGAGCCCCATGACCACCTGAAGTTCTAAAGGACAGCCTGGTGAGCAGATAACTTCTGCTGGTCAGGGCAGTTTCTCTTTCACAGGATTACATGAAATTGGGCCACCAGCATATGTGTGGTTCAAATTATTTACATATACAGTGTCCCCACAAAAAATATTTTCCCAGGAACTTGAATAAAACAGACATACATTAAGAACCTGCTGTACTGCTATGTGCCATACTACTTTCTCAGTGACCTTGCTGAGCCTCCCCCTTCTCTTTTTCCTTCCAGTGGTCTTACTGCAGTTTGTAATTCAATTTCTTTATATGTGTATATCTCCCTTGCAGACTATAAACTCCATGAGGGAAGGCACCAAAGAACTCTATCTGCAGCACCTAAGATAATGTCTGAGACAGAGCAGATGCTCAAAAAATACTTTATGAATGAATGACTCTTTGGTTTTCTGAATGATTAAACTAACTGAAGTGTTACAGGGGGTGAATATAAAACAGCCCCTCTCCACCTGATAATGATGCTCCAGTTCTCTATCCCGTATCAGGGTCTGAAGCCCTGCCCTAAAACATGGATTTGACATCTCCTGGCAGGACTATCTACCTGTGCCTAGCAGCCCCCAGTTCTTTGCAGAAGATGCTGCACTAGTCATTATTACCTGTATCCTGATTTGGCATCTTGTCAGCTCTGGATTTAGATCAATAAAATTTTCTAAAATGTACTTGAAGTCTCGAAAAGAAATCCATTTTACTGCTGAAAAGATAAGCTTCATAATGAGGTAAAATCCTGATTTTGTAGATGTAGTTCATTTAACCTCTGCTAAGGACAAAAATATGATTTATTGATTTTGATTTTCTAATAAAAAATCATCTCACTTTTTTTTTAACATCTTTATTGGAGTATAATTGTTTACAATGTTGTGTTAGTTTCTGCTGTATAACAGAGTGAATCAGCTATATGTATACATATATCCCCATATCCCCTTCCTCTTGCGTCTCCCAACCACCCTCCCTATCCCACCCCTCTAGGTGGTCACAAAGCGCTGAGCTGATCTCCCTGTGCTATACGGCTGCTTCCCACTAGCTATCTAATTTACCTTTGGTAGTGTATATATGTCAATGCCACTCTCTCACTTCGTCCCAGCTTACCCTTCCCCCTCCCCATATCCTCAAGTCCATTCTCTATGTCTGCATCTCTATTCCCTAGGTTCATCAGAACCTTTTTTTTTTTTTTTTTTACATTCCATATATATGTGTTAGCATATGGTATTTGTTTTTCTCTTAATGACTTACTTCCCTCTGTATGACAGACTCTAGGTCCATCCACCTCACTACAAATAACTCAATTTCTTTTTTTATGGCTGAGTAATATTCCATTGTATATATGTGCCACATCTTCTTTATCCATTCATCTGTCGATGGACACTTAGGTTGCTTCCCTGTCCTGGCTATTGTAAATAGTGCTGCAGTGAACATTGGGGTGCATGTGTCTTTTTCAATTATGGTTTTCTCAGGGTATATACCCAGCAATGGGATTGCTGGGTCATATGGTAGTTCTATTTTTAGTTTTCTAAGGAGCCTCCATACTGTTCTCCATAGTGGCTGTATTAATTTACATTCCCACAAACAGTGCAAGAGGTTTCCCTTTCTCCACACCCTCTCCAGCATTTATGGTTTGTAGGTTTTTTGATGGTGGCCATTCTAACCGGTGTGAGGTGATATCTCATTGTAGTTTTGATATGCATTTCTCTAATGATTAGTGATGTTGAGCATCCTTTCATGTGTTTGTTGGCAATCTGTATATCTTCTTTGGAGAAATGTCTATTTAATCTTCTGCCTATTTTTGGATTGGGTTGCTTGTTTTTTTGATATTGAGCTGCATGAGCTGCTTGTATATTTTGGAGGTTAATCCTTTGTCAGTTGTTTTGTTTGCAAATATTTTCTTCCATTCTGAGGGTTGTCTTTTTGTCTTGTTTATGGTTTCCTTTGCTGTGCAAAAGCTTTTAAGTTTCATTAGGTCGCATTTGTTTATTTTTGTTTTTATTTCCATTTCTCTAGGAGGTGGGTCAAAAAGGATCTTGCGGTGATTTATGTCATAGAGTGTTCTGCCTGTGTTTTCCTCAGAGAGTTTTATCGTGTCTGGCCTTACATTTAGGTTATTAATCCATTTTGAGTTTATTTTTGTGTATGGTGTCACAATGTGTTCTAATTTCATTCTTTTATAAGTAGCTGTCCAGTTTTCCCAGCACCACTTATTGAAGAGGCTGTCTTTTCTCCATTGTATATTCTTGCCTCCTTTATCAAAGATAAGGTAAACAGATGTGCGTGGGTTTATCTCTGGGCTTTCTATCCTGCTCCATTGATCTATATTTCTGTTTTTGTGCCCCTACCATACTATCTTGATTACTGTAGCTTTGTAGTATAGTCTGAAGTCAGGGAGCCTGATTCCTCCAGCTCTGTTTTCCTTTCTCAAGATTGCTTTGGCTATTCAGGGTCTTGTGTGTTTCCATACAAATTGTGAAATTTTTTGTTCCAGTTCTTTGAAAAATGCCATTGGTAGTTTGATAGGGATTGTGTTGAATCTCTAGATTGCTTTGGGTAGTATAGTTGTTTTCACAATGTTGATTCTTCAAATCCTAGAACATGGTATATCTCTCCATCTGTTTGTATCATCTTTAATTTCTTTCATCAGTGTCTTATAGTTTTCTGCGTACAGGTCTTTTGTCTCCTTAGGTAGGTTTATCCCTAGGTATTGTATTCTTTTTGTTGCAATGGTAAATGGGACTGTTTCCTTAATTTCTCTTTCCGATTTTTCATCATTAGTGTATAGGAATGCAAGAGATTTCTGTTCATTAATCTTGTATCCTGCTACTTTGCCAGATTCACTGATTAGCTCTAGTAGTTTTCTGGTAGCATCTTTAGGATTCTCTGTGTCTAGTATCACGTCTTCTGCAAACAGAGACATCTTTACTTCTTTTCCGATTTGGATTCCTTTTATTTCTTTTTCTTCTCTAATTGCTGTGGCTAAAACTTCCAAAACTATGTTGAATAATAGTGGTGAGATTGGGCATCCTTGTCTTCTTCCTGATTTTAGTGGAAATGGTTTCAGTTTTTCACCATTGAGAATGATGTAGGCTGTGGGTTTGTTATATATGGCCTTTATTATGTTGAGGTCAGTTCCCTCTGTGCCTACTGTCTGGAGAGTTTTTATCTTAAATGAGTGTTGAATTTTGTCGAGAGCTTTTTCTGCATCTATTGAGATTATCATATGGTTTTTATCCTTCAGTCTGTTAATATGGTGTTTCACATTGATTTGCATGTATTGAAGAATCCTTGCATTCCTGGGATAAACCCCACTTGAACATGGTGTATGATCCTTTTAGTGTGCTGTTGGATTCTGTTTGCTGGCTTTTTGTTGAGGATTTTTGCATCTATATTCATCATTGACATTGGCCTGTAGGTTTCTTGTTTTGTAACATCTTTGTCTGGTTTCAGTAGCAGCGTGGTGGTGGCCTCGTAGAATGAGTTTGGGAGTGTTCCTCCCTCTGCTGTATTTTGGAAGTGTTTGAGAAGGATAGGTTTTATGTCTTCTCTAAATGTTTGATAGAATTTGCCTGTGAAGCCACCTGGTCCTGGGATTTTGTTTTTTGGAAGATGTTTTAATCACAGTTTCAATTTCAGTGCTTGTGATTGGTCTGTTCATATTTTCTGTTTCTTCCTGGTTCAGTCTCAGAAGGTTGTGCTTTTCTAAGAATTGTCCATTTCTTCCAGGTTGTCCATTTTATTGGCATATAGTTGCTTGTAGTAATCTCTCATGATCCTTTGTATTTCTGCAGTGTCAGTTGTTACTTCTCCTTTTTCATTTCTAATTCTATTGATTTGAGTCTTCTCCCTTTTTTTCTTGATGAGTCTGGCTAGTGGTTTATCAATTTTGTTTATCTTCTCAAAGAACCAGCTTTTAGTTTTATTGATCTTTGCTACTGTTTCCTTCATTTCATTTTCATTTATTTCTGATCTGATCTTTATGATTTCTTTCCTTCTGCTAACTTTGGGGTTTTTTTGTTCTTCTTTCTCTAATTGCTTTAGGTGTAAGGTTAGGTTGTTTATTTGAGATGTTTCATGTTTCTTAAGGTAGGACTGTATTGCTATAAACTTCCCTCTTAGAACTGCTTTTGCTGCATCCCATAGGTTTTGGATCGTCGTGTTTTCATTGTCATTTGTCTCTAGGTATTTTTTGATTTCTTCTTTGAGTTCTTCAGTTATCTCTTGGTTATTTACTGGTGTCTTGTTTAACCTTCATGTGTTTGTATTTTTTACAGTTTTTTTTTCCTGTAATTGATAGCTAGTCTCAGCGTTGTGGTCAGGACACATACCTGGTATGATTTCAGTTTTCTTAAATTTACCAAGGCTTGATTTGTGACCCAGAATATGATCTATCCTGACGAATGTTCTATGAGCACTTGAGAAAAAAGTGTATTCTGTTGTTTTTGGATGGAATGTCCTATACATATCAATTAAGTCCATCTTGTTTAATGTGTCATTTAAAGCTTGTGTTTCCTTATTTATTTTCATTTTGAATGATCTCTCCATTGGTGAAAGTGGGGTGTTAAAGACCCCTACTATGACTGTGTTACTGTCAATTTCCCCTTTTATGGCTGTTAGCATTTGCCTTATGTATTGAGGTGCTCCTATGTTGGGTGCGTAAATATTTACAATTGTTATATCTTCTTCTTGGATTGATCCCTTGATCATTATGTAGTGTCCTTCTTTGTCTCTTTTAATAGTCTTTATTTTAAAGCCTATTTTCTGTGATCTGAGAATTGCTACTCCAGCTTTCTTTTGATTTCCATTTGCATGGAATATCTTTTTCTGTCCCCTCACTTTCAGTCTGTATGTGTCCCTAGATCTGAAGTGGGTCTTTTGTAGACAGCAAATATACGGGTCTTGTTTTTGTATCCATTCAGCCAGTCTATGTCTTTTGGTTGGAGCATTAATCCATTTTCATTTAAGGTAATTATCAATATGTATGTTCCTATTACCATTTTCTTAATTGTTTTGGGTTTGTTATTGTAGGTCTTTTCCTTTTCTTGTGTTTCCTGCCTAGGGAAGTTCCTTTAGCATTTGTTGTAAAGCTGGTTTGGTGGTGCTGAACTCTCTCAGCTTTTGCTTGTCTGTAAAGCTTTTAATTTCTCTGTCGAATTTGAATGAGATCCTTGCTGGGTAGAGAAATCTTGGTTGTAGGGTTTTCCCTTTCATCACTTGAAATATGTCGTGCCACTCCCTTCTGGCTTGCAGACTTTCTGCTGAAAGATCAGCTGTTAAGCTTATGAGGATTCCCTTGTGTGCCATTTGTTGCTTTTCCCTTGCTGCTTTTAATATTTTTTCTTTGTATTTAATTTTTGATAGTTTGATTAATATGTGTCTTGGCATGTTTCTCCTTGTATTTATCCTGTATGGGACTCTTTGTGCTTCCTGTACTTGATTATTTCCTTTCCCATGTTAGGGAAGTTTTCAACTATAATCTCTTCTCATATTTTCTCAGTGCCTTTCTTTTTCTCTTCTTCTTCTAGGACCCTTATAATTCGAATGTTGTTGCATTTAATGTTGCCCCAGCTCTCTGAGACTGTCCTCAATTCTTTTCATTCTTTTTTCTTTATTCTGCTCTGTGATAGTTATTTCCACTATTTTATCTTTTAGGTCACTTATCCGTTCTTCTGCGTCAGTTATTCTGCTATTGATTCCTTCTGTAGAATTTTTAATTTCATTTATTGTGTTATTCATCATTGTTTGTTTGCCCTTTGTTCTTCTAGGTCCTTGTTAAATGTTTCTTGTATTTTCTCCAATCTGTTTCCAAGATTTTGGATCATTTTTACTATCATTACTCTGAATTCTTTTTCAGGTAGACTGCCTATTTCCTCTTCAGTTGTTTGGTCTGGTGGGTTTTTACCTTGCTCCTTCATCTGCTGCATATTTCTCTGTCTTCTCATTTTGCTTAACTTACTGTGTTTGGGAGTCTCCTTTTCACAGCCTGCAGGTTCGTAGTTCCCGTTGTTTTTGGTGTCTGCTCCCAGTGGGTAAGGTTGGTTCTGTGGCTTGTGTAGGCTTCCTGGTGGAGGGGACTGGTGCCTGTGTTCTGGTGAGTGGGACTGGATCTTGTCTTTCTGGTGGGCAGGGCTGCATCTGGTGGTGTGTTTTGGGGTGTCTGTGAACTTAGTATGATTTTCGGCAGCCTCTCTGCTAATGGGTGGCTTTGTGTTCCTGTCTTCCGAGTTGTTTGGCATTGGGTGTCCAGCACTGCAGCTTGCTGGCCGTTGGGTGCAGCTGGGTCTTGGCATTGAGACGGAGATCTCTTGGAGAGCTCTCGCCAATTGATGTTACGTGGGGCCACGCGGTCTCTGTTGGTTCAGTGTCATGGACTCGGCTCTCCCACCTCAGAGCCTCAGGCCTGACACCTGGCTGGAGCACCAAGACCTTGCCAGCCACATGGCTCAGAAGAAAATGGAGAAAAAAAGAAAGAAAGAAAAAAAATAATAATAAATGAATAAATAGAATAAAATTATTAAAATAAAACAATTATTAAAATAAAAATAATAATAAAAAGAAGAGAGCAACTAAACCACTAAACAAATCCACCAACAATAACAAGTGCTAAAAACTATACTAAGATAAACATAAAAATCAGAAACAAGTCAGTCTCAGACAGCAAACCCCAAGTCTATATTTGCTCCCAAAGTCCACTGCCTCAATTTTGGGTTGATTCGTTGTCTATTCAGGTATTCCACAGATGCAGCGGCCATAAGGTTGATTGTGGGGATTTAATCTGCTGCTCCTGAGGCTGCTGGGAGAAATTTCCCTTTTTCTTCTTTGTTCACACAGCTCCTTGGGTTCAGCTTTGGTTTTAGCCACACCTCTGTGTGTAGTTCACCCTCAGGCATCTGTTCCTGCCCAGACAGCATGGGGTTAAATGAATGGCTGATTAGGGGGCTCTGGCTCACTCATGCCGGGAGGAGGGTGGGGTACGGTAATTATAATTGGAATGCAGGGAGAGCCTGCGGCGGGAGAGGCTGGTGTGAAGTTAAAACAGCCTGAGGCGTGCCATGTGTTCTCCCAGGGAATTTGTCTCTGGATCATGGGACCCTGGCAGTGGCTGGCTGCACAGGCTTCCGGGGCAGGGCAGGGGGTGTGGATAGTGACTTGTGCTTGCACACAGGATTCTTGGTGGCTGCAGCAGCAGCGTTAGTGTTTCATGCTCATCTCTGGTGTCCGAGCCGATAGCTGCGGCTCATGCCCGTCTCTGGAGCTCTTTTAGGTGGTGCTCTGCCTTCTGTGGAAAGACAGGGAAGGAATCGCCTCTCCTTGTGCACCCCAAAACAATGGTCTCTTGTCTCTTAGGGAGCTCCAGACTTTTTCCCGGACTCCCTCCCGGCTAGCTGTGATGCACTAGCCCCTTCAGGCTGTGTTCATGCAGCCATCCCCAGTCCTCTCCCTGGAATCTGACTGAAGCCCAAGCCTCAGCTCCCAGCCCCCACCCGCCATGGCGGGTGAGCAGACAAGCCTCTCAGGCTGGTGAGTGCTGGTCGGCACCAATGCTCTGTGTGGGAATCTCTCTGCTTTGCCCTCTGCAGCCCTTTTGCTGCACTCTCCCCTGTGGCTCTTAAGCTTCCCACCCTCCCACCCCCAGTCTCTGCCAGTAAAGGGGCTTCCTAGTGTGTGGAAACTTTTCCTCCTTCACCGCTCCCTCCCAGAGGTTCAGGTCCCATCCTATTCTTTTGTCTCTGTTTTTTCTTTTTTGTTTTGCCCTACCCAGGTACGTGGGGAAGGGCCATTTTTTGCCTTTTGGGAGGTCTGAGGTCTTCTGCCAGTGTTCAGTAGGTGTTCTGTAGGAGCTGTTCCACATGTAGATGTATTTTTGATGTATTTGTGGGGAAGAAGGTGATCTCCACATCTTACTCCTCGGCCATCTTGAAGGTTAGTTCCATGTCACCTTTTAATAAGCAACTTATTACCAGATGCTGGGATCTTCGGTCCCATAAACAAGGATTATGGTTAAAACATATTGAAAGGAGAATTTCAATATAAAAATCAATAAAAATATTAATCAAGAGTAAAAGCAATTCCTTCTTGGGGCTTTATAATAACATTTATAAAAGAGTCATCAACCCATTGCCTCTTCCTGAATAAAGAAGTAGAAGAGCAATATTGAAAAAATAAACAAATCAAGTATAATCATAAATAACTAAAAAAGTAACCTTAGTAGCTACCATTTATTGAGTACTCGTTGCATATTGGAAGCTCAGATTACTACAAAGAACAAGTTATACTTAGCATCGATAGCATTCCAAGCAGGAGACTTACTCTTTTACATAAATTATCATATTTAATACTCACATCAATCCTTGGAGCTCTGAGTCTTAATGCCCATAATTTAGAGTGAGGAAGTGGAGACCCAGAGATGTTGATTCACTTGTGCCAAATCACAATTAATATATGAATGTGTTTAGATCATATTTGAGCTCTAAATTTGATGATCTTTCCACTAAACTGTATTGCCCCTCCCAAACACAGAAAAATACTAAAATAAATTCCATCAACTATCTCATCCATTGATGGAGCTTTAATTATTTCTGAGGAGAATTGTAGGTCTTTCTTTTTTAATGGATCATCCCCAAGGTGGTTCTCGGCTATTGCTCAGGCTAGTTTTAATAAGCATTGGCATTTAAATTCTTGCATATGATAGCAGGGACTGTATGACTGAAAGCCAGGGCTTATTTTCTGTGAGCAGTGTTTAATCAAAAGTGACCCATAATTTCAAGCTCCAATGCCTACCACCACTTTATTACTAGACACTTGTTCATTTTGGAGCCTCCTCACTCAGGTTTAAAATATGGTGGGTGATCCTTAGAGAGGCTCTGTCTCTATCCCCTCTCCTCTGGCTGCCCTTTCTAAAAGCTCAGGAAAGCAACTTCCATACTTCAGTTTCTTAATCTCCCCTACTTATGACAGATGAGTTGAAAAACATTAGACTTGCTATTGATATTTGCTTAGAGGAAGTAAAGAGTTTGTGGTGTGTTTATGCACGTACATGCATGTGTGTCCATTTGTGTGTTCTGAGAAGGAGCAGGTGAGCTTTTAGTCACATTATTATCAAAATGCAGCCTTTTTTCCAGCCTACATCAAAGCCACTCTCTTGTTCAGTCCAGTATTCCAACAGAATTTCCCAACATCTCAGCAAAGGGGGATATTGTAACTATCTGACAACAGTACAACAGGGAGTATTGTCCGTTAAATCACTTATGAGACAAAAGGTACAGATTCTTTCCCCCATCCCGTGTGATAATATAAACATCACAATTTATATTTTATAAAAAAAAAATAGAAAAATAAATTAACCGTAAAGTCATAAGATGGTGCAGTTGCTCACAACATTTTCAAATTGTATGCCCACCTGTAGACATCTTCCCTTCTTCCCCCCCACCCGCATTCCCTCCATCCTTACTTCCTTCCATTTTATTTGTATATGTAATTTTTTATGTCACAGATCTGCTTTTATCCAAGGGCTTAAGAGAGTGATTTTCACCATCGAACAGGAAATAAAACAGCCAGAGGACTGTTCCCCAGCCAGAGGGAAACAGAAATCCAGAATGACACATGGAGAGATGATTAGCTATATTTTGTGGAGGAAGGAAGCAAGAGAAAAAGAGAAGTACAAACAGGGAAAGGGCCAGGGAAATGGTCCATATTGATGTTGGCTTTTTTATTTCCAGTTGGGGCATTGTATGTTAAATTTTGGTGGATTTATTCAATTTGTACAATCAGGAGTAAGAGGCCCATTTGGCATACTAAGATGAAGATGCAGGAATTGGTACCTTGTGCTTCTTCTAAAAACAGTGTTTGCAATGTTCATTGCAGCACTATTTACAGTAGCCAGGACATGGAAGCAACCTAAGTGTCCATTGACAGATGAATGGATAAAGATGTGGCACATATATACAATGGGATATTACTCAGCCATAAAAAGAAACGAAATTGAGCTATTTGTAGTGAGGTGGATGGACCTAAAGTCTGTCATACAGAGTGAAGTAAGTCAAAAAGAGAAAAACAAATACTGTACGCTAACACACATATGTGGAATCTAAAAAGAAAAAACAATGGTTCTGATGAACCTAGGGACAGGACAGAAATAAAGACACAGACGTAGAGAATGGACTTGAGGACACGGGGAGGGGGAAGGTACAGTAAGCTGGGACGAAGTGAGAGAGTAGCATTGACATATATATACTACCAAATATAAAATAGATAGCTAGTGGGAAGCAGCTGCATCACACAGGGAGATCAGCTCAGTGCTTTGTGACCACCTAGAGGGATGGGATAGGGAGGGTGGGAGGGAGGCTCAAGAAGGAGGGCATATGAGGATATACGTATACATATAGCTGATTCACTTTGTTATACAGCAGACACTAACACAACAGTGTAAAGCAATTATACTCCAATAAAGATGTTAATAAATAAATAAATAGTCATAAATAAAATAAATAAAAACTGTGTTTGAATTTAGAAGCCCATAAAGTTTGAAACCTTTTTTTACGTAAGTCTGTCATCTGCAAAACATCTTGTGAAAGCAATAAATCCCCATTGGTAAAGGTGATTAGTAAGGTAAATGCAGCAGGTACAAAAAAAAAAAAAATAGTGATGGTCAACTTTGTAGTTTTATCAAGACCTTTGAGAGTCATTTGTGTCAAGGAAAATACCTTTATTTTCCCTATGTATAACTCATCTGGGAATTTAGAAATACTGAATTAATTCAGATCCCTGTATTGTGATTCATCAGCTCAGTCTGTCTATATGGAGAAAGCTAGAAAGCCGCATTTGGGTTCATTCCATTTGTCAGTTACTGACATCTTTCTTCAGAATTCTCAGGCATCCAAGCATAGTAAAATTTTAGCGTTTAAAAATCAAATATTCTGTAGATTGTCAGCCCAGAAACAATCCTGTAATTAAGATGTTGAATTAAATTACTCTTCTGAAGTGGCCTTCCTTTAGGATTGACGCAGAAGGACTTCTGCCGGTAAATAAGGTTGGGAAGTTAGAAAGTTTTTGCCTGTTTCATCTTGGTTTGATCCCAGAACTCTTCCATTGGTTCCAGCTACATTCCTCTTCTACACATTTCTATATGTCCACAGATGCAGTCATCCTTGACATTTAACTCCCTCTCCAGTCCATCCTTCTTACTCACTGTTGAGTAAATATATATTTGTACACACACCTATATATTATGGTGCTGATGAACAATATTAATGATAAGATATTTAATATTAAAAGAGAAATAATGTAAAAGGGGAAGAAAATGTCAAAACTCAACAACATCAGCCATTCTTAGATAAATTTTTCATTATACTCTCCCTGCTGTTACTTTCTCAGTTGCCTTCTAATACCACCATTAACCTTCCACAGTCCTTTCTTAGAAATATAATTCTGCTGAGAAGTAACATTGAAAGAATTTGGGCTCTTCCAAGTTCAATGCTAAACTCACTGGTTTTGGTGGTGAGTTAGAAGCTTAGATTATGCAAGATGTTCAAGGGATTTGGGGGGGCTGGTCAAGGAAAAAGATAGGACCGTGAGAGACAGTAAAATGCAACAAGCTTTACTGAGTGGTTCTTGGATACAGTTGCATGAGAGAGGAAATCCCTTACAGCATGAGACCATCCAGAGGCTTATAATGAGGAAGCCAGAATGAGGGTACAGTAGTAGAACTCCTGAGGGAAAGGGAAATGGGAGATAGGTTTATATGGCTAGATGATATTGCTCAGCTTCAAGGCAGGGAGTCTGTGCCAGACAGCTCTGAAAGGCAGGAGTGATTTCTAGTCTGAAAGGCACAAGACTATCTTACCAATGGCTAACAGTGCTGGGTGAGGGATGCAAAGCAAGCAGGCTCTAAATAGCTAAAAATCTGCTTATTTGGGTTAGTTTTTAAACATCGGGTGTGTAAAAATTAGAGTTTTCTATCTGCAGGCTTTTGAACTAATGGGTCTCAATCTGCAGTGAAGAAATAAACTAAGTAGGGGCCAATACATAGATTCCATCTTTGGCTCATTTACGTAGCAGATTCATAAAGAATTCAGACTATCAGGTTCAGATCAGGTTGCTAGACAAGGACGATTGGAAAGATCTTCTGTTCCTTTGTTCTGTAAACTTTAAGGGAAAAAGAGGGGTGCAGAATTTGAAGAAGGCTGGGGCTAACATATCACTATGTATCGAATCTTGGCGAAATGATCCTTAACTGAATAATGTTTGGGTATATGACTCTCATGATATTATCAGTGTTGGGCAACCAATAACATTCCCTAAAATTTTCCTAAGTAAAATAATCATGCCATATTTACCTAAGGTTCCAAAGGGCTATAGCTACTAAAAATGGAAAGCCTTAACCCACAGTAAGTACTAAACAACTTGGCCTCATCTACCCTTCCAATTAAGTTTCCCATCACTATACATCAAACAACTTACCTAGCAGTCTCACAAAACAACCCACATGTATTTATTCATCACTGTTGTTTTGTTTTGTTTTGATTTTAAACAATCTTAGAGCTAACAATCTATCAATGCTGTCTTGGGATGCCCTTATGTGTCTTTCTTGGTGAACTCTTACTACCTCCTCATATAGTTTTCTCTGAATGTCCTAGGCAAAATGAATAAACATTCCCTCTATATTTCCATGAAACTTTACTCATGGTATTTTTATAAGAACTTCTCTGCTTCATTTTATAATCAATTTGTTATGTTTTTGATACTGTAGACTCCCTCATCCTATTTCTTCAAGGGCATGCCTCTCATAGTATTGAATCTCTATCACCTAGCATAGGGTCTGACACACAGAGACACTTAAGGTTTGCTAGATTAATAAAGTATATTGTTTTTAGTAACATTGTGAAATGTTTATTTATCAGTTCTAATAAAATATGACTATGTAGTAAGTTGCATTAAAGGAGAAATAATAATTATTTGTTATTTTATAAAAGGAATGTATTCAGATTAGCAAGACAATTTAAAACGAATCTTTGTAAGTGTCATGAATGAACTTCAAAGTACATAAAAAATGTTATACTTTTTCAAAAAGTTCTGTGACTCACCTTTGATTCTTTGGGGAAAGTAGAACTAATTGCCCAGAAAATTCTGTCCCACAATTTAGTACGGGAGCTCCCTTTTGGGTGGCAGCAATAATTCTCCATGTCATGAAAAACCATTGTCATTGGAATTTGCCCTTGAGAGAAATCTGACAATTGTCAGAGTAATGGAAAAAGTCACTCAGGGGCATATCTGCGATTTCATGTTACAGATCTGAGTACACTAACTTCACCTACACACACTACTACTTCTAGAATTTCTTATAATTTACACCATCTGTTGATCTGGATCCTGTGTTGATTTGTGCATCCTTTGGAAGGCAGAAGCAGAACACCTGACTTCACAGATGTTTTAAGATTCAACCAGATGCCCAGATATAAACTGATAAAAAAAGAATTGGCTAAATTTTGGGTGAATAAAAAAGAATTAAATGCAATTTTAAAGTTTCCACCCACATATAAGATAATCAGGAAATGGTTTATTAAAGGTCTACAGACCTAATTTAATTTTTAGGCTAGTTATGATTTTTTTTTTTTTGCTTCTTTTATTGCTATATAGACTAAATTTCCAGATCATACTTCACCTCTCATGATATCAAACATAGAGCTTAAATCTTGGAGCAGAACCTCACTTGATAGTGTACACACTTACATGAAAAACTAAATGTTTTCATATATATCTATGAATGCAAATTAGGAAGATACTGACACTCTCTCATTCTTCTCATCTCCATTCAAATGTCACCTATTCATACAGATTTCTTTGATGAAACTATAAAATAATCATAAACTCCAAGTATTATCCAATGTATATCATCCATTCATGTGCCATTTATCACATTTTGAAATTATGTTTGTTTTCTTGCTTTACTTGCCATATATTCCATGAAAATTAAGCTCTAAGAGGGGCAGACCTTGTCTATCTTGATCACATCAGTATTTTCAGTATTGAGAAACATGCCTGGTAACTGGTAGACACTCAACAAATGTTTGTTCAATGCATAAAGAAAATATATAAGACCCAAATTAGGAACAAAAATGACATATATCTGATTTACATTCATTAGTTCTTTTTCTCTGAAGAAACTCTGTCCAAATTAAATGCAATATGATCTACATATGCAATTTTAGATTCCTAGTAGCCCCATCAAAAAATGAAAAAGAAACAGATGAAATTAATGTTAATGATACCTTTTTCTAGCCCAATAGATTCAAAATATTAACATTTTAATATGTAATCAATGTAAAATGATGGAGACATATTAAATATTTTTGTACTAAGTTATCAAAATTGTGTGTGTATTTTATATTCACACTGCATCTCAACTCGGACAAGACACATGTAAAATGCTTTATAACCACATATAACCACATATTTGGCTAGTGGCCACTGTACTGGACAGCATGGATCTAGATTATAGAGTCTGTGTTGGAGTTTGGTGAAAAATAAGATGAAATGGTAGAGCTATTGGTTACAATTTGGAAAGTCTGGAACGGCAAAGTGAGTTATTTCAAACAGTAGGCAAGTTATATTTTCAATACAAAGAATGAGTTGATTGGCACTGTACTTAAGGAAAAGCAATGTCATGCATGGTGGAAAAAGGAGGTGATAAGAAAAATCGGGGTTTAGTTGGCCTTCAGTAAGTGAGAAATAATAAGCATTTGAATTAAGGTAGTGACATAGACTGAGAAAGATGGGACAGATAAGTCAGACTAGGTAAATATTCTCAAGTAGGCATCTATTCCATATAACATCACCAAATCTTTATGATTATATCTATTTTATACCAATAAATATTTCCAGGTTTCATTTAGAGTAATTTGCTGTGATAATAACAGTTAAGAATTATGAATCTTTTCACTCAAAAAAGAAGTCTTCTTGTACCTTTAAATTACACTCAACTGACAGCAGACCTGCTGAAAAGCAAATTGATGGATAAAATATGAACATAACATTTTAAAAACTGCACCTCATTATATCAAACTTAGTTGGAGGCTCAAAGTAGAAGTGTTTTTTGATAATAGCGTGTGACTATCTCCAACACTATAAGTTGAAATTGTGTGGGTCCAAATAAATTAACTAATATTTAAACTTCATATACTCTTTTCTACTTTAAAATGCCATACTAAACTATTATCCAAAGCCAAAAAAGAGGGAGTCTAATGAATTGAGAGGAGTTATTTACTTATTTAACTATATACATATGTAATTCCATATGTGAAAAAGCTATTTCTGAAAATGTATAGCCATCTTTATCATTGTTTTCATTCTGTGGCTACTCGTAACTAGTTGAGACATTCAAGAGGATTTCACTTTGGTAATTATATTTCTGAGGAAATATATTCACCAGGAAAAACGTTACGTTGTTAAAAAATAATTATTCATAGAGTAGGTAGGAAGCCAAATAAGTTGTCAGGTACTGAACAAATTTCCCCGCTCAAACTTGACACTCTCCAACTCTCTGAACTTGAGGAAAGAAGAAGGGGATTATAAACTTTTAGTAGATACTAAGATCAAGCACACAGGAGTATGTATTATATAATCGAATCCTATATGCTGGACAGTCCTGTCTCCTCTTGGAAACCTCTCATGCAGAACAGTATATTCTATTGTGTCTGTCTGCCTACATCGTTGCAGTCTCAAATTTTGCCTGATTTACCAGCATGAAACTGGGATTCAGTCACGTAATTTATCTTGTCATCTTTTTTGTTTAGTCTTGGTTCTGCATTAGCTCTGGCTACTGCTGGTTTACTTCACAGATGAACATGGTGTAATCATCAGCATGAGTGATTGCCTTACATAGCCAGGAGATGAAGAGATGTTATACTGATTATTGATTATTGGCAATGGTCATTTAGCCAGGGTAGCTCATTGGGCTATGGGTTTTCAATTGCCCTCTTTTAATGTGCATGTGCCAGTGTATGTATACATGGAAACACATGCTAGAACTGTCTGACATAATCTATGATAAATATATCTTTGCAGTTTTCAACAAATATTTTTGGGAAGGGAGCATTGATAAAAAAGGATGAGTTAATCATACTCATTATTTCTTGGTGCATGATTGTCCTTGGCCTGTGCAAGCCCCGCATCTGGTTTGATCAATTTCCTTTTCTTCTATTTCCCTACTCACATCTTCCTTCTCTTCTATTGACAGTGATTCTAAAATTTTGGTATATATCATTTTTAATGTGTATTTGTTAAAATTGTTTGTGTGAATATATTTTAAATTTACATGAACAATGTTGTACCATAGAGCTTACTTTTTAAAAGAAAATTTTTGCTGATTACTATGGTTTTAAGATCTATCCACACTGCTTTGTCAACCTCTAGTATACTTCTCCCACCAACATTTTTGTTTAAGAATAGCTGCTCAAGTGGTTATTAACTCTGTTGCACATAAAATCTCTTATGGGAATGTTTACTTGTTTTTTCATTTTGTTTTGTTTTAAGACGTATATGCCAGATACTCAACTTTGGAAAAATTCTCATTTGGAGTTCTGGAGTACCAGCAACTTTTAAACCTTTGTAATATTTTGGTTCAGTCAAGATTGAGAACCAGTGGTAGCCTACAATTATACAGAAGGCCTTATATCTCAAGATATACCTTTTTTTATTAATTAATTAATTAATTAATTAATTTTTTGGCTGCGTTTGGTCTTCGTTGCTGCACACGGGCTTTCTCTGGTTGCGGCGAGTGGGGGCTACTCTTCGTGCGCGGACTTCTCTTGTTGCGGAGCATGGGCTCTAGGCGTGCGGGCTTCAGTAGTTGTGGAAAACGAGCTCAGTAGTTGTGGCTCATGGCCTCTAGAGCACAGGCTCAGTAGTTGTGGCACATGGGCTTAGTTGCTCCGCGGCATGTGGGATCTTCCCGGACCAGGGGTCAAACCCGTGTTCCCTGCATTGGTGGATTCTTAACCACCGCGCTCCTAGGGAAGTCCCTATACCTTTTATGTTACAATCCCTCAACAATTCAATTTAACCTGCTTTCTTTAATATTATTAGCATCCAACCAGTGCTAATTATTTTCTAAACATTAGACTTACTCGTACTCTCTGCAGGATCTGATAATTAGTTACTGCTTCTTCTCAACTCAAAACGTTACACAGGGAGATTAACTTGGTGCTTTGTGACCACCTAGAGGGGTGGGGTAGGGAGGGTGGGAGGGAGACTCAAGAGGGAGGAGATATGGGGATATATGTATAGGTATAGCTGATTCACTTTGTTATAAAGCAGAAACTAACACACCATTGTAAAACAATTATACTCCAATAAAGATGTTAAAAAAAAACAAAAAAAAACTTTACCTTATTTGCTTCTTTCCTTCCCCTACCCACCAGTGACTAAGATACAGACTTGGACGCAAGAAGTTTTTTTTTAATGTTATCTCAGAAAGAAGAATGAGGGAATAGAGAGACTGATCAGTGGAAGTAAAAAAGCCATTAAAGGGTGCATCCTTGAACAATTTCTCATCATAAAAACTGGGACTCCATCCTGTTATTGACCCTCTATGAAACCATGTAGAATGTCCCACAAAAATGTTTTCAGATGATCAGAATGTGAGGCAATTATCCAATATCTCCTGTAGCTTATTGGGTTACCTCTGGAGGTATTAGGTAAGCTCCCCTCCCTACACACTGTCAGGCTGTGCCTGTGTCATTAGATAAGCAGTTACTTGACACTGGAGAAAACATAAAAGCCTCCAGGGAGTCCCTTGAGATGAGATACTGGGAGTTTGTAAAATGTTGTCCCCCACAGCTGTGCTAAAGCTAGATAAGCCAAGGAATGTGTTGTGAACCTCAAGAAGTATGTGCTTCCAACAATTTTCTCCTCTTTCTATCCTGCTCTTCTTTGCTTTTTCTTTTCTTCCTGCCTGAACATAAAAATATTATGCTGGTATATGTATAGATCAAATAATGGGCAAGATCCAATTATTTGCCACTAATGAGCTCATGATTTAATAGGAAAGGCAGAATAGACCATTTCAATCTGAACTGGTAATGGGGAGATATGCAAATGGGACAACTGAGAATGTTGCCCCTGTATCACCTTGGGAGAATCATAGCTCCTTGAAAGGACTTACCTCTGAGATGCATCTTCAGAAGTGCTTACAAGGAAATCTATGTCAAAAAACAAGTCTTTTCATCATCGTGCATGCACTCTTTTCTTTTCATATGCCTGAAAAAAAAATTCCATTCTTGACCTTATTGCTTTACATGCTTCTTCATTGTCATTCTGTACAATTTACCTTTTTTTATTTGAGTAATTATTTGGTTAATGTTTGGCTCCCATAATAGACCAGAGACCACTAGAAAAGAGATCATATCTGTTTTCACTAATCATCCTTGAATTTCAAGGCCTAACACGGTGCCTGACACACAGATGCATAAACGAAGAAACCGAAGATGAAAGAGCCAAGAGTTCTGGGCTTCAGTCTTCCCTTCACTGTAAACTTGCTGTATGGCCTTGGGGAGGTCACTTGATGTTATGGGTCCCAGTTTTCACATTTGGTCACTAGACTTAGTCATCTAAAGGGGATCTTCTAACTCAGTCTTCTATGACTGTAGATAATATGAAGGCATTTTTACATTTCAGTAAATTGATGATAACCCTTCTTTACTGAGGCATTTGCCTTAGAAAAGTAGTGACCATCTTATGTTTACATGACAGTAATGTTTACTTCCTGTGACCATAACTCACCTCTACATAGTTTCAAACCCTTTCTCTCCTACCTTCCACTTATACTATACTTCTATATATATAATCTTACTCTAGAAAGAGAAGCATTTCTAATTTGAAGATCAAGCAACGTAAATATGAGCACACTTCCATTTAGAAAAATCTTCTCAGTTTTAGGGCCCCAAACATCCACCAAGTGGGTACCTAATCAGAGTATATTTAGAGCCAGTATATCTTTTGTTCTTTATAAAAAACCACATTAAAAGGAAAAGAAAAAGCGTGTGAGATTGCTATGTTAATATAAATCAGATAATGCCAGAGTTGAGATGCACTGCCTTGTCAAGTCCCCATCATTTTGCAGAGCCATGGAGTCCCAGATCCATGTCAACAGCCTCTAGAAAAGTTAGAGAAAAAACAGACCTTCTGATAAATTCATTACAAAACATGGTAACCACAGACTATCAATGGGATGTTTTTAAAAGCTGAGTCCTCAGCAGTAGAAAGTGACAAGATAATGGTCTAGAGTCTTCATGAATCCAGGCCTCTAGCTTCTCCACTATATATCCATTCACATAGTCAGAAGAGAGGCTGCACATCCATACTGAAAGTGTGTTAGCATATATAGAAGGGAGCACACATCTGTACTGGTTGGGCATTCACAGCTACAGAAGAGAGAATACACTCTTGACAAAAAAACATCTATTGAGCTAAACACTTTCTTCAAACTTTCTGAGTTGTCAGCAGAACACACTGTCTGGTACTGAAAATTATGTCAGCCTTTCCCCCCAGAAATCACTCCATAAAAATTTAACTCTGTACCATTTCAAATTCATCTGAGGAAAAGAGAGATAAAGTACCCTTAAATCAAAGAGATTTATGTATTCCAGTAAAGCTGCAAGATTTTGTTTTGATAGCAATAATGCAAAAGCCAACAAATTAAATGCTCTTGAGGAATGATTATGGCTACAGGAGTTATTTTGTTTTTATCAGGCTTGAATAGTTGTGTAGCTTGTCTCAGAGTTGTACAGATTGCTGTGGTATTGATAAGTGGCATATGAGAAATGGTGTTGAATTGGGAGGAAAGTATAATTTACTTTTAATTTGATTTCATTTAGTAAACTTTACATCTTGAGTTGTAGTTATTTATTATTTACCAGCCATGATACAAAGTAACCTGCCACCAGGGACATCAGTTATGCCCCTTGTGAAGATCACTGTCATTGGAAGGAATAGCATACATTCCACCCGGGTGTCAGTGATGAGTTAATTTGAAAATTGCCTCTGACCTCTCAGGGAGTTTCTGCTTTTACACACTTCTGCTTCCACAGGGTCCTTCTCTGCACTTGGCATTCACTACAGCATCACAGAGGCAGAATGGACTGATCAAGTGATCCGGAGGCCAGTCAAGACAAATTAGATGCTTAATTTATACACCAGGCATTGCAGACAGACTAATTACGCAAAGACAGTTTGATAAAGTAATGTAGGACTCTGTACATGTTAGGCAGAGCCTGCTTCCATGAAATTATTGCTGATATATTTGCTTTGCGCTTTGAGATTTTGCATGCACAATTGTGCAGTGAGCACTATGAAACACATTCTATAAAGATACTAAAACTGTGTGCCAAACTTTTCTAATTTTATGCTGCCCACAAAGAGAGGATCTTCCTTTGCTTTGTACCTTTTATTAGCACCCACTGAGATGGATGTGAAATAAACAGGAAATCCAAAGATATAGTAGCTGAGAAAGATGCTGAAAATAAGGGGGAAAAAAAACAATGTTTATAGATCAATCACTAAAAAATGGGCGGAATGGGCCTTTTGAAAAATAATGCTGGACTTGAAGCTCTTGTCTTACCTCTTAAAAATTCAGGGACTATACTAGTGTTTAGAGAAACAGCACAAAATGAGAGCTAAAAACGCAGTGATAGAGAAAGAAGCTTTATATGACTACTGATGTTATATTGTGAAAACACAGGAATAAAGAAGGATGAATGTTGTATTCTAGAACTTTGTGTACAGCGGCTAGTAGGGGCAGCCAATAGTTCATATTCTTGGAAAACTTTAAGCACTGTAATTAAAATGTAAGCTTAATTCAGTTGCCTACGGGGAGATGAGGAATTGAGGTCAGTTAAATACTGACTTAAAGAAAAGGACATTTTAAAATCAAGGATGTGAGACATGGGATAATTGGGGGAGAGGAGAGCATCACATTAATAAAGGAGAAGTTTGAAGATCTAAATAGAGCCAGAACAGAAACAGTTTTCATAATTACAGGTGGTTACATAATGTTTTTGAAAGTTTCCTGATATGGGGCGTTACCATCAGAATCACACTGGATGTTAGTGTTAACACGATACATGAAAGAAATCCCTTGAATTACCTCTAGAGAAGAATATTTAAAATGAACCGACAAAAAGTGTCCAAAAGGTCATTGTAGTTGATGTACTAGGAACAGAATTTCTCAATGAGATAAGCACTGCCTATAGCCAATAGCAAAGTAAACCTAAATAAATTTCCTCAGATTGTTCTACATGTTTTATTTCCAGTATTGTGGCTACTTCCAGGTGAATGGTACCTGGCGTCTGCTATCTAAGTCATTGTATACATTTGCTCCTTTTCTTAGGTTTCAAGAGACACTTTCATGCCTACCTGAGCCTCTTATACTCTTATAGTTAGAACCTTGTTCTTTTTTGAGTAGAAGACTACCTTGGGGCTTCATAGAAGTCTTGACATTGAAAGCTCTCAAAGCAGTTTTCTTTAGAATTTCAGAAGAAAGTTCAAATTAGCAATTTCCAATTTCTCAGGGTGGAGGATGCATTAAGTTCCTGAACATTTAAATTAAGCTCTGAAAACTTCCTGTTCACCCCATATTTTAGCCTTTCTAAGATGCTGGAGTATTTGATGTCTCCTCCTTGCTATGTAGACTGATCAAGAAAATAATTACAGGGGGCTTCCCTGGTGGCGCAGTGGTTGAGAATCTGCCTGCCAATGCAGGAGACACGGGTTCGAGCCCTGGTCTGGGAAGATCCCACATGCCGCGGAGCAACTAGGCCCGTGAGCCACAACTACTGAGCCTGCACGTCTGGAGCCCATGCTCCGCAAAAGAGAGGCCGCGACAGTGAGAGGCCCGCGCACCGCGATGAAGAGTGGCCCCCGCTTGCCGCAACTAGAGAAAGCCCTCGCACAGAAATGAAGACCCAACACAGCCAAAAATAAATAAATAAATAAATAAAATTAAAAAAAAAAAAAAAGAAAATAATTACGGCCACAGGCAAGTGATTTTATGTCCCTGGACTCTGTGACACTTGGTGTACCTATGGAGTTTCCTTGGCAACGTGCCTTAGTTATATGTTCAACTCTCTCCTTCCTCTATTACTTGTCCTATATCAGCATGAACCTGCTTTAAAAACAACAGCAACAAAATCCTACATTTAAATTTCTTTCTGGGTCATAGACCACTGATTACAAGTACAAGCTGGGAGACATGTAGCCTCTTCAATAAAAATAAAAGGTCTGTAGTTTTCGGAGTCAGACTTTCTTGGTTCAAACCCCAGTACTGTATTTTGAACAATATAATCTTAGGCATATTATTTTTAAAATGTCAGATTTTCATTTTGTTAAATTATTTCCTTATTTAGTAAAATGGCAATAATCATTCTTACATCATTGGACTATAAGGGGAATTGAATGGCATAATGTGTGCAAAATATTTAAGAATATGCTTGATGCATAATTAGAATTCAACAAGTTCACAACTGCTCTGTACTTCTCACTAAACCCAGTATTTTTCTCAGGAACATATATAGTTTATATTTAAAGTAAAATAGAGAGTGGATTCTCTACAATCTCAAATGCACAATGTTCTTAGTTACACAAAACTTTTCCATTTCTGTTTACCAGTATGACATATGGGTATGGCATTTCTGAGATATTTTACCTTGCAGTTGACACAGTCTTTAACTCAGTAATATCATCTTTTGTCTTTATGTCCAAGACATTCTCTCCATCCATGTAAAACTCAGGTAGGACACCTAAACTTCCCTGTCCTTGCTTTTTTTATCTGTGAGGAAAAGGTGGTAGTAAGGTTTGTCCTCCAATACTACTATTCTATGACTTTTCAGTTACCAGACTTATAAATGCCTTCGTTTTTTATATAAAAATTAACTTTAATGTGACGTTTTATCTACGAAAGTATCTTCATCCTGAATGTATTTCCAAGTTGAATTTCTAGCCTAAAGACATAGAAATGACTAATTCCTCTAGCATAAGAAAGCAGTCAGTAGATAGATTAAATATTCTTCTGCCTGTATTCCAAACCCAGAATTGCTTGTTGGAAGTAAGAATTGAATGGATGGTTTGATTACAATCTTTAGTACATTTATTCATTCATTCAAAACTTATATGAGTGCCTATTATGTGCCAGATACTATGGTAACTGCTAATATATATGCATGTGTGTATATATATATATATAAAATTATATGTGTATATAGGTATATATACATTTGTTTATAGTTTATAAAGTGCTTTTGATTGAGATTATATCATTTAACATTTACAATAATCCAGTGAGGAAGGGGGATGATCCCCCGTTTTAAGATAAAGAAGCTGATTATAGGAGAGGCCAAGTAATTTTCATAGCATTCTGTAATTAAGTAATGGACAGAAATTGGATGTAATCTGTTAACATTTTATGTTGTTTCTAATTAAACTACACTCACTTTAGGGTTTTTATTTGTTTATTTGTTTGTCAAATAAATCACATAGTCAGAAAAAACCTAGTTTAGTACATGTCTTTTTCCAAAATTAAACCTTAAGATAATCTGCCATTTTCTGTGTCAACCTTAGATACACTGTACTTCTGAATGATGAGCTAATGCATAGAAAATCCATGCATTATGCAGAGTTGGAGGTCCTGGGAAAGTCATTTGGTTTCTTTTTATCTAATGTATAATGATTTTAGGTTGTCTGACTAATGAAGCATAGAATGCAGTGTTTCTCTCTAAATGATGCTATTTCGGCACTCAGCCTGGAACTTTATCAGAAATGCAGATTTAGACAAACAGAGCCATCTATACATCTGCTCAGTTGAATGGCCTCTGTGAATGTTTTTGCATTCTTTCTTTTGGCAAACCTGAGGAATTGTGTAGCAGAGAAAATGGTCAAGATTACATATTAATAAATGATGGGACTGGGGCTCAAATTCATTTCTTCCTGGTTTCTTAACCATCGCTCCTCTCCTATATAATGAGTCTCATTGATTATCATCTCAGTATAGAGAAGGGGGAACTTTATTCATTTCTGAAGCCTCAGTGCCAAGTGCATGGTCAGTGTCTAATAAATAGGTATTGACTTGTCTGTATAGATGGACGTTTCTTTCTAGCACTATATACTGGTAACTGCTGCATTTCATGGAGCTGGAGGTTTTGAACTGGTTGAGCCCTTGATGGTTGCCTTGTCATGCTACACTGGACTGACTTTAAAAGCCTGTTTATAGCAGCTTAATCCAGTGAGTGATCTTTCCATGCTAAAAACTGTCTGACTGAACTCACAGCATCTGATGTAGCCTATTCCATTTTCTGGTGTGCATGCACCCACACGCACACACACATTGCTAAAGCGTGTTGTTTTTAATATTATGAGCTGAAATCTGTCCCTTAAAATTTCTCTTCTTTTTCCTAAATCTTGTGTTGAAAGAAACACTTAGTTTAATCATTACAATATATATCTCTCCTATATTGCAATGTTTTCAAGTTATAATTATTTAAATACAAGGCCATAGAGGTACTTCTTTTTCTAAAAATATCTTCCTTTCACCCCCATGAGCACAACTAACACCAAGACCAAGGACATCTGCTGTACAATATCTCCCATGAAATTTAAATTTAAATGGAAAAAAAAGATAGGAAGAAAAGATGATTACCTAAAGGCATGATGAATATTGAAATAATGCATTCTTTGGTATGTTTGTATAATTGCTAATAAAAATTGGTGAATATGTAAAGGTCCAATTACCTAGGATTTTTCCCAGCTAAAAGAATATTACAATGGATTTTATGTAGTTAAAAAATTTATTGCAATTAAATATTATTCAGTATAAGAATTACCTATTAAGGGACTTCCCTGGTGGTCCAGTGGTTAAGACTCTATGCTCCCAATGCAGGAGGCCCGGGTTCGATCCCTGGTCAAGGAACTAGATTCTGCATGCTGCAACTAAGAGCCCACATGCCGCAACTGAAAGATCCCACGTGCCGCAAAGAAGATCCCACACAAGGCAACAAAGATCCCGCAGGCCACAACTAAGACCCGGCGCAACCAAATAAATAAATAAAATAATAAATATTTTTAAAAAAAGAAATTACCTATTAAAATCCAAAAATTTTTCTCCATAAATATATTCTATTATATATTATTATGTTCAAATATTTATTTAATCTATTATATAGCTATATAAAACAGTTTATATTTATATTTTATATAGATATATAATAGACATATAAATATCTATTATATTTATATAAATATAAATATATATATTATAAAATTCTCCCTTCCCCCAAAAAAATATTTATCACTAGAAAATAAATTCCATGAAGTCTGATTTTTCCCTTTTGTTCGCTGTTACATCTTCAGTGCCTCAAACAATACCTGGCATATAGGTGATCAGCATATATTTGTTGAAGTAATTATTGTGGAAACTAACCTTAAGGATTTCTAATGGCAATAATAGATTTATTCTAGACATTAATTTGGCACTGGCAAGTCAAAGACAAATTTGACCTCTTCTCTGTTCTTAAGGACCTAACAGTGTGTTGATCTTTGTAAGATTGCACAGGGTAGGCATAGCTTTCAATTAGTCCTTTGTCCTAAATGTGAGATCCAAGGCTAAGTGAGATTGAGAGATTTCCTCAAGTTCACACATCTAATCAGTAGCAGAGCAGAACTGGAACCCAGGATTTCTACCAGAAATTTCTTCCAAAAATTATTCTACATACCGAGGATTAAACTGCACATGTTTTGAGCCAGGAACTTAAGCGACTAAACCTGAAGCAGCTCCTTAGTGGTCACAGCCTCTGGCATGATTCTCAGTAAAAGACCAAGCAGATACTTGGGAGGGTCCCAAAGAAGTTGAGCCTACCATTTGATTTATGAATGTTAGAAGACTTCTAGGGAAAGGATTTATCCTAGAGTCCACAGAATTCCTGAAGTTATGGGTGGGGGACCTGAGGGAAACACTGAGCCAGGGTGGAAGTCTCTAGTCTGGAAGTGCAAAAGAGGGTCATGTGGTTTTAATTGATCTCTAAAGATAAACAAATTACTATTATGAGCATTGCACATTCAGTGGACTTGTGATACTTGATAGTTACAACGGTATGGACTTATGTCCCAAATAAAAAATATACTGATAAAATACCAAAGATTAGAACAACTGATACTTAACCATACTCTGTTAGTAAATATGTATATGTACATATATATATATATGCCTTATAAATGTACATGTCTTTAAATCATATGTTTCTACATCTAGAAGCATATTTTATTTATTTTTATTTTATTTTTTTTTACATTTCACCATCATTTATTTATTCATTTATTTATTTTTATAAACTTCTGTGTTGGGTCTTCATTGCTGCACACGGGCTTTCTCTAGTTGTGGCGAGCGGCACTATTCTTGTTGCAGTGCGTGGGCTTCTCATTGCAGTGGCTTCTCTTGTTACAGAGCCCGGGCTCTAGGCATGCGGGCTTCAGTAGTTGTGGCATGTGGGCTCAGTAGTTGTGGCTCGCGGCCTCTAGAGCGTAGGCTCAGTAGTTGTGGTGCACTGGCTTAGTTGCTCCGCGGCATGTGGGATCTTCCCAGACCAGGGATCGAACCTGTGTCCCCAGCATTGGCAGGTGGGTTCTTAACCACTGCGCCAGCAGGGAAGTCCTAGAAGCATATTTTAAAGAAACAATCTCAAATAAGGACAGAAGTTTTTGATAAAATGGTATAATTTTATGTATTATTTTAAAATAATGAAAACAAGAAAATATCCAATATAGAATGGCCTTAACATTCTATGATAAATGTGTGTGCATGTGTGTGTGTGTGAGTGAATATTCATTTCATGACTGTCTAATAACTACCTAAAAGAGTTAGTCACTATAAATCGTTTCTTGCTTACTGATAATTCTCAGTTGAAAATAATTTCATTGAATGAGATTTTGCTTTCTTAAGGCATTGTTTCTCAAATAGTAGGTTCCTAGAATCCAAAGGAAAAATTTTTAGTGATTTGGGAAATTTTTTTTCCCCTTTGGAAGAGACTGCACATTACTCAGATTTGAGAAACACTGTTTATTATAACGTGTAAAGTCAACTATATATGTGTGTGCTAACACAGAAAACAATCCTAAAAGGAAATAAACAAAAAATTTGACTGCTGTTGTCTTTTTTGTTCAGAATCTTCTTTATTTTAAAGACTGTATGTTTCCTTTACCATCCAAAACAAACACACACACAAACAGTAAAGGTTATATTAAAGCCATGGTTAGCAGACATTTGGTCCTGTCCAAAATATCCATGGAGACATTTGGTCCACTCCAAACAATCCTTGATGGTTCATCCTGTCCATAATCACTTGGCGTGGCCCAGATATGCTCATGGGGTTTTTGGATGGGACCAAATTTCAAGTACCTTTTGGTGTGGACCAGATTTTTTATTGATCAAATATCTTATTTGGTCAATAAAAATTTTTTTTGGCCTTATAGATATTTTGGACGGGACCAAATGCCTTATAGATATTTTGGACAGGACCAAATGTCCTGCAAAGCAAAGCCATATCAAATTTATTGGTCATGCCCTGAATGATGCAGGCGAAGTACATCTTACTTAGTTTTACTATTGTTTTACTTAGGGTCATTTTTAACTGAAAATTTCGTATATCAGCTCTTACAGCTATCAGATCATTTTCCAATTTACTAGTTGGTATGGATCTGCTAAGAACATTTTAACACTTTTGAGATCTTTGAGCATATGCTCTGTAAAATTGTAATAATATTACCTCTCTGATTAATTCTGTGTTATTTTCACACAGCATATTTCCTATAGTCTAAATGAAAGTATATTATGAAACATAAATTACTAACTTTATTACTCTTAGGATTAGTAATAATTTTCCTTATAGCTTGAGTAATGAGTGAGCCTGATTCTCTACTGGGAAAACAAGGATTAAAGAAAAAGAGTTTTTATAAATTACTTAATTTTTTAGGACATTCATTTGTGAGATTGGTACTATTTTTTCTGTTTTCAAATAAGAAAGTGAACACAGAGAGGTTAGCAAGTTTGATCAAGGCTACACAGGTTGTATATAAATGACACTATCAAAATTTGAATTTGGACTTTCTGTCTTCAAATCCATCCTTTCAATCATTACTGTGTAATTCTGCTTCTCAAGTTCCTTCGAAAATGAGGCCAAGAGTCTTATATTGCACCGTGCAGATTCATCATCTCTAGTATGGGCTCTGCACTTCATATTTCTTTCTTCTTCCATAGCCTGTTCCCAACCAAACCAGCTTCCCCATGCTCCATCTGGAGACTCAAACTCACTCGACATTTTTCTTTCCTCTCTTTCACTCAATTAAAAATATTATTCATGTATTTTCTGGGCCACGTTTACCACCATGGCCCACATATATTAGATGTTGATAAACATACAATTAGGATACAGGTATTCTTCAGAGACATTTGTATTATCTGTTATTCTTCAAATTATCTATTTAAATAAACTCTGAAGATGTTTTTAATTATGACCTGAAACCTGTGAGAGCAGTTCCTCAGTTCTGAATGACTAATAGAAAAAAAGCACCCTATTTCTCTCTCTCTGTTTCTTTATTTCTATCTCTGCATGCCTGTATATCTATATTTTGCCATCAAACTCATAGAGTTCAAAAGCAACACTGGCTTCCAGTGAATGTTCCCATAGCGATATTAGGAAAGTGTCATTGCTGCTGACACAGTGCTTATTTGAATGGGCCAGCAGGACCATTTCCTCCTGTGTTATGGGCTTCAGTGCACAGCAGAGAGCAACTAAGGCTGCACTGGTACACTTCTGAGTGCCTTTCCACAGAGGTTACCTAAGGAAACAAGAAATTGGGAACCAGATGTGTGTCCCTTTTATATCTTCAAAGGAAAACGTTTCAATATCTGCTTACTGGAAGAATTTTTTTTTTTTCTTTTATTGCCAAGGACAAGAATCTGGCAGAAATTAAAAAAAAAAAAATTAACTCTAAATGCCATTACCACATCAGAGCTTTCTAAGGTGGCAGCATTTATTGTCAATGCCAATTCTGTGCCAGGGGGAGAATTACCAGAACACATGCACTAAATTTGCCCTGGAGAACCATAGAGGTTGTGGGTATGGGCTTGGCAGACAGGCAGACCTGGATTTGTATCTGAGTTTTGCCTTTTAGTGCTGTTTTAGATTAAGGTCTACTGGAAACAGACACTGAGACAGGAGTTGGGAAAAGGAGATTCCGGGAAGTACCAGTAAGGGAGTGGGCAAGAGAGACTGAGAAGCACAAGAATTCAACAAAGGATGCCTTATTCAACAGGTTAGAGTTGTGTGCAACTAAGACTCAGTTCCATGGGGAAACCAAGAGACAGTGAGGAACATGCCTCAGTGTTCTTCCACCAGAAGAGCAAAGAAGCTAGATTTATGCTTCTGACTTTCATGTGTTATGGTCTGAGTCATATTCCTGAGACCATTAACTCCCTGGCACTTCTGGTCTAACCAATGAACAGATGAGAAAAAACCCTCAGGTGGGGAATTACAGTAGGACCCTGTCAGCATGTACTGGAACCATAAGTGTCACATAGATACGGGTGGGGCTCCTACAGTACCTGCTCTACTAGGTTGGTGACTTACCTTCTCTCACTTTCACCTGTAAAAAGGGCACAATAGTCAGTATTTCACAGTATTTTCAAAGGTTAGTTGGCATTGCATGAGTAAAACGCTTAACATAGTATCTGAGGTCAAAGGCCACAAACAGAAAAATATAGCTATGTTTCACTTTTAAAAGATAGTTGACAAAAGATATCTTTAAATCTATTTAAGGCACTCTAAAAAATATTTTAAGGCAGTCTGTTCCCTGAGCCACATGATGAAAGTTCTTGCAAAATAATATTTGAAGTGCTTTTATCTAGAGAGAGAAGTGCTTTATTTGCAGGTGGGGTTAGGTATAGGGGTGAATTATGAGTCCACTTAGTAAGTAGTAAATGTGTACTAACTCCTGGGAAAGAAAAGGTCAAGTAGAAGGAGGGAGGAAGTGAATTAATTACAAAGCATCTTGCTAAATAATTGTAAGAACTGAAGAAAAGGCTAAAGGAATTATTATGGTGCCAGATGCCGAATGTGGCTATGTCTGTGTTGAGCAAGTAGGTCAATTTACTTAACCAAGAGAAAAAATAAAGGGTACAAAAAAGAGGAGAGAGCCAGAAACAATGAAATCTTTAGTTGCCCTCTTGGTGTGTGTGTGTGTGTGTGTGTGTGTGTGTGTGTGTGTACACACACATTTATCTAGCAGAATTACTTGTGCATCGTACAGAAGCTCTCTGTGAATGCCTATGTGTGCGGTGCTTACATTTGAGTTTAAGTTATCGATATGTGAAAAAAGAACTCTTCCTTGGATTCCATGGCTGTGTACCTTTCCATGTACAGCAAAACAACAAAATACACAGTACAAAACAAACCCCAATGCAAAATAAAATAACTTTAAGACCCTTAGAGTAGTTTATTTGATATAACTAGCTAATTAAATGCTCTTCTAGGACTATTTCAGATTCAAAGTTTAACGTAAGTCTCATCTGAGGTTTGAAATTTGATAGCATAGAGTTCCATGTGAAACATACAAAAGGAGGCAGAGACCTGAGTTTAAATTATAGCTGTGTCCTTTAATACACATTAGACAGTAACATAACCTCTGTAAGCCTCAGTTTCCAGGGTTATGTGGAGTCATAATTTTTACTGTGGATGAAAGATGCCTTTGCCATTCCACTTGAGCATGATCCAGCTCTTCCTGGTGCTTATAGAATCATAACTCAGAGATAATTCATTTGATCAATACACCTATAGGATTTTTCATAGTCCAACACATGACACATGGGATAGTTTCCACACATGGGCTGTGCTGAACAAATCACTATGTGATATAAATTTATAGATTTATAAATTGTAGACTGCCAGCAGTATCATGTATATAGTCATTAATTCACAATATTTATCAATAAACTATCATATATAGGACTCTGTTCGGGGATCACAGAAAAAATATGGTTAGGATATAGCCATAGTCCAGAAGTTGATTGTTTTAATAAGAAATATGTGTATAAAACCAACTATATAACTAATTGTAACAGAAAGAATGTTAAGAATTAATGGCTGTAATACCCACAGGTGACACTCTTGGTGGCAGGAGGGCATATGGAGGTAAAAACCAGAATCTGGAGCCAAAGTCTTTGGATTTGAACCCTAGTTCTGCCACTTACTCTCAATATGACTTTGGGCAAGCCACTTAACTTCTGTATGCTTTAGTTTCTTCATCTTTAAAAAGAGATTCTTGTGGGGAGTACATTTTTCTTTAACACAGGGCAAGCAGTTAGTACAGTGTATGGAATGTGGCAAAGGCTAATTAAGTGTTAACCTTTATTATTATGTACTAAATTTTGGATGAGGGGATTTATGAACACCACTTAATCCTATCAGTACTTTGAATTAAGGCTATTGTCATCCTCACTTTATGGATGAGTATACTTGGTTTCAAGACATTACTTTAACTTGCCTAATTTTACACAGATAATATACAGCTGAGACAGGTTTTCTTCTGCATAATCCCAATTCAAGCTCCTATCCATATTGCACTTTGAAAAGTAAGCAAAGCAAGGAGTAAAGCCAGGATAATGTTTTTGCTGTAAATTCAAACTTGGACAAATAAAAGCTGTGGGGGTGAAAAAGAAAGGAGTGTTAATAATCTTATAACTGTGTCTGGGCGGGGCTTGTAATCCATTTAGAAGGTCCTTTTATGTTTGGTTGATTGGTGATGTAATCAGAGTTACAGTTAAGTTTTATCCAATATTGAAGAGAGTTATAAAAAATAACCCCTCTTTTTAACATGAGTTATTGCCTTCCCCTTTGTAAAACTGAAATACGTACTTAAAAGAATATAAACCAAATATCCTTTTTTTTTTTTTTTTTTTGTCAGCTCAAGAATCTGAATTAGCTTAGGCTTCTGAGATCAAGGGAGGACTCAGGAGATGGAATCTGACAATCTGATGTCTGAATTCTAAACAGTCTCCTGTGCAAGTTCAGAAAAGCAAATTGGCTAATTCCAGTTAGGTGAAGCTAGAAAGATGATGTTGGAAGATCAGCTTTACCTTGAGGCTGTGAAAAGATCTGTAAACTACCATTCTTCTATAATGAGTTCTTCATTGATAGTAGATTTAAAACCTCTTTACCCAGTACCTTTTATTTTACTTCCTTCAAAACTGATTAATCTCTAGGTGGCCATCCACTCAGTTACCTGTTCCAGAAACAAGTCATTAAACATATCCAGCAGTAAGCAGTAGATATATTCAAACTGGCCCATCTTACAGGAAGTACATAATCAGTGATTAAAGATGGGTAATGGGATCTCTTGAATCTTGAATGGGAATTTGCCTTAGTATAGCAATTAACATGTTTGAAAACTAAATTTAATAATCATAATAAGTTCAACTTCAATTACCATTACAAATGTTTGTATTTATTTTTGCAGAACAGTTGACATCTAATTAGCATGTTAAGAGCTGCTTGTGTTTAGATATTAATCAGATATCTTTTAAAAATCTTAGAGTTATTTATTTAGGTAAGCTAGGCATAAGCATAATTGTAATTAACTTATAATACTACATGACTCACCTCTCATATAACTGCTGGAACCATAACCATAAACCACTTGTTTATTCATTTATTCATTCCTTCAATAACATGGTGTATCAGAAACCAATTATTTCTTAAAATATAGGAAAATTATTCCAGCCCCTATGGAAGGATGTCTGCCCCTCTATATTACTTCAGAACCCCAAAAGAGAAAGGTCTGGGGGGATATGTCTTAGCAAACAAAACTGGCCTTGCCTATGAAGCTTCTTTCAACTTTTAACATCCCTATAATACTTGGATCATAGTTTATTAGTTTTTAATGCATTGTATTATAATTTTTTTTATAAGTTGACACTTTCCAGTGGACTGTGAACTTCCAAACAATTATATTGAACTCTTTATTCCAGTTTGTATCGCCATTTCATAACATGATAGGCATCCATAAAGTTGATTAAAAAGAGTGAATTACCTACTGGTATGATCTGTTAAGAATGTGTACTTTAAGTCTCTTTAAATAGAGTTAACTCTTGAAAAATTCAGACTTTGGCATTAGACCTGGGATGAGAAACATGTCTCGGCTCAGCTCAGCTCTAGCAAACGGGCAAATTATATAACATCTGACCTTCATCCCTAGAACAGGAATTAGAATGGTAGTGAGTATAGAATGGTAGTATTACATGAGACAAATATAAAGACTTTTAGCACAGTTTATGGCATGAAGTGAGCACTTGGGAGGTGGAATTTTCCCTTTTTTTAAAATGTAGAAACAAGATAAACTTTGGAAATAAGATTGCATTTGAGAAAATCCACAGAAGTCTCAAGAATTGCTTCGAAGGCATAGCACTTGGCCAAAATGTGCTAGAAGGAAATATTAAGGTGGAGCCATTTTTAGGTTCACTTAGAATCTTCCAGTTACATGGCTTTGGAGAGCAATTTCACTGACTTTGCAGAAGCTTCTTGGCCCTGTTTGCATGTGGCTTAGAGAAGTTACTTGAATTTCAGTAGCTCTGTCCTACTCTTGTGTCTCAGGGGTATAGTTGTGTTTTCCCTCTCAGAACCAGTGCTTGGAAGAAGGTAAAAATAGTCTGGAAGGCAGTTCTTCTATCAAATGGAAGAAAGCGGGGCTAAACTAAGTCAGAAAGCAAGCAAGTGCAATATTTCTCTTGTTGCCCTGGATGGGGGAAATGACCTGTTTTCTGGCTAAGAAGAGTAACAGAACAATCTAAGAGTTAATATTCATATGAGACTTTACTCCAATGCAGCACATTGAGAGAGAGGTCAGTCTCCCTGGTTACGTTACCAACAGTGACTGGGACCTCATTATCTCATTTTCCAATGCCTTCTATCTTCGATTTGGTTGGTTGTTTATTTATTTGTCTGTTTGTTTTTGTTTCTGTGTTCAGCAGCAGTTTCTAAGATGTCCCCAATAATGCCTACCTCCTGATATTCATGCCCTTGTATAATCCTCTCCCCTTAAGTCTAGGCTGGATCTCATGACTTGCTCCTGAAGAAGAGAACACAGCAAAAACAATGGGATATGACTTCTGAGATTAGGTTATAAAAAGAGTCTGGCTTCTGTCTTGCTCAGCCTCTGTTGCTTTCTTACTTGCTCATGCTAATGGGAGCCAGTTGCCATATTGTGAGCTGTTCTGTGGAGAAGCCCACATGGCAAGGAAATGGGAGATACATCCAGCCAACAGCCAGAGAGAAACTGAAGCCCTCAGTCCAACAACCCAAAAGGAACTAATATGTTCAACAAAAAAAAATTTAAACTAAACAAAAATGAAAATATAACAAGTCAGAATTTGTGAGATGCACGAGAACAGTGCTTAGAGGAAAATTTAGAGCATTTAATTTTATTATAGGAAAAAAAAAAGATCTCTAATCAATAATACAGGTTTCCAAAATTTAAAAACAAACAAACAAAAAAAAACACAGAAAAAAAAGTGAACCCAAAGCAAATAGAAGAGTTAATAAATATAAAATCAAAAATCAGTGAAATAAAAATAGAAAATAGAATGAATGAAAGCAAAAACTGGTTCTTTAAAAAGATAATTTGATAAATATCTAGCAAGACTGATATAAGAGAGAAGAAATAAATTATAAATATTAGGCATGAAAGTATAAATATCTTTTTGAGATCCTGATTCTTAAATTTTTTGGATATATACCCAGGAGTGAGATTGCTAGATTATATGGTTGTTCTAGTTTTGATTTTTTAGGAACCTCCATACTGTTTTCCATAGTGGCTGCACCATTTTGCATTCCCATTAACAGTGTACAGGGTTTTCAATTTTTCTACAACCTCCCCAACATTTGCCAGTTTATTTTTAAGTAATAGACATCCTAACTGAGGATGAGGTCATATACCTCATGGTTTTGATTTGCATTTCCCTCATGATTAGTGATTTTGAGCACCTTTTTATATACTTGTTGGCCATTTGTATGTCTTCTTTGGAGAAATATCTATTTAACACCTTTGCCAGTTTTAAAAAATTGAGTTATTTGCATACACATGCACACGTGTGTGTGTGTGTGTGTGTGTGTATGTTTGCTATTGAGTTGTGAAAGTCCATTAAATATTTTGGAAATTAACCCATTGTCAGATATATGGTTTGCAAATATCGTTTTTTCCCATTCTGTATGTTGCTTTCTCACTCTGTTGATCATTTCCTTTGCTGTTCAGAAGCTTTTTAGATTGATGTAGTCCCACTTGTTTGGTTTTGTTTTTGTTTCCTGTGATTTTGGTGTCATATTAATGAAATCACTATCAAGAACAATGCCATGAATCTTTATGTGTGTAGATTGTCTGCAGTATTCCTTTAAAATTCTATAATGTCTCTGGGGTCCATAGTGATATCCTTTCTTTCATTCTTAATATTTTTACAGTTTTCCTGATGTATAATTGATATACAGGAAATTGCACATATATAATGTATACATTTTGATGCATTTGGATGTATGCATACATTCATAATTCCGTCACTACAACCAAGGTAATAAATATATCCAATACTTCCAAAAGATTTCTTGTGTCCATTTGGGTTTTTGTTTAGTTTTGTTTTTTGTGGTAAGAACACTCAAAGTGAAATCCACCCTGTTAAATTTTTAAGTGCACAGAACTGTATTAACTATAGGTACAATGTGGTACAGCCCATCTCTAGAACTGATTCACCTTGCATAACTGAAGTTTTATGTACAATGAATGACAACTTCCCATTTCCTTCATCCTCCATTCCCTGGCAACCACCATCCTATTTTCTGCTTATGTAAGTTTGACTACTTTAGATAACTCATGTAATTGAAATCATGCAATACTTGTCCTTCTATGACCAACTTATTTCACTAAATATAATGTCTTTCAGATCCATCTATGTTGTCACAAATAGTAGGATTTCCTTTTTTTAAGGCTGAGTAATATTCTCTTGTATGTATATACCACATTTTCTTTTTTTTTTTAACATCTTTATTGGAGTATAATTGCTTTACAATCGTGTGTTAGTTTCTGCTTTATAACAAAGTGAATCAGTTATACGTATACGTATATCCCCATATCTCTGCCCTCTTGCATCTCCCTCCCTCCCATCCTCCCTATCCCACCTCTCTAGGTGGTCACAAAGCACTGAGCTGATCTCCCTGTGCTATGTGGCTGCTTCCCACTAGCTATCTATTTTACATTTGGTAGTGTATATATGTCCATGACACTCTCTCACTTTGTCCCAGCTTACCCTTCCCCCTCCCTGTATCCTCAAGTCCATTCTCTAGTAGGTCTGCGTCTTTATTCCCGTCTTGCCCCTAGGTTCTTCATGACCATTTTTTGTTTTGTTTTTTAGATTCCATATATATGTGTTAGCATACGATATTTGTTTTTTTCTTTCTGACTTCAATCTGTATGACAGACTCTAGGTCCATCCACCTCACTACAAATGACTCAATTTCATTTCTTTTTATGGCTGAGTAATATTCCATTGTGTATATGTGCCACATCTTCTTTATCCATTCATCTGTTGATGGACACTTAGGTTGCTTCCATGTCCTGGCTATTGTAAATAGAGCTGCAATGAACATTGTATACCACATTTTCTTTATCCATTCATCTGTCAATAGACATATAGGTTGTTCCCATATCTTGTCTATTGTGAATAATGCTGCAATAAACATGGTATTGCAGTTAACTCTTCAAGATCCTGATTTAAATTCCCATCAAAAAAAAATCCCAATAGCACTTTTTACAGAAATATTAATAGAAAAAAAAATTCTAAAATTGATCACCCATGAGCTGTTCTTGCATGATCCTGATCTTAAAAGCATTCATTAGACTTTCAGAACTGGCCTACAGGATAGATCACCAGCTAGTTTCCAGTCTGACCACTGGGTAATGCACACAGGGAACAGTTCCAAATGCATCTGCAAAAACTTTGAAAACAAAACTGACATTTTAAATACTAATTCAATTTTTAAAATAATTATAGAACTAGGCAAGTTATCATTCATTCTTAGTGATTTTAATACAAATCCAGAATATGTACTAGTGTGGCACAACTTAAAAGTAGTATAAATATTCTCATAATATGAAAGTGCATCATATCGCCCAATAAATACCACAGTAGGTTTTGCTTGCCTATTTCCTTGTAGGAAATGTAGAAGTAAAAATGGAAAAAAAAATGTGTCACTAAACCTTTGATGAATGTTTGTTATTTTGAGATTTATGATAGAGGATTCTTGACTCAGAAGAGGTCTGGCTCACCCACTGAACTGCAGTTACGGTCTGTATTGTGGCACCAAGCTCTAACTCAACAATAATATTCACCAGATGCTTGGGGTATAAAAAAGAAGAGTAATCAAAATCAATATGAGCCTATTTTTATAGAAAACTGTACTTCATAAATAGCACTCCATCTTACGAGTTCAGAACACAGAAGTTTCTTCATTCTAGAGTTTGTCAAAGCTTCTCTTTCTCTCCTACATTTTTTTTCTCCCCCTTCCACAAATTTAAAATTCAATTTGTTAAAGGTTTATGAAGATCAATACAATTATTTAAGGATAGTAGACCAAAAGTCATGCTGTAGAAGCCCAATGCATCAGGAGATAAAATATATTTCTATATCCTTTGATCACACGAGAACCATTGTGGTATAAAATTTATTCAAATAATACTTACTGAATGTGCTTAGCCTGTACCAGACCCTGACTTGTAGCCTTAATCTCTAAAATAAATAAATGTTTTTCATCCAAGATAAGGATTAAAATCAAGAGGTGTTTAACTTTATATGGCAAAGTCAGATAACCTGCTTTGCTTAATCTAGTTTGGTTTGGATATTCTGTCATTTGCAATCATTGAGTTCTGAGTTGTACAGAAGTGTTCATAGAGGAAGTAATGTCTGACATGGATGTTGTAGGAGGTATCTGGGTTGGGGACATTTCCTGCAGTGGAAACGCTATATGCAAAGAAAATGAAGTGTATACATGCACACACACGCACACACACACACACACACAGTGTGTCAAAATAGTAGTAATGATCAATAGTAGTGAAAATGTAGGTAGAAAGAGAACTAATCATGAAGGATCCTTTTTAGACTTCTCACTACAAGACACTAGGATTAATTTTATCATTTTAAGTGTGTGTTTGTGTGTGACATGAGATATGTTTACATTCCTGTTTTAGAAAGTGGAAAGCATTGATTTGATGGGGAGGTGCAAGAGATAGCTTGATCAGTTAGTAGATTATGACAATAGTTCAGAAAATGGAAATCATACAAAATGACTAAGGTCATCAGTAAAATTTAAAACTTCATGTTATTTAAATTAACTCTTCAAGTTTTCTGTAATATAATTTTATTTTTTGTTTTTATATTTTGTTTTATATTTTATTTATATATATTTTTTAAATGCAAGATAAAACTTTAGATTATGGGTTATAAATACTGAAGTTTTTCCTACTCGTATATTCACTTTGGGATGTTTTTAAAAGCAGCTTTTTGTATAAAAATAGCAGAAAAGCTATACTGGAGCAAGTGACTTTAACCCACTAAGTTTCTGTTACTGTGTTTCTCCAGTAAGGATAATAATATCCATCCATCTGGACCCTGGGAATGATGTCAGGGTTGTTTAGTTGGGATTAGAAGTTATATTTTTCTGGAATTTGCTTATCAGAGCAGAAAATGGTAAAAAGAAAATCATTTAAATCTGAGTCTTAAAGGCTTTCATGACTGATCCATGGAAATCAAGATGGGGACAATGTCCAAAGGGCAGAAGTGAGAACAATAAATGACACCAGTTGCTAGTGGTTCAGTTAAATGGAGTAGAAACCAGGGCAACAACAAAATAGTCATTGCCCTGGAAATTGTTCTTGTTGTTTTTCTTTGTTCCTAGAATGGCAAGATTCAAGGCTTGCTCATGATTTTTACCAGTAGGGACATGTATATATTAGATTAGTTTAAAGGTATAGATATTTGGGAATATCATTCATTCTTCATCATGTCATCATGAAGAAAAATGGTTATGAATTTGATTCAGCAAGGGCAAGTTAATGTTGGCTATTGATATAATCATTGTTATTTTGATTAAATTAAGGCAAAAGAAACTGTTTTGTTTTGTTTTGTTTTTTTCTTTTCTTATATCCCCTCCCTCTTGCACCTCCCTCACATCCTCCCCTATCCTGCCCGTGTAGGTCATCACAGAGCACCAAGATGAGCTCCCTGTGCTATACCACAGGTTCCCAGTAGCTATCTGTTTTACACATAGTAGTGTATTTATGCCAAAGCTAATCTCCCAGTTCATCCCACCCTCCCTTCCCCCCGTGTGTCTGCACGTCTGTTCTCTACATCTACATCTCTATTCCGGCCCTGGAAATTGGTTTGTTTGTACTATTTTTCTAGATTCCACATATACGCATTAATATACGATATTTTTTTTTCTCTTTTTGACTTACTTCACTCTGTATGACAGACTCTAGGTCCATTCACCTCACCACAAATAACTCAATTTAGTTTCTTTTTATGGCTGAGTAATATCCCATTGTATATATGTACCACACCTTCTTTATCCATTCATCTGTTCATGGACATTTAGGTTGTTTCCATGACCTAACTATCGTAAATAGTGCTGCAATAAACATTGGGGTACATGTGTCTTTTTGAATTATGGTTTTCTCAGGGTATAAGCCCAGTAGTGGGATTGCTGGGTCATATGGTAGTTCGATTTTTAGTTTTTTAAGGGACCTCCATACTGTTCTCCATAGTGGCTGTATCAATTTATATTCCCACCAACAGTGTAAGAGGGTTCCCTTTTCTCCACACCCTCTCCAGCATTTATTGTTTGTAGATTTTTTGATGATGGCCATTCTGACTGGTGTGAGGTGATACCTCACTGTAGTTTTGATTTGCATTTCTCTAATGATTAGTGATGTTGAGCATCTTTTCATGTGCCTCTTGGCCATCTGTATGTCTCCTTTGGAGAAATGTCTATTTAGATCTTCTGCCCATTTTTTGATTGGGTTGTTTGTTATTTTGATATTGAGCTGCATGAGCTGCTTGTATATTTTGGAGATTAATCCTTTTTCAGTTGCTTCGACTGCAAATATTTTCTCCCATTCTGAGGGTTGTCTTTTCGTCTTGTTTATGGTTTCCTTTGCTGTGCAAAAGCTTTTAAGTTTCATTAGGTCCCATTTGTTTATTTTTGTTTTTATTTTCATTGCTCTAGGAGGTGGATCAAAAAAGATCTTGCTGTGATTTATGTCAAAGAGTGTTCTTCCTATGTTTTCCTCTAAGAGTTTTATAGTGTCCGGTCTTACATTTAGGTCTTTAATCCATTTTGAGTTTATTTTTGTGTACAATATTAGGTACTGTTCTAGTTTCATTCTTTTACATGTAGCTGTCCAATTTTCCCAGCACCACTTATTGAAGAGGCTATCTTTACTCCATTGTATGTTCTTCCTCCTTTGTCATAGATTAGGTGACCATAGGTGCGTGGGTTTATCTCTGGGCTTTCTATCCTGGGTTGTTTGCTTTTTTTTTTTTTTTTTTTTTTAATTTGTAGGTTCTGTATATTATAGCTAATCTTTTTTTTCTGTCCTTTCTTTTTTTTTTTTTTAATTAGTTATCTGTTTTATACATGATAGTGTATATAAGTCAATCCCAATCTCCCAATTCATCCCACCACACCCACCCCATGCTTTCCCCGCTTGGTGTCCATACGTTTGTTCTCTACATCTGGGTCTCTATTTCTGCCTTACAAACAGGCTCATCTGTACCATTTTTCTAGATTCCACATATATGTGTTAATGTACGATATTTGTTTTTCTTTTTCTGACTTATTTCACTCTGTATGACAGTCTGTTTTTTTTTTTTTTTTGTAATTTATTTTTTTGGCTGTGTCAGGTCTTAGCTGCGGCACGTGGGATCTTTGTTGAGTCATGTGGGATCTTTTGTTGCAGCTCACTGGCTTCTCTGTAGTTGTGGTGTGTGGGTTTTCTCTTCTCTAGTTGTGGTGCACAGGCTCCAGGGCACGTGGGCTCTGTAGTTGTGGCGCACAGGCTCCAGAGCACATGGGCTCTGTGATTTGAGGCACATGGTCTCTCTAGTTGAGGCGCGCAAGCTCAGTAGTTGTGGCACACGGGCTTAGTTGCCCCACAGCATGTTGAATCTTCGTTCCCTGACCAGGGATTGAATCTGCATCCCCTGCATTGTAAGGCAGATTCTTTACCACTGGACCACCAGGAAGTCCTGAAGAAACTGTTTTTGTAACTACGAAAGCCGTTAAACAACCAAAGTGTTATTAGAATAAACAAGTCAAATATATGCATTTAACTTTATTCATACCAGCCTCTGGGATGTTTACCAGAGACTTTGTGGGCATTCGACTCACCATTTGTGTAAGAACTTTTTATATCTTTTAAATCATGTATGGGTTCTTTGGCAAGACCTACAAGATTTTATTAGATTCATTAGCTTTTCTGAAGAGTGTGGCTGGGGAAAATTGGCTGCAACAGCTATATTGTGGAATTTGGTTCTGATTTCAGTGTGCTCTGAAATCTTTTTTAAGACCTCAGGTGTCAAACTTGCAGAAAGGAGGCCCACAATTAATATAAAAGTATGATTTTGCTTTCTCTCTATCTGGTAGGGCCCAGAAATACAAGTGAAAAGAGACTTTAAAACTGTTGTGATAAATCTGCCCCATCCATTTAGCCTACTAACTAAAATTTGACAGATAACCTGTTCTACTTAAAAAGTGCTCTATAGTTTGACCTTTATAATTTCAATGAAGAGTTGTTATGATTTTTATTCCAAAGTTAATTAGTAGCAAAGAATATGTTTGAACACAGGTTTTCTGGCTTTACTTTTTTGCCTCCCCCACCCTCTTGCCAACTAACTTATTTCAATGGTGAAAATACTTAGTCACTGATCAGTAAAAACTAACCCTATGCAGTCATTTCCGGGGAAGCAGTTGCCATCTCTTTGTACTTCTGCTGCTCTGACCTCAGAAGCCAAAAAAACCTGACACTCTCTCCAATGTTTTGGTAGCTAGACCATGGCCACATGCCCTTACCTCTTTATAGCAAGTCAGTGTTTTTGTCTAGGACTTGGGACCTTGAGTTAGGAATACAAAGCATGGAGACAGTTCAGAAATCATTTTGAAGTGAGGGCAGCAGCCTCCATTTCTTGAGGTAAGAAGCAGGTGCAGAAGCAGTGGTAGACTCTACAGTGGCTATAGACCAGCCACTAATTTGGTCCTCTTGCTTCCCTATGAACAAGCTAATATCCTTCTATTAAACTTACTTTCCTCTGAGTTAGCTGATTATCTTTTCTTGTCCACAAACAAAAAGTTGATACAAATATTTAAGCTCCTATAGATGGGGCAAAATAGCAGTATATGCTGCCAAAACCTTCTACCCAGAAGGATACATATTTTTAGCGCTTTGGTGGCACAGATATGATTAAGATACCATCCTTATCATTGACTTCCAGAATATTGTTTTGATCCAAAAGTTTTGAGTTTTACACACACATACTCTAGCTGAGATTAATGTACCCATTATTAATTGATTTTAACACAGTATTGGCCAAACTTTTAATATACATGATGCAATAGGACATGACATAAAAGAAGGAGATGCCAAATGATCAGTGTTTATTTAAAAGCTTAAAGAAGAATATGTCTCTTTCATAAAAAAGTATTATGTGATAAAAATTTATTCTCAGTTACTCAAAATATCCAATAACATTATTATTTGATGGCAGACACTAGTGATTTGAATTATATCACTATTTTAAAGAAATGATTAACCTCATCAACAATTGTAAACGTAAAACTTTTCTGTAGTTTTCTTCTTCCATAACAAAAATATGCGGAACTTTCTAAGCCAATGTTGTTAAAATCATTAACTAATGGGTATTTTAATCTCAGTCAGTGTATGTATAAGTATACACAAAACTCAAAGCTTTTGGATCAAATAAAAACATTGTGTATTTGAACAAAAATCACTTAATGTAGATAATCCTTAAGGAACTAACTATAATCCAGTTGAGCATTTATTAGGACATTCTTTGTTATGCAAGCCCTGAATGGGCCATGGGAAAAAACTTACCATTGTATCTGGCAAGTGGGTGCTTCTGCCCGGGGTTGAAATCCTGACGGAGGGATATAAAGACTCAGAAAATTCAGAATCCAGGGTAAAGGTTAAAAGCACGTGTTGTGACATGACATAAAACAGATTCTTGTCTGAGGTCCAGGTCCACCCACTTCTGTATATTGCACACATGTGTATTATATTGCTATTAACATCTTGAGTAAGTTATCACCTAACCTCCCAGATCTTAGTTTCCTCAATATCAACGTGGAAATAAAATTGCTATTTCTAATTTATACACTTTTTTGAGGATTAAATTAGGTATTGAATATAGAATGTTTAACCAAATGCTTAACACATAGTAGATGCTGTGCAACTGTTGGCTGTTATCAGTATTGGTGTTATTCTTTTGTTTCATCTGTCACTAATATTTATTTTTCTTCCTATTAATTTATTATTACAAGAGAGTAACCACAATTTAAGAAGCTAAAATATAGTGAATATCTAAATAAAAAGATGGGCCGTAATTGTATTTAAATAAAAGCCATTATACCTATTTGGAGCAATGAAAAGTGTCAAACTCAATAGTAACTATTCAGTGTTCCAATGTACACAAGTGGGTTCACATGAGATAAGTTTCTAGAACTGTCAAGATTTAACACAATCAGGATTAATGAATATATTAATAATGAGTGTTTCTACCAGAGGACATTAATCCTGGCTGAAAACTATATGAATAGTAGTAACCGAGAATAAAAATTTTGGATCAGATATTATAGTGCTCTTGCAAATATTTTCTCTCAGGTAGCACAGCCACCAGGAATGAATTAAAATGCAGTATTTTTAAAGAGAAAGAACTGCTGACAAGCTAAATGGTATTAAGGAACACAGATTCAGGGAGAATTTCAATCTTCTCTTTTAGTAAAATGAAATGAAAAAGGGAAAACCCAGAAAGAGGCTGGCCTCTTTAATAAATGTTGGGCTTCAACATTTATTATTAAAAATACCTCAAGTAATCAGGTGAAATTGGCTACTTCCTGAAATATTTCTGGAAGGACTTTAAATAAACAGAAAATTATGGTCCCAGCTAGGGGGTAAAAGGCACTTTTGATAGGTAATTGACTCTGAAAGGCAAATATAATAAAGCTCTATTAGGCAAAGGGATGGCAAACTCATCACTATTTTTTTTTTTTTTTTTTAATTTTTGGCTGCGTTGGGTCTTTGGCTGCCGTGGGGAACTCGTGTCCCCTGCATTGGTAGGTGGACTCTTAACCACTGCACCACCAGGGAAGCTGTGTTGCTGGGCATGGGCTTTCTCTAGTTGTGGCGAGCGGGGCTGCTCTTTGTTGCAGTGTGCGGGCTTCTCATTGCAGTGGCTTCTATTGTTGTGGAGCATGGGCTCTAGGTTCACAGGCTTCAGTAGTTGCAGCACGCAGGCTCAGTAGTTGTGGCACGTGGGCTCAGTAGTTGTGGCTCGCGGGCTCTAGAGTGCAGGCTCAGTAGTTGTGTCACACGGGCTTAGTTGCTCCACAGCATGTGGAATCTTCTCAGACCAGGGATCAAACCTGCGTCCCCTGCATTGGCAGGTGGATTCTTAAACTCTGCGCAACCAGGGAAATCCCTTTTTTTAAAAAATATTTATTTATTTATTTATTTATTTTTTAACATCTTTATTGGAGTATAATTGCTTTACACTGGTGTGTTAGTTTCTGCTTTATAACAAAGTAAATCAGTCATACATATACATATGTTCCCATATCTCTTCCCTCTTGCGTCTCCCTCCCTCCCACCCTCCGTTTCCCACCCCTCTAGGTGGTCACAAACCACCGAGCTGCTGTGACAAAGTGAGAGAGTGGCATGGACATATATACGCAACATTTTAGAATAATTGTAAGGTGTGTTCCCCTCCCGCCACCATAACTGGTGCTCATTTTGCAGGTCAGCTACTTTTCTTGTCAGCTGTGTGGCCAAAGGGAGGAAGAATGTCTCTCAGACTTCAGCTTTGAGGAGGAAGAGTTCAGATTGCCAGAACTGGACTAGCACTTTTGAATTTCCCAGAATGCCAGGTCCTGTGGTTTCCTTGGGAAGCTCTGCATCCTCCCCAACCCCCCTCCACCCCTGGGCCGCTGGAGTTTGGGGCTACTCGGGTCTGCAGCCCAAATCCCGCCTCATTGTTTGGGGCCAGGGAGGGCAGGGAGTGCTTGGGAAGAGGGCCGGGCAGGAGGTAATTGTCGCCTTTGCAAGGGGAAGGATGGCTTGTGCCCTGGGGACTCTGGGAAAAAGGCCCACTCTGGTGGCGCGGATTGGATCTCCGCACGAACCTAATAAAGGTGGTGGAACTAAACACGTCATAAATAACGGGTGGGACGTTAGGTGGGGGAGGGGCGCGCGGTTGCTAACGTGAGCCCTAGCGTCGGCGCTGGCATAGCGGTTCAGCTCGGACGCAGGATGTGGCTCCGGCTCCTCAGTGGCCTGGGTCACTGCGCCTGGGAGCCGCCGCGTGTTATGTCCCGGCTGCGCCTTTGGTTGCCACAGCTCCTCCTCACATGGCAACAACTGTGGTTTCTAGTCCAGGCAGTTCAGCCTCCGGAGTGGGCCCTGGGCCCCGTCCAGGTGACCCCCAACCCCCCTTGGCTGACTGAGGCTTGGTCTTCATACGTCTCAGACCCCCCTCCCAAATTGCCCCATGCCCTTACACCCCTGGCAGAAGCCGGGGGCTTTAATTACTTGACGTCCTCGTCTCCAGTCCAGATGTTGGCCCCACCTCATCAGGAGTTGACTGAGACTGAGATTCCATACCCGGACTCGGATTCGTCTGGAGAGCTGCCTACAGGGCCAGTTCAGTTTGGTGTTCCACATCAGGATCTGAATAACAAGCAAACCCAACATCAAAAGCTCCCAGAGGAAGTTCCAGTGCTGGATTGGAATCAGAATTAGGCCTTCGTTCTGCCTTCTCGACACAAATATAAGACGAAAAACATAGGTCTAGATCAGGCTGAAGGTCACCAATCATTTGAAATACTTGTTCCACCTCTAGGTAGTAAGAGCTCAAAACCAATGAAGTTTATTGTTTCACCCCCAAACCTGAAGAAAGATCTAGTTCAGCATCGACGGCTTGCCAAAGTTGTTGAAACTACAGGCCAATTTGAAAAAAAAACTCAGGGTCTAGAACAACAGTTGCAGGGTGATTATTTAGATCCCAGTATGGATGCTTTTTATCCTGAGGACAGCCTACCTACGGATTTTCTGGGGAGCCCAGATGAACCTCCAGAGCCCCCTGTGGAAGCTGAAATTTCTCCATCCCAGCAGGAGGCCCAAACTGGTCACTCTAGAGCTCACTGAGGAGGCTGAATCTTTACCCCAGAAAGAGGCCCCTGCTCAGCATCCACAGACGCCTGAGGAGGTTGAATCTTTTTCACCCCAGGCAGAGGCCCGGGCTCAGCATCCAGAGCCCGCTGAAGAGGTAGAACCACCTCCACTTCAGCAGGAGGCTCCATCTCAGCCTTCAGAGGCCCCTGAGGAACTAGAAACTTCAAGTCCTCAGGAGGCCCTAGCCAAGCCTTTGGAGACACTTAAGGAGGTTGTAGTTCAACCAGTAGTACATCATGGGGTAAATGAAGCTCAGCAGTCAAACTTGTACAATGTCACTGTTAAACCTCTGGATCTGGCACTTTCCATAACTCCACAGGTCACTAAAGAGGTTTAACCTTCTCCAGTCCAGCAGGAGAACCCATCTCAGCCTCCAGAGAGCCCTGAGGAGGTTGAACCTTCTCTACTCCATCAAGAGGCCCCAACTCAGGCTCCAGGGTTCCCTACTGAGTATGTACTTCAAATTCCAGTGAGTGATGAGGTAGCATCTCTACCTGGCGTTCAGCATCACGCTCATTCAAACTTGCCCAGTGTTACACTTCAACCTCTGGATTTGGAACTTACCATCACTCCAGAGCCCACTACGGAAGCTGAATTTCCTACAGCTCAGCAGGAGGCCCTGGCTCCACCTCTTGAGCATCCTGAGGAGACAGAATCTTCTCCAACCCAACAAGAGACCTCAGCTAAGCCTCCAGAGCCTCCTGGAGAGGTTGAGCCTTCAAGTGAGCAGGAGCAACCAGCTCCACCTTCTGAGCCTCCTGGAGAAGTTGAACCTTCTCCAACCCAGCAGGAGACCACAGGTCAGCCTCCAGAGCCTCTTGTGGAAGCTGAGCCTTCTCCAAGTGAACAGGAACAACCGACTCAGCCTTCTGAGCCTACAGAGCCTCCTGAGGAGGTGAAACCAGCAACCCAGCAGGAGACCACAGCTCAGCTTTCAGAGTCTTTTGGAGAAGCTGAAACTTCTGCAACCCAGGAGGAAGCCTCAGCTCAGTCTCCAGAGCCCCCTAATGAGGCAGCATCTTCTCCAACCCAGCAGGAGATCCCAGCTCTGTCTCCAGTGGAGATAGAACCTTCTGCAACCCTGCAGGAGCAACGAGCTCAGCCTCCAGAGCCTTCTTCAGGGGAGGTGGAACCTTCTCCAACTCAACAGGAACAGCCAGCTCAACCTCCAGAGCTTCATGAAATGACAGTTTCACCTCCAAGTCACCATCATGCTCAGCATTCAAACTTTTCCAGTGTCGCTGTCAAACCTGCAGATGTGGAGCTTACCATAACAAAAGAACCCACTCCAGAGGTGGGACCTTCTCCAAATCAGCACAAGCCTTCAGCTCAGCCCTCAGTGCCCCTTACTAATGCAGAATTTTCTACAACCCAGCATGAGGCCCCCACACTGCCTTCACAGCCACCTGAGGAGGTTGAACCTTTGCCAGTTCAACAGGATGCGCCAGCCCAATCTCCAGAAGCCGGTACACATATTAAATCTTCAGTACAAGAGGAGACCCCAGCTCAGTATCCAGAGCATCCTGGAGAAGAAGTTATACCTGCCACAACCCAGCAGGAGACTCCAGATCAGCATCCACAGGCTCCTGAGGTTGTACCTTCTCCACCTCAGCAGGAAGCCACAGCTCAGCATCCACAGTCTCCTGGTGAGGTTGAATCCTCTCCAACTCAAGTCTCCAGAGCTCTCTAATGTGACTGTAGTTTTCTCTCCAGAGCATCACGTGACAACAGTTTCTCCTCTAGGTCAGGATCAAGCTCAGCTTCTGCAGCGGCCCGATGTCACTATTAAACATGTGGATCTTGCACTTATCGTAACTCCAGCGTTCACTAATGAGGTTGAAACTTCTCCACCCCAACAAGAAACCTCAGCTCAGTCTACAGTGTCCCCTGAGCAGTTGGAACCTTTGTCAGTCCAGCAAGAGTTTTCAAATCAGCATCCAACCCCCTCTGAAAATGTTGAACCTTCTCCAGTTCAGCAGGGAGCCCCAACTCAACCTGAAGAGCTTCCTGAGGAAACTGAACCTTCTCCAAGCCAGCAGGAGAGCTCAGCTCAGCATCCGAAGCCCACTGAGTGGGTTGGACCTTCTCCAGTCCAGCATCAGCACCCAACTCAGCCTCCAGGGGCCTCTACAGATGGTGCAGCTCAACCTTCAGTACATAATGAAGTGACATTCTCACCTCTAGGTCCAGGTGAAGTTGAACATCCAGTGTTGCCTAGTATCACAGTTAAACCTGTGGATCTGGCGGTTGCCTTAACTCTAGAGCCCACTAAAGAGGTTGAACATCCTCCAGTGCAGCAGGAGGACCCTACTCAGACTCCAGATCCCCCTGGAGGGATAGAGCTTTCTTTAGTCCAGGCGGGGGCCCCAGCTCAGTCTCCATTTCCCCAGGGGGGCTCAGCTATATCTCCTGAGCCCCCTAAGGAGGTGGTACCTTCTCCCACACAGCAGGAGCTTCAGGCTCAGTCATCAGAGCTCCCTGCAAAGGTGGAACTATTTCCAGTCCCTCAAGGGACCCTTCCTCAGCTTCTACAGCCCCCTGAGAATATGGAATATTCTCCAGTCCAACAGGAGTTCCCAGACCTACCTCTGGAACCCCATAAAGAGACAGAACCTTCTCAAGCCCAGCAGGAGCCCCCATCTCAGCCTCCAGCGCCACCTAAGGAGGTTGTAGCACAAACTCCAATGCATTACGAGATGACAGTTCCAACACTGCGACAGGATCAAGCTCAGCATTCAAACTTGCCCAGTGTCACAGTTAAACCTTTGGACCAGGGGCTTCCCACAGCTCCAGAACCTACAACAGAGGCTGAACATTCCGCAGCCCTGCAGCAGACTGCAGTTCCTCCAACATACCCCGAGGTGACATTTCCAAATCCAGAGCAAGTTCAGGCTCAGCATCCAACCTTGACTGAGGTCACAGTTCAACCTTGGACCTTGAACTGACCATAAGGCCAGAACCCACTAGGGAGGATGAACCTTCTCCAACCATGCAGGAGACCTTAACCCAGCCTCCAGAACCACCTAAGGAGGTTTTTGTAGCTCAGCCTCCAGTATATCAGAACCCAATAGTTCCAACACCAGATCAGGATCACTGAGCCTCTAACATCACCCAGTGTCACAGTTCAACCTTTAGACCAGGGGCTTACCACAACTCCAGAACCTACTATGGAGGCTGAACATTCCACACCCCTGCAGGAGACTATAGTTCCTCCAACATACCCCGAGGTGACACTTCCAAATCCAGAGCAAGTTCAGGCTCAGCATCCAACCTTGACTGAGGTCACAGTTCAACCTTTGAACCTCTTACTTATGTTAACTCTGGAATCCAGTATGGAGGTTGAACATTCTCCAACCATGCAGCAGACCCAAGCTCAGCCTCCAGAGCTCATTAAGGAAGTTGTAGCTCAGTCTCCATAGTATCCCGAGGTGACAGTTCCAGCACCAGATCAGGATCATGCTGAGCATCCAACATCACCCAGTATCACAGTTAAACCTTTGGACCTGGAGCTTACCACAACTCCAGAACCTACTACAGAGTCTGAACATTCTACAGCCCTGCAGCAGACTACAGCTCCCCCTCCAGAACACCCTGAGGTGACACTTGCACAGCCAAGCCTGACTCAAGTCACAATTCAACCTATGGATGTGGAACTTACCGTTACTGCAGGATCCAATATGGAGACTGTACATTCTCCAATCATGCAGGAGACCCCAACTCAGCCTCCAGAGGCACCTCAGGAGGTTGTAGTTCAATCTCCATTCCTGCAGGAGGTGACAGTTCCAACCCCAAGTAAGGATCAAGGTCAGCATTCAACATCATCCAGTGTCACAGTTCATCATGTGGACCTAGAGCAAACCACAACTCCAGAACCCACTATGGAGGTTGGACATTCTACATCCCTACGGCAGACTACAGCTCCCCCTCCAAAACACCCTGAGGTGACACTTGCACAACCACACCTGACTCAAGTCACAGTTCCACCTGTGGACCTAGGAGTTAACATATCTCAGCAACCAAGGCCATCTGAGACAGTTCTTTTTCCTTCGACTCAGTATTCAGTATCCACAGGTATTCCTGGTGTAAAATATACCCCAGAAAAGAAGCAGCCAGAACAGAATGCCACCACAAACATCAGCATATGTGAGCTCTGTAGCTGCAAAAATGAGACACTGTCATGTGTTGTTCTCAGCCCAAAGAAGAAGCTCCACAGAGTGCCTGAGCCAGAGCCTAACACCTACAACGGCGCCTTCACCATCATGTAAGAATCGCCTTTCCTCATTTGTTCTCTGCATCCTGCCTGACATGGCAGCCTTTCTTCAGGTCTTCCTGGGTCCTCCTTATCTCCCCAGTCCACATAGACTGACCTTCTGTTTCCACCTTTTGTTTGTCCATGATTCCTTATCTTCATTCTCCTTCTTACTATTTTTCCCTCTCCTCCAGTCTTTTACTTTTAATTGCCCTTATTTTTTCCTTCTCCATTTTTTACCCCATTATTTAATTCCTTAACATCTATTCTTCTCCCATCTTTATTCCATCTTCTTTACAGCAACATGTCCCTCTCCCCATCTCATTGGTGGTAATACAACAAAGTGGTTAAGAGTAGAGATTCTGGAGCCAGACTACCTGGGTTTGAACCCAGGTCTGTCATTTATTAGCTTTATGACTCAATTTCCTCATCTGTAAAATGGGGATTATGGTAGTCATCATCTCATAGGATGACTCCTATGACTCCTAAATCTCCCAATGACTCCAATCTCAAGGATTCTCTATGTAGAGTATCATGTCATCTGCAAACAATGACAGCTTTACTTCTTCTTTTCTGATTTGGATTCCTTTTATTTCTTTTTCTTCTCTGATTGCTGTGGCTAAAACTTCCAAAACTATGTTGAATAATAGTGGTGAGAGTGGACAACCTTGTCTTTTTCCTGATCTTAGTGGACATGGTTTCAGTTTTTCACAATTGAGGATGATGTTGGCTGTGGGTTTGTCATATATGGCCTTTACTGTGTTGAGGAAAGTTCCCTCTATGCCTACTTTCTGCAGGGCTTTTATCATAAATGGGTGTTGAATTTTGTCGAAAGCTTTCTCTGTATCTATTGAGATTATGATATGGTTTTTCTCCTTCAGTTTGTAGGCAGAACACTCTATGACATAAATCACAGCAAGATCCTTTTTGCCCCACCTCCAGTCACTCTCATGCTACTGTTGATTTCTTTCCTTGTTGGCTGAAGTGATGAGAGATATACGATCTCCATACCTATCAGTCACCCTGGGAGGGCTAAAAGGACATGCCTAAAAGATAAAAGTGTGATCTCGTCAATTCCTTAGGTTTACTTAGCAGCTTTCTTCTCTGGTGTATTACGAATTGTGTAGATAGGTTCCATTAAAACACTGCAAGTAAAGTAAGTCAGAGAAAGACAAATGTCACATGTTATCACTTATTTGTGTCATGTTTTGGATTCCACATATAAGTGATAACATATGACATTTGTCTTTCTCTGTCTGACTTACTTCACTTAGTATGATAAAGAGATTATATCATTTAATTGTGGTATAATCCTGCAAACTAGATCTCATCCTCACTTTACAGATGAGGAAACTGACGTTCAGCGAGGTTAAGTGACTTGGTAAGGGCCACACAGACAGGAAGCGGCACAGCCCTTCTGACATCAAAAGCTTATTTCCAGGCTTCCCTGGTGGCGCAGTGGTTGAGAATCTGCCTGCCAATGCAGGGGACACGGGTTCGAGCCCTGGTCTGGGAAGATCCCACATGCCGCGGAGCAACTAGGCCCGTGAGCCACAACTACTGAGCCTGCGCATCTGGAGCCTGTGCTCCGCAACAAGAGAGGCCGCGATAGTGAGAGGCCCGCGCACCGCGATGAAGAGTGGTCCCCGCTCGCCGCAACTAGAGAAAGCCCTCGCACAGAAACGAAGACCCAACACAGCCAAAAATAAATTAATTAATTAATTTTTAAAAAAAAAGCTTATTTCCATCAAAGTTTGTCTCCTTTCTGCTGAGCAATGCTGGCTCCTGGCATCAGGCTCCAGATGAGTGGATTGGAGCCAGATAGGACAAGACTGAGGGATCAGGTGAAAGCCCCCTACTCCCATTCCTGCCTGCCCAGGATCCTGGAGGGGCAGGGGAGAGGGAGGTGGGAAGAGGGATGAGTAGGGTTTGAGGTTGTGCACCTGGAAAATGGGAGGTGGGAATGGGGCTCCTGGCTGTGCTTGCGTGTGTGTGTGTTTGTGTAGAGAGAGAGAATGAGGATGAGAGAACCAGGGTAAATATATAATTAGGTGTCGTCTATTTCCAAAATGAAAATAGCATTATGGTTTATTTCTGATTTTAAAAGCAAGGCATGCTTGTGGTAACAAATTTAGTCTGTACAGAAAGGAATAAAAAAGAAAGTGAAAACAGCCTATTATCCCCAAATCTAGAGATAACTGTGACCCACGGCTGGACTTTGAGTTCTACATTCCCAGGTGTAGCTACCTTAAACTCACCTTGGTCTTGCCTATTGGTGAGTTGCCATGGAGGCCTCCAGAAAACAGTTAACATGAATAACTCTGATTTTCAAACTTTAAACTCACTTGTCACTTTGGGATAGCCAGGTTGTTGCCACCTGATAACTTCTTAGGGTTTATTTTATCTAAGAAGAATTGTAAAGCTAGCAAAAGAAAATTAGCCCATTAAAAGTCATGTTTTCAAAGATTAAGGAGATGGGAAAAGTTTTGATATGATATTAAGAAAAAAGAGAACATAGAATTATGTATCCAATGTGCTCTAAGTCTTGATTAAGATATGTATCTACAGTAGAGAACAAACTAGTGGTTACCAGTGGGGAGAGGTAAGGGGGGAGGGGCAAGATAAGGGTAGGAATTAAGAGGTACAAACTACTATGTATAAAATAAATAAGCTACAAGGATGTATTGTACAACACAGGGAATACAGCCAACATGTGATAATAACTATAATGAATGTAACCTTCAAAAATTGTGAAGTACTATGTTGTACACCTGAAACTTATATAATATTGTACATCCATTATACCTTAATAAAAGGAGATATCTCATTCACAGGAAAAAAAAAAAAACACTGCAAGTAAAATCAGGGAGCCTGATTCCTCCAACTCCATTTTTCGTTCTCAAGATTGCTTTGGCTATTCGGGGTCTTTTGTGTTTCCATACAAATTGTGAAATTTTTTGTTCTAGTTCTGTGAAAAATGCCAGTGGTAGTTTGATAGGGATTGCATTGAATCTGTAGATTGCTTTGGGTAGTAGTGTCATTTTCACAATGTTGATTCTTCCAATCCAAGAACATGGTATATCTCTCCATCTATTTGTATCATCTTTAATTTCTTTCATCAGTGTCTTATAGTTTTCTGCATACAGGTCTTTTGTCTCCTTAGGTAGGTTTATTCCTAGATATTTTATTCTTTTTGTTGCAATGGTAAATGGGAGTGTTTTCTTAATTTCACTTTCAGATTTTTCGTCATTGGTGTATAGGAATGTCAGAGATTTCTGTGCATTAATTTTGTATCCTGCTACTTTACCAAATTCATTGATTAGCTCTAGTAGTTTTCTGGTAGCATCTTTAGGATTCTCTATGTATAGTATCATGTCATCTGCAAACAATGACAGCTTTAATTCTTCTTTTCCAATTTGGATTCCTTTTCTTTTTCTTCTCTGATTGCTGTGGCTAAAACTTCCAAAACTATGTTGAATAATAGTGGTGAGAGTGGGCAACCTTGTCTTGTTCCTGATCTTAGTGGAAATGGTTTCAGTTTTTCACCATTGAGGACGGTGTTGGCTGTGGGTTTGTCATATATAGCCTTTATTATGTTGAGGAAATTTCCCTCTATGCCTACTTTCTGCAGGGTTTTTATCATAAATGGGAGTGAATTTTGTCGAACGCTTTCTCTGCATCTATTGAGATGATGGTATGGTTTTTCTCCTTCAATTTGTATGCAGAATACTCTATGACATAAATCACAGCAAGATCCTTTTTGACCCACCGCAGTTTTTCCAATTCAAGGGTCATCATGAGGATGCTTTCAATTGTTGTAAGTGACACTTGTGTTGTTCCCATGTCTAAATATTTTAATGCTGGCAATTTAAAAAGATAAGAATCTTCAACTCTTGTCAAAGGATTACGATTTAGAATTCTTCACTGGAGATGTCTGAAAAAGCTGCTTCTGGTCGCATGCCTTTTGGGCTCTGTGGGCATCCCTTGCTGAATAAAACTTGATGATGGCATAGAACCCAGGACCGGCCACTGCTGCGTTTGGGAAGACTCGGACCGAATACAGAAGGCGAAACTGGGAGAAGACTGTGAACAGAGAATGCTGTAGGGTGGTCCCATGCTAAGTAAGTGCAGGAAATTTCACGCCCAGGAAGCCAAACCGCCCGTTCCCTTATATTCCCCCAGTCCTTCGCCTCAGGCAACTGTGGTGAGCCTGCAACTCCAAACACGTCTCATTTCAGGAACAAGTTTCCCTCTGAAATCCTAAGCTTCGAGAAGAATTAAGAGGCAATGCCGTCTGTTGGGAACTACCTCTCAAAAATCTGTGGGGGCGAGCTGACTGCTCAGGTCGGCTCTAGAACTAAGATTCCTCTCAGCGGAGACCACAGGCAGATGAGGTGCTGAAGCAGTACCGCGGGGCTCCCAGTTACTGGGGCACGGGGTGGCTTCCTCCACCCCTCCCTCCGCCCCTGCTCGGCTCACTTGCAAGGCCTCGGCCGTGGGTCCAGAGCTCAGCTCCCACACCAGCAATGTTTTGTCACCCACGATGGGAACCACAAAAGGTACCAACGCCACCATCCTACCGTTACCGCGTGTCCCTTTTTTTTTTTTATGACTGCTTTTCTTTTAGTCCATCCAAAACATTCCTCCATCCTCTTCCTTGTTCTTTCTCACTGAATAGAACTTTGTTGAAGCCCAAGCCCACTTGTTAATCAGCAGAACTAAATACAAGGAGAGGAACTCTTACTATGTCCCACAGAGTGCATTAGACTCTTCCTGTTCCAGGTACTAGGGGCAAGGCTGAGTCCTCTCTGGTCCTGGCCAGGTACAGGGATACCTACTGAAGCACCAGGGTCTCCTCCATCAACCTCCACCAAATCCAGGAAGTCTCCTAAAAGACAAGATCCACATCTCTTGGCTCAGGTTTTCCATCCATAGCAATATCAGCAAGCAGGACTCATGAGTCCGAAGACATCCACAAATCCACTTGGACAGACATCCACTTGGAATATTTTTACTGGCTGCAACAAGTCCTGCAGAGAAACAAGAGACAAGGAGATTATCTAATGCGCATTTTCCACTTAAGATTTAATTTTCTTCCCACACTGACTCCTCGAAAACTTCAGTATGGTACTCCTCTTTTGTGTTAGCAATAATGCCAAAACTAGCTCTTTTCTGTTTCCCAATTTATCATGTTTCAGTCTGAAGAGATTTTGTTTGTTTGTATAGTACCTGTAAAACAGAATATATTCCATGCATAGCTATACAACAAAACTCTTAGAATCTACATTTCCCAGAAACCAAATAATTTATCCCTTGTATAATAAAGTAAATTTATCTATGGAACAGTACCACCAATTATGCCCTGTTTATAAGTTTTCTACCTTCTTATTAAAAAAAATCTTTCTCTGTATCCTTCTCTCTTGATCAGCATATCATTATCCTTCATCAAGTATAAGGGTTTTATAGACATCAGTTCTTTGAATTCTTACATCAAACCTATGTACATGATGTTACAGATCCTTACAGCATAGCTACACACACACAAACACACATGCACTCGCCCCTAGGGACATTAGCAGAGAAAAGAGTGGGCTAAGAAGTGATTGATAGCTGTAAAGGTGAAAAGTTCTCTGTAAGTCTAAAAGTCTTTTTCTGATTTTTATAAGTGAGGAAATTGAAAATAAGGGAAGTTAAGTAAATAAGTCTTCCAAGATCTGGCTGTAACTAAAAGACAATGCTGGGATTTGAACTTATATTATTCTGATTCTAAAATCAATACTCTTTCCACTGCATCCTCATCAATATTTACAGATGTGCATCTGCTTGAATGTTCTCCAAGAAAAGAATGTAACATTAAGTCAGTCAATAGAATCTCAGGAAATAATGTCTCCTTAATTATAATGGAGGAATTTATCTTTTTATATTTTAAGCTACTTGTAGGTAGTTTCTTAGCAGATGTTTTCCCCCTGCGCATTAAGAATCCAGGCTGATTTCAAATTCAGTGACCTGTAATCTAATGTATAACCGGGAAAAATGAATTGCTAGTGAATTTCAAATTAGTTCTTCAATACTGGTTAAATGAATCCCCTCATTTTTCAAGACAGACTAATAATCAGAATTACAGGTGGTCTGTATTCTGTTAGTAATGTGAGGGACCTAATCACACACTAAAAATATAGTACATCAGTGAATCTCCTTGGGAAATCAGAAAGAAATTGAGCATGTCCGTTGCTGTCAGCCTGACCTTCAAGATATGACAAGATGCCAAATTACTTAAGATTTCCAGAAACGGAGAGAAGTAAGGAAAGCATTTCAAAAAACAAAACCAAACCAAAAGACCCTCATTCTGTAATTCAGAATCTGGCTTGTATAATGCTTAAAGTCTAGAAGTTATTTTGCATACCTACAGTGGTGGTTGGGAACCATATATCTATTCAAATATCTCCAACCATAATTGGAGAGGAGGGATCCAGTCTACTTGAGACACACAGTGAGTTTTGAGGAACAGAGTTCGGGAAGGAGTGAAAAGACTCCAAGAACAGATAGGCTTCATAAAAGAGGATAGACTTTGAACAAATATGTCTTCATGCTGAATCATTTATGTTCTCTGAATATTCCTCACATAGGTTTTTACATATACACTATTTTTAAAAATTTTACCAGACAAATTTTTCTGATGGCAAAGATAACTATGTTGTCTTTCTTCATATGGTCAGGTTCTGTCTTCTTCCAAAAGCCATTAACTAAGCCGTAATGCAAATAAATTACTGCTGGAGCATCCGGAGTTTTCCTAAGATACCTTATTCTGAGGAAATTCTAAGAATCGATTTATTCTAATGAAGTATGAATCAAGTGTTAAAATGTACCTCAGTTATACCCCCTCTTTTTTTTATTTCTCCCATGGAGTTATACAAGCCTATAAAAGGGTTTATTATTATTATTGCTAATATTGTTCATGGAAATACTAGCCTATTAGACCAACAAATTATTTCAGATTTCTTATTTCCCTCCTCCTATTTTTTTCTTTATTTACTCATGCATGATCCTGAGGTTAACTTTCACTTGTGATGAACCCTTTCTCTTATTTGACCAAGATTCACCAATATGAAAATAAGATTTGGATTTTATTTTCTTAAATTATTATATAGATACAGAAATAGGGAGATATATATAGAGATAGATAGATAGATCGATCGATCGATCCTTTGGACTCAGATCTTATCTCTGTTCCATGGCTCTAGGCATCTCAGTACCTCCATCTGTAAAATAAGAATAGACATCCTTATCTGATAGGGTTATCAGGAAGATTATACAAAATAATATGCATAAATCACCTAGGCAAGGGGCAAGCACCTCACCTTCCCCTTGTTTGAGCAACCATTCATCCATTCTCCTTGATTAATTCTTGAAATCAATACTGTCATTGAGTCTGTATGGGAACACATTTTTAAAATAAGTTAAATAGGTATTTAGAAATATGTTCTATCCCAGTAATTCATGATATTTCTTAACCTCATCTGGTATCTTGAATCATGCCTTGCCTTTGGTTTAACTTCCGTTGAGCTTCCAGAATTTTCAGATCTCAAATTACAGGTCCTATAATCCTCAGGTTCTGAGATCCTCCCAAATTTAGATTCACTTAAAGCCCCTGGTAGAAAGAATCTAGTATGCTCATGACCTTGTTAGAGACCATGTTTGTATTCCAGGCCCTTAGGATTAATACATCCTATTGATTAATACTAATAATAGAATCACTGGAGAATCCTCATATTTTTAGGAAGTGAAAGATGCATTCATATATTCAGCAGTGTCATGTGATTTACACTCCAGAAGTCTGGAAGGCTGCTGGTATCAGCATCATTTTATAAATGAAGAAACCAAGACTATGACAGACTACAAAGCTATTTAGTGACAAAGTCAAAGTCAAATCCAGGCTTTCTGACTCCAAATCCTTTGGAAAATCTTTTGATTCCATACAAGATTGACTTCCATAAACTTTTAGAACTGTCAAGACCCTTTAGAGATTCACAAGCTACACCTCCTTTTTTTTGTTTGCTTGTTTTGTTTTTTGGCCAGTAAGAAAATTGAAGCCCAAAGAGCAAAAGTTCTTGTTTAGATTATATAACACTAATAAAACATTGAAGATGTTTCTTCCTGATCATTTTTACATTTTCCGTAAGAAGTTGATCTCAAATCTTTCATGAGAAACATTTAGATAATTAGTCTGCACAAACTTCTGTATTAATTAATGACATAGTCTTTGAATTTCCCTGTCCAAAAGAGCATAACATTGGTTTATCTTTTATTTTTTTATATTTTTGGTTTATCTTTTAAAAAATCTTAGTTTCATAGGGAAAAGTAGGTCATGATGCTAAAATATAGCATGTGAATAGCCTCATTTAATTTGTCCTTTTGTAACTGCCTTCTTTCACTTAGCATAATTTCTTCAAGGTTTGCCCATGTTAGAACATATGACAAGATTTCATTATTTTTTAAGGCTGAATAAAATTCCATTGTATGTATATGCCATGCTTTTTTGTTCATTAATCCATTGATGGACATTTGGATTGTTTCCATCTGTTGTGTGTAATAACATAATAGTGCTGCCGTGAACATGAGAATTGCAAATATCTCTCCGAGATTCTGATCTCAATTCTTTTGGATACTGCATGATTCTATTTATATAAGGTATCTAAAGTAGTCAAATTCTTAGAAGGAGAAAGTAGAATGGTGGTTGCTGGGTGCTGGGGGGAGGGAGAAATGGAGAGTTGCTCTTCAAAGGGTATAGAGTTTCAGCCATGCAAGATGAAAATGTTCTAGAGATCGGCCTTACAACAACGTGCATATGGTTAACAATACTGTACTGTACACTTAAAAATTTGTTAAAAAAGGTAAAGAAAAATCTCCTGACCATCAGTCTACTTAAGTTGCTGTGAAAGCTATCTATAAGGCTAAAATTCTATTTTATTTAAGTAATATGTTTTAGAGAAGATGTAAGAGATTGCTTATGTATCATGTAATTGATGCATTTTAAAAGGTTAAATCATATCTTTAATACTAGACATGAGTAAACATTTATATCTACCTCAACCTCTGTGTATGTTTATAGCCAACTTTGACCTTCCCATCAGTCATTGTAGAGGTCACAGGCAATGGGCCATAAGTGTCCATCATCCAATGGGAACTGTCAGTCCAGTCATTTTGAAGTAAGCTTAGGAATACACTTAATAAGTGGAATAATCATTTTTCTGTCCTCTTCTGCAGCTTGTCTTTCTAGACATATGTTAAATAAGTTTTCAGTCATTGCCAGAAATCCTAAGGAAGTGAAATTCATTTGTTATGTTATCTTAAGGGTGGTTGAAGGAGTTTTAATGTCATCTGCTGGAACAACAGCTGAATTCAGGGATGTTACATAACAGTCTCAGCATAATATGTATTGGGTAACAAAGTCAGATGTAGGCTGAGTATGATAAAAATAAGTGAACTCATGTTGTAACCTGATATTGAATTCAATCTTTGGTTTGGATCTAGCAGAATCTGTTTTATTTTCGTTTGAGTAGTCATCATCCTTTACCTGTGTTTATGGTTTTGTGTTATTAGATATATGCCAGATTTACACTAAAGCTATTTATTATAAACACTATCTATGTACTGTAAATATTTAAAAGTGTACACACAAAAGTTATAAATGTAAGTACAAACAGTTCTACGTATAGTAGCCAAGGAGTCAGGTCTCTAATACTAACTTTCTGTGTTAGTAAATTCTTGTTTCTAGGTTTTGATTTCTTGTTTGTAAATGGAAGAAACATGAATAGACTATTTTTAAGGCCTTTACTAGAGCTAAGCTGTTCCAATAAGACATTACATTTTATTGAGCCCCACGTGCTGAGCCCTGGACTGGATATTCCGCGCACATCTTAATACCACAATAGCCTTGTGAGAAAGGTAGCGTTATAGTGTCCTATATCAGAACAGTAATGGGGATTCTCCAAAAATCAACAACTGATACATAACAAAGTGAGAAAGTACAGTCAGGCCTGCCTACAAAATCCAATTCTTTCTAAGTCAAATTTCTACTCACTACATGCACCAAGAGTTGGAAAATTCCATGATTTCGTTCCCATCCTATCCTCTTATGGAATAGAAAATGTTTCACAGATATTAAGAGATTATAAAACATCTATTTTAATCTTGAACTCAAACTTAAAAATTGGAGAGCACAAGTGAAGAGGTTCTTGGGCAAGATCCTTCTGGAAATCTCCCCTAACATTCTTGTAGGCAGTGTACACTTCTACTTCTGGTGAATCCTGGCCATTAGCATGAAGGCTATTTCCAGTTTCTGTAATTTTTAAAATCCCTTTCCAGCCAGAAATCCAGCTAGAAATGCTCCCAACTATCCATCTGAGTTACAGCACTCAGCGGAGACCAAACATTATATTCTCTGGCACTGTGTTAACTTTCCCTCCCTCACTTTTTCTGCTGCAGTGAAAAATGATTCATCTAAAGGGAACTGGAATAGTAAAAACAGAAAGAAACCATGAGAAAGACTGCTTAAAAATTTTCCAGTCATGGCTGGGGATGAAGAAATTGAAAACAAGCCAAGAATGCTTACTTTTCAGCCATGCCCTAGAAATCATTTTGGTTTCAGAACAAGAAAATCACTTCCATGAAGGAGAGCTACAAGGAGACTGTGAGATCACATTTCTTTTTCTTGATCAGGAAGAGAACTATTGTGAAAGGATCAGGTAGTCCCTGAAGAAGCCCCTGGAAGAAACTGATTATAAGAAACATGAAATACATTTTCTCCTTCCTCACCCACTCCCTTGCTGCCTCCACCATCAGCTCCTCGGTCAGTGCAAAAGGCATTTGAGTTCTATGGGAGATGGATTCAGTAACAAAAGAACAAGACTGAGCCTTGATAATTCAGGAAAATGAAACTTTGAGAAGGTTAAGCTTGCCATTTCTGGAAGCAGGCTTTCCTTCCAGAATATACACGAAAGTCCTGGGCACGTCTCTCTTTGTACTTCTAACAGAGAAAGCACTTTACTTTCGCCGAGTTGGATTCTCATTACTTTTTTCCATTCTTTCCCCTAATCTCAGGGTGAGAGTGGGAAAAAAAAAAAAAAAGAAAAGAGAAGAAAACACAAAGTGTTCCTTATTTAGCATCATAGGGATTCCTTTTGTGTGTTTGAATCATTATTGTACTGAAAAATGCCCACTCCACCACTTAGAGTAAGAAAATGCTGTTGCTGCCTTTCCCACTTATGCCACAACCATCTCCCCCACCCCCAAGTCATCAGTGCAACTGTAAGTGTATACTGACTTGTTAAATTCAGTTCTTGCAATAGCTATTTCAGATATCACTGATTTTGCTTTAAAAACATTTCCCCACGAAGAGCACACTCTCAGACTCACTGAGTTATTCATGGTTTAGAAATAAATTCTTTATGATAACATCTAAAAGTGTGTTGCCAAAAAACCCTGGGGTACAAGATTAATGTGTGCAGGAGGAGTTAGAGTGAATTAGGAACATTTACCGAAATTACTTACTGTGAACCTGTACAGTTCCAAACTCTTGCCAAGAGTCTATAAATATTATGTCCTTACTACTGAGAAAGAGCTATTGCTGGTGCTGGGTTGGAGAATGATAGAGGGCCAAGTTGGATGTCTAGTTATTCTTCCCTAGCACAGTAAGGACTTCAGATTAGGTGAAATGGCTTATAGAAAAGAAGTTGACTGGAAGCACTTACACAAAGAATCCTGGGGGGGAGATATTTAATTATGTCATCTATGAGAAGTATAAGCATTAAGTGGTAATGATAGAAAACTTGGGAAAATCAAATAAAGTCTTAGGCATCTGGCTAAACACACTTTGGTATATCCATGCAAGGGAATACTAATCAGCAATAAAAAGGAACAGACTACAGATAAATTCAACAGGTTGGATGGACTTCAGGAGCATCATACTGAGTGAAAAATTACAGTCTTAAAAGGTTACATGTTGCATGATTCCATTTATGTAATATTCTCAAAATAACAAAATTACAGAAATGGGGAACAGGTCAATAATTATCAAGGATTAGGTAAGAAGGGGAGAGTGTGACTATAAAGGGGGAACACAGGGAAGTTTCTTAGTGCTGACAAAACAGTTCTGTATTTCTAGTCTGCAAATCATTCAGGTGATAAAATCTCATTGAACTATATACACAGACATACAAAAACAAAAAAAGAAAAATTAGGACATACAAAAACAAATGAAATCCAAGTAAGGTCAGTTAATTGTATTGCTCCAATATCAATTTCCTGTTTTGATAATATGCAATAATTATATAAGGCGTTACCATTAGGAGAAGCTGAGTGATGGGCACAGGGAACCTTTATTTATTGTCTTTGCAATTTCTTATGAGTCTATAGTTATTTCCAAATAAAAAGTTAAAAAATAATTCTTAGGAGGCATTTCTCAGAGCCTGTATGGATTGATTCATTCATTAATTTTAAAAACATTTTTTCTTTTCTTTTTTTTGCTGACCACCTATTTTTATGTGAAAGTTCTAAATGTACAGAGAGAGAGCATGATAAAATCATAATCTAATCACAAGATACTAGTGGGACCAATGGATACACAAATGAAAATTTAAATTATACAGTGTAATACAAGCTTGTACTGTGTAATGAAACCTAGTGAACAAGATTTTTTGAGCACAGAGGAAGTTGTGAACATTCTCTACCTGAGGGATTAAGGAAAGTTTCATAGAAGTGTGATATTTTTGTTTGACATTTAAGACAATAGTTTGTCAGGTGGATGGGGGTTGTAGCATTCCTTTAAACTGGATCTGTGCATTTTATCTCAATGAAGAGACGCTCCACAGTTTACTTAGAAAAGTGATCATATAGCCTTTCAGAGACTCAGCCATTTGCTGTCAAGCTGCCATCCCTGGAGAAATTGCCCCTAATTCCAGAGCAGTTGGAACTATGGAAATGAAAGTTGTTTCACTGTAACACATTTTCTTCTTCCATAACAACCTTTTGACATAATTTTTCTATTTTAACATCAGTATTAGTACAGTTCTCCAGAGAAACAGAATAAATAGGATATATAGAGAGAGAGTTAGAGAGCCAATGGTGTAAATCCAGTCTGAGTCTGAAGGCTTGAGAACCAGGAATGATGATGGTGTAAGTCCCAGTCGAAGTTTAGGAGAAAACCAATGTCCCATCTCAAACGCTCAGTCAGAAAGCAAACTCAACCTTCCTCCACCTTTTAGTTCTATTCAGGCCTTCAATGGATTGGATGATGCTCACCAACATTGGGGAGGGCCATCTGCTTTACTCAGTCCCCCAACTGAAATGCTAATCTCTTCTGGAAACATTCTTACAAACACACCCAGAAAGAAACGTTTAACTAGATGTCTGGGTATTCTGTGGCCCAGTCAAGTTGACATATAAAATTAACCATTATACCATCTGATCAGATAGGGTATATTTACCTCCTTCCCCTCAAAGAGAGAAGCAGTTAATGAATATTGAATAGTATCAGGTCTAGGTGGACCTCGTCAACTTACTACTTCACCACAGGTTCTTGTTAAGAAGATCACAGAGAACAAGGACGTATAAGGGAAAGGATGATAAAAATGTCTTCCTTGACCTCTATGTATACCTGAAAATTGGGGAGATTGTATATGGACAGAACAACGTCACACTCAGAGACTGGAGGAAAGGACAATCATAACTTTCTCCCCTTTCTTTTTCCGAACACATGATAAGGAACACCTGGAGAGAGAGTCCTATTCAAAATAGAACTAAAAAGAAATTAAAAGGGCATTAAAAGAACTAGAGTGTGATTTTTTTTTTTTTAAACCAGCTTCATTCACTTTATTTTTCTCATATAAAACTATGTGGTGGCTGCAGCTGGCACCTGCGTCCTCTGCATGGAAACTCTGGTGTGGGTCCTTACAAGATGGTCAGTGAATTCATGATATGGAGACTTGGTGAACACTGTCTCTTTCCAGAGATCAGGAGTGAGATAACTGTAGGTCTTGGAAATGGCATCAAAAGTGGCCTTGGCGAAATTGCCCAGGGTGGCGGTGCAGCCCCTGGCCGAGATGTAGCAGTCGTCAATTCCAGCCATTATCAGTAGCTTCTTGGGCACAGGGGCTAAGACGATGCCAGTGCCCCTGGGGACAGGGATGAGGCACACCAGCACAGAGCCACAGCGGCCAGTCACCTTGCAAGGGATGGTATGGGGCTTGCCAATCTTGTTCCCCCAGTAGCCTTGCTGCACTGGAACGATGGAGAACTTGGCCTGAATGATGGCCCCACGGATGGCAGTGGCTTACCTCCTTAGAGCACTTGACACCCTAACCACATTGTCCGTTGTAATCCCCAATGGCAACAAATGCCTTGAACCTGGTCCGATGGCTAGCACGGGTCTGCTTTTGCACAGGCATAATCTTCAAAACCTCGTCCTTGAGGGATGCCCCCAAGAAAAAGTCAATGATCTCAGATTCCTTAATGGGTAGAGAGAAGAGATAGATCTCCTCCAGGGACTTGATCTTCATGTCCTTGACCAGGCGGCCCAGCTTGGTGACGGGGAGCCACTCCTCGTCCTCGGCCTTGCCTCTGTGAGCTCCATGGCCTTGGCCCCAGCCCAGGACGCCTTGGCTGAAGCCTCTGAGGAAGCCACCTCGGCCTCCCATTCCAGGGCCCCCAGGGCCTCCGGGCCCTCCCGCAGCACCAGCGTCATCCGCCATTTGGTGTTTTTACGGATAAGAAGTGGAATGTGATTCTTGAAAGACTCAGTGCTGCCTGGAGATTTGACTGTAGGTAGGCCAATTCTTACCCCACTCTCCCACACACATACATAAAACAGACATAACATAAGCAATGTATAATAATAGCACTTAAGAAAATTATAGGACAAGAGAAAAGGAGGAAATTAGAAGTGAGTGGGGAGAAACTGAGATATTTTGCATGCATATTTTGTGCCAGGCTCTGTGTTTGGCTCTGTCTTAAATCCTACCTGCACTATTGTATCAAATGGTACAGGACCCATTTCAAACACACCCTGCTGGTTTCCAACTGTGTTAGCATCTTAGATGAAGAAACATATCTTCTCCTTTCAGTGTTGCCCATCTCACCATGTTTTCACACAGCAGAGTAATCTTTCTCAAAAGCAATCTGAAGATAACACTGCACCCCCTACTTGAAACCATTCAATAACCTTCAAAGCCCTTGATAAAGTATAAGATATTAGGCTAAGTTTACAAGGCTCTTTGTGATTTGGTACTGCTTATTCTCAGATTTTATCGCTTTTTTCTCCTATCTCTCAGAGTTTATTTTCTCTTTGCTCTCAGATTTTATCTCCTTTTTCCTATCATTCCGGGTAAACATAGACACTCCACATTCATGAAAGTATATCTTCTCTCAGATCTTCTCATGTACCATGTGCCATTCACACATGAAGATCCATCAGTCTGTAAAAGCTTCCCCAAATAGTCCACTGCCTACTCCTATGCCCACCGTCTCTGCATGCAGTTTATATTCATCCTTCAGGTCTCACATCCAAATACAAGTCCAAAGCCCTTCTTAGTGCTCTCTGGTTCCTTGTACGTATTTGTCCTAAACTTATCTCTGAGTTTCTGCACATGTAGAGAAATTGTTTTTGCCTCTTTTATTCCTAACACCTGGCATAGTAACTGACCTATGATAGCCTCCCCCAAATTGTATTTCAAATCAAAGATGATCAGTGGCTCAAGAAGATACATTTATTCTGAAGTCATACCAAAACATAAAGTGCCCTAAGTATTGAATGATTCTGACTGACAACACTGGGGAAGCGACTTTCAGCGTGCACATACACACACATACACACACACATATATGATAATAAGTGATTTCAGTGATTAAGGGCTTGGGAGTCACCAACAAATTCCTGAGGTCATGTGTCCACAAGTAGAAGTGTTTTTGCACTTGTAAGTTGGAAATGCACCCATTCATTCATTCATTCAATCATTCATTCATTTATCCACATCTACTTTGTGATCATATTAAGCTTGCCCCAAGGACCAAAAATAAAGATATATTTCATGATTTCAAAGTGCTCAAAGCTCAGTGAAAATAATATGTATTATGAAGTCAAAAAGATACAAAATAATAGGAGATGAATCATCTGTCTTCCACCCTCAAGAAGCTATGTCCTCAGCGGTGATGTACAGCATGTAACTTTTATCTGTGTCCAGAAATAAAAAGCTGATATCAGCATTGCAGAAGATGTGTTCTGCTCAGTTATAGTAGGTATATTTGAAAATGCTTTCGTTTTACTTTTGTGTCCCTGGAACTATGGATTCTCCGTTTTCTGCAGTCATTCAAGATCTCACCCCAGGTTATTCCATGAGGAAAGGGATGGGATAATGAATGTGTCAGAACATACAAGTCCAGTTATGGAAGTGCTGATAGCTGACTCTGTGACCTTAGGCAAGTTGCTTCTCTTCTCTTGGTCTTGGCTATTTTCTTTATATAAATCTAGACATAGATCAGGATGATTAAATGTGAGGTTGTAAATAAATGTAAGCTTTATTGCCTAAAGAAAGTGTTCAGCAAAATTGGAAGACTTTTTTTCCACTTGGAATAAAATTTAAAACATCTGTGGACCTTTGTTGATATTTGTATTTGTCATTTTTAAAAAAATCTTGGGACAAAATCCTCTTTTTTTGCTCTTTTCTGATATGAATTTTTTGGCATCAGTGCCTTCAGAATCCTTTGTCCCTTGTCCACAGTATTGCATGCATTTCCCAGTAATTCTCCATTTCTGCTCCATGGCCACTTGTTGTCCAGATGTTTCTCTCTGATGTTCCTATAATGGGAAATATAACACAATAATCAACACATTTGTCCTCAGTACAGAGAACTTTTGCATGCTACTTTATTTCAGGCATAAACTTTAAAAAGTTTGGGAGACTCTGGAACACAGTGGAAAAAATCTCAAGTGGACTAAGAGAAGACAAGCAAGCAATATATTATGTGAACACATCTAATTCAAAATTCACAGGCTCTTTTTTCCAAAAAGAACATTGGCATGATTTTTTAAAAAAGAAAGAAAAAGAGCTGTGTCTGGCTTTATTATTCACAGGCTCTGTCAAGTTGGATGTTTCTTTGGGCCTTAGTTTCCACAACAACAAAAAATGAATATTGGAATAAAAGAAAGCCTGTTTTTGTAAGCTTGAATTTTTATGCCAAAATTACTTGCATATATATGAAATATAAATCTAAAAATATATATACTTATGCATGCTTATATGTATATTATTATGTATAAAACAAAGCAGACAAGTTTATGACTAAATCAGGGTTCTGGTGCCAAAGCCAAAATCACTGGGCATCTTTTTCCAATGTTGAGCCCATCCAAAAACACCTATATGAATATGTGTGCACACATGCACTCTTTTGCACACACATACACACACACACATATACACACAATCAGGTTGTAGAGTCAAATTTTATATAAATATTTGAATTGATTATGATAAAAAGACTTGCAAAGGTGTAAAAGCAATCACTTAAAGTTATAGTTTCCATAAATGTCATTAATCTTACTAGATGTTGACAAACTGCTTTAAAATGCATTGATTCGTATGTCTACTACCAAGTGTAACTGTGAATCTTAGCCAGTGATTAGAATTAAAGCTTTTTTATTAATTTATTCCAGTCTTACAGACATATATCCATATGTCACTATTTTCATTGACTTAACTACTAGAAAGGTAGATAAATTCTTCATATACCTGTTGAACTCTTCTATTTTTTTCTTCTGTGAATTGTCTTTAATACTCTTGTTGCATTTTTCTATTTAGTGTATAGTATAGATATAGTGAATCTTAGGTACTGCAAATACTTTTTTCCAAATCTATTGTTTTGTCTATTTCCTTTTTTATGGTATGTAAATCAATAAGATTTCTAATTTCTATCTTGTCAAATAGGGCTTGATTTCTAGTTTTTCAGATGTAATGGTTATACATGAAGTTCTTAAAAGGGCCTGAAGTGCTCTATGTGACCTGATTCAATTCTATCTCTCAATCCCCCTCCCCCACCCCACTCACTTTCTTGTAGCCACATACCTACCTTGCTTTTCCTTAAAGACCCAAGGCACACTCCCACATTAGAACCGTTATATCAACTCTTGACTTTGCTCAGAGTTCTCTTGCCCAAGGAATCTGCCTGAATAACTAGTTCACCTTCCTCAAGTCTTCGCTCAAGTGCCACATTTTCAGTCTTATCTTTTGGCATTAATTAGTATTGTAATCTGACCTACTCTCTACCCACCCACTCTGGCTTCAGCATTCACAACCTCTCTTTCACTCCTTCATGCTCTTTATTCCTTTTTTCTATAGCATTTGTTATTTCCTGACAAAATCAATCATATAATTGTTTATTTTGCTTGTTATTTATTGTCTGCTACTTATTAAACATGGAACTCTGTGTTTTGTTCATTTATGTGCCTCAAACACCGAGCATAAACAAGGTGCAATAAATATGTAGGAATGAAGGATGTATTATCTTTCTAGTTTTTCATGAGAGATCTTTTACATCATTTTGTTATTATCAATTTTTACATTTAAGTTTGGTCTCTATCCTAAATGGGACTTATTTTTTCTGCATAGTATAGCAGAGTGGTCCACTTTTATTAACTTCTAGATGGATAGTGGTTGTTCCAGCTTTATTTTATAAATAGCACACTTCTCTTTCCTCTAAATTAAAATAACATCTCTATTATACCTTAAATTATGGTACATATTTAAAGCCAAGTCTGGATCTTCTTTTCTTTTTCCATGACCCTTTTTTCCCCATCCAGTGTTATACTGATTTAAGGTAGCTTGAGAGTATGATCTCTCCATTTAGAACTGTACCCCCTTTGCATTGGCAATTTCCCCCTACCTTGCTTAATTTTCCACTTCTAACATACTTTTCAAGTTATAGCCTACCATACAATTTTACTTATTGTGTTTATAGATTATATTTTATTTATCCTCTCTAGAATATGTGTTTAATGAGGTCAAGGGTTTTGTTTCTTTTGTTAACTTATTTATCCCTATGTGTCAAGAAGGACAAATACATGGGCATTCATGCCCAATAATACCTTTAAAAATGAAAAAGTCTATTTTGATTTCTGGAAGTGCATTGTTACAACAGAAAAAGACTATTGTTAAATGTATCTTTTCTTCATCACCTTACCAAATATTGCATTAATTCTAGTATAATATTTTAAGATTCTCTAGGTAAGCAGTCACCTCACCATCAAAACAAGAGATTATTTTAATCTCTTCCTTCCAAGTGTTTTATCTTTTAAAAAAAAATTTCCTTCTTATTTTATTTGTTGGAACCTCAATATATTGTTGAATAATAATGGGTATAGTGAATATTCCTGCAGTGTCTGCGTCAGTGTGTGTCACCTGGTTAACACTCCATAAATCTCTGTTGAATGAAATTTGCTGAAGGAAACCATTTATTATGTAATGCTAAATTAAAAGTAAAGCATAAAATGCCGTGTGGAAGAAACCAGTCAAGAAAGAGTACAACCTGTCTAATTCAAATTTTATGAAGTTCAAGAACAGGCAAAATTAATATATGGTGATAGACATCAGAAGAGTGGTTTCTCTGGAGAGGGTGTTGACTGGGATGAGCAGGAGTTCTGGGGTGTTGTGCTGCAAATGTGCCTAGAATAGTTCCTGACATACAGTAGGATGTTCATTATATATTTGTTGAATGAGTGAATATACTTGAAGTCCGCTAAAATTCTCACAATGGGCTTAAGTATCACTTGGAAGCAGATTTCGAGTGTCTTCTACCTCTGGAGTAGAAGAGGTAGAGTTGTGTTTGCATCTGCCAAGATTGGAGTTGTGAATGAGTAATGGGGCATTCTCTGAAAGAAAAGTCCTCTTTCTTAGCTCAAATGGCAAGTCGTGTAGCACAGTAGAAAAAAATGGATGATATTTAATGTCTGGAAGATTCACTTGGAATCCTGATTTCACCACATTCTCTTTTGTGAAGTTTGCCTGGCTGCCCAAATATTCAGAGACCAATTTTCTTCATCTGCAAAACAGAAATGTTTCTGAAATTGAGTGAGATGATAGTACTCAGCCTCTACTAAGCATTCACTACATGCCACCCTCTATGCTAAGAACATTGCGTATGTTACCACATTTCTTGTGTGTGAAATATGTGAATTACTTAGCATAGAACTCAATAAATATGCATTTCTCCTCTATGGTGATTGAATTTTTAAGACCCTTCCAATTAGCTTTCTATATGTTTTATATTACCTAATTTCTTTTCTTTACATTTTGTAAATTATTCTACATGGTACTTTGCTGCCCTTTCCCTAAAGACTTTAAATTCCATTGCCTTCTTGAGTTGCATAAATTCATTGGATTACCAAATTTTAGTGTGGTCTTTGATGGCATGTAATCTTTTCCAAAATAAATATGGTATTATCGCCGGTCAAGGGTCATCCGAAAGCTTTAGGATACTTTGGATGAAGTAGAATTGTTTTCTTCTGATACACCAAATTCCATTTTTTGACAACCCTCTGCCTTTCAGACATAGATTTTTGTTTTGTTCTCTGAAACAGCATAGTTCTCTGACAAGCTTGAGATAGGTGAATATCAAAATCCCCATGAATATATCACACATAAAACAAGTAAGGTGACAATAGCACTATTCTATAAATGTAAACTTTGGAGGGAGTGGCATATTTGATTTAAGATTTCTTGAATCAGCAAAGGGAGTGGAATTTGGAATAGATTCGCATGGAGAATAAGAACGGTTGAGTAAAGAAGGGTAGATGGATTTCTGGGCTTCCAGGGACTTATGCCAACCTAGGAGCTGCCTTGGTTAAGAGTGGGGAGAAGCAATGTTTGCAGAAGAGATTCCATAAAAGAGGGAGAGAAATATTGTTGGAGGCTTCTCCCTGAAATGTGGGTTTGAGAAAGGTCACTGGTTGAATGGGCGGGTGCAAGGACTTAACTTGAATCACATTAACAGTGTCAGAACAAGTAGGAGTTGATTCCCCTTCAGTTTCACCTAAATTTATCCATAGCGATATTTGTGGAGTGTCCACTATATGCCAAGCTCTATGCTAGGTCTTTCCAGGAGTTATTCCGTTTACTATTCAGAGCAGCCTCTGAGTTAGGGATTACAAACCCAGATGAAGAAATTGAGGCTAAGGGAGGTGAAGTAGAAGAAATGAGAAAAAACATGTATAAAAACTTTCCTCATCTGGAACACAAATGAGAATGAGGCATGGGTTTTTAAAAAGTACTAAGATTTCTCTCTCCACCACCCGCCCCCCAGCTTTTTTTAATGTCCCCGAAAGGCTGGGATTAGGAATCCTCCCACAGCTCATCTCTCTTGAGAGCTTTCCTAGCACTGCTTCTGATTAAACTAACAGATTAGACCCAATGGCATAAGGCACAGCTTCTCTCCTTTGAGAAAGAACAAATAAGAATGAAGTGTTAGATTGCAGAGTAATTATGTATTCTGTTCAAGTGTCAACCATCTGTTGCAGTTGTTTAAAAAGCAGACATAAGTCAACTGTTGAGGTGAGATGTTTACCATTACAAACACACAGTAAGTTTATGACACTAATAGAGATTCGTTGTTCTACCATGTGCCTGGAAGCTGCAGTGGGATTCTACTGATGTCTTGGGAAGCCCACCTTCTGGTGAGGGTGCAGGTCGTAGCTCCAGGTAGCTGATGATTAAGTACTAGTCGTAATTATTTCAGAACTGGAAAGCCTTCTTAAAGGATCAACACTCTGTTTACAGATGGAAAAACTGAAATAAGTGAGGGCAGGGAACTGCTTATTTTATACTTAAAATTTCAGTGCTTATAGTTTTCTGTGGAAATTTTATGTTTGCACGTAGGGTTCTCCCTCAGGTTTATTAAGTCCCTAAAGGAAGGGACACAATTGTCCCTATGTTAGCTGCATAGACTAGGACCCAAACATCCCAGTGTCTACGACGTGTTGTAAAAGATAGTTGTAAGATGGGTGGAGGTTTTTCTAACAAGGCCAAAACGCACAGAGCATTTGTACATCCCCTTGGCTCCAGAGTCATGCCTGTCTTTGCCTTATCAATTTCTTCATTGAATAAGCTGAACGTTCTGCCAAACTGTGGCTTCTGAAAATTCTCTTCAATGAGAACAACTGGAATTAGACTGCAAGTTAGTCTCAGTTTACATTACGGGAGTCAATTTAAACCCAACATAAAGAATACTGCCCAAACAAGGAAAACCATTTTTCTTTTGACTTAGCTCACTCTGTTTCTGAGTGAATGATTAAATCCTTTTGATAGAAGTGATTTTTGACCTTTTGTATTATTGAGTAAATCTAGTCTCCAGGACAATCAAGTGGAGAATGTTATAGACATCATGGGCAGGGCTGCCCCCAGCCCAGTTTCATTGGCATCTGCAATTAGGCTGTGGAAGTAGGAGTCATTCTATGACATTGCGGACTTGGGATCATCCACCAGGGATGGGGACTTTACAATCAGCCTATCACATTGCACAGAATTAGTTCTCTTTCCTTGATTTTAAGTGTGCCTTTTTGTAATTCTGTAATTTGTTTCCAGCTTTGCCATCACTAGTAACACATCCGTGGACAACTTCCTTCTCTCTCTGTTGATCTTCCAATGTTGATAAGAGATTTAATCTTCTCTTTGTGATTCAAAATTGCAAAATCCCTTCACTTATTCCTCACCAGACTTATTATCCAGACCATTGGACCTATTCCTGTGGAAACATTCCAGTTATCAGCGACTCTATTAAAACAAAATGTTCAGATTCAGCCAATGGAATTTGTGAGGAATATTTAATTGTGCTAATAGCACTCCTTATCTAAGTTCCTAACTAATTGAATGCATATTCAGGGAGCCAGGTAATGACAAGTAATGATTTCAGATTAATTACTGTCCCAGGCAACTGTAAACAATTTTAACTCAGGAATTCAGTTGGATACTGACTTTTGCAGCCTTCTCCATGACTTTTGAAAGATAAGTATGAAATAGGGAGTGAAATGGGCCCGCATTTCAATCTAAGGTCTGGCTGATGAAGCCCAGTAAAAGTTTTATTCTCATCGGCCTCTGAAATTAGATTGATGATATATTTTTTTCCTACCAAGAACAGAGGCCACCCGAGTTCATGGAGGGGCAACTCTAAGGTATTTTGGTAATACTGCCCCTTTTGGGGTACTGGGGTGCAAGATTCCTCAGAGGGACTTAAAAAAATAAAATAGGTACCTTCTTACAACCAAGAGGAGAAAAAAAAATGAAAACAAATTATTGCAAGAAAAGTCATTGATTTTCTTCGTATTATGCTTAATTTTAACATCCGAGCTGCTGTGTAAAAATTATAGTCACAAATACCTTAACCTCCTGACTATTTTTATTCTGTGTCCTTACTGTTCCTATGACGTGAGCACCGCACCCACCCCAGGATATTTCCTCATACAAATACTCCTCAAATGACCACCTCACCCTCTGACCCAGGAGGATGCTGCCATAAATCAGTATTCCTTCAATATTTAGAAGAATAAAGCTGTCAATATGTCTTACTTGTTATGCATTTATTTGTTCATTGCCTTACTTCCCCTCAAAGATTTAAGTGTATTACAACAAAAAGGCATACAATAATAAATTAAAAAAAAAAAAAACTGGAGTGAGAAAATAGGGGGGAAATATTATTAAGAGTAGAAATTCAAAATCATGGTGAAAAATGAAACCAAGTGCTCTGGTCATAAGGGTTTATACGATAGCCACTTTCTCACCTCCTTTACCTCCTCTTAGGCACTGTTTTGTTTTGTTTTGGGAGCCAATTGTTTTTGTCATAGAAAAGAATAATACCATTATTTTCTTGGACATTTTCATCCAGATGTTTATTATAGTTTATTTTCAGTGTTTTAGTTTTATTTTGGGCTCTCTTTACTGAAGTTAAGGTGTAATGCTACAGCTGATGTTAAGAAGAATAGTTTGTACTCTAGGAAAAATACATGAAATGACAAATACAAGATACAGAAAGTTAATGGGGATGGTAGAATGCATGTAGCTCAAATCCATGTAGCTCAAATTTTTCCAGTTCTGTCAGCAGGAGTTTTTGTTGTCAGAAATATATTGCAATGCAAAAGAGAGGACTCAAAATATCATTATCACATAGTCCAGACCCCTCCAAATGGATCCCACTCAGTCCAGATGAGTATGACACTCTAACTGCCCTATCTAGGGTAATGTGTCCCTCACACACAGGATTAGTCCTGTTGCAAACAAGAAATTCAAGGAGCTCCAAGTGAGGAGGTGAGGAGTATCTGCACTGAGGAGTAGATTCAGAGGGGATCCAGGAGGGTATTGAGATGATTGACATGAAAGGAAGCAGAAACATCAAGTTTTAAACCAGTACTTTCAAGAGGTTGGCAGTAAACAAAGCGAAGTGATGAAGCAGAAGCTAATAGGATTCAGGGTTAAAAGAAAATATTTGTTTTTGTGGGTTTTGTTGTTTTAAAATAGAAGAAGCAAATAAGTTATAAATTCAGACAAAGAAAAAATGAAGAAAAAGTGGATGAATATATAATTGGAAAATAGGACAACTGACACACAAGATGATGAAGAAAATGGGAAGTTAACTGCTGGTTGGATGGATTCACTTTGGATCTGGGTCACATCTCTTTTTCTGGGAAAGATGGAATGTTGTTGAGGATAGAAAATTCTCCCTCTCCCCCATTCCCAGGCTTACATGATTACTGAACCAACTGTGTCATGAAATAATCTGCAAAGTCAGTTAAATGTTGAAATTCCATGGTTCTAGGTATCAACCTGTTTGGAGGAGGGCCTGAATCATGGCAGGAAACATCCATTTCTGTAATGGGAATTTTTTATAGATAGGTAAAATGCTTGAAGCCACAAACATTTAGTTAGAGGGAATTCAGGATAGATCTCTACTATAAAGAAGAATTGGCACCTTAGTCATAGAGACTTAAATAGAATCCCAGTCCTGTGGTATGGGCCAGACATGTCAGAGATGAGGCTCCACACCATAAACATGTTCCCATTTAGCTGTTTACTGTTGGAGGGAGACTGCCAAAAACATTTTCCTGATGGGTGCCTAACCCAGGGCAGGGCACAGAGCTGACCAGGAGAAATTGGAATTAGGAGTAAAATGTAACACCAAGACTTCAAGTCAAACTTGTAACAAAAGACATCTTGGATCATACTCTATGAACTCCAAACATCCCATAACTGAACAAGGAATTCATTATTTTAAACATAAGGAGTGTTTACCCTTTAATATATAATATACATGAGTCATATGATTTTGGATTTTATCTTTGAAATATAAAGCTACTTATTGGTTTGAAATATTTTAGCTTGTATTTTTTTAAACAGAAGCATTATATTAAAATAGTTCATACTTCGGGTATTCAACAGAGAAAACTTAGAATTCTATCTCTGCCATTGGCTGATTCTTTGACCATGGGCAAATTTCAGAAGATTTCTGAGTGTCACTTTTATCATTTGTAAAACAGGTATACTAGTGATAGCAATTTCACAGGGATGTTTTTGAGATTAAATGATATAAAGTGAATGAAAAGGGCTTAGGCATATATCTGCAGAAAATAGAGTAGATTTTTGATCAAGGTGCAGTGGGGTGAATCCCATGATTCCAAAATTCTCTTGGGAAGATGACTAAGGTATTGATTGGAAGAGAAAAAAAGAGAAAGAACTGCCAAAAAATCCTAGCTTCCTTAAGGAGAGCTCAAGGGGAAAACACTTATATATAGTCAGAATCATCTTTTAAAATAACAAAATTCTAATGACTGATTTTTAAAAAAATCATCCAGAGCTGAAATTTCTCACTGTTAGAACTTGACTGGGTTGACATCTTAATACTTCAGACAATTAAATATTAGAGACCTTGAAACCAAACCATCGCTCAGTTATCCCAGGGAGAGGTGACAGGTGCAAGGCCAAGAAGGTCAGGGGTCAGTATCACAGCTATTAAGCAGCTGAATTGACCTGACTGGCATTGTATCAGGGAGCCTCATGGCAAAGGTCATGGCAAATGATGAGCTGCAGGAACTGGGGTTCAAGGTAAAGAACGTGGTGCTTAAAAAGTATGGCAAAAGCAAAGTGGTTACTGGGCATTGTTCTAAGGCAGATACCCATTTATTGCCCAGAGAACAAGAAAAAGCCAGATCCCAGTTACCCAAACTGAACAGGGTCTGGTAACATAGAGGAAGATGCTGTCACCCTTCGGCTTGAAAGAAAAGAAGGCAGTTAACAGAACCCAGCAAAAGCAATCCTGAGAGATCTGTATTACAGGGGCTGTGGCTTTCAGTAGACAGGCACTATCAACCTTTGGCAACCCACCAGGAAGGGAACCCTCTCTTGCTAGTTTACAGAGTTCCTGATGGTGGCCATCAGTGGCCAAATCCAAGTGATACCAGAGGACAGGGAAGGTAACTGGTGAGGTCCAGACATATCAGCCTCCCTGGCACAGAGCAAGTAAAGGATGGGGTGTAGATCAGGAGAGATAAACAGAAGATGCCTGTCACACATGCCAAAGATGACAAGCAAGAAGAGGTGAAGGCCTGTTTTAAATGCAGGCAATATGACTCTGGAGTGCTACTCTCAACCATTATGCCATGCGACCGCTACATAAGAGTAGGTCGGGGTCAGAGAATTACCGTCTAAGTCAGGCTAAGCAGCTGAGAATGTATCGTACAAGTAATATGGCCCCTAAAAGAGTTTTAAGTAGTGCAGTTATACAATCTTATTTATTTATGTGTTTATTGGTTGTTTGATTTCTGTTTTGGATTGAGAAAAACACTCTAATTGGGGTGAAGAATGGAGAACAGTAGGACTGGGCAATATTTTTGAGGAGGAAGGTGTTTAAAGCTTTTGTGCTAACCTGGCTGAGATAAGAACTCAGGATTCAGGAATGGAGATGGCAAAAGAGTCTAATTTATTAAAATCTGTGGAATTTATTTGTTAAAATCTATAGATGACTAAGTTGTAGGCAGAAGAAGGAGTATAAGAAGCTTCCCAGATTTCTGTCACAGATGGCAGGTAAATGAATGGGGATTCTTATTATTATTTGTTTGTTGTTGGTTACTTGATTGATTTTATATATATATATATATATATATATATATATATATATACATATATATATATATTTGATGCTGTGTATGTTATAAGCAATGTGAGCTGTTTAGTAGGTTGTTATATATAAAAGTTTAGAATTTAAAAGATAAATGAAGCTGAAGATACAGATTGAGGGTTACACAGAATAGATACTAGTAAAAATAACCTGGGATATATGTATAAAATGAAAAGCGAAATCTAATTTCAAGTGAAATACCACGAGAGGAAGTAGAGCCTTAGAAAAAAAACAGAGAAAGAATAATAATAATGATAATAGCAACAGTGGCAATAAAATATCATTAACAATAGGTAACATATAACACATATTTAGTACAGGCTATCCTAAACTTTTTCTAAATATTAAATCATTTAAATTTTACAAAAAAAAACTTATGGGGTAGGCACTAATATTAAAATCATTTAATAGGTGAAAAACAACAACAATTTAGGATCAGGGGGTATAAGGAAATTGTTTAAGATTACACAGTTAGTAATTGCTAAATTGAAATTCAAACCCAGATCTCTTTACTGAATCCCTGAAGGCTTCTGTTTATTGTCAGAAATGAAGAAGAAGAAAAAGAAAAAAACCGTATCATGGAAACCACAATTGGTAAAATTTTCAACCAAAAGGACATTTCAGGAAGGCTTAAGAAGTATCAGTGCTTCTGACAACTGCCTTTTCTTTTAGACATCAGGGTGATGCATCTTCCCCTGTGTTACCAGCCACATAGCACTGCACCATCCATGGTTGCTTCCCTAGATCTGTGCTTCTCAAACTGCAGCATGAGTCGGCATCATCTGTAGGGCTTGTTAGACTAGAGATTGTGTGGCCTCACCCCCAGAGTTTTGGATTCAGTAGCTCTGGAATAGAACCTGAGAATTTGTGTTTCTGACAGACTCTCAACTGATGCAGATAATGCCAGTCTAGGGACAATACTTTGAGATCCATTGGTTTAAACCATGTCTACAGCTTTATAAATAATCCCAATATTAAACGCTCCAGAATTACCCAGTTTGACTGTTCTATGAGAGCACTGAGTCAACATACCACTTAAACTCTGAAACTCAGCTTTCTAATCTGTAAAATAAGAAAAGTAAGAAAATTGTTTCAGTCTAACAATTTGTTGGAAGGATTAAATAAGAGAATAGGTGTACAGTAGTTGCCATGTACTAAGGGCTCAGTAGGTACCAGCAGTTGTTATCAAGTTGCGAAGTCTCATTCTCTCCTGCTTTCCCACGCATACCCTGTATTTCAGCCAAACCAAAGTAATTAAAATTTCTCAACAACAATCTCTCTCACATTTCTATGGACACCTACCAATGTAGGTGCTTTGGTCTGCAGTACTCTTTGGCAGCTTTTTTTCTCTTATATTGATAATTAAATGCTCAAGATTCCAGTGCATTCTTGAAACAAATGCTTTCACTTTCTCTTCCTGATGCCATCTTACTTTTATCTTAACTCTATAGTAGACCTTCTCACACTACAATGTTTGCCTCCCTGTCTCCCTGACTAAACTATTGTAGAAATAGTGTCTCATGCATCTCAGTAACCACAGGTTCTTGTCTACTACCTGGCACTGAATAAATACTCAATAAATTTGAGTTAAATGAATGAGTGAATTATTTCTAACCTTTGTTTCCTAAGAAGTGAGCATGTTACTCAGTTTTGTCTAGGACACTCAGAAAAAGAGAAACCCAAACCCAAAATGTCAGAAACCATTAGAATTGTAGTGGAACTGTACACCTCTACTGTCACTGTTTCTCACTATCTGAGTAAGACATAGCACAAGGAAGCAGATGGTTTGGAAAGGCATAAAGTAAACATGAGTAACACAAAACCTGCCATTCAATAATGCTAATCACACCACAGATTTTGGACAGTGGCATCTTCTCCACTTGCTAATAAAACTATTCTGAAACATATGCTCTGGGAAAAGTGAAAATAGATAAAGGAAAGGGAGCAGAATTTCAACCCTGCCACTTGCTTCAAAGTACTTGCTTTTCTATGAAATCATTGAGTGTACATGAAAACTTTCCATTTCAGAAGGCTCTCCGCATATCTGCAACCCTTCTATCACTTACTTTAAAAAACAACCCATGCTTTCTCTGAAACTCTATCATTTAATTTGCAAATTATTTCATATTCTAAAGCTGAGATTATTTGCATGGGTCCAGGGTTATTTTGTATAGCAGTGACAGTTTTTCAAGAGAAATATTTTTAAGTCAATATATATGTATATATAAACATTGCTTTATGGCTTTTCTAAAGGATCATTTTGACTTGTAAAAGTTTTATAGTTTTGCGTGTTTAGAACTTAAGTCTTCAAACAGATACATCAAATGAATCAGTGAAATTTTTGATCCTATGCAGAAAGTCCTATAATATAATGTATTTGAAATAAAAGCACCATGACCTATTTTTGTACCAGAGAACAAGGCACCAGGTCAGATTCACTAATCCATTGAAAAGTATCACTATGTAATTTTACCCTTAATAAATTTTCCACCTTTGTCAAGTCTCCACTTTTGACCCCAGTCAAAACACTGGATTTTGAATATCATTTCATTTTAATGGTTTATAAAAGTAAAAGATAGCAGTATGTCTAAAATTAATTGATATATTGGAATTTTAACTCATAAATATTTAAATCTCAGAAAAATGTATTTGATAATAATCCAAACACAATAATTTCTTAGTATCCTTGTTAAACTCTTCTGAATTCATCCCATAAATAATTAGTACTACAAAAGTCTTTAGGTAAGGGCTTCCCTGGTGGCGCAGTGGTTGAGAATCTGCCTGCCAATGCAGGGGACACGGGTTCGAGCCCTGGTCTGGGAAGATCCCACATGCCACGGAGCAACTGGGCCCATGAGCCACAACTACTGGGCCTGTGTGTCTGGAGCCTGTGCTCCGCAACAAGAGAGGCCACGATAGTGAGAGGCCCGTGCACCGCGATGAAGAGTGGCCCCCGCTTGCCACAACTGGAGAAAGCCCTCACACAGAAACAAAGACCCAACACAGCAAAAGTAAATAAATAAATAAATTTGTAAAAAAAAAAAAAAGTCGCTAGGTAAGATGCCAGAACTGACTCATTCATCAAACATTTATTTGGTTTGTAATCCAGGCATTCTGCCTGACCCTGCTAATACAATGAAGAATGTCAGACTAGCCTCTTTGGCTTACCAAAAGTCATTGTTGAGTGAAGGAGACAGGCCCTTAGAGAAATGACTATGGCCCAAAAGATAGGGGCTGTGTAAAGATATGAAGTGAACATCATAGAGAACGACAGAGAGGATGAAGGGATGAATTGGAAGAGCATCATAGTGACCACTCAATTAATGTGGGATGCACAAATGGAAGAGTACTCAGTGAATCTGATAACAGGAACCTACATGCAGAGGAAATCATGCTAAACAGCATGCAAAACAGAGAGATATGAATATCTGTCTACTTGAGACAATACCAGATTTTAAACTCCAAGAGAGAGTTTAAACTAGTTGTGTCTCGTTTATGTGTCATTGTTAGCCTGGTGCCTAGCACAGTGTCTAGAATATTATTTATTGTGCATGACACTAAATGAAAGAGTAAATGAATGAGTGAACTACAGCTCTTGTCCTATGACAGTAAAGATGGTAGTGAGTGTTGGCACTGAAGATTTCATTGGGTCAAGAGTCTGGGGGAATATGTGTCCTAAGGAATTAGGATTAATCTTGCAGTCTATAAGGAATCATTAAGGCTAAATATTTAAATCAAACTAAACTAACTTTCTTTCTTTCTTTCAAGAGATATTTATTGAGCATCTACTATGTTCAATGTTAATACAATAAAGAACAAGTGCACTATGACTCCTGTCCTCATGAAGCTTTTATTATAATGGGCATGCTGATAATAAACAAGCATGAAACAAAATAAATGTTCCAACTAAAGCTTGTAATCAGCACTATGAAGCAAGGGTCAGGAGATTACACCTAGCAGCTGAATCCTGCCAGTGTCCTGTTTTATTTACTATCTGGCTTTACACAGAAAAAAAATCACCAACCCCTTCTATAAATGAAACAAGCAGAGATTCAACAGAATGGAGAGTAGACCATCTCAGAGAGAATTACACGGATGACATTTTAAAGTAGGTGAAATTTAGCAGAGATATAAAGGATGGGAAGAAGTAACCCACGAAGAGATGAGGGGAAAGGGGTATCCCGAAACAGGCAATAGTTGGAGTGAAAGCCAGAGGCTAGAAAAATCTAGGATGTTTGAAGACCACAGAGATGACAGTGTAATTGGAGGGAATGACAAGGGGCGAGAAGGAGTTGTTATGAGATGATGTTGGAGATAAAAACAGATTTATCAATCTATCCACCCATCTATCTATCTAGATAAACCTCTGGTGGATGAAAAAAACCTCTGTTTAAAGACAACCCACCTGGGCTTCCCTGGTGGCGCAGTGGTTGAGAATCTGCCTGCCAATGCAGGGGACACGGGTTTGAGCCCTGGTCTGGGAGGATCCCACATGCTGTGGAGCAACTGGGCCTGTGAGCCACAATTACTGAGCCTGCGCCTCTGGAGCCTGTGCACATCTGGAGCCTGTGCGCGTCTGGAGCCTGTGCTCCGCAACAAGAGAGGCCACGATAGTGAGAGGCCTGTGTGCCGCGATGAAGAGTGGCCCCCACTTGCCGCAACTGGAGGAAGCCCTCGCATGGAAACGAAGACCCAACACAGCCATAAGTAAATAAATAAATAAATAAATAAACCCAAAGTTTAAAAAAAAAAAACCCACCTAGGCCTTAGCCTATAAGTAAATACCTTTCAGATTTTGACTATGAATGTTGTTAACAGAAAACCAGTATAGTGATGAAAAAGATAGGCTCTTCTCCAACCATTGCAATAAAGCTGGCATGAAGAAGGTTATTTGTGAGGCAAAGCCAATTAAATCTGCATTTACGCTGATTTTGCAGCAATTCCAGAGTGCTTTTTTTTTTCTTTTGAATGGCAGAGCTGGCAAAATGCTAACAAATTCAATGTACCATGCACCACATGAAGCCTAGAGAGTATTTCTAGAAAATGATGATGGTTTTCTAAACTAGTCGAAAAGGGGAGGGTTATTTTAGCCTTAATGCACTCCACTATATCAAGTTGTTTGCTTGAATTATTTATGTGTATTGCAATTTTTAAACTGGGAGCATCAGAGACATTTATGCCAGTGAGAAGTTAAGGACCTTGTAGGTTGTTCAAGGAGAATGTTAACTAGGGCAAGCAGCAGTGGCTGGAGAAATATGCCCAATCCCCTTCACAAGTCACAGGGGCTTCGCTGTCAGACACACCTGGATATAAAGATGTATTTGGCTACTTTTTAACTGTATACTGAGGCAATTACAACCCCCACCTCAAGCTTCAGCTTCCAGATCTCTAACCTGGAGATCTACATTCTGATTTAGTACATAAGATTTAGTAATATGCCTAAAGAATGGAATATATAGTAAGTATGTAATGAATCATAGCTATTGTTATGGTTATTATTCTTTTACTCCAGAAAATCCCAATGAGCATAAGAATTCACTAACTGAGCACTGGAGTTACTACTGTGCACAAAGTATGCTGGCTCTTCTAGTGGTAAAGACACAAATTGCATGCAGTTAAAATCCATAGAGAATAGACCAGTATTTCATGAATATCCTTGAATGCTTGTTAAAATATTGTTTCCCAAGCACCCTCCCCAAACCCAGTGAATCAGAATCTCCAAGAGAATGGCTAAAAGCTATGTGTCTAACAGACAACCAAACGATGATACCAATCATGTGGAAAGTTTAAGTTATCAGCCATACAGACAAACACAACACAAAATAGGATGGATCCTTGTCTTGAGAGAGGTATAGATAAAATGCACTAGGAAAGTCAAGATAGGAGAAAGTTTCCTAAATGAAATTCTCACCTTGTGACTTTGAGAACATATTTGTGAAAAAGGACAGTTGTTACATACAATTAAAAATAAAATGAATGAGGTTAAATGATTAAATCTGAACCAAGATATGAATATTGAATCTGGGTAAGAAAGTATTTATGTTCAGGCAAGCTTCTAGGATTTGCAGTTGGAAAACCAAGTTTCTCCATCAGCTGAAATATCATGAAATGTGAATCGTGTATATTCTGTAAGAAAATGGAGTTTGCTTTGTTCAAATCCAAATAGTGAAATCTTGTGGGCAACTAAGGAACTGCCTCTAGTAAGTATGCACAGCAGGCTGCCCCGCTGTCCATGAAGGAGCACGCCATAAGAAGGTGGGTGTCAGCAAGTCACTGTCCCCAGAATGGAGTGTACTGAGGTCAACATAGCCACTGAGGAGAAGAACACCCAGCCCAGATCTTTTAAAAAACCATTTGAAATACCCCAATTTCAGATTTAAAGACAAATACACAGGGAATTCCCCGGCGGTCAGTGTTAGAACTCTGCGATTTCACTGCTGAAGGCCCGGGTTCAATCCCTGGTGAGGGAACTAGAATCCCATGAGCCACTTGACGGACCCCAAAAAAGGAAAGAAACACACAAATACACAGAAGAGAGGTAGATCTGGAAACTTATTCTATGGAGAAAAATCAGGAAAAATAGGAGTGGGGCTAGTGGTTGTAGCAAACCCAGTAGTAGAAAGTACAACATTGATGCAATGATAGTGTTGCACTTACTGTATTCCAATACTAAAACGTCGTGTGCAACCTCTCCACCAGTCATCTGCCCTCTTACAGATGGGTCCTAATGCTGCCCCTGTTTTACAAAGGAACAAAATCAGCTTTGAAGCAATTAAGCACCTTTCATTAGGTCACAGGCTTATGAGTGGTTAAGCTAAGATTTGAACCCATGCTATCTGACCTCTGAGACTGGATTCTTTTCATACCAATTTTAAATTGTGTCCCTTGAAGTAGGAATGTTATGAAGAATCTGACTTCATTTTTTGATGTCTGACTGCTGACAGTTTTTTGTTTTTGTTTTTGTTTTTTTTTAATTAATTAATTAATTTATTTATTTATTTATGGCTGCATTGGGTCTTCGTTTCTGTGTGAGGGCTTTCTCTTGTTGCAGCAAGTGGGGGCCACTCTTCATCGCGGTGCGCGGGCCTCTCACTATCGCGGCCTCTCTTGTTGTGGAGCACAGGCTCCAGACGCGCAGGCTCAGTAATTGTGGCTCACGGGCCCAGTTGCTCCGCGGCATGTGGGATCCTCCCAGACCAGGGCTCAAACCCGTGTCCCCTGCATTGGCAGGCAGATTCTCAACCACTGCGCCACCAGGGAAGCCCCATGCTGACAGTTTTTAGACTCTTCCCTCCCTTTTGCCTTTATGCTGTGCTCCTAGACAAACTGATAAGAAAGGCTGGGTGCTTCCCCTTTGGGGTCCAGTGCAAAATTCAAACCATGCAAGCACCTGCCCTCTGAGAACTCTCATTAGCATTGCCCCCTAACAACAGTAAAAGCCAAAACCAGTCTCCTTTTCTTGCCATCTTAGGTCATTTTTGACCTGTTTGAGAGTCCTGCCCTACTTTCCCCAGAGATCTCAATTATGTAAGTAATAAAACTTTCCATACCCTGTTGGGGTGTGTGTTTGTGTGTGTGTGTGCGATATGCCCTCAATCTTCATCTACAAACTAAATTTTGAGTTGGGGGTGGGGGGTGGAGGCGTCCATCTGCCTCTGCAGGAGACCAGAACAAATATGTCATTTAACACATTTTCAGCTCTTGTTTTTCCTCCTGTGCATTATTTTTACATCCCAACCAGTCACTCATCCCCTCTCCCTATTGTACTCAGGAGAATCCTTTCAATAACAGCAAATATTGAACACAACAGGTCTTCTTCTTGGAAATCATCCGTGACTAAACACAGTCCCATTTCCCCCTGAGATCTGTGGCCACTTTGATATTCTTCTCATCGTTATTATTTTTTCCCCAGACAGCCACAGTTGGTTAATTTTGAGAAGAAAGGTGAAATCTTTTTACCACTCTAGACTTACAGACTTACCACTCCAGACTTTTTACCACTATAGACTTACAGACTTTGTTTTAGGCTAGGCAGGGAGCTGGAGACATTCCTCAACCACATATGGGTATATAAGATGTCCAAAATACAGTGGTTGTTGGAAATACTAAGGAAAAAGGAGGGAAGGCTGTGTCACAGAAGCCAGTAAAAGAGGCAGGAAAAATAAATAACATCAGGAATATACCTGAGATAAAATGATGACCTCAGGGGGCTTTAGTTTATAAAGTTGAGTCCTGTGCCTCTCCCGTAAATATTTTCTCATGGTCTGATTTAAAAAACAAAAAAACGAAAAAAAAACGATGAAGTGGCAACAAAACTTATTTTCCCCAACAATAACTGAGTAGTGCCCATTAGAGGGACCCCTGTAGGTACCCTCAAATTCTGGAGAAAATATCATGACATTAATCTCAGGGTATGACACAGCTGGCAGAATATCCCTTGAAAATGTTTTGCTTTCAGCTGAAAAAGTTCTTCTAACAAAGTGGATGTTAGAAGAAGCTCCCAGGCACCCCTGGCTATGTCTATAGCTCATTATCTCCTCATTACAGGAAGGCTGAAGGGGATGAGGAAAATGCATTCGGAAAGACGCATTCATGTTTTATTGATTGCCAACAGAGCTCAAGCCTCTGAATTCTCACACTTTGGGATATTTTGTTAGGGAAAATAAGCACAATAGGCCCTTGTTTACATGCCCTCTTCCTTCTGGTGCATTGATTCCAGCACAGCACAAAATTGAGCATCTTTCCCAATTAGATTCCCATGAGCCACCTCCACACATGAGCTAAAGTGAGGCTTTCAGTAAGCATATGACTTATTGTCTCAGAGGATTTGAAACATATCCCACTAATTGAATCCCCTCTTTTGATGAATGAGGACACTGAGGCCCAGAGAAGTAAATTGGCTTGTCCACGGTCACACAGCCAGTGAGTGACAGAGCTTAGGTTGGAACTCAGGGTTCCTGATGTCTCTTCTTCACAACTTTTTAATTATTCTAACAAGCCTGTATATAGTCCCCATTTCTGGAGAAAAAAAGTGGTAATTTTAAACTCTCCTGTATTGTTAATAAAACACATAGCCCAGAGCCCATCTAGGTATACGTAATAATTATGCTTGTGGAGAGCTCAGATTATACTAAGTTGACAAACTGGGGAAGCAGTTGTTCTGAGGCTGGTGAGATCATAAATCAGTTAAGGAACTTAGGATATTTCATTGTGACATAAAGACACAACTTAGTGGAAGCATGTGAGTCCTCTAGAGAAGGAAGGAATTGATTAAATCATGAGGACAGAGGCATGCAGAACCAATGAGAAAATGGTTATGAGCATGGACTTTGAAGTTCATTTTTTGAGTTTCAGTGTGCGTGCCTAGAAAATGGAAATAATAATCACTACCTTATAGGGTTGTTGTGAAAATTATATCAAACCATATAAATAGTGACCTTTTATTGGAGAGTTATTATGTATCAGGCAATGTTCTAAGCATTTCACATGTGTTAATTTATATTTGTCCTCACACAACCCTATGAAGCAAGTGCTATTATCTCAATTTGACCAATGGAAAAACAGGCATAAAAATAGACATTCTAACAAAGTATCAAAGTTGTTGACTAGGGCAGATGGGCTTCAGAACCTGTGATGTTTACTACTATGCTAAATAGATATGGCATATTTTAAGGGCTTTTTAACTGATTACATAGTTAAGTGCTCAAAAAAGGTAGCTTCTATGAGCATTATTCTTCTTCCTATAAAATTGATGATGATAATGATGGTAAAGAGGAAGAAGTGGTGGAAGGAGGAGGAGGTGGAGGAGGAGGAGGAGACAAAACAACAACAAAGGAGTAGGTAATAATAGTTAAGGGTCTTGCCCAAGGTTACATAAATGGTGTTTCAGCAGGGAAAGGCTAGATTTTGTTGAGTAACAACAATCCTCAAAATTCTAATAGATTAAAACTAAAAAGAGTATTTATTGCTTGTGTATATGCCCACTATGAGTCAGCAGAGAAATGTGGGGAAAGTCTACTTACCATAGTCACTCAATGACCCAGGATAATGGAAGCACAATCTCAACACGTCCTTCTGTGATCAGCACAAGAGGGAAGGTATGTAGCAAGTCAAGCATTACCCAGTATTGATACAAATCACTTCTACTCACACTGAAGTGTCCAAGATAAGCCACAAATCACACCTAATTTCAAAGTGTGTAGGGAAATGCCATCATAACTTGTGCTCATATGAAGAAGAAACTGAACATTATAAACAGCCTTAATGACCTACAATTAGTAAGCAGGAGAGTCCGAATCAAAACTGGGAAGTCTGGGTGGATATTAGTTTTTAAGGACCAACCTTCTAACCATCTGTATTAGTTTTTTATGGCTACATCACAAATTACCAGAAACTTTGTAGATTTAAGCAACACACATATAGTATCTCACATTTCTTAAGTCAGAAGTCCAGGTGATCTCAGCTGAGTTCTCTGATGAATGTCTCACAAGGCTACAGTCAAGAGGTCTGCCAAGCTGGGCTCTTAGACTTGGGGAAAGAATCTAGTTTGTTGTGACTCGAGGTAGAAAGTTAACATTTCCTTGCTGCATCTTAAGTCAGGGCCTCTCACTGCTACTAGAAACCACCCCCATCTCTTTTCACCTCGAATCAGGAACAGTGTGTCACATCCATCTCAAATTTCAAATTTATCTGGTTTCTCCTGCTATCATCCCCATAAAACTCTCTGCTTTTAAGGATCTATAAGGCCCAGGCAGGTAATCTCCCTAACTGAAAACCATTGTGCCATATACTATAACACAATCGTAGAATGATAGCTCATGATATTCCCAAGTTCAGGGGTCAAAGTGAAACATAGCTGGTGAACCATATTAGGAAATCTGCTTGCCACATTAGCACTGACCAATGAATTGCCTTCCAAAGCAAGTATTCTCTTCATTACAAAAACTACATCCCAGACTTAGAAGATCATCTTTCAGTTACGTTGCAAAGAGGATATTTTGGCTGCTGGAGCCTACATTAAATACCTTTCTGTTGACTTTTTTTTTTCATATAGCAGAAATAAATGGAAGCCAACAGTATTAGTTTTCTACTGCTGCTGTAACAAATTACCACTAGCATAGTGGCTTAATCCAGATTTACTTTCTTACAGTTCTGGATGTAAGAAACCTGACACAGGTCTCACTGGGTTAAAATCAATATGTAATTTGGAATGTGATTCTTTCTATAGGCTTTAGGAGAATCTGTTATTTAACTTTTACAGATTGTAAAAGCTGCCTACAGTTCTTGGCTCATGGCCCCCTTCCTCCATTCCAAAGCCCACAGTGGCTGGTGAAGTCCTAACATTTCATTTCTCTGCTCCTTCATTTTTAATTGAAACTTCCTTTAACCAAATGTTCTTCAGGGTTCTAAAAGGTTCTTTGTTTTTAATGACTCACGTAATTAGATTTGACCAGCCCAGATAAAGCAGGATAATCTCCCCATCTCAAGATCCATACCCTTAATCACATCTACAAAATCCTATTTACAATGTAAGGTAACATAGTCATAGATTTCAGGGACTGCAACATAGAAAACTTTGGGAGTAATTTCTCCGCCCACCATACTGGCTTAACCAAAAAAAGTGGAAATCTATTCTGAGGATTCATGCATCTCTCAGGTAAACTAAGGATTTCCAGAAGGGCTTGGAATTATAAACCAGAAGGACAGTTGCAATCTCTCCCCATGTGTTTCCTCTGCTCCTCCTGAAAACCTGCTTCACTTTTCTTTCACAGCAGAACCACCTTTTCTTTTCATCCAGTCCACATAACAGAATGACCTTTCAGCATCTCCTAATTTTATGATACAGATCTAGCCACCATCAGAGGTTGTCTTGACTATTTCTCAGATCATATTTCCAAAAGAACTAATAGGAAGGGTCCAACCCTTGGTCTAACAAGCCACACAAAGTTGTGTAGGATGTCGTTAACCAGTAAATGGATAAAAAAAACATGGTACTCCATATAATGGAATATTATTTAATAGAGAAAAGGCATAAAATACTGATTCACGCTGCAGCCTTGGACATATTATGCTAAGTGAAAGAAGACATACACACACAGAAAATCCCACATATTCAATTACTCCATTTATATCAAATGCCTAGATTAAGCAATTACATACAAACAGAAAGTAGGTTAGTGGTTGCCTAGGGCTGGAGGATTGAGGGTAAATGTGGAGTGATTAATAATAGGGATGGGAGTCTCTTTTTGAGGTGAAAAAATGTCTTAAAAGTGACTGTGGTGATGGTGTGTGTGATGGTTGGTGATGATTGCACAACTCTGTGATTATACTAAAAACTGTTGAATTGTATAAGTTAATTTTTTTAACATTTTTATTAGAGTATAATTGCTTTACAATAGTGTGTTAGTTTCTGCTTTATAACAAAATGAATCAGCTGTACATATACATATATTCCGATATCCCCTCCCTCTTGCATCTCCCTCCTACCCTCCCTATCCCACCCCTCTATGTGGTCACAAAGCACCGAGCTGATCTCCCAGTGCTATGCAGCTGCTTCCCACTAGCTATCTGTTTTACATTTGGTAGTGTATATATGTCCATGCCATTCTTTCACTTCGTCCCAGCCTACCCTTTCCCCTCCCCATGTCCACAAGTCCATTCTCTACATCTGGTCTTTATTCCTGTCCTCCCCCTAGGTTCTTCAGAAGCTTTTTTTTTTTTTTTTCGATTCCATGTATATGTGTTAGCATATGGTATTTGTTTTTCTCTTTCTGACTTACTTCACTCTGTATGAGAGACTCTAGGTCCATCCACCTCACTACAAATAACTCAATTTCGTTTCTTTTTATGGCTGAGTTATATCCCATTGCATATATGTGCCACATCTTTATCCATTCATCTGTCGATGGACACTTCGGTTGCTTCCATGTCCCGGTTATTGTAAATAGTGCTGCATTGAACACTGTGGTACATGACTCTTTGAATTATGGTTTTTCAGGGCATATGCCCATTAGTGGGATTGCTGGGTCATATGGTAGTTCTATTTTTAGTTTTCTAAGGAGCCTCCATACCATTCTCCATAGTAGCTGTATCAATTTACATTCCCACCAACAGTGCAAGAGGGTTCCCTTTTCCCCACACCCTCTCCAGCATTTCTTGTTTGTAGATTTTTTGATGACGGCCATTCTGACTGGTGTGAGGTGATACCTCGTTGTACTTTTTTTTTTTTCTCATTGTACTTTTGATTTGCATTTCTCTAATGATTAGTAATGTTGAGCATCCTTTCATGTGTTTGTGGGAAATCTGTATATCTTCTTTGGAGAAATGTCTATTTAGGTCTTCTGCCCATTTTTGGATTGGGTTGTTTGTTTTTTTTTTTGATATTGAGCTGCATGAGCTGCTTGTGTATTTTGGAGATTAATCCTTTGTCACTTGCTTCGACTGCAAATATTTTCTCCCATTCTGTGGGTTGTCTTTTCATCTTGTTTATAGTTTCCTTTGCTGTGCAAAAGCTTTTAAGTTTCATTAGGTCGCTTTTTTTTTTTTAATTTATTTATTTTTTTTGACTGTGTTGGGTCTTCGTTTCTGTGCGAGGGCTTTCTCTAGTTGCAGCAAGCAGGGGCCACTCTTCATTGCAGTGCATGGGCCTCTCACTATCGTTGCCTCTCTTGTTGCGGAGCACAGGCTCCAGAAGCGCAGGCTCAGTAGTTGTGGCTCACGGGCCTAATTGCTCCATGGCATGTGCAATCCTCCCAGACCAGGGCTCAAACCCGTGTCCCCTTCATTGGCAGGCAGATTCTCAACCACTGCGCCACCAGGGAAGCCTGCATTTGTTTATTTTTTTTTTTTTTATTTCCATTTCTCTAGGAGGTGGGTGAAAAAGGATCTTGCTGTGATTTATGTCACAGAGTGTTCTGCCTGTGTTTTCCTCTAAGAGTTTTATAGCGTCTGGCCTTATATTTAGGTCTTTAATCCATTTTGAGTTTATTTTTGTGTGTGGTGTTAGAGAGTGTTCTAATTTCATTCTTTTACATGTAGCTGTCCAGTTTTCCCAGCACCACTTACTGAACAGGCTGCCTTTTCTCCATTGTATATTCTTGCCTTATTTATCAAAAATATGGTGACCAGATGTGCGTGGGTTTATCTCTGGGCTTTCTATGTTCCATTGATCTATATTTCAGTTTTTGTGCCAGTACCATACTGTCTTGAATACTGTAGCTTTGAAGTATAGTTTGAAGACTGGGAGCCTGATTCCTCCAGCTCCATTTTTCTTTCTCAAGATTGCTTTGGCTATTCAGGGTCTTTTGTGTTCCCATACAAATTGTGAAATTTTTTGTTCTAGTTCTGTGAAAAATGCCAGTGGTAGTTTGATAGGGATTGTGTTGAATCAGTAGATTGCTCTGGGTAGTATAGTCATTTTCACAATGTTGATTCTTCCAATCCAAGAACATGGTATATCTCTCCATCTGTTTGTATCATCTTTAATTTCTTTCATCAGTGTCTTATAGTTTTATGCATACAGGTCTTTTGTCTCCTTAGGTAGGTTTATTCCTAGGTAGTTTATTCTTTTTGTTGCAGTAGTAAATGAGACTATTTCCTTAATTTCTCTTTCAGATTTTTCATCATTAGTATATAGGAATGCAAGATTTCTCTGCATTAATTTTGTATCCTGCTACTTTACCAAATTCTTTGATTAGCTCTAGTACTTTTCTGGTAGCATCTTCAGGATTCTCTATGTATAGTGTCATGTCATCTGCAAACAGTGACAGTTTCACTTATTCTCCAATTTGGATTCCTTTATTTCTTTTCCTTCTCTGATTGCTGAGGCTAAAACTTCCAAAACTATGTTGAATAATAGTGGCGAGAGTGGGCAACCTTGTCTTGTTCCTGATCTTAGAGGGAAATGTTTCAGTTTTTCACCACTGGGAATGATGTTAGCTGTGGGTTTTTCATATATGGCCTTTAATATGTTGAAGTAAGTTCCCTCTATGCCTACTTTCTGGAGGGATTTTATCATAAATGGGTGTTGAATTTTGCCAAAAGCTTTTTCTGCATCTATTGAGATTATCATATGTTTTTTCTCCTTCAATTTTTTAATATGGTTTATCACATTGATTTGCATATATTGAAGAATCCTTGCATTCCTGGGATAAACCCCACTTGATCATGGTGTGTGATCCTTTTAATGTGTTGTTGGATTCTGTTTGCTAGTATTTTGTTGAGGATTTTTGCATCTATGTTCATCAGTGATATTGGCCTGTAGTTTTCTTTCTTTGTGACATCTTTGTCTGGTTTTGGTATCAGGGTGATGGTGGCCTCGTAGAATGAGTTGGGGAGTGTTCCTCCCTCTGCAATATTTTGGAAGAGTTTGAGAAAGATAGGTGTTAGCTCTTCTCTAAATGTTTGATAGAATTTGCCTGTGAAGCCATTTGGTCCTGGGCTTTTGTTTGTTGGAAGATTTTAAATCACAGTTTCAATTTCAGTGCTTGTGACTGGTCTGTTTATATTTTCTATTTCTTCCTGATTCAGTCTCAGAAGGTTGTGCTTTTCTAAGAATTTGTCCATTTCTTCCAGGTTGTCCATTTTATTGGCATATAGTTGCTTGTAGTAATCTCTCATGATCCTTTGTATTTTTGCAGTGTCAGTTCTCCTTTTTCATTTCTAATTCTATTGATTTGAGACTTCTCCCTTTTTTTCTTGATGAGTCTGGCTAATGGCTTATCAATTTTGTTTATCTTCTCAGAGAACGAGCTTTTAGTTTTATTGATCTTTGCTATTGTTTCCTTCATTTATTTTTCATTTATTTATGATCTGATCTTTATGATTCCTTTCCTTCTGCTAATGTTGGGGTTTTTTTTTTCCTTATTTCTCTAATTGCATTAGGTGTAAAGTTAGGTTTTTTTATATGAGATGTTTCTTGTTTCTTGAGGTAGGATTTTATTGCTATAAGCTTCCCTCTTAGAATTGCTTTTGGTACATCCTATAGGTTTTGGGTTGTCGTGTTTCCCTTGTCATTTGTTTCTAGGTATTTTTTGATGTCCTCTTTGATTTCTTCAGCGATCTCTTAGTTATTTAGTAGTGTATTGTTTAGCCTCCATTTGTTTGTAGTTTTTACGGATTTTTTTCTGTAATTGATAGCTAGTCTCATAGCATTGTGGTCAGAAAAGATACTTGATATGATTTCAATTTTCTTAAATTTACCAAGTCTTGATTTGTGACCCAAGATATGATCTATACTGGAGAATGTTCCATGAGCACTTGAGAAGAAAGTGTATTCTGTTGTTTTTGGATGGAATGTTCTATAAATATCATTTAAGTCCATTGTTAATGTGTCATTTAAAGCTTGTGTTTCCCTATTTATTTTCATTTTGAATGATCTGTCCATTGGTGAAAGTGGGGTGTTAAAGTCCCCTAGTATGATTTTGTTACTGTCGTTTTCCCCTTTTATGGCTGTTAGCATTTGCCTTATGTACTGAGGTGCTCCTATTTTGGGTGCATAAATGTTTACAATTGTTTTATCTTCTTCTTGGATTGATCCCTTGATCATTATGTAGTGTCATTTTTTGTCTCTTGTAATAGTCTTTATTTTAAAGTCTGTTTTGTCTGATGTGAGAATTGCTACTCCATCTTTTTTTTTTGATTTCCATTTGCATGGAATATCTTTTTCCATCCCCTCACTTTCAGTCTGTATGTGTCCCTAGATCTGAAGTGAGTCTCTTGTAGACAGCATTTATGTGGATACTTGTTTTTGTATCCATTCAGCCAGTCTTTGTCTTTTGGTTGGAGCATTTAATCCATTTACATTTAAGGTAATTATCGATATGTATGTTCCTATGACCATTTCCTTAATTGTTTTGGGTTTGTTTTTGGAAGTCTTTTCCTTCTCTTGTGTTTCCTGCCTAGAGAAGTTCCTTTAGCATTTGTTGTAAAGCTAGTTTGGTGGTGCTGAATTTTCTTAGCTTTTGCTTGTCTGTAAAGGTTTTAATTTCTTATTCAAATCTTAATGAGATCCTTGCTGGGTAGAGTAATCTTGGTTGTAGTTTTTTCCCTTTCATCACTTTAAATATGTCCTGCCACTCCCTTCTGGCTTGCAGAGTTTCTATTGAAAGATCAGCTGTTAACCTTATTCGGATTTCCTTGTATGTTATTTGTTGCTTTTCCCTTGCTGCTTTTAATATTTTTTCTTTGTATTTAATTTTTTGATAGTTTGATTAATATGTGTCTTGGCATGTTTCTCCTTGGGTTTATCATGTATGGGACTCTCTGCACTTCCTGGACTTGATTGACTATTTCCTTTCCCATATTAGGGAAGTTTTCAGCTGTAATCTCTTCAAATATTTTCTCAGTCCCTTTCTTTTTCTCTTCTTCTTCTGGGACCCCTATATTTCGAATGTTGGTGCGTTTAATGTTGTCCCAGAGGTCTCTGAGACTGTCCTCAATTCTTTTCATTCTTTTTTCTCTATTCTGCTCTGCAGTAGTTATTTCCACTATTTTATCTTCCAGGTCACTTATCCGTTCTGCCTCAGTTATTCTGCTCTTGATTCCTTCCAGAGAATTTTTAATTTCATTTATTGTGTTGTTCATCATTGTTTGTTTGCTCTTTAGTTCTTCTAGGTCCTTGTTAAACGTTTCTTGTATTTTCTCTATTGTATTCCCAAGATTTTGGATCATTTTTACTATCATTACCCTGAATTCTTTTTCAGGTAGACTGCCTATTTCCTCTTCATTTGTTTGGTCTGGTGGGTTTTTACCTTGCTCCTTCATCTGATGTGTGTTTATCTGTCTTCTCATTTTGCTTAATTTCCTGTGTTTGGGGTTTCCTTTTCACAGGCTGCACGTTTGTAGTTCCCGTTATTTTTGGTGTGTGCCCCCAATGGGTGAGGTTGGTTCAGTGGGTTGTGTAGGCTTCCTGGTGGAGGGGACTGGTGCCTGTGTTCTGGTGGATGAGTCTGGATCATTTCTTTCTGGTGGGCAGGACCGCATCTGGTGGTGTGGTTTGGGGTGTTTGTGAACTTACTATGATTTTAGGCAGCCTCTCTGCTAATGGGTGGGGTTGTGTTCCTGTCTTGCTAGTTGTTTCGCATGGGGTGTCCAGCACTGGAGCTTGCTGGTCGTAGAGTGGAGCTGTGTCTTAGCATTGATACAGAGGTCTCTGGGAGAACTCTCGCTGTTTGATATTACATGGGCCTGGGAGGTTTCTGGTGGTCCAATGTCCTGAACTCGGCTCTCCCATCTGAGAGGCTCAGGCCTGACACGCGGCTGGAGCACCAAGAGCCTGTGAGCCACACGGCTCAGAAAAAAAGGGAGAAAATGAAAGAAAGAAAGAGAGAAAGAAAGAAAGAAAGAGAGAGAGAGAGAGAGGGAGGGAGGGAGGGAGGGAGGGAGGAAGGAAGGAAGGAAGAGGGAGGGAAGGAGGAAGGGAAATGAAGTTATTAAAATAAATTTTAAAATATTATTAAAAATTTAAAAAATTAAAGAGTAATTAAAAAAACAAAGAAAGAAAGAAACCAAACCAAAAAACAAATCCACCAATGATAACAAGCGCTAAAAACTATAGTAAAAATACCCCCCAAAAAACGGACAGACAGAAACCTAGGACAAATGGTAAAAGCAAAGCTATACAGACAAAATTACACAAAGAAGCATACACATACACACTCACTAAAAGAGAAAAAGGAGAAAAAAATATAGTTATGTTAAAAAAAGGAAGAGAGCATCTAAATCAATAAACAAATCTACCAATGATAATAAGCTCTAAATACTAAACTAAGATAAACATAAAACTAAAAACAAATTAGATGCAGAAAGCAAACCCCAAGTCTACAGTTGCTGCCAAAGTTCACCGCCTCAATTTTGGGATGATTCGTTGTCTATTCAGGTATTCCACAGATGCAGGGTACATCAAGTTGTCTGTGGAGATTTAATCCTCTGCTCCTGAGGCGGCTGGGAGAGATTTCCCTTTCTCTTCTTTGTTTGCACAGCTCCTGGGGTTCAGCTTTGGATTTGGCCCTGCCTCTGTGTGTAGGTCCCCTGAGGGTGTCTGTTCCTGCCCAGACAGGACGGGAATAAAGTAACAGCTGATTCGGGGGCTCTGGCTCACTCAGGCCTGGGGGAGGGAGGGATATGGAGTGCGAGGCGAGCCTGTGGTGGTAGAGGTCAGCGTGACATTGCAACAGCCTGAGGTGCTCCGTGTGTTCTCCCGGGGAAGTTGTCTCTGGATCATGGGACCCTGGCAGTGGTGGGCTGCACAGGCTCCCCGGAGGGGAGGTGTGGATAGTGACCTGTGCTTGCACACAGGCTTCTTGGTGGCTGCAGCAGCAGCCTTAGCGTTTCATGCCCGTCTCTGATGTATGTGTAGATAGCCGCGGCTCAAGCCTGTCTCTGGAGCTCGTTTAGGCGGTGCTATGAATTCCCTCTCCTCGCGCACCCTGAAACAATGGTCTCTTGCTTCTTAGGCAGGTCCAGAGTTTTTCTGGACTCCCTCCCGGCTAGCTGTGGTGTGCTAACCCCTTCAGGCTGTGTTCATGCAGCCAATCCCAGTCCTCTCCCCAGGATCTGACCTCCGAAGCCCGAGCCTCAGCTCCCAGCCCCCGTCTGCCCCGGCGGGTGAACAGACAAGCCTCTCGGGCTGGTGAGTGCTGGTCGGCACCAATCCTCTCTGCGGGAATCTCTGTGCTTTGCCCTCTGCACCCCGGTTGCTGCCCTCTCCTCCGTGGCTCTGAAGCTTACCCCCTGCCCACCTCCCATCTCCGCCAATGAAGGGGCTTCCTAATATGTGGAAACTTTTCCTCATCCACAGCTCCCTCCAAGAGAGGCAGGTCCCGTCCCTATTCTTTTGTCTCTGGTTTTTCTTTTTTCTTTTGCCCTACCCAGGTACGTGGGGAGTTTCTTGCCGTTTGGGAAGTCTGAGGTCTTCTGCCAGTGTTCAGTAGGTGTTCTGTAGGAGTTGTTCCACACATAGATGTATTTTTGATGTATTTGTGGGGAGGAAGGTGATCTCCCCGTCTTACTCCTCTGCCGTCTTGAAGGTCCCCCCCGAATTGTAGTGTGTGAATTCTGTAGTACGTGCTTTATATCTCATAAAGCTGTTATATTCTTTAAAAAGATATATATGACAACTTTTCATGTAGTCAGTACTCACTTATCAGAAAATTATAGAGATGAAAAAAATAGGTATTTAATACCAATGCTAAGACATACATAAATTAAAGTTTATTAAGTTTACACATTACATGTACTTTCTAGACCTTATTTTATTTTATTTTCTCTCATTCTACACCCAAAGTCAGTTGGCTGGTTTTCCTACCAAAGGAGTATTAGAAACATTAAATTAGAAGATGGATAAAAGACACTCTGACATTAATGAGAAAGAAGTGAAAGTTGTCCAACTAACAGTAAGGATATAATAAAAAAAATAATTCTACATATTAGTAATGTAATTAGGGGTCATTTATTTATAGACCAAGCGACTGGCCACTCTACAATTGATATCCATAAAAAAGGTTGCAGTATTTAAGGGTTGTTTTTTTTTTTAACTTAAATTTACAATTCTATGTGTACTAAGGCAGGGAGGGCATAAATTTTTCAAAGTAATTTACTGCCAAAATGATTGGTTTCAAACAACCTTAATTTTGGATGTTTCAGCTACCTATAGTATACTTTTATATAATAATTAATTCCCCAGTTATTCCAAATGAAGTATAACATTGTTTAAAGCTTCCTTATGGCTAATAAAGGTAGACCAAGTAGGAATGTAGGAAAGTAGTATCTATACCATGCATATGTCTCCAGTGGAGATGCCTTAAACTCTTCATGTGTGTGTGTGTGTGTGTGTGTGTGTGTGTGTGTGTGTGCGTCTGTGTTTGTGTATGTGTGTGATGTGCAACCTTGGTAGTTACAGAAATGTCCTATGAGGGACCAGACATTTGGCCCTAATGACTTTATAATCCAAATCCAATGTCAACACAGGACATCTAGCTCCTCCAACTGTGATGTTATCACATTTATATACAGGCGACATCCACAGTTTATGATGCTCTTCATTACATTTCTTGATTGTCTGTCCAGTTCAACTTTTCCCTAAGCGATCTTTTCCAGTTAGTAACTAGATTGTTCAGAGTATTCCATATACAAAATGTATTGCTTGTTTCTGAATGTGTCCCACTTATATTTTAGGCAATAACAACAAGTTAAAGTCATTTAAGGAGAGGGAAAATAAATAGGGTTCTGGAAATGTCAGTGCTGGGAGACTGTGACTACGTGATCACATTCTGGCTTAGGGTTTCCAGGTGTTTGTGAACAGAAGGGTCCAGGATTTCTGGGAAAGAAGTTGAGAAATATACTTTGAACTGCTCAGTATTTGCAAGTTAAGTTTTATTATTTTCATTTTAGACTGTTATTTGTACTTGAGAATTCCTTCTAACTCTCTTAGTTTGTATTATTTCACATGTGGTTTATGACTCAGGTGCACTGATCTGTGAGCATTACTGACCTAGCAACCAGGGAACCTCAAAAATTGTACTAGACATGGACTTGTCAGCATGCTTGTAAATCCATATGAATATTGCCTACCTTAGAATCAACATGCAAACTTCTCAGCAGTACTAAATATTTCTCTCTTTTTACAATTGTGTGAGTTGTGAACATGTTTTCCCTTCTTTTAACTGTCTTGTATCTCACAATGTAATTATTTGAAGATAATTGCTTTCTCATAATTTCGAATAAAAAGTTCATTTTAGAAAATTAAAACCACTCATAAAAATACAAAGAAGGGAGTAAAAAGTTATACCTATTATCCCTCCCCCAAAATCAAATTATTGCTGTTATCATTGGGTGAACATCATCCCTCAAAAACAACAGCATTTTAGGGTGGAAATATTTGTCAGCTGCATCTAAAAACACTAAAATTTTTAGAAAGTGTTGCTGAGGTTGTTTGAAAGAAGGAATGAGTGCTTTCTTTTCCTATAGGGAAGTTGGATTTTCCTTGAAATAAATATGTAGTGCTTGGACTCAGAATTTGTGCCAAAGTGCACTAAGGTATTGGGAAAATTGAGTGTCTTTAAGAATTTCCCAAATAGTTTACTAAATGTTTTAAGGTTAGCCAAAACTGAGTATATGTATATATGTATGTATATATACATTTATATTTTGAAGTGGTATTTAAAAATTATACTTATGTCACCAAGGAAAATAGAGCCTCCTCCAACCTTTTACAAGAAGAAATAAATACCTTGAAGAAGCTGAGCAATTACTCCCAGGAAATTACATCTCTTAAGAAATAGTGAATTTTAAAAAAAGTCCATCTCACATTTTTCTAATAGCTGCTTATATTTCTTCTTTATCTCTGTCACGGGCAAAACTTAAGATGACCCCCAGTTATGCTCCCCTTTTGGTATTCACACCAGAAGGGATTGTATAACCCCTTCCCCTTGAGTGTGAGCAGGGCTTGTGCCTTGTTCCAAACCCATAGAATATGACAAAGGTGATGGAATGTCACTCCCTTGATTATGTCACATTATATGGCAAAGGTTATGAGATATCACCCCTGATTACATTACATTATATAAACTCAATCTTTTATGCAGACCTACACTAGTTTCTCCCACTCTCTTGATGGTACTGAAGAAGTAAACTGCCATATCGTGAGCTGTCTCTAGAAAACATGTAGCAGGGAACTACGGAGGCCTTCAAGATCTCAGTGACCCACAAGAACAAACCAGCAAAGACCCAAGTACCTCATTCCTCCACTCATAAGGAGAACAATTCTGACAACAACCTAAATGAGCTTGGAAGTGAATCCATCCCCAGTTTAGCTCTCAGGTGCAGATCCAGCTCTTGACTACACCTTCATTGTAGCCGTATAGAGGAAACAGTGCTCAGATTCCTGACCCATGGTAACTATGAGCTAATAAATGCGTGGTAGTTGAAGTTACAAAGCATGTAGCAATCTGTTAAATAGCAACAGATAACTAATATAGTTTTCTAAATCAAGTGTAAGTGTGGACAAAATATGGCATGGATACAACATATAGATGCAACAAATTGACAGTGTAGATAGTTAGAAGTTATGATTCAATATATTTCTCTTTTGTCTGGAAACAAAATGTAAGTCTGACAAAATGTTAGACTGATATAAAAGTGTTATACGTTATTTCATGGAAAGCCTAAACTATAACACCTACTGCTATCAGTAAATTTCCTGTATTCATTTGTGTGTGTGTGTGACAATATTTCAGTCATTCTCACAGTCCCCAGAGTAGGTAGACACAAGAAACGAGACTCTCTTATAGAGCGATCTACCCAGACTATAAGTTTTCTTGTATCATTCTTAATTATTTTATATTTATTATCTTTCATGATATGTAGAAGTGACAAAAATGGTTCATAAATGAGGGAGCATTGATATGAAAGGCTGCAGAATAAAAACAGATATAATTCATATAGTAAAAGACACTTCATAGATAGTAGCATAATTAATCCTCAAAATAACCCCATGTAGGATGGTTTCTCATGAACATTTTGTTGATTGTTAAGCAGTTTAAATGATTTATCCAATCACTCTTAGTATGTAGCAGAGTAGGAAGCTTTGATAATTAATTTTATGTCCCATCTTGACTGAGCCATGGGTTGCCCAGCTATTTGTCAAACATCATTCTGGGTGTGTCTTTGAGGGTGTTTCTGATGAGGGTAACATTTAAACCCATAGACTGAGTAAAATGAATTGTGCTCCCCAATGTGGATGGGCCTTATCCAGTCTGTGGAGCACCTGAATAGAATGAAAAGGCTGACTCTCCCACATGAATAATAGGGAACTCCTCCTGCCTGACTTCATTTGAGCTGGAACAGTGATTATTTCATCCCCAGGATGTTTGTCACCTCAGATAGTTTAAGAAAACCATTCCAATTCTATTGACCATGTCTATCTGAAATACAAATAATAAAGAAATAGTTCATATTTCATACTGACATCAAGACAATTATGTGAAAGCCAACATAAGCTTAAGAGAAATTTTTAGTTGTTTTACCATAGACAACTTACTCTGCTTCTCTTGCTTAATTTGTTTATCTGAAAATGGAGATGATGATGGTCATGGTCTCTCATGGAATTTGCTGTAACAATTGAAGTAACATATGCAACTGTATCTGTAATATGGTAAGAGCCAGTTGCATTAGCTATTAATAGATATGTGAATTCTTTGTAAGGTAAATATTATTTTAATTTTCAAACCTTGAATTGCATATGTAGAAAATATAGAAAATCAATGGCAGATTGCCTCAATGAAGAACGGCACTTTTTGTAATAATATAACAAAATAGAATTTCAATTTATTTTCAGTAAATAAATGCCAAATTACCTCAATCAGACCAAAGTGAAATGTCTTGTGCTTAATAAAATAATTGGTTTTTGCTTGTATATTAAATTACTGTTTGCCCACAAACTGCAGTTTCAAAGCTTATGCTGCCCTGCAGGTGAATGGAGTGCTAAGTGGGCTTACAGATAAACCATATGCCCTCTTTCATAAGCCTCCTTGTCCTGTCTGTGGCTCATTACTTTCCAGAACATCGTGGAGACCACAGGCTTACAATACAGAAAGCAGGTCAGTCAGAAAGCACTGAGGCAAGAATGCAGGGTTTCCTTGTGGTTTTGGTGATGCCTTATCTCCTTGTGTAGTAGCATGTAGCATGAAGCTGAAAGAAATATCTGTCTGACCTTAGGGGAGTTCTTGACCTCATAATCTGCAGATTCTCATGTTGCGATCTAGAGACTGATAGATCTGGCAGACTCTGTGTGCTTTTAGAAAAAATGCGCTAACAAATAAGAATCCCCATAGAGTTTTTAATTAACTCATTAACTATCTTAAACACCTGGGCTGAGCCCCTACAGAGAGCTGGTGTGTTGTCTGTACTGAGTCATACCTCACATGGTTAGAGAATGTGTCAGTCCCTTACCTAAGTATCCAGGGTCCTTCAAATCTGGCTCCCAAATAAGAGGCATCATGCTAAAATGAAAACGAATCTATAAGTCAGGATATCCAGATCTTAATTCTTCTGCCACTTAACTCTTTGAGCCCCTGTTGCTTAAGCTTTTCTGGGCCTTGGTATGCTCACTGTGAAGTTGAATCTATTGCAATCCCTATTAAAACAAATAGGAAAACTGAAGGTCAAAGAGTTTAGGTGTTTTGTATAAGGTCACACAGCCACTATGCAGTAGAATCAGGTATGTTAGCACCAGAGCTCATGTCCTTAAACCCTGCTATTAAAAGTGACCTTTTGGATGATTTAGGGGATTCCTTGCTAGAGAGTTCCCCATATCCAACCTGATAGGTGAGCTGGGCCAATAGACTGGGATTACCAGTTAACAAGGGAACCATGTTAAGATCTAAATTTTTACGTAGTCTGCAGTCCATTAAAGTCTGCTTTATCTGTGTATCCCTTGTCAGTCCTCAACTGCTAAGGTTGTGTTAATTTAAGCTGTTTATTTGGCTTAGGCATTTACTCTGTCAGGAATGATGCAGAAAGAAAAGAACATGAGATGAAGCCATTGTGCCTGCCCTCAAAGAAGTCATGGTCCAGCTGTGCATTTTTGGGAGGGAAACAAATGCATGACTGTAGGATAATTGCTGAGTGTGGAGAGAGGCACAGCTCTGCTGAAACACCCTGGAACAGTACCTAACTCATCCTCACTCAAAATTGTTTGAGGAGGTAAAATCTTGAGCTGAGTCTCATAGGGCTTCTCCCTATGAAAAGAAGAGCACAGCCTGTGCAGAGGCCTAGAGAGGAAAGAAAACAAGGTTTGTCTGTAGGGTTGCAATAGCATGGCATGACTTGAGTGAGTCAGAGAGGCTGGCTGAGATCATACTATGGGCATTTTTGTGACAGAGTCAAGAGCTTAGCTTTTATCCTGAAGGTTACATAAAAGCTCTTCAGGTTTTAAACCATGTGGTTTTCACTTTAGGTGGGGAGAGAGGTACTTTTGAGTACTACATTTAAAAGTCACATGGGATGCCAGAGAGAAATAATCAGATTTTTGAGGGAATTCCACATTATATTACATAAAGGAGCAGATGAAAGAATGGAGAAAGATTTTAGGCTGGAGGGGGTAATACCAATGCAAGACATCTGGTGCCATGTGGAAGAGGGAGAGAAAAATTTATTTGTGATTTCTGGGCACTAACAGAGCTATCAGTTATTAGAAACGTATTTCCATTCAACATTAAAATATATATATACCTCTAGATGTTTGGAGTTGTCCCAAGATGGGAAGGTTTGCCAGTTGCTTCTAGTTGAGACTATAAGAGCAAAGGCCTGGTAGGTACTTGGGTAGGTATATTTAAGTCTTCTGCAAAGACTCTATGCCCTCGTGGATAGCTTTGGTCACCATATGCAGCCACTGGAAAGTGTGCTGATGAAACAAACCAGCAAAAGGTCAATAGTGGGACAAATGTCCTTAAGGGCTGAGATGGAAGTTCAGATAATGAGAATTCTTTGTACTCACTGCAGACACATGCTTTCAATTAGAAGCAAATAATGAAGCGAAGGTCCTTGAAAATCTGTGGCCTTCACCTTGTAACCAAAAGTACATGATTCAAAGAGTTCTTGATTGGATCCTCCTGGCAAGGGACCTTACATCATTTTTTCTACCAGCTATCATGATTCTCAGGGCACAGACTCATCTTTACAGTTGCATTACTAAACATCTTTCTTTTATTTTTCTTTCCAGAAACCTGGAGGCAAAAATATAGTTCCTGAAATGCCACATTTTAATTAAAAGTATCTTTTGTTCCAGTTTTAAGCTGGAACAAAAATAATAATTGTGTTCATGTTTGGGTCTATAGTAATATTTATGTGATATGTATAATTATATATTATATATAATATATCTTTAATACATTATCTTATGATGTATAATATTCTAAAGAAAGCAATCTATGAGTAAAAGGATATTTATGGTGATGCTTCGGAAAATAAGAGAAGGGATGGTGTTCAAACAGCTCTTCTGTTAGTTTAGTATCCATTTCAGTGACACACAAGGGACAGTTTGGTGCCCAGATGAATTGAGATACAGAACCATTTTGCTTGACATTTCACTTGACATTTTGAATTAATTTGCTTTTGCAACCATGGAATTACATGTTGTTGATTGAAAAATTTAGAGCACTGTACTTGGGATCTATTAGGTTGCCAATATTTAAACGAAGTTGCCAATATTTAAACATTTCAACCTAAAAAATGGCAAATTATGTGGTTCAGCCTAAGAGAAGCCTCAGTTTGAATCTTTGCTGTACCACAAAGAGGCTTGAGTATTAAGTCAGTTATTCAACCTCTTAGAACCTAAATTTTTCTTGCCTGGTCAAATGTGGACAGTAGCAGCAGCCTATTCTAGGTGATGTGTGGATTAAATGAGACACTGGCTAGGGACACACTTTGAAAAAGGTAAAGTGGTTTGAATTGCCTTAGCATCCTCAAAAACAACAAGACTGTTATGTTTCTAAACTTTCGCTCCCTGATGGTTAAGTGATTTCTTGGTTAGAATACACAGAGGTTTACATGTTTTTATTTCTTTCTGGATGTGATATGACTTTTCTTTCATTTAATGTTTATTCTCAAAGCTATTTTCCTCCTTCCCTGGATTTACTGTACAGATGTCTTCTGAATGGGTAGAATATTTATACATTTCATTAACGATATGTACTCAGGCTTTCTGCTTTGTTCATCCAGTAAAACACTCAGTAGAAAATGTGTGTGAGGATTGTTCCCTTTACCATTGGGGAACTGAAATTAATTCCCTTACAATTTCTAAGAGCTTCAAGCATTTGTTTTATTTAGGAGTCAAACAGCTGTGCTGGCAAAGCTTTTATTATTGCTAATGTGCCAACATTGGTCTGACAGGACTTTCAACAACTTTAGTTTGGACTATGGTACAAGCCTCCTAAGGATCTTTCAACCTTCAGTTTCCCTCTGCTTGAAATCTGTTGTCCAGCTTACCCACAGAGTTTAACTTCTAATCACAAATCAAATCACGATATCCTCTGTTTAAGAAGAATCTTGCATGATTCCCCAGTGCTCAAAGGATTAAATTCTCACCTTATGGCTCATTATACAAGGCCTTCTTAAAATACATGTTGGTGACAGATTATCTCCTGCTTCTCCCCTTCCTTCTGAATCCAGCTTAAACTAAAGTCTATCATTATCTGAATGCTCCATTACAAGATTCTCTTCTCTCTGACTATTTACAACCTAGTTCTCTACATGGAAGGACTTCTCTGTCTTCTTTGACTAGCAAAATCATCCTTATAAGACAGCTCAAACGCTGTCTCTCTCTGAAATTCTCTTCTCCTCCCTGAGGCTATTAATCATTTATTCCTCTCTGTTTCCCATAGAATTGTGCTCATACTTTCCACTGTGATTATGCTTTTGCTTACCTTTCTCTCTTTCTCCAGTCTGTGACCTCTTATAAAGCAAGGACTCTTACTAACTCGTCTTTGCTTCCCCAGAGTCTAGATACTCATTGAACTTTTTTTTTCTCATTTTAAGTATAGAAGGAGGGTAAGTTTCTCCTGCTTTTACAGGTACATTTAGTCCTGCCTAAATGATCCACAATTACAGTTCCCGATTACTCAGTGAATGTTCCAAATGTCTGAAAGTCCCAGAGAAGAAAATTATTGAAGACTTTTCAAGAGCAAAGGGAATTTCAGATATAAGATTTCGGGGCAGGGTGTGACAGGGCATGTATGAGGCCCACTTCTCCAAATCTGACCATGAATAGAGAGAGCAGGGAGACGACCTGTCTTGGTATCTAGGAACAGCAGCTGGCATTTGAGGTGATCACTGGCTTAATGAGATGTTTGGTGTTATTCAATTAATAATAGCCCCAGAATATTCAGATTACAGAGAGTAATTGTCTAACTGTATTCTCTCCCAGAAAGAATGTATCAGCAATAGTTGGTTCATTCCATAGGATTTGGTTTTATGAAGGACAATGTCAAGCTACCATCGGCCCATAAATGAGATACCAGAGAGATGAGGGGTAGACATGACATCATTAATGTAATACTTAAAGAAATTGAAATAATTAGACAGGAGCAAAGAATAAGAGAGTTACCATATATTCAAATTCGGCCCTACATAAGTGATGAGTTGACACATGAAAGAGTGAGGGATGCATGTCCCATTGTTTCAGAAAGAGGGCCATTCATTACAGGGAGGGTATACTGTTACTGCATAAAAGGGAGACAAGCTTCATTAGCAAATGAGCAAGTGAAACTGCAAGATAAAATCGTTCTCTGGTATGAACAATCATGAACGGGATTTATAGTGGTAGGGTTAGACTAAACCTATGTTTGGTAAACATTCTTATGTGTAAGAATCACCTCTGATCTTGGTTAAATGCAAATTCTTATTCAGGAGATCTGGAGTGGATCCTAAGAATCTTCACTTCTAGCATATTCTCAGGTAATGTTGGTATTGCTGGTCAGCGGTTCATGCTTTGAATAATAATGAACAGGGTAATATGGACAAGTAGCAACATTTCACACCTGTTAGGAGCAGAGATTTCAGAATCAGAAAACCAAGATATTGAGTTTCAATCTAATATGCCTTTGGGAAATTTGCTTATCCTGTCTGCACCTTACTTTCCTCATCTGTAAAGTGGGAATCCTATTGCTCTTTTCATATTGTCTTGGTCCAGATTAAATGAGAAGATGTATGTGGAACATCTGATGCATTGCAGCAGCTAGTAAGCTTCTATAAAATGTTAGTGATTGTATTTTAGCTTTGACAATATTGTGTATTCCATTTCTAGGATTGTATTATTCTTATTTATTTCTGAACATATCAGAAGAGTAAAAAGACAAAAACTGCAATGTGAAAATCAATGAAGGTACATTCTAATGTTCTGATAATATAACTCTTTTTTTTTTTTAACTTTTTTGGGTTTATTTATTTATGGCTGTGTTGGGTCTTCGTTTCTGTGCGAGGGCTTTCTCTAGTTGCTGCAAGTGGGGACCACTCTTCATCGCGGTGTGCGGGCCTCTCATTATCGCAGCCTCTCTTGTTGCGGAGCACAGGCTCCAGATGCGCAGGCTCAGTAATTGTGGCTCATGGGCCTAGTTGCTCCGTGGCATGTGGAATCTTCCCAGACCAGGGCTCGAACCCGTGTCCCCTGCATTGTCAGGCAGATTCTCAACCACTGCGCCACCAGGGAAGCCCCTGATAATATAACTCTTTAATAAAACTCCATCTAGCTTCAGCCCAGTGCAAAATTATCCTTCTGATGAATAACTATTCATCCTTCAAGATTCAACCGAGATACCACCTATTGTACACCTTCCCAATCACAATGAGGGGATTATCACTCAACTTTTTGGTCCCTCTGCTATATCTACTGCAGAAATCTCTTAAAGCATCCATCATAAAGTTATGAAAACAACTGCTTAACTACAAACACATCTCCTCCTCTGAATTCGGAATTCCTTGAATTCAGAGACTAAGCTGTTCACAGATTATATCCCCAACATCTGTATCTAGCATATATCATGGTGAATAATGGGTCCTTTCAAGTAATTGGTAATTTAAAATATAGATGAATAGTCAAAGTCATTAATGAATTGAGAAAAGTCAGTCCTTGGTGCTCACATTTTCCTTTCAAAATCTCCCTGCCCTGTTCTGGAATTCTCTGTCTCATTAGAGTGGAGTTTTGTCCCTAGATGTGCTATAATAAGGGTCTCCATTAAGATGTTTTCAACAAAAATATTTAATATTTGTCTTCTTTTTGAGAACTTTGTATTTTAACCAAGGTTTATAGGAGAGATACAGACACATGTGAAGATATTTCTGTGCAAGAACAAACCAAGGACTAACAAGTGGGATAGATATTTGGGGGAAGTTCTAGACAATTCAAATGCTCTCCAAATGATGAATATTCAAATTAGTTTGTTCACAGATTACCTCTGTACCAGTTCAAGAGTAAAAATTAGAAAAAAAACCCCAAAACACTCTGTGCTTTTGCTATTGTTTGCTGGGAAGACACTCCATTTTTTTGGCACCAACTACTGACATACTTCATCCACTCAACCAAGAGAGCCTTATGCAGAGTATAAGTGAACATCCTATAAGAAAACACAAATGGCTGGGAAATTAGATCCTCCAGGCTGTAAAGAATTTTTGAGGTCATTTTGCCAATCTTTATGTCTCTAGAGGACAACAGCTTTCCTAAAATACAAGGCAGTCCCATATTTGTATCATCCCTGTGGACTGAGACATTTTGGTTTACAATTCTCTCTGTGCAAATACTTTCAAACAGTACAAAAGAAAATAAGGTGAGGGATGGTACAAAACCTGTGTCCTGTGCCAATGGCAGCTATTAAAATCACAAACAGAATAGAAAGATCAATCTCTGCAACTCCTTGTGAAATAAACTAAAAATAAACTGTCAGGCACTGTGCTAACCTCTTTAAGTGCATTATCATTTTGGCTTGTTCTTACCAAACATGTAAGAAGTAGATGCTATTACCCATTTTAGATAATAGGAAAGCTCTCTTAGAGAGGTTCGGTAATACAGTTAATGTCAGATCTTTGTGCCTGCAGAGTACCGACTGCACAGCAGTACTCTATGCTCCCCGCCCACAGAAGCACTGTGATACTCTGACTGCACAGCAGTACTCTATGCTCCCCGCCCACAGAAGCACTGTGATACTCTGACTGCACAGCAGTACTCTATGCTCCCCGCCCACAGAAGCACTGTGATACTCTGACTGCACAGCAGTACTCTATGCTCCCCGCCCACAGAAGCACTGTGATACTCTGACTGCACAGCAGTACTCTATGCTCCCCGCCCACAGAAGCACTGTGATACTCTGACTGCACAGCAGTACTCTATGCCCCCCGCCCACAGAAGCACTGTGATACTCTGACTGCACAGCAGTACTCTATGCCCCCTGCCCACAGAAGCACTGTGATACTCTGACTGCACAGCAGTACTCTATGCCCCCCGCCCACAGAAGCACTGTGATACTCATCTCCAAAATGGCGGCATCCTTTGTGTAAAATCCTTGAGATTCTAGAAAGATACATAGATAGAAACTTTCCAGATAGAATATTTATCTCTTGGAATCTTAAATATTAACAGCAATAGTGTTGTTTCCTTTCTTTTTTTTCTTTTTCTTCACTTCTTAAGCAAATATCTTAGACGTAGAATCAACAGATTTCCCTGCATGTCTCTCTAAAGCTGCTCGTGGAGTTTTATTCTCAGTGCTGGCCACAAAGTCCTTTAAATAGCCCTGCCTGTGTTTTGTGGCTTTCATTACCCTTCTCTTCTTAGGTTCTGTAGGCTAAAGCTATGGGACACACATGAAGGGACATAAGGTTAACCCTAGCATGAGGCAGTCAGGGTCAGCAGAGTCTAGCATTAGGGCCTGCAGTGACCATCTCTTATGTGACCTTACTTAATACTGCTCTTTAGCTTTTCCCTTGTCCTTGAGTTAAGGGACTTCTAAATTGTGGGTGGTTTTTTTGTTTGTTTGGTTTGGGTTTTTTGTTTTCATTTTTTAATTTTTATATTCAGTACAGCTGAGCCCACTGAGAGGGTCTGGCAGGCCCAATGCCCAAGTTTGTAACTGAAATTGGGTGGCCTGACTTCATTTTCAACTGGTACATGTTTTTTACTATTTCTCCTTTAAGAAAAATCAACAAATGGTTTATGATGCCTTTCAAAGAGATTGAATGAGTGGAAATCAGGTTTAGCCATATTATTATGGCAACTAAATACCCTGGGTTTTCTGGGACAGATCCAATTTCAAATATCCTATCTCGTCCCCCAGTTGTATATTAGGTCAGTATTTCCTGATTTTTGATTAAGGAGATACACTTTGCTCAGCTAGCATAATAGAGAAAGAAGCCTTTTTGAACATCAAGTTTTGGCCAGGCATTTAAAATTGGAGATGTGTGTGTACGTGCATGTACATGTATGTATATATTCATGTGCACATACATATATATATGTGTATATGTGTACATATTTATCTATCTTTATATAGGTATCTATAGATATAGCTATAGACATAGATACTTGTGTGTATATATATATATATCTAGATACAGAAACAAATATTGTCCTTATCATATTCACATTATACAAGTGAGAAAATTGAAGCTTACAACTTTCTCAAGGTCTACTGCTTTTGAGTAGCTAAAATGAGATTCCAATTTTGTAGTCTGGCTTTAAAGCCTATAGTCATTATTCCCAATCTTCCTAAATCTTCCAATTTATTTTTGAAGTACAAATTTTCTTTCTTCACCTAGCTTATTCCTTCTGAGAACATGCCCCAGGCTCCTGGTCATCTGACTACAGATGCCCCGTGAAGGGGTAACTTGCCTCATCCACAGCCCTCTATCTATTCTGCCCAGCCTCCTGCCCTTCCTCTTTTCCTAACTCCTGAAAATCTTGCTCCTGCGAGATGTGAAATCAAACATCACACACCTTAGCTGGCGCCTGCCTGAAGAGCTATGATTGATTGCCACGCACTAATTACTTGGAAGGTTTGAGAGTGGGTGCAAGAATAGAGGTGATCACAGAACAGTTAAAAAGAGATTTGTTTCTCTTTTTGCTGCTCCCCTGTCATTTGCAAATGTCTGTTGGTTTCTTTTCAGCCTGTTTGTGCTTAAGAATCCTGCTGAGATGACACTTGGTGGTTTGAAAAGCCAAGGTTGCGCCTGCATTTCTGCAGGTAATTTAGCAGTGGATACATGGGAGGATCATCTGCAAGGCTCACCATAACCTTTTTAAAAATCTGTAACAATCTGTAACAATATTACCTTAACAATAAGGTAATATTTTTTCAGTGAGAACATAATTGATGAAATAGTATTTGTTTTTCATTAATATGTGCTTTGACTATCCAGTTATATTTACCTTACAGCTTCTTTTAAACACATCCAGGGAAACCATCCTGGAGATACTTAATAGCCAAAAAGGTAAACATAGAGTTTAAGTAATTTATTTAGCAGATACACCCATCAGGTATCATCATTGGCACCTTTATATATGTCACAGAGGAAAGAGTTGAAATTAAATTTTTCTAAGGAAAATAACCTACACAGGTTCACAAGATTCAAAATTGTAAGAGTGACCCCTAGTGACCATGTAACTGCTTAAATCTTTACTAAAACAGTGTAGTGTTAAATGTGAGCATCTGAACAAAAAGAGGGCATAGTTTCTTTATCATAAAAAAAAAAATTACTCATTTTGAATTCAGTTATATTTCAAATTAATACTTTGAAAATAATATGATTTTATGGCAAAACTTTGATTTATTCTGGGTAAAATATATATCACTTGTCTATTCATCCTTCAGTTCAAATCAATGAACCTGCATTGTGAACATACTGGGTGCAAACTCTTGAGAAAATTCCTAAGGATGTAGAGATAAAGGTCTCCTCGTTGTTTCTATGGTGCTCAGAGACTCACCAGGAACGAGACAAGCAAACTGGATCATTGCAGGGCAGTGGGGTGCTGTGGGCATTAGTATAACGTCAGGGCCTCTAAAAATAGAACTGTTGTGCAATGGCTGGGTGGCCATTCCTGGGGAGGGTAGGTTGGAGTAAGATTTCACCAATGGGAAGCAAGAGAGAGCAGCTCTACCTGCGCACAGACACATGAAAGTAACACGAGTCTGTATAAGAACCACAAGTATTTCAGCGGGGCTGGAGCATATGGAGCTATAAAGACATGCAAAAATGGGCTTGAGACACAGGCACAAGATAGCTCAGGAAAGGCCTTGTACATCATTCTTGGTCATTCTGCTGAAGGCAGTGGGGATAGACCTAAGCAAGGAAGTAATGTCAATGGATTTGCATTTGGGAAGAATTATCTGGCATCAGAGCAGAGCATAGTTGAGGCTATCAAGACTAGTTACACAAAGACCAAATAGGTGGCTTCTAGCATCTCCACTATGGGAAATGTTATGGTTCTTCTCTCTTAAGGTAGATCACAGATACGTGGACAGGCACTTTATTCTTCATTAAAATTTGTATTACTAGTCAATATAGAATGTTTTTAAAATGCACAGTAAATTAATGTTAGCATTAATTTTAATCTGGTGTAAATGTACAAACCATATCTGTGTGTACATATATGTATATATTTATATATACATATATATCTATAAATTATTAGCATACACTAGCACACACATATACTCATGATATTTAATAATGAAAAGGTATATATTTTGGTTATATAGCCACATAAACATTCATTCAGATATATTAACTATATGAACTACAATACGACATTTAATTTTAGAATCAAATCTTTTAAATCTTCATTACATGGATATTTTAAATGAATTAGAATGTAGCTGAAGAAACTGTTGTATCCCTAGGTTGTCCAGATACAGGTCAGAAATCCAAATCTGGAACTATAGGCCTTGAGTTGATGATTGAATGTTCACCTTTGTGATACATGAAAATACCTAGCTCACCCTCCTGCTTCCTGTCTTAGTCTGCTTGGGCTTGCATAACAAAATACCTCAGACTGGGTGGCTTAAACAACAGAAATTTATTTTCTCACCTTTCTAGAGTCTGAAAGTCCAAGATCAAGGTGTTGGCAGGTTTTATTTCTCCTGAGGCCTCTTCTTTTGATTTGCATATGGCTACCTTTTTACGGTGTCCTTACATGGCCTGTTTTCTGTGCCTGTGCACCCCTGGTGTCTCTTCCTCTTCTTATAAGGACACCAGTCCTATCTGATTAGAGCCCCACCCTCTGCCCTCATTTAATCTCCAAATATAGTTACATTAGGAGTTAGGGCTTTAACATATGAATTTTGGGGAAACACAATTCATTCCATAACACTGCCACGTTTTCCTGATCAGGAAATGCAATAGCAAGAAAATGCGTCTTCCAAACTCATATTTTATGGAAAGGTCTTGAGCACAATCAGAAAAACTGCTTTTGGTAACTGAGAAAGCAATTGTGTTAGATATTATAGCGAGGCTGTGGTGTGCTGCCCATATGCCCACTTCAGAATTAAGACACTCATTTCTCCAGCTGCTGGGAGTGCTACCTGCTGAGGGTTCAAAGCTGAGTTCCTCTCCAGAATTTCCCGAAGCCAAATGCAATTGCCTTTCCCAAAGTCTTATTCCTTGGTTGGTGGTAGTCCCCATCCAATACTGGGGATTAGATTAGTCAATATAGGCTTCTAAGGCCTAGTCCTAATATAGATGGGACAACTCTGAAGGGACATTCAAGGTCCAGATCTCCCCATGATGATGACTTAATCCCTCAGTGAGACTGCATTGCAGACCATCTTCTACCTCATGTCCAATTCTGCTTTGGACCGTTCTATTCTAAAGTGTAGAAGAGACAGCACTCTGTTGCTTCTGAGAACATTGAATACAGATTTGTCTCACTGTTCTCAGGGAATCCAAGTAAAGTTATTTCAAACATAGAATGTCAAATGGAACTGAAATAACCCATCCCATTTTAATGCTACCAAGCCTTCGAAATCGAGTAAATTGTTCATATCTATATTATGTTTTTAATTACTATTGAGTATTCTCAGTTATTAGCTTGGCATTACATTCCACTGTGCTATAAGTACCACAAGGACAGGAATTTTATTAAACTGGTTCTCTAATGCATTCGTAACAGCAAACAATATACCTGGCATATTGGGCATACTAAAACACTGTAGTGAAATAATGGTTTATTGCATCTTCTCTAGAAAGCAAATAAAAATCTTGGTATAGCTTTGAGCAATTATTACATATCCATCAAAGCCTGGGTCAAAAGCTATTCCTGCATGATGTTTTTATTGATTTATCCCAGGTAAAAGAATCAATTTTCACCAAACATTCTCTGTTGCTCCTTTGCAATAGCTATTACTTCAGACCTTCTATTGTAATTATTTGGCTCCTACCATCTATTGTAGTTCTTTGGCTCCCTTTGCTATATTTTTTTTATTGGACAGCAAAGTGAGAAGTTGAAAGAGGGGAATTGTGTCCATTCCTCATTATAAGTCAAGAATGTGTGGAGAAGGTAGGCCAGATGTGGATGGAACCTTTTAAAACACAAATATTTGGATTGATCCTGGGGTTTGGAGCTCTCTTTACGTTGATCAGAGAACAGCTTTTATTGTGGTATCCCCTACTGTGCCTAAGAACAGGTTCCCTTCATGGTACAGTTAACTTCTAATGGCTTTAGTCTTTTATCCTTCTTCCTGTCTTATATTTCAAATAGTGGAATTTCAAGCCTCAGAACAGAAGGGTAGAGGTGGGCATGAGCTCTTTCAAATAATGCAGCCATATCCCTCATATTAACCTGTTCTCAGAGCTAGTAAACCCTACCTACCTTTATTCTGACAGTCTTATAGATCAAGGACAGTGTGTAATTTTACAGCAGCCACTTTTGACTGCCTGATCTCGTGCTCTTCAATCTAACAGGCCCATCAATGCATAAGGTAGCAGGAAGGAGACCAATACAAACTTTACATCAGGAAGTGCCAAATCCTCTCGATGTCCCCTGCATTGACTGACTCATGCTGTCATCCAGTTCTGGTCTGTATGCAATTCTTGAGATCTGATATTTCTCTCTCATTCTTAGAACTGGGCTTGCCATGGAGTGTTGGTGGAATGCTCAGCTTTCTGTAGGAAATAGTTAGAACTCACTCTCTGACTTTCTCTGCTGTTTGATATTTGAGACAATGAGCTGTTTTCAACAAATATGGAAAACGGCCGTTTATCAGTTAGCTTCCATCTTCATTCGGGTTCCCAGAAACAGGTGCAGAGATGGAGATCTGCATGCAGGACTGTTATTGGTGAGGATTCCCTTCCATATTGTCTTAAACTATGGGGAAATGGTTTTTATTCTCCTGCATAGAAAAGACATTTGATGCAGTCTGCCCCCTGGGAAGAGGATGTGATCTTGACAAGACAACTGTCTTCATCTGAGGCAAATCTCCAAGATGCTTGACAGCTGAGGGCTATCAGCTGACAGCAGTGCCAGTAGCTGAGGAATAAGTCCTTCTGTCTTAAAAGGAAATCTGGACAGCGTTCCACATGGTCCACTATATTCGGTAAGGGCCAAGATCCTGTCTGTAGAAGAAAATGTCTTAATACCTTATTATTTGGAAACACATCATAAGAAAATGTTCAGTCCGGTGACCTTCCTGTGAGAATACCATAGTATTATCAAAGTGTGATGCTGGAAACACCACCACTATGGAGAACACATTGACCGCTTATTTTAAATGTTTCCTGTCAGAAATACTGAATAAGAATCTCTGGAGATGGGATTAAGTATCTTCTATTAATTAGCACCTTCCCCAAACCAGATGAAACAGGCTTTCCTAAATTCTACAGAAAAGGCTGATATGTAAGGGGGAGTCCTCTCCAGGTCCTAAATCAAAGCCATCTTTACTCATATCTTTGTGTGTGTGTGTGTGTGTGTATTGAATGAATGTTACTAATTCATTGTGATAATGTAGCACACATAGTAATTAAAGAGCATGTGGTATTTTAAAGCTTATTTTAATGAAAAATTTGATATTTTGAAGATTCAGGGTATTTTGTTGTTGTTATTAAAATAGACTTTGGGTACTGAAAAATCTTTGAAACTGGAATAAATCCTTTGGAGTGTAAGGCATTTAGAAATTTAAGCATCCGTAAGCAATCTCAGATATCTAAAGTCATTTGAAAGGCTTTAGACAAACGGGAATTTGATTGAATGGCGGACAACAGTCAATAGCCAGCTAGTGACACCCAGCTAGTGATAACCTAGGATTTACCTCACAAAATGGTTTTGTGCGTAGGGACTGTGAGAGGTAATATAAATGTCCTCCAATATAGGGCATGATTTTTTTAAATCATCACAATGAATTATCTTTATTAATTCTATCAGCCCCCATGCCTTTACATACCAACTCAATGCTGATGACTCCAAATTTATATCTCCATCCCTAACATCTTGGCTAAACTCCAGATTTATTAATTCAAATGTATATTTGAAATCTCCCTTTAGATTCCATATTGTTGTCACCTGATCATTGACATGGTCAAAAGCAAACCTTTAATCCTCTATCCCCATCTCTCAAACTTGTTTCTTTGCTAGTCTTCCCGATTTCAGTAAATAATAGTAATTTCTAGTGTGAAATTGGTCACACTAGAAAATTGGAAATCAACTTTGATTCATTACTACTTCAAACCTTCCTTACACCTAAACAAGTGTAATAGCCTCCAACTTGTCTCCCTTTCACTCTTCTCTCCACCCCACTCCCATATTTTCTCCCCACAGCAGCCAGTGCCATCTTTTAATAATATAAATCAGATAGTGTTATGACCCTTCTTAAAAACCATCAACGGCTTTCCATCATTTTATAGATTTTATGACATACCAGTGCCTCATAGCCTACACGTCTCTACTTGGTGGCGCCCCTGTCCATCTTCCCAAATCTTTTGTCATTCTTTTCCTTGGTCAGTTTTCAAGGCACACTGGCATTCTTATTGATTCTGGAAGACAGAAAACCTAATTCCTGTCTTGGGACCTTTTTTCTTTCTTTCTCCTCTTCCCGAAATGTTCTGGCTCCAGATCTTTCCAGAATGGAGTCTTGATCGTATTCAGATAGCTGCCCAAATGTTACTTTTCAGACAGGCTTTCCCTGACAACCCAATCTACATTAACCTAATCACCCACCCTCTGCATTTTTCTCTAACACATCACCTTGTTTTATTCATTATATTTAACACTCTACTATTAATTTATTAAGACTATTCTGCTCCCAAGGTAATGCAAACTCCACAGAGCAAGTGTCTTGCTTAACTTATTGGCTGCCATGGTTTTAGCTTCAGGAATAATGCTTTGCATAGTGTAAATGCTCAACAAATATTTTTGAATTAATGAATTAATGGTGCTCATGATAAGAACAATTAATAACATGTATTAGGTACTTAATATGTACTAGTTATGAGCAGTTTAAATGCATTATTTATCCCATTCTTGCATGACCTTAAGAGACACTACTATGCTAAGTAGAAAATTAAAGTTGTAAGAAATTATATTATGCTGTATAATTTAGTTTAGTAACTTTGTGTGTGACTTTATTTATAATATAATTACAAATATAAGAGGTAACTAATTTTTTATAAATTTTTACATCATTTTATGGTGAAAAAGAATATGCTAGAGTAGTGTTTGTTAATTGGAATATTTGTATAGAATCCAACCATATTCCTTGAATATGTCAAGAGTCTACTTACTTGAAGCAAATTGATCAGTACTGGAATTAGAAAATTTTTCAGTCACACACAGATCTTTTGCTAATGGGACTTATTCAAGACATTTTAACCAGAATTGATTTTCCTCTATTAATATAGAGTATTGTGAAAATGTCCTCAAATTTTTGTGGAAAATAATTCATGGAAAAAATAATCATTGGCTATAGAACCTCATAGAACAATACTCTCAGGAACAAATTAAAATACATTATGGTGGTTTGTTGATAGTAAATACATCATTCAGTACTTAGTTACCAAGTTTAATATGTTTTTTAGAACTTGGAGCTATTAAAACTTATCAAAAGTACCCCATTAAACAATAAAGTTTTAAGGAAATAGAGTTGCAATTATTTAAATTATCAAAATAAGCCTGCTTAAGTTTTGTCTTCAGAGGTTTAGTAAAGGAGCCATCATGCCACATTTTGGGATATGTATTCCTCCCTCATAACTATTTACTCAAAAGAATCATATGAGTTTCTATCTTGGCTATGTAAAAAAAATAAAAATTAGTACCTCCGAGTTGGACTAAGGCACTGAGAGTTTCAAGATGAGGATTTCTGGTAAACTCCCTGAGTGTTAGCTAACTATACTTAATGTTGTACTCTTCTTCCAAATATGTTGAATGTGAAGTGTAGATCATTGATTTGAGCAAATGGGCTGAGAATTTAAGAATGTTGTATAATAATTAGACTTAAAACTATAATTTAAAAGCGTTTTATTAATTTTTTTTGGGGGTTGGGGCAGTAAACTTGACTTAATCCCAGTAGAATCTGAGATTCGATTCATGGAAGGAGGTAATTAACCAGCTTTGATCTGGATGCCTCTTTATTTGTTTTCTTCATGATATTTACAATTGTTAAAATGCATATTAATAACAGGAGAAACTGGGCCCTTACTAAATTCCACGTCCTTTTAACCATTCTCTTTGGCAGATATCATGATCCACAATTTTTAAAAGAGAAAATTGAGACTCAGATAATTAAATGAATGCCCAGAGAGGACACAAAACTGAGGTTCAAATTCAGGTCTTCATACTTTAATACCAGTGTCCATTAGAAAACACTGCACCCCAGTCTATGGTACTCCTTACTCCTTGGCCTGTTCTTTATCCCACTTCTTCTATTTCTTTATATATAAATTCAATGCAATGGCACTTAGTAATCATCCTTGTGTCAGAGCCTATATGGGTACCAAAGACATAAGAATACAGAGTTGGATGTGATTCATAAATTTGTGTTAAGAATTAAATGCAAAAATTTTTTTGTAAAATGCTAAGGTCATTGACTAGGTTATATTAATGCTCAATAAATCATTTAATTTCTTTCTATATTATGATCATCACCATCATCATCAATATTCAGGTACTATTCCTGCATCAGGGAATTTAAATATAATGGAAATAACAATTATAAAAACAAAATCATCATAGCAAAGAATTTTGATAGATGGAAGAGGTGGTATAAGTTTAGGAAATGATTCTTAGAGTATTTTGCTTAAGACACATCTTAAACTTTGAGTATGATTTAGCTGACCAGAGAACAAAGAAGCATCAACATTAAAACTTTCTTGAACAGAAACACCAAAGAAATTCTTAGGATCCCAAATCAAGTTGCCCCTGAAGATGTGAACTTGAGGCTGAGTAGATGGTAGTAGAAGATTTCTCTCCAGGAGATTATGATCCTCCCACTTCAATGCAGGTCATCAAAGCTCCTGTGGTTGGTAAAGCTCCCAGTAGAATAAATCCCTTCAGAAGTATCAGATTTCCCTGTAAAAGAGAACAAAAAGAGGAAACTCTGTGGTGGTCCACATGGATTCCTCTCTTCCAAAATACCCCTTAGATCTAAAATATTCTGCCCCTTATTGAACGGGGAGGCTTGTTCTATGGCTTTATAGAAGCAACAACTCCATTAATACGTGTTCTGGACACTGCCTTTGTGAAACTGTCTGGCATTAAATTGTCTGATCTCAGTCCTTCCTGTCCCTGCCCAACCATGGCAACTTGCGATGATTTTCTTTTTCTAGTCACAGATTAGTTCAGCTAGGATGAATCTGATTTTCACTTAAGTCTGTGCAGATTTCCACCTGTGAGCCACTGCTGGGTCTGCTGGGTCCCTGCCAAGGACGCTTCCTCACCTGGAATCTTGTTTAGAGTTTCAGGCAGAAAGTTGGCAGCTCAGGTGTTTGTAGTCATAGTAACTCCAGGGGAAAATTAAGGATGTACACGCATGAATGTCTGGCCCCGTGAATGTGAGGCTGTCTTCCTCTATTCATCCTTCTATCCATTCATTCACTGATTCATCCCCAAAACATTCATCAAGAATCCCCTATATGTCCTACGTTGTGTTTGATGCTGGAAATGTCAAGCTGAAAATTATTTAGGTGCTGCCTTTGAAGAGGTCATTCATCATTTGATCACGAGGAAATGTTATTGAGACTTTTATACACCAACCCTTCACTAGACAGGTCCTTGAAATGCGGAGAAAAGATAAATAGGAATTTGTGCCTATCCATACAGTATGTGTTGTCTAGAAAATCCAGAAAAAAATGAGCACCCACTATGCAGTGCTCAGTGACATATAGATTATTTCTAACGTACTGATATAAATAGACATAAAAACAAACAACTTCATTACAGAGAGAGAAATGCCACATAACTATGTAACAGTTGTCCTGGAACTATTTTGACCTACCAGGCAAAATATTCAGCAGTGTCTGGAGACATTTTTGGTTGTCACAGGTGGGGAGTGCTACCAGCATCTAATGGGTAGATGACAGGGATGCTGCTAAACATCCTACAATCCACAGGGCAGCCCCCTACAGCAAAGAATTATCCAACCCAAATGTCAGTAGTGCCCGGGCTGAGAAGCTCTGTGTATAAACATACCCAATTATGAGTGCAAAAAAAAGTTGGATTCACTGTCTTGGGAGCTAGAAAAGTCTGTCCGAAGAAGAAAGCATTTCAGTTTGGAGATTGTGGATTTCATCACAAATTAGTGTGAGTGCTCATGACCCTGAAACATTGTAGACTAAACACTGAATAACAGAAAATCCTTTTTTGTGTGTTTATTTTCACCCAAAACTACTGGGGAATATTTTTCCACGTAATTTTGTTAGATATTCCCTCTAACCCTGTGAAGTATGTAGAACAGATACAATTTTCCTGTGGAACTTAAAACTCACAGAAATTGTGTTTTGTTTATTTCTATCCCACTTTCCCCAAGTCACAACCCTTAGTGAATGGCGTTCCTCATCAAGTCTAATAACGGCTTGAAACATATCAGTCTACTCCAGCAGTGAAGAGAGAGGGGAATTCTCATAAATTCTTCACAAAGTAAAATGATAATATGCTATTGGACAGAAAGTTGCATTTTAGGGGATTAAATATTAGGTGCCTTGTGCATTTTTCTATCTCACTAGAGTCCGTCCACCTTCCAGGCATACCCTGGTAAAATAATATGTCAAACCCCATCATTTTGAATAGGGAGGGCAATTAGTGATGCCTATTCAGACGTTTGATAAGGGTGCTTATTCTACAGAGCACCCCCCAAAAAAGTGGCCAAGAAAAACAGATTTGTGCAGAGATAGCATTTGTCAAGAAAATGAATACAGAGAGAATGTGGTTGAACTTTATTAGGCATATCTCAAATAGGCTTCCCACCTGCAGTCAACACCAGCATTAATCAGGAAGTTAACTCTTCAGATACTGTGCACCAACTAGAGGTTTGGCTGGGGCTCAGAATCACTTGACCACTTGACCATTTGTAGCTCTTTCCTTCCTAAACATATCACTAACTTCTGCTTATCCTATCTTCTAAATATTTCTCTAATCTGTTCTTTAATCTCTACTGTCAGTGCACACCTAGTTTTAGCCATTGATTATCACCTTTTTAGTGTCTTCTCTATCCAGGTAACACAGTAAACTATGATCTACCTAATATATTTATCTAAATTCACAAACTTAAGTGCATTTATTTAAAAAGAAACCATATATGTTCCAATCATGAATGGTAAAAAATAGTTCAGAACAGAAAGAGAAGATAACCTTAAAGTAATTACAATTTTAAAAAAATGAATTTTTTAATTCTAGCTAGAAACCATTGCCTAGAGGTCAGCTCTGACTGCTGAGATGGGGGATTAGCAAGTTTTAAAGAGGTGTGAACAGCCGTCACCAAACTGAGACCTTCTACTTTGTGTAATCAGGAGGACTGAAATAGCACTGGAAAAGGAAACTCATTGTGTAAATAGTGTTGTTTTTAACCTTTTCTGCACCCTGTAGTATACCCCATGCCTCCCCAGTGGTATGGGTACTTCATTTTGGGAAATGCTGGTTCAGGGCTTGTCATCTTAGCCTGGACATTTAGCAAGGCATTTAAATTAGTCTCTCTGTCCAGGCTCTTCCAAAATACCTGCCACACTAGGGACCCACATGACCTTTCTTTTCCACAAAAGGTAGAGATATTTTTTTTCTTATTTACCTTTATAACCTCAGTATCCAGTTCAGTGGTCTCATTGCTTGGTGTGTGTTTCCAATAAAATTTGTTAAACAGAACTGGACTTTTTCTCTGAATTTCTAAAAGGTGTGATTCAAGTTAGTACTAAAAAACAAGCATAGTGGGGAGAAGATTGAAATGCATAAATGTTTTTTCTTCCTTTTTCTTTAGCCAATAATAATAACTAAATTTATAATATAAAACTTGTTCATAATATTTATAAGATAAAACAGTGTCAGGAAATGTGCTAAATAGTTGCAAATACTAACACATGAAACATACCAGGAAACTGGAGTACACTGCGGTTAAGTATCTTGCCCAAAATTTCATACGTGGAAGAGCCAGAATGTTGCTGGATTTGACCATGGGTAGGCTTCTGAGTCACTGCTTCTAGCCATCTTCTGAGTAGCTCAAAGTTGAATCCATTCTGTTAGAATTGTTGCTTTGGGTAGGCACGTATTTACCAGATTTTCATCCTTCTCATACTTTAGATAGAATGAGTGACACTGATGCAGAGAACCAATTCTGTATGAAACACACACAAACACAAATACTCAGGTTTCTGTCAATGTGGTTAGCAGTGGAGCTGCTATTACCATTACTAGTCATGTATATATAAAATATTAACATAAATAGTAATAATTAAATAATTTAATAATTTTAAAATAAATATTTACATATTTAATACAGAAGAGGACAAGAAGGAAAGAGTAACTTTGCTAAACTGTGTATGAATAGTTTCTGGCTTTTTATATTATGAGGCCAAATTTTCTTCCCATGTTGGACGTTAGTTCAATAAAATACCATTGGGTTCTGAAACATGCTTTGTGTGGATTCTATAAAATGGTCTTTGGTGGCTTGTGCTAAAAATGAAAAGAAAAAAAGGATTACATGTTTTCAGACCCATCTTGAAAAGAGTTTATGATATCAACAGTTTCTCTTTCCCATTTTCAGGGCAGAAGGAAATCTAGATTCCCCTTGCAAGACACAGCTTGTCACAAATGCTAGACTAAACATTCAGAAATAAAGGTGAGCTCCAGGGAGAACATTGAGTTTCCAAAGGCTAATTTGTACATCCCAGCTTGAGCTCTGCTTTCTGACAAACAACAAAAGACACCATTCTCCAAAAAGAAGAGCTTATTTATTTAGGTTGTCTGCTGTACGCTTGTTTGATGTTTCTTTGACTCTTGATCTTTGTTGGAGTGAAAGAGAAGGAAAGAGAGAGAGATAAAAAAGTGCCTTATTAAATTGGTAAAGTTCTGACTCTAATTTTGGGAGAGAAAGCGCCTTAACCCAGCTAGAGATCCAGGCCACCTTTGCCTTCCTCTGGCTCTCACAGTTCTCTGCTGTGGGCTCTGCTCCAGCTCTTTCTGTAGGCTCAGGCCCTATGGTCCCTGAGACAATGCTGGTAAAGGAGGATGCTTTTAAATGCTTTCAACACACTCCCACCCCCTCTATCAATCTATGGAGCATTAAGATTAAGTTGCTACCTCATGTAGGATTTGGGGACCATCTGGGGACCCAGTGTTGCTTATCAAATGCTGGATCATCAGAATTGACATTTGGGTATGAGAGTTGTCCTAAGTTCCTAAGCTCTCTTCCTATTGCATGGTCTTAGCCTAGATATTAGCACTCTTCTAAATTCTCCTTTCTTTCTTTCTTTACTTCTCTCTCTCTCTCAATCTGTTGCTTTCTTTCTTTCACTAGTGTATTTATGAAACAAATTTCAACAGCTATTCTACCATTATCCATGGCGATCATGGAGAACTTTCGGATATATAATTGAGTCATAGTTTGTTAATAAAGATGCCATAATTTATAGAGAAGCCATATGGAAATTCCTTTTTTCTATAACTATTGGGATTTCTCCAGAACCTCTCCAGGAGTACAATTGGAAGAGCCATAATCCTAAATCTTTTCTATTCTCTTCTCTGCTTACCTCTATATATGTATCACTCTCTCGTTTATACAAATTGCTTTTCTTTGTTTCTTCAAGTGCATAACATCTTTCTGTGTTGAATTGCCTCTATTAGGCAAGTAAAATCAAGCTCACTGACAGGCTATCAGTCATAGTTCCAAACTTCTCTAAAAGACAGTCTGACTGGTCCAACTTGCTTGAGGTGGAATACCAATGTTTAGGTAATTTCTTGAAGAAGAACTTCTCTCTCTCCGTACTATAGTCACTTGTTCCATCTGGTAGAGAAGTCCTCTCCTCTACTTCTGCAGTTCTTCCCTAAAGCTCCATATCATCATCATCACCCAGATTATCTGATAGAATCATTTTACGCCTCCCTCGAGCACTTGCTTTCTCTCCCCCAGTGCTAATCAACTACTTTGGAGCTGACATATACTAGGTTCTCAATAAAGTGTAGTGATGGTAATGATGATGATACTAACATCACCAAAAATATATAATACTTCCAGATCAAGTTGTAATTAATTAATTGAGCAAGTGTCACAAATGCATGTCCCCCACAAAGTTTATAGATAGATAGATAATGTCTTAGAATAGTACCTGACATGTAAGTGCTTAATGTGTTAAGTAATATTATCGTTTATTTTCCCATACAAAGTAATTGAGATGTGAAAAGAAATCTCCAAGTACACGCCTGTGTGTGTGTGTGTATTGTCCCCACATCCTTACCTTATTTGTTTTTGGCCTAGGCCATTTCCCACCATTCCAACTGGCCATTCAGGAACACGTCTGGGTGTTTATAAGTTGGTGTTCTGGGTACGTGCAGAGTGTGATATAAATTCTTCTAAAATTACTTAATACCATTAATAGGTGCTGCTGGAGAGGATAGTGACAAAGGGAGGTCTTTAAGGAAAATATATTTGGTTGCAAGAAAAAGTGAAAAAAAAAACCCTACTAAGTGCTTAAATTTGCCTTCTTACTTCTGCTCAAACATACTGTCTATTTTTCTGTTCCTATTGCTTTACATGGCTTTTCTCTTTCCTGGAGTGTCTGTGCCTATCAAAATCTGTCATAATATATAAGGCTTAGATTATATACTATTGCCTGTATGACTATTTCCCCAGTCCTCCCCTACTTGGCCCTGATTATGTCTTCTTTCTGTATATACAACACTAGATTCCCAGCACTATGAGAGCTGCTAGACAATTTTCCCTTGACCTGATGTCCAGAATTTGAGTATCTGCCTTTGTATATTAGAAAGTCTGCATGCAGCACTGTACTGGACATGAGGAATAAGGTGGTGAAGAAACAAGATATTCAGGCCCTTTCAGAGCTTACAAGGTAGGGGTGAACATGGATCATAAGCAAAATAATTACAAATCATTCATTCATCTTTTAAGAGTACACCAAGTGCTATGAAATTGAAGCTCAGAAGTGGTTATCATAATATACACAAGAGTGTTCTAATTTAGCTTGGTGAGTCAAAGAAGTGTACTGATGGAAATGCTATTGAAGCCAAGGCCTCAGGAATGAGTACAAGTAACCAGTTAAAGAAAGAGGAGACAACCGATCTGACCAGAGGGAAAAAATGTGCTAATATGCTAAGGTTTTTTCATTCATATACTCACTCAACAAACATTGATTGCATTCCCACTTGATGCTGAGCACTATTGGATACTAGAAGCTCAAAAGTGAGCAAGTTGGGAAATTCCTAGATATTTTGGAGCTTAAATTCTTAGTGGAGAAGACAGAGAGTAAACAAGTAACAAAACGAGGAAATGATGCAATGTCTGGCACTGACTTACATAATGAAGGGAGTTTTCATTAGGGCTATGTGATAGGTAATGTCAGCAGAGGAAGAGGAAGGAAAAAACAATATGAGGCAGGTAGATCTGGAAAAACTTCTCAGGGGAGATGAGTTTGAGCTCAGACGTGAGTGAGAATGCAGCATAAATGTGAACCTGGAAGAGGTTCAGTATGGTCAGCGCAGAGAACATCAGAGGCAGAGAGGTACAAGGTTAGTCTGGAGATGTAGGTGAGAGCAGATTCTGCAGTCAACTAGTGAATTCTGAAGATTATTCTAAGAGAAAAAAGCAGCTATTAAAAGCCATTCAACAGGGGCATCACATGATCACACTTGGGCAGTGGTCCAGGTAAGGACTGGTTATAGCCAAGACCAGAAAGTATAAGAATAAATAGGTAGATTCAAATGACATTATGTAAAAGTGAAAGAGCTTAGTGATTAATCTGTGAGGAATTAGGAGGAGTCAATTTTTAAAATTCAAACTTACACTTATGCTTTTTTTTCTTTTTTTTTCACAAGCTTCTCAAAGATGTGTCTATAACTTGTTCCTATTATCCTTGTGGTGCCTAGCACTACATTTGGAATGGGATAAATGTTCAATAAATGTAGAATTAATAAGCACCACGCTTTCTGATAAGAGTGGAGGATCTTACTTGGTATTGGAAGATAAAGAGAAGGAGGAAAGCAGGGCATTTAGCTATAACACTCTCGGTTATTATTTCAACAAAAGAGAAAATGGATCTAGAATTACTTGGAACAGCCATATCGATGACACCTTCTTGGGTCTCATGGACACAGCAGTGAGCCCTGACACAGGATGGGAGATGATCTATTGACAATCGGCACTGATCTTAAGCCTTTTAAAGTTTTCTGTGGAAAGCCAGGATGATGTAAAAATAGCATCGTCTTATTCTAAGTCTGACTGATGAGAACAGTTGCATAAAGATTTCTCGTTAAGCACATCAGATATTACCCCTTATATGACTTTGGCTTAGTTTGCTAGTCTGATTAAATTCCATTCACCAACAGAGGAAGTGATAGGTATTTGTAGGCCAGAAGCTGTACCTTCCTAGAACAACATGGGTATTTCTGGAGAGAGAGGGATAGGAATGCCAGGGCTTAACCACTGACCTGTAAATGGTCATCAAGAACAACCAGATTGGGTTACAACGTGGAAGTCAGACAAGTTCAGCAGCACTGCCTGCATCTGAGCTGTCCCACGTCCTTTTATAAAGCTACCTCTTTCTCCCCTCTGCATTTATAAAGCTTCCAACAGCCAATTCTCAAAACATTTTTTTATTCTTTCATGGCAATTGGAAGTTTTTCTACAATGTATTAGATGCTTAATCACTTTCTTAAAATGTATTTAGTAAAATCAACTGTTTCTTTTAAAACAAAAAAATCTGAAGTTTGTAATTACAAACAACAATTGTCCAGTATGGAGCAGTAAGGCCATGAGATTTTGAGAGAGGCCAACCAGGTGTTACATCTCTGCCCTTTCCCTTGTCACAGGCCTGTGACACCACCGAAGGTACTTAGCTTAAAGGGCCTTGTTATCCTTAACTGTGAAATGGTTGAGCATAGTACATACTTAATAGCTTTATCAGTACCCCAATATTAAAATAATGCATATTTTAACCCCTAAAATGATTCCTGGCATTATGTATATACTAGTTTCCTTTATCCCTATTCTGGTATTGGGTTATGATTCACGTATATGGGCAGTTGTGTTTTATCCTACATCAAAAAGCCCTAACTAGTTTTACTTTGGTAATATTATAATTAATTTTAAAGTTTTGCTTCCATTTATCATTTTCTCATCATCAACTATCAGTATTATTACCGTTATCAGTGCCTGTTGGTATTGCCCCTTGTTCTTCCTTAATCTGCTGTGAAATCAGGTATCTACATTTATGGGAACTGTGTGTAAGCTAAGAGTAGAGTCAGGTTTGTACCTGAAGTGCCCTCATGAGTGCCTGCCTGGACTCTTAAAGCTGGTCCTTTTTGCCATTTTTCTCAGCTATTCAGAGTTCAACTTTACATCCTTGAGGATTCTTATCAGATAAGTGAGGTCTTGTTGATAAATTTTGGAAATTCCTCATTGTCACATTTACCTGCACGAGGGAGGGAAGGCCCTTGTCAATGTGTGTAAGAGCAAATCACAAATATCCTGGAAATAAGAATATGATATATTTGGTGGGGGGTGAGTGCTCTGCTGTGCTCATTTGAGGGAGACACCAAGGTTAAGAAAAGTGCACATACCTACTCTGATAAAAGGGCAAATGGCTGAAACCAGTTTTACCAGTCAGAGAAAATGAGCCCACAACAGGTAGTTCAATAGAGGAATTTGTTTAGGCCCCTAGATACTAAAATGTTGGAAAAGCTAAAAGGGCCAAAAGAGAGGTAGTAGCAACAACTGGAAGTTGCTACCATCCCTGAAGTAAAGGGACAAATGCCGTGTCCTAGTGCCTAGGATATGGTTCCACCTAATGGGAGCTTGATCTCAGGGTAAGGGTTTCCTGTCTGAGAAGACATGCAATAATGGAAAATACATCCCACCATCAGTGATGCCTCCCAAAGTGTAGAGAGGAGAGAAGTAGGCTGGCCTCTTCCCTATTCGATCCTCCAGTTTTCTACCAGGGCATCCCATTGCCTAAACAGAACCAGATGTTGGTTTGGTGAATGTAATTTGCAGGTATCAGAGCAAAGCAAGTAGAGAGAAAGGAGCAGATCTGAGAGGAAACAGGCAAATGGTCAGCCCACTGGTGAGAGATAATTAGTTGCAATCAAGGGATAACACTGGGGCTCATTCTTGTGGCAACTATGTTTAAATGAGCCTGTGTGTCAGGGAAATGAGATGGCAGAGTGGAAACGAGCGTTGTCTCAATGATTCCTCACAGATGGAAGAATCCATCTGCCTTAGATTTCCATCTTATATACAGATTATTCTCCATCCTCTTGATGTGGTCAGAGCTTAATCCAGGAAGACAGAAATTATGTTTATGACCTTCCTTCTATGAAATGATTGATATTAATGCCTCTGTGTCTGCAGATGCACAGAGAGATAAGTATCTGTTGGTCAATAGATTCTTTTCTTCAGATTCCTAATCTCCAAAGCAGGGATAAAGCCACAAATCTGGCAGAACACCCAAGAAAAGCAATTAGTTCATTTAAGACACATTTAAATATGTTGAGTAAACAATTTTGTGTTTTCTATGGGGCCTATTACACTTGAGCTTGAGAAGCACTTATTAATAATTTTTTGGTTAATATCCACTTGAAGCACTCTAAATTAGCATTTCAAAATCAGGCTGAGTCCAAAGGCCAGAGGGTTGGCAGCAAGATGATGAAGGAAGCTGAATCTTGACATTCCTTTAGAAAGCTGAGGTTTATAGAGGGTTGGTTTTGGCTTCTCCACTGGAAACTTATGTTTGGACAGCCATCTAATACTAAACCAGTTCTGATTTTGCCTGGGATTTGGATATGAGACGCTAAATTAGCATGATGTTGTTGGAAAGAAACTGACCTGGGCTAGGAGTCAGAAGATGTGGACTTGCTGCCCACTTGCCTTTATAGCTCTGTGATCTTGAGTATGTCACTTAACATTGCTGGGGTTTGGAAGGTAAGGTAGTGGGTGTGTGTGAGGTGGTGGGGGGCAGGGAGGAGGCAGATTTATTGAGAACAAAGAACAAAAGTCTTCTTCTACTACAGTGGATGTTAACCCTTCGTGCTGAGCCCCATGTCCTCAAAGGCGCATGCAAGGGACACAGAGATATGCATTAAAATGTGGCATTTGCTCCAACTAGTTATCACATCAGCTTGATCATATCAACCATGTTCCCTAACCTTATCTTGACTTTTTTGTTCTTCAAAAACACCATTAGACTGGTAAACAAATCTTACAATATAGTGATTATCCTTATGATAGGAGTCAGACAAATATAGGCACAAATCCAAGTCCACAGCTATGTGAACTTAGGAAGTACAAAACATTCTTTTTTTTTTTTTTTTTTTTAAGGCCGCACTGTGCAGCACATGGGATCTTAGTTCCCCGACTAGGGATTGAGCCCGTGCCCTCTGCATTGGGAGCGTGGAGTCTTAACCACTGGACCACCAGGGAAGTCCCACAAAACATTCTTAAGCCTCTGTTTCCACATCTGTAAAATAGAAAATATAATAGCTCCTACCTCAATGCTGCATGCACTGAATGAGGGGGGAAATGCACTAGAGCTCTTGGTACAGCACCTAACACAAAGCCTCAATCAATTACAGATGTTATTACAATTGTGAATTATTAATATTTTAATCAATGTAGTTATTCCTTTCCAGTTCATGGTCTCTAACCATATAACCATCTCCTGGTGAAATACTATCACCTGGGTTGTGTTTCTGGCTACTTGATGATTCCTAGGTTTTATACAGGAAATACTGTAAGTCCTTGGGAGCCTCTCTTGATTCCAGTCCCCACTCAGGTCCTAACTACTTCCATCTCTTTTCTAGATATGCAAGCTGGGTTCCTCAGAAACAAACGATTCAAGGGAATGTAATTTAATCTGGAAGAATTTTCAGGAAAACGTAGTAGGAGAGTTGGGAGTGGGGGAAAAAGGAGACCACACGGGGTGTGATATCAAGCAGAGTCCCAGGGAGGGAAATGTTGGCTCAGTCCCACAGGGGAGCATGGATTACACATTGATGTGCAGGTAATCTGGCTCCCTAGAAAAATTAGAATTGTCCCAAACTAACCTCAAGAAAACTGGCTGTCTTCAGGATTATTGGTAGAAGCCTGCCCCCAGTCATTTAAAGTTCTCCCTCTACTAAGAGGAGGTGACTACAGACAGCCTGAGGGAAAGCTTCTTACCTAGAAGTATAGGCCTAGCAGTTTTCAATGAAAGCACACTTGGAATGGATACACAAAAGTAAATCTTAAACATTCTCACCACACATGCAAAAGAGGTTAACTATGTGAGGTGATGGATGTGTTAAACATCTTGATCTCGATAATCATTCCACAGTGTGTATGTATCTTAAATCATCACCTTGCACACTTTAAATATATAGAATTACATTTTTCAACTATTCCTCAATAAAGTTTATGAAAGAGGAGAGGATAAAGGAATCCATGGGCATATTAGCAGCATCTTTCATAGCAATAATGCTAATAATAAAGAGTTTCCCTGAATATAGTACTTTGCCTTCCATGCTTTCACCCTCATCTCATTTAGCTCTGAGAGGATTATTACTCTGCACTGACAGATGGTGAAGATAAGTCTCATTTAACACATGTGCATATGTACACACATGTAGACACAAATATCTTTAAATGTATGTTTAACAATCCATAATATTTGGTCTTTCCACAAAAGCAGGTCATTTCATGGGATTTATACAAATTTATTTGTGCTATAGTGCTTAAAAAAAACTTGGATAAGATTTATTTTTATTTTAAATATTTAAATCCCTGCTGAGTTTGGACAGCTCAGTTGTCAGAAGGTTACAAGGATGGGTTGCATAGAAAAATCCCGAAGCAGTGAAAAGGGAATTCTTGTCTCTCCTCTGGGGGAAAGAGACACACTTTTCTAGCATTACAGTGCGTGATAGTTGCTGTTAACGATGATTATTAGAACCTCCTCTCAGTAATATCACAGCCACTGTCGATTTGCAATTACACATGTAAACAGCTGAGTAGAGAATACCTGGATTTCTGCCATATGTTCTTCTCTCTCCAGCTCCTGCTGATCAGTTGAATCTCTCACAGCAAGGTATGGATCAAAATTGGATGTGGATATAATGGGCCTTGGAGTTCCCCATTTATCAGTTCCCAGAATGAGGAAAGAGTGAGAAACACCTAAAGTCTTGATTGTCCATTCATTCTGACATGCAGATAAAGTGAGCTGTAGTAACCAGGACCGTATAAAGCCCCTTTAGCCATCAACCCATCACCTTCTCTTACGGGAAAAGAGAACCAGACAGTGGGCTCTTGCTCTCTGACTCCTGGGACCCCATCCTGCCTTTCTTCTCATCTGAGTTAAGACATTTTGGTTGCTTGGATACAGCTGAGCTTGTGAAAAAATGTTGCTGAGCTGCTGTCATGATGGCCATTTTATTACCATGATTTATAAATGGATTATCTGTGAAAATGGCTCTAGTTTTAATTATGCCCCCTGCAGGAAAAGGCCTGTTTGCATTGGTTTATTTCAATGACAAGTCCAGCTACTCTGATATCTTACAACGGTTGGCAGATGCTTTACTGCAAATGATATCCCTCCTCCAGAAAGAATTAGTTAACTTCTAATAGCATTAACCTCAGAATGTGTATTCTGCTCACCCCCTCAATCTTATTTCAGATTCCTTCTTTGGAGGAATCAAAACTTTCCATCCCATTTTCCTCTAATTCTGTTTCAAGAAGGAAGCAATCAACAACAAATTGCTTCCACAGTGTTCCACATATGGGAATCAGTCTTTGATGTTTTTCATAACAAATGGATTTCAAGTGGAGAGTGGGGGAAGATGCACAATTTTTTCTCTTTTGGGCTTCAACAAAAGAAGTGTGCCTGGAATCTATCATATTACTACTATCAGTTTATTCAGTCTGTATCACATGCTGGTATCATTACCTGTGTTGATCCTAGTTCTCGAAACAATCTTTCAAGATGGGATCATCTCCACTTATAGTCACCCAAGGATTAGCTTGGTTAAGTGACATGGTTAAGTAACGGGAGTGAGATTTTAATCAGGTTTCTAAGATCCAATCCTTCACTTATTTTCATCATTCTAACGTTTGCTAAAGTTTGTTCCACAGAGCACTAGGCCTGTACAATCTCTAAACCTCTGCCTCCTTCTACCCACTCTCAAAAAAGGTTAAAAAAACAATAAAAGAAAATAAATTTCAAAGAAATAGTCTTGAGGAATCACTGTGTACACTAATATTCAGAAAGTTCTGGGAGGCCCTACTTTCTATAGATCTTTTTGTTTCACTGATCTTTTCCCAAAACTTAGTCAACCATGAAATACGTATTTGACTGACACTTGCTGACAGAACCCTTTGGATAAGGTTTTGAGAAAAGCTCCACTAGATTATGTTTCAGTGCCTACATTTATGGATTTTTTTCTTATTATACATTTACTTACATTTTCAGGAGCTCCATAAGAAAATTTTACAATATCAGTAAAATACATAAACTCTAGCATTTCTTTCTTTCTTCCTCTTGAATACTGTTTCCTCTCCTTCTCCAGCTTCTTATCCTGCTGCGCCCCCTCCTTCTTATGTCTCATGACCACATCATCATTTTTTTTTTCTTCATCACTGTCATGACCTGTAGTTGAGCACCAGTGCCATGTGGGTACCACGCTTGTCCTCATGTCATCCTATTTAATGAAGATCAGAGAGGTTAAACATTTTTTCCAAGATCGCAGAGCTAGAAAGTGGCTGAGCAGAGACTCAAACCCCTGAATTACTTTTGAACCTTGGCCACAGAAGCACAAGAAAGTGGGCCTCAGCATCATTTAATTCTATTCCATCCTTTGTTCTTGGAAAATTGAGTCATTGAGGGTTTAAGAGACAAAACTCAAGGGTCAGAGCAAAACAACAGGAGAACAAGAAATAGAACCCAGTGTTTCTGATCATCAAGCCAAAGCTGTTTCTAGAAGCAGCTTAGTGACACTCCTGGCAACATATCAAATAGATTTGCCACCACCTCCTTCTCATTTTAGGAGTTCAAATATGTGAATCAGGTCATCTAGCATGTGATATGCTCGGCACACTAATGTACTTTGTAACTAAATGGAAACTCCACTTTTAATTAACTAACAGTGATTAGCATATCAGTTACTCTAACTCATCACAAACAAATTGGACCAAAAACCTGACCATATGAGCATGAAATAACCACTATTAAATTTCTATTTAGATAGAGATTCGACTAAACTGCTAGTTCTACTATCAAAAGGCAAAATTGTCTTTTACTAAGGTTTAGCTTGGAATCAGTATTTAAAACTGCCTTTAGCTTTTTGCTTAGTATATTCTTCTCATCTCTGTGGAATTGTCTGATCACCTGAATGATAATTAAATAAAACCAAAATGAACCTTATGTTCAACTATAAGATTTTGTCAGACGTAAAGAAAAATTTAATACATCTTAAAAATTGAGCATTTGCAAATTTAAGATTTCCTTTAGGAACAAGAAAGAGACTATAATTATGCTCCTTTTTAGGAAACACACATACACACAAATCTGACCTAAATTGAGATGCATTTATTTTCCTTTATTAATACTCCAGTTTTTTAGAGGAGATTAAGTGTGCTTCTTAAAAACAGTAATGCCCTCTAGGATCACAAGATTATTTGTGGATTATTAATTGTGTCTGCTGCTGAAGTGCAGAACAAGGGAAAGAATATGCCTGGGCCACTCAGTTGATGATGAGTCAAAAAAATGAATTCAGATTTGAAACTATAGCTTGGTGACAACCAATAGGAGACTTACTTTGTTTACTATGTAGCAGGATGCAGTTAAGGAAGGAGAATACATGAGTTTTAGTCCAGAGATCTGAGTTTAAAACCTATTTATCCACTGACTGTTTATCTTTTGGTAAGGTTATTAATTTCTGTGAGCCTTTAAATATCTTCATCTGGAATATACAGAGAAATGGCAATTCCTCCTGTACAATTTTGCCCTTTAAATTAAAGATAATAAAAGTAAAGTTTCTAAGACAAGGTTCACAGAATAGGAATTCAACAAAGGGTTTGGTGTTTCATTATCTTGTGATTGACATTTGCATGAAAATGGTATTAAAAGGCAATTATACTCCAGTAAAGATGTTAAAAAAAAAAAAAAGGCTAGGTTTTGTGTCCAGTGGGTTAGCAAATGGACATAGATAGGCTTATGGTTATGTGTCCTTCTTAGAGTTTAGACAGCCAATTGATACCTAAAGAAATCCTGATATATTTACTTTATTAGTGGGTGGTAATCTCGTTGGTGCTAATCAGATTGGAAACATTGCATTATATTTTAAGCTATTACAATTACTTGTGAATATATCTATGACTGATGAAACCATGCCTGTTACAGATAACGTTCATGGAATAAATCAAGTTAAAAAAGAATGGCCCTCAACAGGTTATCATCTTCGAAAGCAAGCAAAAACAGAACAGTGTATGAAAGTATCATGAGACAGTTTGGCTGTGTGATCTTTGCCAAAACACCCACATTCTGATTTCCAGATTGCTCGCATGTCAAATGGCACTAATACAAATAATAATATATGCACTGCATATATGCATACACAAACATAAGCACACACACACAACGAGTCTTTGGAGTTATTAGATACTAAGTTGAAAGTTACATCTATTTATGTTCTCAAAATAATAGCATTTGAGTAGAATATCAGGTTAATATTCCTCACCTTCTGTTTGTCAAGATGACAAAAATCATATACCCAAGATACAAAGTCCTTAAACTTTGCAAACAAAAAGAAGAAAGGAAAAAATAAACTGAAAGTCATTTCTATTGTTACTATCATGAAATCTGTTTGGTTCAACACAGTATAGAATAGTAAGTCCATTTACAGATGGCCTGAGTGTTGGCTCAGAAGTTTACTGCCCTGTTGAGTCTCAGACCTGCCTATGGTATTATTGATTCTTGGTATTAAAGTTTATACACACACACACACACACACACGCACACTTTATTCAGTTCTCATAAAGAATTATAAGTTTGTACTTTAAGTCTATATTTGATATTTATAAATAAATAATTTGATTCACTGGGATTTCAAATATAAATTAAAATTTGAATACTTCTAGAAATAACTCTAATGTTTCCAAAGATCATGGTTCTGATACACTAGAGTCATTCTCATGTTTCATTTTATTTCTCTTTCTTTCCCTATATAAGTTATTTTATAGCTTCAATAGTTAAGATTTTTCAGCATTTTGTCTTGTTTTCTACGTTTCTATATCTATTCTGTCTCTTAAATTAGTAGAAAATTAACCCTTTAGAAAAAGGGAGGTGGGAGGTGACCACTTGTTGAGAACCCGTAATACGCCAGGAATGAAACAAGACACATGACACTGAGGAGTTTGCTTCATCCTCACAACCATCCTGTGAGATGGGTATAATTTTCCTCATTTGACAAGTGAGTAAGCTGAGGCCCAGAGAGCAATAAGCAGTGGCAGAGCTGAGCTTCAAACATGAGTTTTAGTGGTTATAAACCCCAGTGTTTCCACACTTGTTCTTCTGGATGTCAGAGATCATGATTCCTTTTCTATTTAACTTGTCAGTCATATGAAATGTCTAGCTCAGTTTTCTCATACAGGGCCTCAGTAAATGACGGTTAATGGTGACAAAACAGGACTGGATCAATGAAATTACCATTAAAGTCTGCCTTGTTTTTTTTTTTTTTTTTTTTTTAATTAATTAATTAATTTATGGCTGTGTTGGGTCTTCGTTTCTGTGCGAGGGCTTTCTCTAGTTGTGGCAAGCGGGAGCCACTCTTCATCGCGGTGCGCGGGCCTCTCACTATCGCGGCCTCTCTTGTTGTGGAGCACAGGCTCCAGACGCGCAGGCTCAGTAATTGTGGCTTACGGGCCCAGCTGCTCTGCGGCATGTGGGATCTTCCCAGACCAGGGCTCGAACCCGTGTCCCCTGCATTAGCAGGCAGATTCTCAACCACTGCGCCACCAGGGAAGCCCTGCCTTGGTTTTATTGGTCAAGTTAATGAGAAACCACAGTGAAAAAAAATCAATGTATCGGCTCTTCTCTGAATGAGAAACTCACGTGAATGAGACAGTCATGCAGAGGAGATTTTTTTTTACTGGTATGATGTAGTAGTGATCTCCCTGAAGGACCTTCTCTCTTATTTCTTGCATCAAAAACACTGCGCTATCCTGACATCATCATCAACGTAAGTTGATGCTGATTTTTTCCGCATTGTTACAGTCACTATATTGAAGGTCGCCAGAAATGCCTTCTGGTCCAGAGAATCCAGTGAACCTAACTAAACTTGGAGTGCTTCTTGAAAATTATCTCTCATGTGTTAATGGTCCACAGGTTCCTGTCATTGGAAAATTGACTTTCTTGTTTTAGTGGCTGAGTTAGTATTTATTGTCAAAACAATCAACCCATTGGATGTCCCTGCTTGTGATTTATTTTGAAAGATAAGACATTATTTTAGAAAGTGCTGCAAATATCACACAAGCTGTTACTTTAATCTCTCTCTCTGTCTCACACACACACACACACACACACACACACACGCACACACACATAATGCAGGTTTCTTTGAAACCTCTTGAAATGTCCTAGGTTCAACCATGTTAAAAATCTTTTAAGCAGTAAAATTTTTTTCAACCTCATTAAAATTGCAATATGAATGCATGGGAAATGTATCTTTGCACATAGAATTTTCTTCTATTCTTGGAATAAGCCTGAATTCTCACAAAGTCAATATAATTATACAGAAGGCATATATGAATGTATGCAACTATGATTATCTACAAACTTTGGAGATTGCTAAACAACATGTGCACAGATCTTTATGTGGCAACACAGAGAGTGGAATTACCTCTTACAATGAAATGGAAAGACGAGGACAAGTTAATCATCGAAGAGAACAAAGAGTAAATACAACAGCTCAGTTCCCCTCTAAGGACTCAAGCAGTTTTGCCATATATGCTCTGAAAAGTTCAGTATCAACTAAATCTAACTGGGCCCACTGCCTTAGTTAAGCACTGTGAGCTTCCCAGTGACCCCAGCATTTAAGCCCTAAAGTTAACCTTAATCTCTTATCTCTTTTTGCAGTTTTGAGTAGTCTACTGGTTTTATTTTATGGAAGAAAGTGTACTGTAGTGGCTAGAAGCTCTGCTGAGCTCAGACTCTGAAGTCAGACCAAACTTCATTAAATAACCTCAAGCTAGTTGCCAATAATTTAGAACACTGACTTGCAACAATGTCTCCTTCTCAGTAAAATTTGGTCAAAATATTTCCCTTGCCAAATAACTATAGGTGAAATTCCAAACTCATGTTACCTTGGGATCTTAGGTTTTTGTTTTGTTTTATGGTAGAGGTGAATGATGAAACTTGCCTCACAATTACTGGGAAATTAAATAAGAATATCAATGTTAAGCTCTCAACATACAACCTTGTGTTGGGCAAGTTCTCTTTAATGAGAAGTGGTACCAGTAGTAGAAGTAGTAATAGAGTACTAGTAGCAATATCAATATTAACTTACATGTGCACAATCCTGTTCTTTCCATTTATGAATAACCCGGGTTCTGCTGGTAGTTCCCAAAGAAGGAAGGGAATGAGTATAGATGGTCCTGGAACCCCCTTTATAAACTAGTACAGTGTTTCAACTACAAGTGAGCATTGAATCCAGAAAGGCTTTGTGTTTGAGAGAAGGCCTAAGTGCCTATATCTTTTTCAATGCCAATATGCCCCCATAATAGACACTTCTGCTAGATTGGACCCAGGTTTATTGTAATAATCTGTAGATAGCTTTCTGTGATTCTCAATTGACATTTTCAGAATGTTCCCAGAAACCAGTTTGAATTGTTCTTTTAAGAAACCAAGTGAATGACACAGTCTTATTTCTTCAAATCAGTCTATGTAAGAATGAGGCAAAAAGAGAAAAGGAGATATTTATTGAGTGTAAAAAAGAGAGACATGAAATGACAGCTTTAGAGGACACCAATCAACAAATTAGATGGTATCCATAGTAGGGCAACTGAAAAGGAAAGGATTGAAAATTTCCTACCCACTGGCAGAATATTTAAAGGCCTGTGGATGGTTAATTCAGTGATGAAAAACCAGGCTGGAAAAAAAAGAACTGGCTACAACTATGTGTAAATTCAGTAAATTCAGTTATAGTTGATATTAAACTGGCAGGCAGATTAAGGAGTAACAGAAGTTAATTGGTCCTAATACAAGAAAGAATGCTTTAGTAGACAGACTTATCCAAATATTTAATGTGCTACCTCAGAAGGCAGAAAGCTTCCATCAATAGTTATTATAGAATTTAAATATTCATTGTTCACGGGTAATCTTACTTACATATGGCAGAGCAAAGGGAGAAGCAAACTTTCAATCCAAGATGACCTTGAAGGCAGGTCTGATGGTTTTGGATCTTATGAGCACTAGTCAAATTGACCTGGCAATCATAGTAAATCCTTGTGCTATAATTTTCCAATGAGATCAACTGGAACTGTGTTTTCAAGTTCCAATTATCATCTTAGATTCGTAGATTTTGAAGCTAGAAGGAACCTTAGAACTGATGTAGGCCAGATTCCACAGACAGGAATTTGAAAAGGATCCTGAGACTATGTCCTGGCTCTGCAGAGAGTGTCAGATCCTGCAAGAGAGAGTGCCTTGCTCCATTAATAATGTCTGCTATGGACTGAGGATGAGATGAGCAGGATGAGTGAAATATTTGTGTGCCTGTAGCATCCTTGTCCAGCCTGTGCTCCTTCCTCACTTCATAACTGAGGCTCAGAAAATGCCAGAGAGTTCCCCACTGACAATGACTAAGTCACGGATGAGGGCATCAGGTTTTATTAGAGATATATAATGAGTAAATTGACTCAGTGCAACATTGCTGCCTACCTTTGGTTAGTTCTTAGTTTGTGTACCCCATAAAAACAGAACTTGATACAAGAACACTAATTATATGTTTGAATGATGCTGTAACAATATCACTTGTCTGGCACTTATAATGTGTCCGGCATAGTTTCCTATATTTAACTCATTTGATCTCATAATAACATCATGAGGTACATTTTATTTTAATAACCCCCATTTCACAAATGGGGAAACTAGACCCAGCAAGGTTCAGTATGTTGCCTAAAGCTCCATGATAAGCAGCAGAGCTAGGATTTGAACTCAGGCAGCCTAGGCAGCCCAGGCAGCCCAGACCCAGAGTCTAAGCTTGTAACTACTCTGTTGCTTTGCCTTTATGGGATGCTTGTTTAGTTCACCAATAGTTAGTGACAGAGTCCTTTTAAAATACCTTAAACAGAGATAAAATTCAATGTACGAAAAACAAATATTGTGATAGCTATCTCCCCCCAAATCTAATTCTCTCCCCAGCTCCGGTGGCATTCTCCTTACTTGCTCTCCTTTGGTTGGGTGGGGTGAGCAGAAGAAGAGATGCCACTTCTAGAGCATTTAATTACCCATGTAAGACCCTCCAGAGCCTTCTTTATCCTACATGGAGGCTAGCTGTCTATTAGACTGCACCCCTGAATGATTATGTTGAACAGAACTTTCTAATGATCTGTGATGAATATGAACCATGAGCAAGAAATAAACCTTTGTTATTTTAAGTAAAAAAACCCCAAAATACCCGAAGGATGTCCCTGGATGTACCATGGGGATTCTTCTGGAGTTTCCAGTGTTGTACTCCCCTTACAACACCTTAACTATCAGAAAAAGAGATTTCTACAATCCACCTGGAAGAGGCTGCTTATCATTGTCAAAATAGTTTTAAATAATAAAAAGATATCCAGTTCCCAGCTTCTTCAAGCCAAATAAAGACTACTTTCATGGGGAAGCAAGACAAATGAGGACAAAACCAATCCTAAAATTCTTTTAGACTCAATGAAGAAAGACACTGGCAGAATAGTATGTACCCTCTCTCTCCGTGTTCACGAATTTCCTTAAGAAGAACTCATCTTTTTGACCTGCCATACTGGGAAAATTATTTTTTTAATCCTTAAAAGAAATTAGCAAAATAAGCAGTTTACAATAGAAAATTTTCTTTATAAAAGACACATGCCTTAACCACAACATTCCTCCAAATTGTATGCAACATGCTAATTACAAAGAACCTCAGGTTTTGCTAAGTATAGGCTTTTAATGAAAGAAACATAGTCATAAGCCTAACTGCAGCTGTTGAGGGAAAAAAGAAAATAAAAGATTGAAATAATAGGATGGGCTGGATGGGCTGGAAAAGAATGAGAGAAATAAATCTGCTTGGAATAATATTTGTGGACCTGTGCCAGCAAAGTCAAAGGGAGGAGGGTTCCCAATCCAGCATTTCCCCCTGGTTTGAGGACAGTGTATGCATGCTTTCAGGAGGACATGCAATTCCCAGCTTTACCAGCACCAGATGGCAAGTCAAACTCAGACAGTTTAAGCCTGGAAAAAAGAAATGTTTCCCATTCAGAGAGCAATGGCATCAGGGTAGGAGAAGCTAAGGACACTGTATTATAGCAAAACTTATGAAGGGTTTCTAAAAACTGTGTCCTGAAAAACAAAAAAACAAAACAAAAAAATGTTTCCAGAGAGGAATGCCTTACAGGATCTGGAAAACACAGTAGCAACAGAAATACCATCAGTTGGAAGGGGGATGAGACAATATACATGGGAGATAAAGGAAGGATTAAAACAATACTACAAAATGGGTTTATAGGCGATGACCATATGACCATTTGGGTTTAGACAGATAACCAAAGAGAATCCTTTCTTTGTCTCCCATGGTTGCAACTATTTTAGAGTCCACAACACACTCTGATATTCCCTCTCCCCCTTTTCTCACCTCATCTAGTTTTGTTTCTTTAGAATACTCACCCTTATCAGAAACATCTTGTTCAAGTGTGTAACTGTTTGACAGCTGTCTTTCTCCCTCACTAGAAATTAAGATTAGGGAGAGCTGGAACCTGGTCTAATCTGTCTTATTAAGTACACATTCCCAGCACAGAGAATAATGCCTGGCATATAGTTGGTTTGGGATGAAATTTTGAGTAAATGAATGTTCCTCACAAAAATGGTCTCCAATGGGAATTTCATCAGGTTCAGGGTTCTGCATTATAGGAAGAGCAGGGTTATGAGGCCAGAGGTTGGTAGCTTTGAAAGAACTGAAATCAATGAGTTGGATAGGGTCTCATGGACAAGGCAGAATCCCAGGAACCAGTCATGCAGAAGAAGACACAGATTGGACTCACAGGCTAATCTGCTGCTTCACTCTCTTCTTCCAATCAGTTACTTATTTAACATTTATTGAGCAACTACTACACGCTACATATTAGACACTTTTCAGACAATGATAAACAATGTCCAGTTACTCTACTCAAGGAATTTGTGCTCTAGAGAGAAAGACAAGTGAATGGCAGGCAACTAGAGCACAGAGGGAGAATTTGGAGGTTGTTGGTTAAGGACAGATGCTGGGGCACACCCTCTTGGGTTGGAAGGAGCCCATTTTTCTCCTAATGCAGAAAATCTCTCAGCACTTAAGTTTCGATTGTCACAGCCAGAAGTAAAATGAACAATTCTTTACCATATCCATCTTGCCATAGAGTAGTGACTTAGGCCCAATGAAATTCAGTAACTTGCCTAACACACAGCTGATTTTTGACACATTTTAATACACTGGGCAATCCATCCAGTGTCCTTTTGTTGATAACCTAAGATGAGATAAATTCCACCCAGGTCTCATTATTAGGAAAGTTGTTCCTTTGACACATTCAGAACCCTTCAGCAAAACTCGATCATCATAACCTCTGTCACCAAAACCCTGAACTTAAATATTGCTTTCAGGAGTTCTGGGTATGGGAAGGCTTCTGATGTTTATTCTTTGGTTTGCTGCAGTCTGTATCTCTGTTTCCTCCCCCCCAAAATGGCAAGAACTCCTCCTACTTAGCCTGTTGTTTCAGTGGGTCAGGACTGGAAGCCTGTCTTCAGTAGGTTGAACTGATTACTGGTAGTTCCTTAAAAGGAGGGAAAAAAGTCTCTCCACTGCTCAGCCAGTTTTTTTCTAAATTACATCCTAAACTGGGTTTGCAGGGACATTTTTGAGAAATGAGAGTACAGAGCAGGAATAAGACAGCTTACTTTTATCATGTGCTGTGGGGTTTAGAAATGTTTGAGGCAAAGACAATTTCAACAGTAATGAATAGTATGTATGTGAATATATATATATATATATATATATATATATATATATAAAAATATATATATACAGGATGTATGTACTTATATATGATTAAATCATTATATGTATGATTAAATGGTGTTTATATTATATATATATGATTAAGTGGTTTAAATGATATATAATGATCAAATAATATATAAAAGGAACATATATACATTTATTATGTCTATATATATATATATATATATATGATTCAGTTGTTTATTCACTGCTAATAATCATTTTATTTGTTCATGCATTCACTCATTCATAAATCGTAAGAGTAGTGGTCGTAATAATAGTGACAGCTGATAAAGGGTAAACCCAGGCCCTTGTCCTTATAAGGTTACTTAAAGACCCTATTATGTGTCAGTCTTCTCCCAAGCAGCTTATGTTGAAGAAATATCTGGCTCGACTCGGCTTTGCTCAAGCGTGAGTCCCTGAAGATGAAATTCATTCCCATGCATTTCTTTAAAGAGTTTAAGGAGAAAGGCTTCCAGGGTTTTCTTGAAAAATACGGCTATTTAAATAATTTAGGAGATTATCAGTAATGGGACCACACAGCACTGTATGTGTGGACTACAGCATAGGATAAAGTTCCTCTCATTGAACTTGATTTTGTGACTGGGAAGGAAGGAAAAACCTCTGTTTGCTTATTTACTTCCTGACACCAACCATCCCAACTTCTATGAAATATATGCTGGTTCATTTTTCAGCATTTTGAATAATAAACTTCAGTACCTTTAAATTATTCTGTCATTCACTTATGAGAATATATCTTTGAATTCCTGGAAGTGGGGATTGCTGAGTCTTTTAATAGAGCACTTTGGAGATGTTTTGGAAAATGGAAATGATCACTTCCATAACCAACTTAGCAGTGTAATGTCATCAGTTTTCTCTGTTAAATGCTGCTGTGTGTCTGTGGGTTGAACCATTAAATTATGTCTCCATAAAGCTGAATTTATTACAGTGGCACAGTGTGTTGAAGCCAGAAATAAGGATTTTACTCTACCACTTGCTAGGTGCATGGCCATGGAAACTGAGTCTCACTCTTTATATATAATATATGTAATGTAAGATAAAATATATAAAAATAGATGTAATATAAAAATAATAATTGCCTCTCACAACTGCCATGTTGTCAGATTTAGCCAAAAACAAAAACAAACAAAAAGGACACAGTTAAATTTGAATTTCAGATAAATGTTGGAAAAAATTTTAGTGTATGTCTCATGCTATATTCAGGATATACTTACACTGTAAAAATGTATTGTTTATCTGACATTCAAATTTAACTGATTGTCCTGTATTTTAACTGGTAACGCTAATCATGAGAATAATCTGAGAGAACTTTCAAAGTAACTCATGTCAGTTTTCTTTCATTCTCCCTGGGTGTTTGTAATACTATCAAAAGAGTGTCATATTTATGGGTGCAGTCTCTGTAGGGAAACATCCTGGGTTCATGTCTTCTTCACTCCGTCTCTTTTCAGCCATGTGAATTTAGGCAATTTATTCAACCTCTCAGTGTTTCAATTTCTTTATTTTTAAATGGGAATAATAGTACTGACTTCGTATGATGGTTATGTAAATTAAATATAAGTAAATATACATTAAAATGCTTAGAATCTTCTTTTTTACATCAGCTATTATTAGTATATCTAATATCCTCTCCAGGGTTTGGATCAGAGTATCCACATAGTAAATATGTTGAATGGAGACAGAAAGAGAGGGAGAGAAGAGAGGGAGGGAGGGACACAGGGAGAGAAAGAGAGAGAAGAAAGCAGGAGAGAGGAAAAGAGAGAAAAGATTCACCTAGAGCTAAAAAAGAACAGATACTCAATTATGAAGAATATCCACACAAGCAGGTAAGTTTGGTTCTAAAAACGATTGGTGCACTTTTGTTTTGTTTTTCAAAGGAAACTAGCATCAAAGTTGATTTAAAAAAAGAAAAAGGAAAGAAAAAAAATGGCTGCCAGGACCTTACCCAAATAAATACATTGGAAAAGAATCCATCTCTTGGCTTATATGAAAATAATGAAAAGATGTGCAGTGATGACACATTTCAGGGATAAATTTGAAGAGAATTGTTTCATACAGTTTCACAAAGGGACCTTAGGGAAGGAGAGCCTATTCAGTAATTAAATCGCTTGTCGCCATCACACATTGGCAGATCTATGGAGATGTCACTTCAGGGAATTTGATGACTGCTCTCCCCTGGGAGCGCTTCATTTTGGGGAATCTGAAGCTTTACTTAAAGAGGTCATTTGCTCCATAGATTCGAAGAGCTTTTACAGCAGAGACAGGTTTTCTTGTTATTGTAAGACATGTGGCATACCTTTCATTTATTTTCGTATCAAACCAAGTTGGATTTATTCCCTGGATGTAGGTATATTTTAAATGTTTCAGAATAAGGATTTCAGATATTTTTAAAAATGAAAAGAAGGGAATGGAAACTGGTGCTATTTTTATGTTCTCTGAATTCAGCCATCAGCCCTGCATATTATTCCCATTGTCCAGTGGACAGAAGGAGGGACCTCCCTGGTCAGTAAGTGCCCCTCTTTGAGAAGTGCTGCAGGGTCTCTTGCTGGAGAGTGTGAGACTGGAGATCAGAGTGGCAAATTTACCTGTGCAGTCAGTTGAGGATGGGGCATTGACGTGAATAACAGAAAGATAAGAGGGATTAGTGAACCAGGAAAGGGAAGAAAAGGACAGTAGCCAGAGCCAATGACTGGGAGAAGGTCAGCTTTTCTTTCTTGAGGTTGAGAATGTGGTAGGGAAACATCTTCAATAGGGTCTTCACAGGTAACCAAGTTGCACATGAGCAGGCAGCCTAGGTGTGTTTTCAGAGACATATTTTGTTGGCACTTCTCTTTTCTCTTACATTTTACTGAAGAGGGAAATACTGGATAGGAGTGATACTGCAGGGGTATAAGAACATAAGGCCTTGGAATCCCACAGACCCCAGATGCATGCACGCTCTAGAATTTAGCACCTTGGAAAATGTACTCAGCCCCTCTCTACTTTCATTTCCTCTTTTGTAAAAAAAAAAAATATATGTAATATTTTCTAAGTGCTTACCACAGAGTCTGGCACAAAATAAACCCTTAAATAATATTAGTTGCTTTGACCACCACCACCATTTAAGATTCTGCCCTGTTATATAGCATCCCTCTCTCCTGTACCTATATAGGTGGTGTTATATATAAAAATAAACAAATACACACAACAGATCATAAGGCTACACAATCAGGAAGTTACAACTTATGTGAAACATTGCAAAAAGTTCACCAAAGCAATGAAATGCACATTTATGGGATTTTCATTAGTAGTCTAGATTTTAATTTAAAATGGTAGTGTAAATGGAAGGTCAAATAAATGCTTACAGAGGCCAGTGAGAGGAATAGGTGAGAAAAAAACAACAACTCAGTAACTAGAGAATTGTTTACATGGAAATATTTTTAATCCACCATAATCAGAAGGTCCTGTGTTTTCCATTTCTCTAAATGGATATGTTGGGATACATACACTTGAACTCACCCAGTCAGATTGTGCTCACTTTGTAAAACAGCTCGTTTAGGTTAAAGAAGTCTGGGTCCACGGAACCATGCAAAGGATGTGAGTCTGTGACAAGATCAAAAATTTGAAAGAGAACCTTGCAGGCCAGCTATTACAAGCCAACTTTATGTCAACAAGACTTGCTAAATCAAAGCCCATCAGTACCCCCATGTCTAGTACACCTCCTCTGTGTACCTCCATGCCCCTCATGTGACTTCTCAGTCAGTCTTCTATCAAATCATGAGCTATGTTGCTTTGTAGTACGCTGGTTACATGTGGATTTCTCCCCTGTACTTTTAGCTCCTAAAAGACTCATGTAATGAACAAATAAGGTTAATTACAGTACTTGGTAAACCCTGGAAAAATATTCATGAAATGAAGATAACCTCTCATCAACATTATGAACTGTGTTGACCACACAAGCAACAAAGACATAAAATCTTAATAAGTATTTCTTAGACAAAGGGATGTGATAGATTCCTTTTAAATATGTCAGAAGATGCTATGATTGTAGGTCTCCATCTTTTGATCAAGAAGTTAAACAGGAATGACATGATCTGAAAAAGATTTCTGCCATTGGAAGGAGGGGGGATAGATATAACACAAAATTTCTTTGAATTAGTTTTTTTTTTTTTTGATGAGTATATAGCATGTTAATTTTGTTTTAAAATTTTGGGGTGGGGGTCACATTCTTGGTTTTGCAGAATAAAGAAAGTCAGGAAAAGAGGGGCTGCATGTTGAAGAATTCACTAAGGCTTAATGAACAAGAGCTCTTTGGGGATGCCTTAAGAGTTTTAGGGTGCCATTTTCTCCCTTGTACCATTAGCTTTTTCAATCCTTCAGAAAACAATTACCAGAGAACTCGTCCATAATTTAAATCCATATTTGTTTCCTCCAAAGAGGGCTCAGATTAAAGCATCATGAAATAGTCTTACAAAGATATCACAGAAATGTATTTTTTACTATGTGTTACAAAACCTTTTTGTTTTTAAATCTTGGAAGCCTGAGAGAAATTTTGAAAAATGAAAAAGCAGAATAACCATAAATAAGATATTTGAACACATTAAAATCTTACCAGTTAAATTCCCCATTACATTTAATAACACAAGCTTTAAAAGAGTCACTTTATATATGAGACCAATCTACTTCCTTACCAATGTACTTTTTTAATACTTTCTGTAAACTTTTATTATTGTTTATTAGTATATTTTATTGAGGTATAGTTGACTTATAATATTACATAAGTTTCAGTGATTGACAATTTTTAAAGGTTATACTCCATTTATAGTTATTATAAAATATTGGCTCTATTCCCTTTGCTGTACAATATATCCTTGTAGCTTATTCATTTTATATATAGTAGTTAGTACTTCTTACTCCCCTACCCCTATCTTGTCTCTCCTTACCAATGCACTTTTTTAATCTCTTTATTGGAGTATAATTGCTTTACAGTTGTGTTATTTTCTGCTTTATAACAAAGTGAATCAGCTATACATATACATACATCCCCACATCTCCTCCCTCCTGCGTCTCCCTGTTGACCTTCTGAAAGGCCATCAGTCAGTATAGGACTATAAAAACTGATAGAAGAGATGCAGATAGTGATCAAATATAATAAAAATGAAAATACAAGAAAATGATGAAGGAGAAAAAGAACCAGAAACACAAGAGTGTGATCAATTACCGCCTGGGACTCGTATTAGATGAACATCTGCATGAAGTCTCCTTGCCTCCTGCCTTGAACTAACCCGTTTGTATGCGGTCCCATCCCCCTGGTGGTCCCATCCCCATGGTGCCCCAGGCCTTCTGTGTCCACTTTGCCTCAGTGACAGTGGGCCACCTGCACACTCACAGTCCTGACTGGGAGCAGAAAATGTGCCAACCAGATTCTTGTCTTTCCCTCCCTGGTGGGACCCTGGAACGCTTCACGAAAGGCTTTCCCAAATTCTGTGTTTGTTTTCATAATATTGCAGGAATGAGTAAATCTCTTGTTCTGAGTCCCAAGACTGCTCCTGGAAATCTCAGAATAACTAAGTGTGATTCGTAGGATAACTGAGTATTAAGAGTGGAAGGATCTTAGGGTGATCCAGGGGGTGACACATTTCTTTGCTTTAAAGATGAAGCTCTGGGAATCCAGCCAAGCTCTGAGACTTGCCAGACCAAATGCCCAGAATGACGCCGAGGCCTCATACTCGGGTGTCCCGACCCTGCACAGTCACTGCTTTACCTTACTCTGACCCCCAAATGCTGCTCTTCTCTTTGGAGTGGACACCAACTCTTTTGGTTCTCCCAAATGCAAGTCTTTTGCAGAAGACCCAAGAGCTGGTGAACATGAATTAGTTATTATTACATTGAGTCAGTTTTAACTGGTGTGTAACCTAGTATACAACTTGTCAAAATCCATTGGAATAATATTGACTCAGTTAATGATTAGGATTGAAGTTGAGTACAAATTATATACATTTGAGTGTTTTGATTCTCCTAAAATTATAAATCTGAAAATGTATAATAGATTCTCAGCCTAGATTTGTATAGATTGTTAATTGATGATTAAATTTAAAAGCATAAGTTTGCTTATCAAACCAGTCTACAACTTCTTATAATACCTTTAGGGCACAAGAGGGATCTTAATTTCTGTTAACTTGTAGAGAACAAAAAATAACAACTACATTCTAACATATTCCTTAAGCAATGGAAACAATAAACTTACTTTGCTTTTCTTTCTGTCAAGGACAAAATATGAAAAGGCAATACATTTATATCAAGGAACTGATGATATTTATAACTTCAGCTACTTTTAGACTGCCTTCATTATAACTTTATTCTCTATTATCCTATATTAGATTACGTTAAAAATTCAAGCTAAAATCTCATTATTTTGGAGACAGACAGGAGATGAAACATACCAATAATGAAAAATATGATGCTCTGAGAATATTCTATTCAGAATGAACTGTGTTTCTTTTCTTACTGTAAACATAAACAATATGCATTTAGTAATCTGTATTTAGTATAAAAATAGCTATTTCCTTAAATTACAGTATATATTTGCTCTGTTTTCTTTTTCTTTTTACTCTATTTGACTTTCCAATTTCCTGACATAAAAACTATCAATAGGAGATCTCAAATTTTTATTATTGAAAAATATTCAAGAACCCATTTGGAAATATACCTAAATTCTTAAATTCATTTTATTCTTATATTCACTTAGATATTTAAAATTTTATCATTCTTATAACTTATTAATCTTTTAAAACTATATAGGAACTTATTAAAATCTCTAAGAAATTAGTTTCTATCAATTTATCTTATTATTAAAAGTTTTCTAATTTTAAAATCTGCTTGGGTCCTATTATTAAGTCCATAAAGTTTTTTTTTTTTTTTAACATCTTTATTGGAGTATAATTGCTTTACAATGGTGTGTTAGTTTCCAGTGTATAACAAAGTGAATCAGCTATATGTATACATATATCCCCATATCTCCTCCCTCTTGCGTCTCCCTCCCACTCTCCCTATCCCACCCCACTAGGTGGTCACAAAGCACCGAGCTGATCTCCCTGTGCTATGTGGCTGCTCCCTGCTCCCCACTAGCTATTTTATATTTGGTAGTGTATATATGTCCATGCCACTCTCTCACTTCTTCCCAGCTTACCCTTCCACCTCCGCATATCCTCAAATCCATTCTCTACATCTGCATCTTTATTCCTGTCCTGCCCCTAGGTTCTTCAGAACCATTTTTTTTTTTTTTTAGATTCCATATATATGTATTAGCATATGGTATTTGTTTTTCTCTTTCTGACTTACTTCACTCTGTATGACAGACTCTGGGTCCATCCACCTCACTACAAATAACTCAATTTCTTTTCTTTTTATGGCTGAGTAATATTCCATTGTATATAGTACATAAAGTTGTACAAATGTTATATTGTCGTTGGGTTTCTGTAAGTTTTACAAAATAATGTTCTTTGTTTAATCACTTATCCTTTGACAATGTTTTTTTGTTGTTGTTGTTTTTTGGTTTTTTTAAGGTCTACTCTCTTAGCAACGTTTTTTTTTTTTAATTTATTTATTTTTGGTTGCGTTGCGTCTTCGTTTCTATGCGATGGCTTTCTCTAGTTGCGGCAAGTGGAGGCCACTCTTCATCGCGGTGTGCGGGCCTCTCACTATCGCGGCCTCTCTTGTTGTGGAGCACAGGCTCCAGGCACGCAGGCTCAGTAATTGTGGCTCACGGGCCTAGTTGCTCCGCAGCATGTGGGATCTTCCCAAACCAGGGCTTGAACCCATGTCCCCTGCGTTGGCAGGCAGATTCTCAACCACTGCGCCACCAGGGAAGCCCTGACAATGTTTTGTAAAAATACTTTTGCAGAATTTTTCTCTTATTAAAGTTGCCCCCAAAAAATTTTCTGTAACTTTTTTAATGTCCTGTACGTTTTAATTGTATCTCTTACAAGCAACTTTGAGTTAAATAAATTTACCAAATCTAAAATTCTAGGAATTTAAGAGATTTTAAGCAATTTACATTTATTTAAACAAATATTGTAATTGATATACCACTAAAATTTTATTTTTCATTGCTTTATGTTATGTTTTATCTTTGACTATCTTACATTTTTTTCCATTAATTTTGTATGTTTTGTTATATGTTCTTTTTGGTTGCTGTTTACCTCTTTATAAATTTGAGGATAGTTTACACATTTTGATTTTATTATCAAATGGTAATTATTGTTATTAATGGTAATTATCTTTGTGTTTTTCTAAAATAATAGTCAAGATTAATTTATTTAATTTTCAAAACTCATTTTTATCATAGATTTGGCTTCCTTCTATGCAAATTGATTAATTTAATTAGATGGGGGGCAATACAGCTTAGTCTTAACCAAGCGGGCTTTGGAATCAGAGATTTGTTTTGATTCAACATTTGCTAACTACACATTGATAAATTACTTATTCTTTCCCAGTATTTTTCATCTGAATGATGTTGATAAATGCACCTACCTTACAGGGTTATTGAAAGGATGAAATGGCATGATACACCTTAATTACTCAATACACAGAATAGCATACTCAAAGTTCTTAATACTTAATCATTATTTTTGTAATATTAAACTCATCATACTTATCATTTTTTTTTCTTTTATCCTCTTAAATCTAGTTTAGCTTCCAAAAAGATTATCAGGGATTTAACATTAGTTTCATGCTTTTGTTTTATTTGTAACCTTTAAAAACTTTCTTTTTTAAAAAATCTTTTCTTCCACATTTTTGGAGAGCCACTTTCCCCTACATCCACACAAATAAAAATCATGTAATGTTAATTTTTTGAGAGCAGGCATATACTTAATTTTCTCTTAAATCAAGCTTATTTTTCTTCTGCTCTCAAATATCAGGAACTTCTGGCCTTTTACCATTTTATTTCTGTGTCAGTTAAATATTCAGCATTCTCCTAAGATATATAAGGGATTTTTAAAATATTATCTCTTTGCTTTTCATATTAAATCTGGGCATTGTAAGAAAGTGACCATACACAAAATACTATGTGGTTTTTTTCTTCTCATAATTTACTTAAAACTGATATTTTAAAGCAAAAAGCATAACAGTGTTAAGGTTTGTAATGATATGAAACCATTGCATAGAGGAAAAGAGAGTGTTGAAAGGGTAAATGAAATTATACTGTTGTAAGAGTATTACATTTGTAGAGTGCAAAGCAGGAAAGGGGAAGTGTCAAGGTGAAGTACAAAGCGCTAGGAGATATAATAGTCTCTAATGAGTTAAAGATGCATTATTGTTAGATCTAGCTAAGAAGCCAATAGAGGAAATAAAACAGAACACTAGAACATATATTGATTGATTGATCAACACAAGTTATTAAAGGAACAACAGAAGAACAAAATCAGAAGAAACAGATTAAAAACCTTTGGTTGGCTTATGCCCAGACATATCAATTATTTCATTAAGAGCAAGTAGACTATATGCCTTTTAATAAAGACAGAGATTGTCAGACTGAAAAAAAAAAAAAGAAAAAAAAGGCAAAATCCAACTATTTGCTAAGAGATGCATTCTATGTTTAAAGATCCAGATAGATTTCAAGAAAAATGATAGAAAAAGATACCATGCAAACAGTAAACATTAAAAAAAAACCCTGGCACCGGCATGACTATATTAATAAAAGAAAAAGTGGTCTTCACAACAAAGAATTTTAAGAGAAACAAAGAGGAAAATTACATAATGATACAAGAATGAATTCACCAGGAACACATGACAATTCTAAATAGCTCTTTACCTGATAAAAGGTATTCAGAGTTCACTAAGCAAACTGTGAGAACTAAATGGAGAAATAGGTAAAATTTCAAAGATATTCAGATATATTAACACTCTTGTATTAGTACTTAATGAAACTAGCTGACCAAAAAAAAAAGTCGATAAATATATAAAAGAGCTAAACAGTCTCAACCTACTTACCTAACTGGCATGTAAAGAACATTCCAATCAAAATTTACAGAATACACCTGCTTTTCAAGGTCACATTTAATATTTCTCCAGATATTTGCCCATGATATGTCTCAATACATTCAAAAGTTTGAAATCTTATATGATTTGTGAAAATTTAAACTGCAAATCAATACATTAAAATACTTAAAAAATCTATAGGTATTAGCAAATACAAATTTGCAAATTCTATAGGTATTTGCAAATAGATTTCTAAATGACTCATAAGTCAAACAACAAAACAAAATGAAAATTTAAAGTATTTCGGACTACCTAAAAACAAAAGATAAGCATATCAAAATCTCTGAGTTATAGCCTCACCAGAGGAACAATTATAGCTTTAAACAATAGGAAAAATTATAGCTTTAAACAATATTAGAAAAGAAGAAATGCTTTAAAACAATGACTCATCTTTTCACCTAAAGAAGCCAAAATAAAATAAACCTCCAAATAGTAAAATGCAAGAAGTAATAAAGAGCAAAAAGCAGTAGAATATAAAGAACAACTAATAATGAAAATTAAGAATGTCAAAGGCTGGATATTTGAAAAGATCAATAAAATTAAGCAACACATAGCACAAAACGAAACAAAAAAAGAGACAGAGAATGAGAACAAATTACCAAAATCAGGAATACAAGTGAAGATATCAGTACTGATCCTACAGACATGAAATGATAATGAAGAAATGCTATGAACCACCTTATGCTAATAAATTCTACAAGGTAGATAGAGGAAGAAATTACTTAAAACAAGTTACCAAAACTGATGGCAGAAAGAATAGAAAATCAGAATGTCCTAAATTTATTAAATAAATCAAATTTCTATTAAGAAAATTGCCCACAAAGAAGTCTGCATGAGGGGCTTCCCTAGTGGTTCAGCATTAGACTCTACACTCCCAATGTGGGGGGCTCGGGTTTGATCCCTGGTCAGGGAACTAGATCCCACATGCTACCAGGAAGAACCTGCATGCTGCAACTAAAAGGATCCCACATGCCGCAACGAAAGATGTGGCATGCAGCAATGAAGATCCTGAGTGCTGCAACTAAGACCTGGCACAGCCAAATAAATAAATATTTTAAAAAATGAAGTCTGAATGAGTATGAAGATTATCAAACAAAGAAGAAGGAAGTAGTACCAAATTTACTCAATCTTTTTCAGAAAGTTCGAGAGGAATGGACACTGCCCAACTCACTCTGTGAGTTCTACATTACTACCCTTACAAAAAGTCTGACAGTGACAACTCAAAACAGAAAATTACAGAGATAGCCTCATCCACCACAGGGCAGACAGCAGAATCAAGAAGAACTACAATCCTGCAGCCTGTGGAACAAAAACCACATTCACAAAAAGACAGACAAGATGAAAAGGCAGAGGGCTATGTACCAGATGAAGGAACAAGATAAAACCCCAGAAAAACAACTAAATGAAGTGGAGATAGGCAACCTTCCAGAAAAAGAATTCAGAATAATGATAGTGAAGATGATCCAGGACCTCGGAAAAACAATGGAGGCAAAGATCAAGAAGATGCAACAAATGTTTAACAAAGACCTAGAAGAATTAAAGAACAAATAAACAGAGATGAACAATACAGTACCTGAAATGAAAAATACACTAGAAGGAATCAATAGTAGAATAACTGAGGCAGAAGAACGGGTAAGTGACCTGGAAGACAGAATGGTGGAATTCACTGCTACGGAACAGAATAAAGAAAAAAGAATGAAAAAAAATGAAAACAGCCTAAGAGACCTCTGGGACAACATTAACTGCAACAACATTTGCATTATAGGGGTCCCAGAAGAAGTGAGAGAGAAGGGACCCAAGAAAATATCTGAAGAGATTATAGTGGAAAACTACCCTAACATGGGAAAGAAAATAGGAACACAAGTACAGGAAGTGCAGTGAGTCCCAGGCAGGATAAACACAAGGAGAAACATGCTGAGACACATAGCAATCAAATTGGCAAAAATTAAAGACAAAGAAAAATTATTGGAAGTAGCAAGGGAAAAACGACAAATAACATACAAGGGAACTCCAATAAGGTTAACAGCTGATTTCTCAGCAGAAACTCTACAAGCCCGAAGGGAGTGGCATGATATACTTAAAGTGATGAAAGGGAAGAACGTACAACCAAGATTATTCTACCTGTCAAGGATCTCATTCAGATTAGATGGAGAAATCAAAAGCTTTAAAGACAAGCAAAAGCTAAGAGAATTCAGCATCACCAAACCAGCTCTACAACAATTGCTAAAGGAACTTCTCTAAGTGGGAAACACAAGAGAAGAAAAGGACCTACAAAAACAAATGCAAAACAATTAAGAAAATGGTCATAGGAACATACATATCAATAATTACCTTAAACGTGAATGGATTAAATGCTCCAACCAAAAGACACAGGCTTGCTGAATGGATACAAAAACAAGACCCATATATATGCTGTCTACAAGAGACCCAGTTCAGACCTAGGGACACATACAGACTGAAAGTGAGGGGATGGAAAAAGATATTCCATGCAAATGGAAATCAAAAGAAAGCTGGAGTAGCAATACTCATATCAGGTAAAATAGACTTTAAAATAAACAATGTTACAAGACACAAGGAAGAACTCTACGTAATGATCAAGGGAACAAACCAAGAAGAAGATATAACAATTATAAATATATATGCACCCAACATAGGACCACCTCAATACATAAGGCAACTGCTAACAGCTATAAAAGGGGAAGTCGACAGTAACACAATAATAGTGGGGGACTTTAACACCTCACTTACACCAATGGACAGATCATCCAAAATGAAAATAAATAAGGAAACAGAAGCTTTAAATGACACAATAGACCAGGTAGATTTAATTATATTTATAGGACATTCCATCCAAAAACAGCAGATTGCACTTTCTTCTCAAGTGTGCATGGAACATTCTCCAGGATTGATCGCATCTTGGGTCACAAATCAAGCCTCAGTAAATTTAAGAAAACTGAAATCATATCAAGCATCTTTTCTGACCACAACGCTATGAGATTAGAAATGAATTACAGGGAAAAAAATGTAACAAACACAAACACATGGAGGCTAAACATTACGTTACTAAATAACCAAGAGATCACTGAAGAAATCAAAGAGGAAATCAAAAAATACCTAGAGACAAATGACAATGAAAACATAATGATCCAAAACCTATGGGATGCAGCAAAAGCAGTTCTAAGAGGGAAGTTTATAGCTATACAAGCCTACCTCAAGAAACAAAAAAAAATCTCAAATATACAATCTAACCGTACACCTAAAGGAACTAGAGAAAGAGGAACAAACAAAACCCAAAGTTAGCAGAGGAACGAAATCATAAAGATCAGAGCAGAAATAAATGAAATAGAAACCAAGAAAACAATAGCAAAGATCAATAAAACTAAAAGCTTGTTCTTTGAGAAGATAAACAAAATTGATAAACCATTAGCCAGACTCATCAAGAAAAAGAGGGAGAGGCGTCAAATCAATAAAATTGGAAATGAAAAAGGAGAGGTTACAACAGACACCGCAGAAATACAAAGCATCCTAAGAGACTACTACAAGCAACTCAATGCCAGTAAAATGGACAACCTGGAAGAAATGGACAAATTCTTAGAACGGTATAACCTTCCAAGACGGAACCAGGAAGAAATAGAAAATATGAACAGACCAATCACAAGTAATGAAATTGAACCTGTGATTAAAAATCTTCCAACAAACAAAAGTCCAGGACCAGGTAGCTTCTCAGGTGAATTCTATCAAACATTTAGAGAAGAGCTAACACCCATCCTTCTCAAACTCTTCCAAAAAATTGTGGAGGAAGGAACACTCCCAAACTTATTTTATGAGGCCACCATGACCCTGATACCAAAACCAGACAAAGATACTACAAAAAAAGAAAATTACAGACCAATATCACTGATGAATATAGCTGCAAAAGTCCTCAACAAAATACTAGCAAACAGAATCCAACAACACATTAAAAGGCTCATACACCATGATCAAATGGGATTTATCCCAGGGATGCAAGGATTCTTCAATATACATAAATCAATCGCTGTGATACACCATATTAATAAATTGAAGAAAAACCATCTGATCATCTCAATAGATGCAGAAAAAGCTTTTGAGAAAATTCCACACCCATTTATGATAAAAACTCTCCAGAAAGTGGGCATAGAGGGAACCTGCCTCAACATAATAAAGGCCATATATGAGAAACCCACAGCAAACATCATTATCAATAGTGAAAAACTGAAAGCATTTCCTCTAATATCAGGAACAAGACAAGGATTTCCACTCTTACCACTATTATTCAACATAGTTTTGGAAGTCCTAGCCACAGCAATCAGAGAAGAAAAATAAATAAAAGGAATACAAATTGGAAAAGAAGAAGTAAAACTGTCACTGTTTGCACATGACATGATACTATACATAGAGAACCCTAAAGATGCCAGCAGAAAACTACTAGAGCTAATCAATGAATTTGGTAAAGTTGCAGGATGCAAAATTAATGCACAGAAATTTCTTGCATTCCTATACACTAATAGCAAAAGATTAGAAAGTGAAATTAAGGAAACAATCCCATTCACCATTGCAACAAAAGAATAAAATACCTATGAATAAACCTACCTAGGGAATCAAAAGACCTGTATGCGGAAAACTATGACACTGATGAAAGAAATTGAAGATGATACCAACAGATGGAGAGATATACCATGTTCTTGGATTGGAAGAATCAATATTGTGAAAATGACTATACTACCCAAAGCTCTACAGATTCAATGCAATCCCCATCAAATAACCAATGGCATTTTTTACAGAACTAGAACAAAAAATCTTAAAATTTGTATGGAGACACAAAAGACCCCGAATAGCCAAAGCAGTCTTGAGGGGAAAAAATACGGAGCTGGAGGACTCAGACTCCCTGACTTCAGACTGTACTACAAAGCTACAGTAATCAAGACAATATGGTACTGGCACAAAAACAGAAACATAGGTCAATGGAACAAGATAGAAAGCCCAGAGTTAAACCCATGCACCTATGGCCAACTAATCTATGACAAAGGAGGCAAAGATATACAATGGAGAAAAGGCAGTCTCTTCAATAAATGGTGCTGCAAAAACTGGACAGCTACATAGAAAAGAATGAAATTAGAACATTCCCTAACACCATCCACAAAAATAAACTCAAAATGGGTTAGAGACCTAAATGTAAGATCGGACACTATAAAACTCTTAGAGGAAAACATAGGCAGAACACTCTTTGACATAAATCACAGCAAGATCTATTTTGATCCACCTCCTAGAGTAATGGAAATAAAAACAAAAATGGGACCTATTGAAACTTAAAAGCTTTTGCACATCAAAGGAAACAATAAAGAAGACGAAAAGACAACCCTCAGGATGGGAGAAAATATATACAAACGAATCAATGGACAAAGGATTAATCTCACAAATGTATAAAAAGCTCATGCAGCTCAATATTAAAAAAACAAACAACCCAATCCAAAAATGGCCAGATGACCTAAATAGACATTTCTCCAAAGAAGACATACAGACATACATACATTCTCTAATAATTAGAGAAATGCAAATCAAAACTACAATGAGGTATCACCTCACACTAGTTAGAATGGGCATCATCAAAAAATCTACAAACAATAAATGCTGGAGAGGGTATGGAGAAAAGGGAACCCTCTTGCACTGTTGGTGGGAATGTAAATTGAACATCCACTATGGAGAACACTATGGAGGTTCCTTAAAAAACTAAAAATAGAATTACCATATGACCCAGGAATCCCACTACTGGGAACATACCCAGAGAAAACCATAATTCAAAAAGGCACATGCACCCCAATGTTCATTGCGGCACCATTTACAATAGCCAGGTCATGGAAGCAACCTAAATGCCCATCGACAGATGAATGGATAAAGAAGAAGTGGTACATATATACAATGGAATATTACTCAGCCATAAAAAGGAACGAAATTGGGTCATTTGTTGAGATGTGGATGGATCTAGAGACTGTCATATGGAGTGAAGTAATTCAGAAAGAAAAACAAATATCGTATATTAATGCAGATATGTGGAATCTAGAAAAATGGTACAGATGAACCAGTTTGCAGGGCAGAAATTGAGACACAGATGTAGAGAACAAACGTATGGACACCAAGGGGGGAAAGCGGCAGGGGGGTGGGGGTGGTAGTGTGATGAATTGGGCGATTGGGATTGACATGTATACACTGATGTGTATAAAATTGATGACTAACAAGAACCTTCTGTATAAAAAAATTAAAAAAATAATAATAATTTAAAAAATTTTTTTAAAAAAAGAAAATTACTAAGTAATATCCCTCAAGAATCTAGATGTAAAAATCCTGTACAAAATATCAGAGACTCAAATATATATATTTGGTCCAACATCTGAAAATCAATCAATACTGTAGTCTCAGAATAAAAGAGAAAAATATGGTCATTTTAATAGAAAAAAAAACTCTTGATAAAATTCAGTGCATATACATTATCAAAATAATCAGCAAATTAGGAATAAAACCTTTCTGAATCTGAAAAAAATTCATTAAAAATGAATATACACCTAACACCATTCTTAATGACAAAAAATTGATCTTCCCCTATGACCAGAAATAAGGTAAAGATAGCCTGTCTTACCACTTCTACTCAATACTGCTCTGGAAGTTGTAACTGTGCAATAAAGCAGTCATCAGCAATATCATCATCATCATCATTTTAGATAACAAAGATTATTGTTATTTTTGCTATTAAAGTCTTAATGATTGGAAAAAGAGAAGTAAAACTCTCTCTTTACATTTTATATGACATTGACACAATTGTCTGCATAGAAAACTCTAAGAGATTTATTTTGCAAAATCCTGAAAGGATTTAGCTTGGTCACAGGATATATAGTTGATATACAAAAATAAAATTTATTTTTATACACTATCAGTGAGCAGTTAGATAATAAAATTTTAAAAATACCAGTCAAAAATAATCAAAATGTGAAATAAAGGATACAATTAACAAAATATGTGCAAGACCAGTACAATGAAGAACTATAAACCATTGCTTACAGAAATAAGGAAAATGTAAGGAAATGTAAAGTTTCGCCATGTTCATGGATGAAAAGACTCAATATCATTAAGATGTAAATTTGCTACGTATTGATCTATAGTGTCAACTCAATTTAAATTATAGCAGGATTTTTTTGTAGCAATTGACAAGTAGATTAAAATTTATGTGGAAATACAAAGAACTTCAAATAGTCAAAATAACTTTGAAACAAACAAACAAGCAAGGACTGACACTATCTGGCTTGAAGACTTATTCTAAAGTTTTAATGGTCAACATAGAATGATATTGGTATAGGGACTTATATACAGATCATCGAAACAGAACAGAGAGCCCAGAAATACATATCCATATGCATTGTCAGTTGATTTTCAATTAATAACCAAAGTAATTCAATGAGAAATAATATTATTTTCAACAAATCATGCTGGAAAAACTGAATATCCATAGATTTAAAAAAATTTTAATTGACCCCCCAACTCTCATCATACATAAACATTAACTCACAGAAATAAATCTTAGAACTAAAACAATAAAATCTATAGAACAAAACAGAGGAGAAAAGTTTTCCAACCCTGGATTAGAAAAGGATATCTAATATGAAACATAGAAAGCATGAAACATAGAAAAATGTTTGAGTTCAGCCTGATCAAAAGTAAAAACTACTTATTTTTTCTTTTTCTTTTTTTTTTTAACCACTTCTGTCCTTTGTCTCAGGGGAGATTCAGGAATAATCAACTCCTACATGGAGACCAAACTGAGTTTGTTCTTTGTTGTCTAGATGTGTTGTCTCTTCATATAGATGTCCCAAAATTCTGCTGATGTGGGCTATGTGGGCGGCATTGACTTTCTCCTCCCAAACCCATGTAACAGGAGACCGTGTTGTCTCTCCTTAGCCTAAAGCCTGGGCTCAACTCTCCAAAAACTTCTACTTTTTAAAATATACCATCTAGAGACTAAAAGCTAATGACTCAATGACAACTTCTTAGCACATACATCTGAAAAAGGACTTAAACTCCAAATATAGAAAGAAATCATATAACTCAATAATTTAAAAAAGCATAAACTAATCTAAAAATGAGCAAAAGTCTCATACACTTCACTTAAGAAATACACAAGTGGCAAATAATAAACATTAAAGATGTTTAATACCATTAATCATTCAGGAAGTGCAAATTAAAATCACAATGGAACACAATTTCACACCTACTAAAATGTCCAAAATTAAAGGAGACAGGAAATACCAATTCTAGACAACAATATGTCACATCAGGAATCTCATGTACTGTGGAGAGAGTATAAAATGGGGCAAACAATTTTGAAAACATTTTTGGTAGGTTCCTATAAAGAAATACACATTTAGCATTTTCTCTCCTAGGTATTTACCTAAGAGAAATGAAAACATGGTAAGGAACAAACTACTCATTGGATTAATCTCACAGATACTATGCTGAACAAAAGAGACTGCACACAAAATAATCCATGGTGTATAATTCAATTTATATGAGATTTCAGAACAGGCAAAACTAATCTTGAAGAAAGTCAGATCAGTGGTTTCCTGGGTTGAAGGGTGGAGGGTGAGAAGGAATAAGTGAATTTTCTAGAGTGATGGAACTGTTCATTATCTTGATTGAGGTGGTGATTACTTTAGGGTAAGCATTTGTCAAAAGCCACCAACTTGTATACTTCATGTGTGTTAATTGTATTTGTATATAAGTAATACCTCAATAGAACACACACACACACACACACACACACACACAGAGGGAGCGAGCAAGAGAAAGAGAGCAGAAAGCTAAACTTCTGGCATGGTGAAACTTTCCCCGGGACCTCAACTCCATCAGTTAAGACCAATTCAGTACCCCACTTTTGTATAATCCAAACTGATCTCCATCTTGTCCATATTAACCTATGTTCCTAAGAAGGTAAAGATATTTAACAAAGACAAGTAGAGTAAGTAAAAAATACTCATAGAATATCTACTAAAAATTCCAAGCATTTATAAAGTAACATTTTTTTTTTTTTGCCTTCTTACTCCTGTAGTTTAAACAAAAAATTCAGAAGTGATCTCAGTCACTTAGTTTTCATGACCATGAGAATTTATTTTCATGGGTCAATGAGGTAGTTGTGCTTTTGTTAGTTCATTTTTAATTTGCTTTATTTTCTGATTTTACTTGTTGAAATGGGGAGGGCCCTATCTGGAAAGTGGCATTTGTCCAAGGACAGGGAATATAGGTCTCTGGTAGAGTTAGTTTCCCTTATAAGGTGAGCAGGATGGTTTGTAGCCTCTCAGCAATTTCCATCTTCCTGCAGAATACTGTAATATCTCTATCTCCTGCCCTGAAATGGAAAGTTCGACCTTCCTGTATATTTTCTGAACAAAAAGGTGTGTGATAAACGCCAGCATTTCTATCAGGCTTCTTTGTCTTGTACTGTTAGTGCATCACATGCAGGGGACTCTTGCTTCTAAGAAGCAAGGGGCTTTTATCAACCTTTTCTTCCATGTAAACAGTTATTTTCTTTGGGTTATTTTGTCTGACTTGATCACAAATAATAGGTTCTAATTGTTAAAAGAACAGTATGCAGTTTTCAGACCTTCAACAGCCAGCAAGCGTTATGTACAAAGACCTGTTTTCAGTATGGATCATAGTGTCTGCTTTTAAGTCAGGAGTGGACTTTGGAAACAGGCTCTTTCTTTCTTCTTTTAAGGATACTGGATTTGTTCTGTTTGGGCAGCAGTACATTTATGGATCAAGCGTGTTTTTCATTCTAGTGTGCCTCATGTAGTTTTAATTGTGTAATAACAAAACCATCTATGAAGTACCTATTATATAGAAAGGCAGAAACTTAGGTTGGCTATATGCCTCACCACATTTATACTGTAGTGATTATAAATACTCCTTACTTTCCTCTTCTTTAATTTTACTTATTTAGGAAGGCTTATTTTTTCAGGGATACAGAAGAGAGTCTATTATTGGAGTCAAACAAGTAAATAAAAATCCTCTGTGATAAAACCTCTATGATATCGATACTTCTACTAATAGCAGCTAACATATATTGGACCTTTTTTTGTGTATTTACTAGGGTCTAGGTACTGTGATTCCAAATTAAATTGATTGAACTGATCCTATATAAAATCACAAGGATGATGATTTTCTCTTTCCTCTTTCTCCCTCATTTTGGGAAAGGCTCACATAAAGACAATGAATGTTGGCTCTGATTTGCTTATTGACACACACTGTGTACTGTAGGAAAGACTTTAAAGGAGCTCTGAAAATTTGGGGAAGTTACTTAAATTCTGAGTAACCATGTTTATATTTTAAAGGTTTACATGTTATATATTAAATATGTATTGTATATTCCTACCCTGTGGCATTATTGTAAAGAATATTTTAGATACAGTCTGGTATTTAGTACAGTCCTTAGCAATATAGGTAGAACCTCAGATGTGATATCTTCTATCACTCCATTATTGACAGTTAATATTTTTACTTGGTTCACATTTATCTCTATGGCATAAAGCTAAGGAGATAACCCCGTAAACCCAGGGATATTATTAAAAGAGCTATTTTATTCCCAGTTTCCTGTAGAGAGACACTTCATTCAAATAACTTCTCCCTATTCTTATATCTTGGGAAATGAAGGAATCTTCACAGCCAGGACTCATTTTATTCTCCCAACAGGGGCAGACCTTATCTATAGTTTAGTGATATGTGAAACTGAACTATTTACACAACCATTTACCAACTAACACTTCCCACATTTGTGGAATCCTAGATGAGTTGGCCCTCTTTTGCTCTCCCTGAGATGGAAAAACCACAATAGAATAAAAGATGTGTCAAGGAGAATTTTAAAATGAAGTGGGAATACAGTACACAGTGGGATCTCTCATTCCTCCATGCTAACTGGCAAGTTCCTATAATTTTCTTCCCACAAGACTACCTTGGATCCTAGGTGTAACTGAAACCAATATAATCATTATAACACAGAGAACATAAATAGGGATTCCAGTTTAACCAAATCCATATTATTGAGATACAACTTTTGATACATTTATTATAGTATTTATGAAGAAAAAGTCAAGATGATTACAGGTTCTGGTATCTTTTAGTAGAGGACATGTCAATCTGGAGATCATTTCAATATGTTTTCTATTAAATATAAACATGTTTAAATGATGAAAGCATAAGTACTATGTATTTATTGTGTATAGTTTTCTTCATTTATTTTAACTGTTGTGAAATCCTATATTTTTTCTCTCATCCTTTTTCTCCCTTAATTAATTTCTTCTGTATAGTTGCTGATAATATTCTGTAGCTTATTTCAAGTATTCATGCATTTATGGTTTTACTTTTCCTTGGCTGAGTGGGGTATCCTAAGGCCTCAATGGAGTATGTAGAATATGCTAAGTGTCTCAAAACAGGGATTGAAATTGCTGTGTCTTCTTCAGATATTCTGAGTGATGGCATCAATTGCTGTTGTCTGGCACCATTGTTTCAGATCTATACTGATGTGATTTAAGTGAACTGTAAGCTATATTTTTAATTTTAAGTCTCCAGGCCTTGTCTCCTTGGGAACCAGGCAGGAACAAAATGAGATAATGATAAAATGTTTCCTAGATAAGCAGATCTCAAAATCTGTATATTAAGTTGTGGATTTATTTGTGCTTTCCTGTTGACCAAACTTGTTAGAAAATCAAAGGAATGCAATATTGTAGAAATAGAAAAACAGTATGAATATCTGAGGAGAGATGCATTTTAAAAATTATTTCTCATAGTAGTATTTTTTGAGAAAAATTAAATTTAAGATTTTTGGAACAGAAGTTTAGGCTTTTATATAACATGACAAGTCAAAGGGTAAAATGTTGCCAATGGAACAAATGCACATGTTTTGCTCTCAAAAAACATTGCTAGAATTATAACAGCTACTAATTATTGAGCAATAATTTCTAAACACCATTCTAAGCACTTTTTGTACATTCTCCCTGTACATGTATGCTGTGCATATTTTATGCATGTTGTGTGTGCATGTGTGCATATTAATAGATAAATACAGATAAATAAATACAGATATAGATACATGCATTTCCTCAATATATTTCTCAAAATTACCCAGCTACTCCACCAAAGAGGAAGGACCAGAACTCAAAACCAGGTCTACGTGTTCCAAGCACCTATCATTTATAGGTACTTGATTTCTTACCTCTAACAGGCACATCTGGACTCTACTCTTTGAGCCAGAAGATGCTTCTCCATATTTAGTTGAATTCCCAAGTGTAGGTGTGGGATCTTCATCTGACCAATCCCTTAGATTTTCACAGATCCCCTTTTGTGCCATGACTGTCCATGGTTTGCAGGATTTGCAGACGGAGGCTTAGTGGAGACTTGTGGCCCAAGCTTGGTGAAGAAAGTGTGATGGTTCCATTTGCAAGAAGACTGGAGAGTTCTAATCAGCTCTGGCTATTCATCAATTCAATAGTGCTCCTCAAAGATGTCCTCCAGGAGGCCCACCCCCCACCCCCACTCCTGGCCCGCTCAGGGCTGTTAGTGTTTCACCATATATTATAATGTTGCAGCAAATGCCTCTAGCTCTGATCACTTTAAAAATAATAAGAACTGGATTTAGGTTTGGGGTATGTTAGATAACTAAAGAATTTCTGACAGCAAGAAGTTCTTCATGTTTTCACTAATTTGAATTTTAATGGGAAGTCCAAACAAGAAAAACATGTCTCCTAAAGTTCTTAAATAGTTCTGGGTGCTTTTAGTCCCTGGGGAGATAGTCCTAATCAGTCATTACCAGTAAAGTGTAGTTCCAATTTATTAGGTTCCAAATATAGAAATGAAAAGTAATTCCAGTGACAAGTTACTCATGTCATCCCCACGTGGGTTACTCATGTAATCTCCATCTACTGATGCAGATATATCTTATATTCAATGCAATGGGTACTTCATATGTGCTTGATACTGTCCATCATTTTAAGAGGAATGAGCAAGCAAACATACAAAAGACAACAACACAACAAGAGCAACAACAACAAAAAATAGAAAGGTAATAAAATTTTCTCATTGCTCCCCAAATCAGGAGGCAGTGTTTGTGGTTCCATCCATCTATAGCCACACAAGAAAATGATGACACATTCAGAGTAAATTGAGAGAAGTTTAATCAAGGACTGTTGACGAAGGTGCCTGAAAAGTAAGGGAAACAAGATGGTGAGGCACCCTGGGGCAAGCAGTATTGAGATAACTTTTAACACCTTCAGCTTACACATAGAACCCTATTTTCCAAACGTATTCATGCCAATCAGAGATCTTTTTTAAATGATCTCATGATACAGGCAAACATAAGCCAAAGGTTTAGACGAAATGGAGAGAGATCTAGAAGATCAAGGGCTTCTTCTCAGGTCTTTCCTTCCTGTAATCAGACAATTTTAACTTTGCAAATTCTCTCACATGTCCCCCAATCCTCTCTGATTCTTATATCATAATCCTATGCTTTACAAATTATTTCCTGCACATTTGTCATAATTCTGTCTCAAGGATAGCCTCATATCAATAACAATGAAAATAATGGTCACAGTGCCACTTATTAAGTTCTAACTATGTGCCAAACACTGTGCTAAATGCTATAAAAATATTATCACCTTTGTTACTTAAAAAAAAACTGTGAAATAGTCACTATTAATCCATTTTAAATACAGGCTCATCTCTATTGTGCTTCACTGTATCGTGCCTTGCAGATATTTAATTTTTTTTTTTTTTTTTTTTTTACAAATTGAAGGTTTGTGACAACCCTGCATTGTCAGATGATGGTTAACATTTATTTTAGTAATAACATATTTTTAAATTAAGGTATGTACATTGTCTTTTTTAGACATAATGCTATTGCACATTAATAGACTATGGCATAGTGTAAACATAACTTTTATATGCACTGGGAAACAAAAAAATCCATGTAACTTGCTTTATTGAGATATTCGCTTTATTGCAGTAGTCTGGAACTGAACCCACAATATCTCTCAGGTATGCATGTGTAAGGAAGGTGAGGCATATGTCAGACAGCTACCAAGTTGTTAGCTAGTCCTTGTATTTTGATCATTCTGACTCTGAAACCCATGTTCTTCATCTCTACGGTATTTTAAATCCTATTGAAATGTTACCACCCAGTGGTAAATATTCCTAAATTGCAACTCTCTACATACCTCTCTTTGGATTTTAATTTTGTAATGGTTCTGTCCTGCAAATAGGACTAATTATAAACTTCAACAGAAAAATTGTATTTCCTATCACACTTTCCATAAGACCTTTTATGAAGGAGTCAAACTGGAAGAGAAGCACACTTTCACATATATACTCATATATTCCATGGTTTCCTGACTCCTTCCATTCACTTCTACATTTCTGTCTTTTGGATCCTTCGTTCCAAGCCAGACCCTCCATTAGGATATTTCAGGTACCTAAAAAGGAAATGCATTGCTCATGCTATAACATTCTCATGACTTCTACTCTCCACTCTCCTACAATCAGTCAATCTCTCACTCTTTATCATAGAACATTCTACATTCTTACGGTATTTCCCCTTTTTAAAGCAGTAGTTTCTACATTTAGACACTTTTTCTTCTATCCACTCTGCCATTGATTCAACAAAATTTATACATGACTTGCCTGTTTATATTAAAGAAATTGTATATTTATTTGTGTGTATGTCATTTCCCCCACTGTGGTGTAGAGTTGCTACTTACTGAATTACTGTGTCTTCCTAGTTTCCAACTCTGGAGTCAAAGATTGACTTAGTTTACCACCTTTATGTCATATGATGCCTAGCAGGGTGTCTTGCACTTGCTCTTAATGAACATTTGTTAATTTCTGGACTAATATTGAAATACATTGTCTTGAAAGCTATCCTGTGGTTTTCCAATGAATCTCATACACAGTCACTCCTGCTGAACAGCTTCTTACTCTCCTCCCCTGCATTTACCGTTGTGTAGCAAAGCTTGGGTCAGACCTTAGTTTTTTGGCTTAGAGCTTGGTTTTCAGATGAGAAAATAAACTCTCCTTTTAGATCCTTCACATTCTCTCGAGGTCTCCTGTAGTAGTTAATGTATTTCTTTCAGTTGCAAATATAAACACAAGAAGAAATGACCCTATTAGCTTGTAATTGTCATCTCCTGGGTTTGCTTTCAGTGCCTAATGGGGAATTTTTTCCTCTAAGAGAGGTCTAAATTGGTCCTATTGCCCAATATTAACCACATGCTCTAGTAAATATCTGTGCCAATGATTAATAGAAGAGGTCGTCAGTAACTGTAAGGTGAGTGGCACATTCATAGACAAGTACCCCGCCCGTCTTGCCTGCAGTAACTTCCTATTTGAGGGATTTTTTCAAATTAAGCCTTTGAAGGAAAATAAGGTCTCTAAAGATAGCCAAGCACCAGAAAAAAATTGCAAGGGAAAATTGTAGTCTGTTAGGTATAAAATATTTTTGAAGTGGGTGCATTTTATTTTTTCCTCTAATCTTCTTATTCCCTATTCTGTCTGACAGGCATAAATTCAAAGGTGTCCTTGTCTCTCACCATTTGTGAATGTGCCCAATTATGTGTACATAGGACATTTACTGAATGTGACATTTACCTGGTGTCCAGCTAATGTATACAAATAAATCTAAGTCAAATTTAATAGTGCTTTCAGAGTGCCAAGTCCTGTGTTGATATATAAGACAAGGTAAAGTGTAAAATACTTTGACAAGTCAACACAATTGTATGGGAGTTTAGAGGAAATACTGCTTGTATTGTGGAATAAATAGGGATTTTTTGGTCAAGAAGGCATAGGTTTAAATCTAGGCTGTGTTACTGATTAGCTGATACCTTAGGCAATATAATTGCCTTTCTTTGCCTCAGTTTCCTGAACTATATAATGAGAGACAACGTTTGATATAATGAATTGTTCTGTGGACTAAATGAGATGGCATTTTTGGAGAACCTAGCAGAACACTTGGCCTGTAATAGGTGAGCAGTAAACGTTAGCTGAGATCCCTTTCTTTCATTTGACATCTTCAGAAGACTTCCTGTAAGGGAGATGGACATTTGGATTGGATTTTTAAAGCATGAATAAGATATTGAAGTATAGATAATGGTGTTAGCAAAGTTTGCAGAATATGTATGTTTGATATTAAGATTTTTCATTACCACCCTCATTTATTAAACATGATATGTTGCTATGTGGAAGATCAGATAAGGTTATAGGTACACAAGAATACTGTAGTATAATACTTTAAAATTTGACTTTTCCTTTCATCTCTTTCTCTCTCCCTCTCTCTTAAGTGACACAAGAGGAGGGAAATAAGGAAGGTAGAGACATATCTGACCATAGTTGTCTCTAAACCTTTGTATAGGAGGTGAATCATCACTCTAATTATCTTGGTGAGTAAGCATTATGAATCATTTGCATTTGTGAGAGCTCAATAACCATTTACATCCCTTTATTAAAGACATCATTTTCCTCATTTTTCACATGCCTATGACCCAGCACCTAGCTTTATACCTTACCTCTTAACCATCATTCTCTAAATGCTGAATAGGTGAATTTGGACTTGGATATAATTCTTTTAAGTTCATTAAGTACAAGCCAGATATACTATTGTCATGAAAACTCTAAATGCTGTTAATATCTGATATACATGGTAAATAGGGTATTTGTATTCAGCCAGCGTTTGGTCTAACTTGTTATCTTTTCAAATGAGGCTTGTGTGGTAAAAGACCCTTCAGAACTGAACAGCATTGATTTCTTTTTTCCTTCTCAAAAGCAACAGCAAATATATAAACTCCCCTTCCTTGGTGAAATATTTATATGCAAGAGATACTGCCTGTGTCTGTTTCTAAACACATATTCCGCAGCCCATTAGCTGTATATTTAAATATTTTACACTTTCTATTTTTCTACTAATTGACCTTCTGACGAAAGTAATTTGTGATCAGTAAAAGTCACCAAAATTAACGTGTCAATTTAATATGTTTAAAGAATCTAACCAAAGCAGTTATTTTCAGTGGAAAGCTATCAAATTCATTTTAGGAAGCTAGCAAAATGCTGGTATAAAAGCTGACAAAGATAGGAAACACATATAAAGAAACTATAGTATAATCATGAAAACAATATATTATTATAAAGAAAATACTTGAAAACCCTTTTCATTTGTAGATATGGTTACATCTATATAATGATTTCATCCTCATCAAGTGGAGTTTGCCCCCCACCTCCAAGAATACTTTATTTCTAAATATGTTCCTAAATATCCATCTAGTTATAAGTGTAATAAGAAAAAAGGTCCATGGACAGCTCAGTTGAGGAGTGTATTTCTCATATAGTTTCCTTTTTTTAAGTAAAAGGATAAACCTCTTAACTCCTACTTAGTAATAAAACAATAGTGACATTTGGATCAAGAAGAATAAAAAATAAGTTTGTATCAGTATTACTTTTAACACTGCTTTGGAAATTCTAAATAATATAGTATGAAAAGGAACAACTAAGCCAAAGAGTAATTTTAAAAGACACACTATTAGAATTTATAAAAGTTTATGTACTTTTTTCTGCATTCAGTTTTGGTATTCTCACCACCACAAGAGAGAGTGAGGTCAACACGAGGCTAGTTCACCACGGACTGGAATCTGAGGGAGCTAGTCGCTCACTTCACTTTATGTTCAGATTCCAAGTTGATGGAAAAAGAGACACAAAAGCCAGGCACATATCAACACATAACTACTGGCTTATACCTAAGACATGTGGAAGTTTCTTTTTGAATGAAACTTCCCTCACCAATCAGAGTCAAAGCAGCAGAACAGATCCTGGATTCCATCATCAAGGACACTCACCGTCCTCACAGACTGACGGCTTGAAAGAGGAGAGAGCTCATCTTTGATCCCTTGGCAAGCAGGTCCTGAGAGAACCAAAAGACCATAACCACTTATGAGCTTTTACCACATAGTTTTTCCTTTTTCCTTTTTTTTTTTTTAATATTTATTTATTTAGTTAGCTATTTAGTTGCACTGGGTCTTAGTTGTGGCAGGCGGGCTCCTTTGTTGTAGCTTGTGGGCTCCTTCATTGAGGCATGCATGTGGGATCTAGTTCCCTGACCAGGGATAGAACCCCAGCCCCCTGCTTTGGGAGCGTGGAGTCTTAACCACTGCACCACCAAGGAAATCCCTACCACATAGTTTTTCATCATCTAGTAGAAAGGATAGTAAGAGAGAGAGTGAGAGGGAGAGAACTGAGGAGAGTACAGAAGCTGCAAGGCTGAAAGTGTTATCCCAGTACTTCTCCCTCCTGGTAGATGTAACATGGAAAATGAAGTTGGGGCAATAAGGGTGTACCCCAAATCTCCCAGTTTTTCACAGAACTCCACTTTGTGCATGGTTACTGCATAAGGAATGTTGGCATTATTGGAAAATTCTCTCTACTGAGAAATAGTCAACCACATCTTTACCCAAGAATAATGTTGAGAAGTACGGGTTCTTGAATCCACCAAACCCTATGCAATGGATTAAAATAGCCACAAATTATTTGACATGTCTGTCATTAAGAGGTGGGGGCTCTATATCCCCTGTCCTTTTTTCTGAACTAGGCCTGTGACTCCTTTTTGACCAAAGGAATATAGCAGAAAAGAGGTTATAGGACCTCTGAGGCTACATAATAAATCTTGGAGTTTTCACTCTGGGAGAAGCCAGCCATCCTATAAGAAGTCTGACTGTTCTGAGATTGGTATGCTCTGAGGAAGCCCAAACTAGCCATGTGAAAGGCCACTAGTCATGTGGAAAGGCCACTCGGGGACAGAGACAGAGACAGAGGGGCCTGGGCATCCTTGGATGTGATAATCATCCTAGCCCAGACATCAGACATGTAAGTGAGGAAACAATGCTAGGTATGTTAGGCCCAGTAGAGATAATATGAGGAAGAAACGAAGAACTCAGATGACAGCCAAAAGTAAGTCCCTAAACATATGGCCCCATATGGGACTACCCCAAACATCTCTACTTTTCAAGCCATCCCAGTCAAGGCCTCAGTCATTATGGAAACAAGATAAGTTATTTTCATAACCAACAAAATTGTGAGCATGATAAAATAGTAACATGACCCAGGTCAATCATTTAAAATATCTGATTATTTTCTTATCTGTAAATTGAGAACAAAATACTGGTATCTTTCTTATATCACTGTTATACACAGTAAATGAGAGAATGCATATGGAGCTCTAAACATAATACCTGATAAAGAGCATGTGACAAATTTATTATATTTTGATAAGCTGTGCCTCTGAAAAACTGAAGAGTCATGAGAAGAAATAGCACCATAACATCAGTAGAATTCTTAAATGAAACTTATGCTGAAACCAGAAATTGTCTCACAGTGGAATTTCCAGGCAATTCCAGATTGAAGCATTCTGAAAAATATGCTTCATGGTATCATGGCAATGTTTCAATTATACACTTAGCAGTTAGTGATACCATTATATTCCAGAATGATTATATGCCTCCCCAAAAGGGATAACATTGTCATTTCATGGGGGAACCATGTCCCTGGCTTATTCTGATGAAAGGAAAGAAAGAAGGAAGAAATGAAAGATGGGAGGGAGGAAGGGAGGAAAAGAGGGAGTCTGCCAGTGAGAGAGTCATATTCAATCTGAAAATTCATTTGGTATGTGCATTTAGAGCTTTAACAGTGAAGGTCATTTGATTCAGTATTTCTCAGCTAGGAATTTATCCAAAAGAAATGCAGTAAATTCTCTGCCTACAAAGATATTTATTCGGCTTCCCTGGTGGCGCAGTGGTTAAGAATCCACCTGCCAGTGCAGGGGACGTGGGTTCGAGCCCTGGTCCAGGAAGATCCCACATGCCGCAGAGCAACTAAACCCATGTGCCACAACTACTGAGCCTGCGCTCTAGAGCCCGTGAGCCACAACTACTGAGCCCCCGCACCACAACTACTGAAGCCCACGCGCCTAGAGCCCATGCTCCACAACAAGAGAAGCCACCACAATAAGGAGCCCGCGCACCTCAATGAAGAGCAGCCCCTGCTCGCCACAACTAGAGAAAGCCTGTGTGCAGCAACGAAGACCCAATGCAGCCAAAAATAAGTAAATAAAATTTTAAAAAAGATATTTATTATAGTTACTATATTAACATCAGAATCACTTGAAATATTCTACATAAATAATTTATGGTTAACCTATTCTATACAATATTATGATTTCATTACCCATTATATTTATTGTGTTGAAGATATAAAAAATAAAAATTTTTTAAACTCGGTATGCCAAATAATAAACATAAGTATGTGAAGTTTATACATAACTATGATTGGAAAGGAATCCCCAAAATAGTACCAGTGGTTTTCAAGGATTTGTAAAATTATTAGTAATTTGTTTCACCTTTTTCTTTCCTATATTTCTCAAATTTCTACCATGAACTGTATTTATTTTTTTGTAAAAACACAAAAACCAAACTCTCGCTGCTTTCACTTAAGTAATGGCAAATTATAGAATCATAAAATAGCTTATCATATAGACAAAATGAAACAAAATCCCTGGTGAAATTTCCATTTTTCTCCTCTATAAATCTCATCTCTCATATTTGAGAACCTTTCTGACAGCTTCAATGAAGATGTTAAAAAAATGAAAAGATAAAAAATAGGAAAAAATAATAGAGAACTCTTCTCACTTCTGTATCAAGGTGTGTCTTTAGAGAAACCATCAGAGAATTTTAGTCTAGCTCTGATTAATCTTCATTTTCACCTCCAGATAAATAACTACATATTACTGTCAATCATATCATGGAATGAAAAAATAAGACCCCATTGAGCATATTCTTAAATACCCTATTATTCATCGGAAGGTGTAGTAACATTTGTAAGAAGTTGTTTATCCAGTAAACTCTCATGCAGCCCATGCATTTAGACAAAATCAGAGCTTGAAAGTTATCCCTGTTGCTTGAATCAGATGCCTACAACATTCTAGGGAATGGATAGACTTTCCCACATTGATGTGCTTCCATGGTCCTTCCATACCAAGAGTCCTTACTTCTATGAGAATATACCTTTCAGGAATGATAGGCAAATATTTGTAGAGAACTTGTTTGCTGGTCCAGGATTTTGATAGTCCCTGCAGGAACTAAATTTCAGTAGACATATGTTTGCTGCCAGATTTTAGCAACATAATTCTGTGCTTAGTTGTTTGCTTGTTTGTTTGCTTTTTAAATTAAGTTTACAAATCCTTGATAGTACGAATGCAAAGGAGGGAGGTAATCCTTAAAGGACATGTCTTTTCTTTGTATGTGTTGCACTAAAGATAGTGAGCTTGGCTTTTTAATAGTATCTCTTTTTAAATTAGTTATTGCTTTCCCAGGTCTTATGTTGCCCTGTCCTTTACAGGGCTGGACTTACCTTTCTTCCATCACTATTTAAATGAGTCAGAACAATTAGCTTAGTGTACCATGCCTGTGTGAAATCATACTTATTCTAGCACAACTAGGTACTCAGGAGCACGGACAGAGTCTGATTTGGAAAGTGCCTCATAAAAATCTAATCAGAGACTGGCAAGGGATTCTCACAGATGAACAGTATTAAGACATTAATCTGAGTTCATACCCAAAATGTAGTTGAAAACTTCACTGTGGTAAGTCACCTGGGGAAAAAGTATATTGAGGCACTTGTCACAAGTAGGAAAGCACTCATGCCAGCATCTCTTTATGAATAAAGACATTTTTCACAATATTAACAAGCAACAGTAAGAGAAGGTCTTATCACCATATCGCTCTCCTATCTTTCAAAGGGATGTGACTGTTATCATACAGTCTTCTTACTCTCACGTGCATGTCACCTCCAGAGACTTTCTTTTCCAATATTTCTAGAATCTAGGAGGGTACAATATCTCTAGGATATGAAAGGGTCCAGAACTATAGGTTACTATTGTTCAGCCCAGTGGACCTGAAGCCAGAAAATCTGGTTCCAGTCCTTCTTCCTAAGTTACTATGTTTTGACTTTTGGCAACAAGCTACTTAGCCCTTCTGAGCCTCAGTTTCATCATCTGTAAAATGGGAATAACACCTCCAAGCCCTCAGGATGGTTATGGGTTTAAAATGAGATCACAGCTTAAAGCTACTTTGTGCACTGGGATATACTAAATCATTTTGAGGTGATCTAATTGGGTTTGCTATTAGTCTATCTGTTCCCTGATGTATATTAGTTACAGGGAATTAGAACAGATTTTTTTTAAAAAATTAAGAGCCTCTCAAATGGGCATTAAACAGAGGTGGTTTGGTTTAGAGATCTACTTTGAATAGGGCAAAATTCATTGTTTGCAAACCAAAGTGAAACTTGTTTGCTACACTGCCTTTCCTTTTCAATCCCACACCCAAACCATCAGCACTGGCTTATGAGCCCTAATTAGTGTCGGTGGAGAGCAGAGTGCTTCCATACTGCCATTGATTAGAATGAGATTCAATTATCAGATGAAGGTTTTTTAAAGTGTGTGTTTCTAGCTAGCTGGCTTCTCACCACCCAGCAATGTGCCCTCAGGGAGAAACACTGCCCCTGGCAGCACAAAAGACCATCTTAACTTCTTATGTACATGGGAGCTGAGCGCAATTTCTATCTGGCATGGGAAAAGTCCAGAAGGAAAATACTGAAAGGAAATGAGTTTTCAGGTGGAAGAATGAGATTTCAGTGTGACAGGGGTACAATTTCTTGCCTTGAATGAAGGAACAAAGCACCAATTCCTTCCGAGTTGCAGGTGACCCCTACCTCTGATGGAGGATAAGAAAGTAATTGCTCTCCTCTGCCATGGAATGGACCCTTCATTTTGAAACCAGGCTGGTCTGCTGATTGGTTCTGCTAAGTAACTCTGAAGAGACCCATTTGTTTAGCACTATGTGTAATTTTAAAGGAAAGGATGTGTCAGCAGCGGGGAGGAGAGTCAAATGAGGTCACTGGTGAAATAGCAGGAGAAATTTGCTGGAGCCTCTGCCTTGTTTTTTTCTATTCCATCTTCACTGACCTTTGCACCAGAAAACTGATGCACCAACAAAATGGAACCTTCATTTTCTCATTTCCTGAATGACCAGGCCATCTCCCCAGTGCCTTCAGAAATGGATCTTCATTTCTCTATTGGTGGGGGCACCACATTTAACCCTTAATGTTAAGGCAGTTTTCACCTGCAGAGCTTCCATCAGTATAAGCTGGTTATATCATAGAAGCCTTGGATGTTCAAAAATCCCATCTCCGATAGACTGTTTCTTTGTGTGGATGGTGGAATAACTGCCACCGTTGCAGAAATTGGGGGATATAGGCAGATATTTTTGAAATTCTAAACATGACAATCCAAGAAAGTGATTGAGCACTGCCTTTTTACCTATAGGTTACCCTCAAACATAAATTAGTTTATGCTCTGAAAAGGTACTTGATGTTTCGAACAATGTCAATTGAATCTGATTTCACTTAAAATACAGCAATTTAGTAAATGTTACAGTCTTAACTTTGATACTAACATTTTTGTGTGAGAAAGAAAATCCTAAAAGAAACTCCGAATAGTGAACTTCATCATTTCCTTCTCAGCAATTCCAGAATATTAAAATGTACCCCATCATGGTCACGATCACAATCACTTTATATTAGAATTCTCTTGTGTAAGCTTTCTTCCCATCAGTTTAGTGAGAATCTGTGGCCAAAGGCCCTCCCTATTCATATCAGTTTTCCCAGGGTTCCAGCAGAAGTTTGCTTTATGGCAAGCACTTCAAAACTTTGAATTGAATAGGTGTATATTGAACAGTGTATGAGTTTTCAAAATATGAGCAAATGAATTAAACAGGAAACTGAAGTTACCACTCACCTATTTTTGTTCGTATATAACAGCCTTATACTTTTTCATACAAAACCCTTGTCTTCTTATTCCCTGCCTATTATTTATTGCTTCTGGTTATCAGCTTATGGGGCACTTCAGTGTGGAGGTTTTGATAGATCTCACTGACTCCAGCATTCCTGAGCCACTTAAAAGGGCTTAGAGGGGAAGATGGAAGGTCTTTCTTGGTTGTTTTATTTTTCTCAGGGAATATTAATCAGAAGCATATATAGAGATTCACAATTTCCTTTGTTATTTGTTTGCTTCTCTGTGGCATCTGATCTGTTTCAACATTGGCTGGACCGTGTGGCTTTCAAAAATAAATTGTCAAATGTTTGAGCATGGAAATACCCCCAAGATGAGGACTGTGTGAATTCTGTGTGTACTCTGTATGGAGTCCACTTTGTCTTTTTGGAAGGCAAAACAGACATAAAAAAAGAGGTTGGTATATAAGATGTCACTGACAAGAGTCAAATCCAGCATCTGTGACTTGGCAAGATTGACATAATCTTTCTGGGCCCCCCTTTCTTCCTCTATAAAATGGAGATAATACCTTCTTTGGGAAGATTATGTAAAAATTTAATGTTATAATGTCAATAAATTCATTCATTTCTTTATTCAGCAATGTCGGTGTTTAGAATGTTCTGGGCTTTTTTTTTTCTTTCTTTCTTTGTGAGCAAAAACAAGCCCAGAAACTGCTTCTGTGTGGCTTATGCTCTAGTTTTTCTAGAAAAAAACAAAATCATTCAAATACTTTATAGTTACAACCTAATACATGTTCTGGAGAAAAGAACTGGATTCTATGAGGACATTGACTATTCCCATAAAACAGTCTCCAAGGAGTGTGACCTTGATGACATGCCATAGCAGACCCTTTTGCCTTAATCCAAGATGAGCCTTGAGTAATGAAGAGAAACTTTTCAGATGAAGGAAGAGTGAGGAAAATATTTCAGGCAAAGAGACCAGCAAGGCCTAAGGCCCCAGGGTGGCAGCATGTGGGGGAGGGGTTGGAAATGAATGAGAAATATGGTAAGAGGGAGCTGAGGGGGGGGTGGACTGGTGAAAAGTAAGATTGAAGAGCTAGGCAGAAGCCAGTCTTTTAAACCCTGTAGACCATACTAAAATTTTAGCCTTTATATCAAGACCTGTAACTCCCTTTCAAATGTACTGGCACTATATTTCCTAGTTTTAAATAGAAACAGAAATGCGTTTCTTGAATCATGTCTAATGTGATTGCTCAGCCCAACTGGATGATCTACAGCCCAACCTTTCCTTTCTGAGCCCTGGTCTCTAGGATACTGTTAGTGTGGTCACCCAAGGTGGCATGTTCTAGTTCTTTTAGAATCCCAGGATTGGAAAGGATGTCCACCGACCTCTACCAGGTGTCCTTATGCCTGACTGGAATGTGCTGAACATAAGAGGACTATCCTATCATACAGATTTCCTGAGCTCAAAGCTTCTTTCTCTGCCATTTAGCTCCTTCTCCACATTGCTCCATCTTGGATAGAGGTGTCCCATGGGTCACAAGCAGGACACATGGAAAGGGTGAAAGAATAAAGAGGGATTAAGGGGGTTAAAAAATAGAAAGAAAAAAAAAACAACAACAAAAAATTGAAACTAGGGCATTAGAATAATTGTTCTTCCAAATCCAGTTAGCCACCAAATCTAAAGGATTCTATCATTATTATATTTTCTTAAATGCTCCCTCCTGTCCATCCCCACTGTCATGACCTTGGATCAGGCTCTCATTCTTTTCGCTTATTTCTGTGATAGAACATTGACCCCAGTGTTACTCAGGCCAACTCATATTCCTTCTGTTGTCAGACCAGTCTTCTTTAAGTATAAAACTGGATCTGGTCACTCCTCTATCTAACAATCTTCAACAGCTCCCTTATAAAATGTGTGGCATTTAGTACATGGTCTTATGCTGGTAGATCTATACAATGGGATGCTCAGGTGGTTTCCATTCTGTGGCATGGACAAGACAGGCATTCCCAGTACACTGGACCTTTTCTTTCTTCGTGCCAAACACTAGTGGGTTGTGGTATGGTGGTGGAGAATTGCTGCTCCAGCTCATGGGATCAACTGAATAAATCATATTTCATCTTAAGGAGGGTGACTGATACCAGAACTGTACTAGGAATTGTGCTAAGCACTTTACATGCCATACTTTATTCAGTCCTCATGACCAAGCTTTGAAAATGGTGTCATCATCCTTATTTTATACATATAGAAACGGAGGTTCAGGGTATTATTTAAACTTCCCAGTCAGTAAGTGGCACAGTTTGAAGTTAGACACAGACAGGAAATCACCAGAACACACACTCTCAACCACTGTTATATACTTCCACGTCCTAATTGTTTTCTTCTTTTCTTATAGACAAAAGTTAATGAGCGAAAATCAAACTTGGATTTTAAGCTATATAATCATATCTGTTTGTCCAAATTCACAGAAACTATTCCCAGTTGTTTTTTTTTTTTTTTCCTAAATGCAAGGTTATTTGGCCTGAATTAAGGTAGCTATCACTAGATCCTTGAAAACTTTGTGTAATACTGAAATTCCACTTAAAAATGCCTGTAATAACAGGATCTAAAATTCAGCCATGACCTAGCCAAGGATCAGGTTCTCAAAGCCTCTTGATGGGTTTGCATCATTCTGAAAGAATCTGGAGTTAATGCTCCTGCCCCATCCTCCCACTCATCCTCCCAGACCAATCTCACCAGCCCTTTGAGATTTTGCTAAAAGCCCAACACACTGTCTTCCAGGAGCATTATCATATGTTCTTAGTAACAAGTACTGAATAAAAATGGACACATTACACAGCTTTGGTTCCTCCAACAGTGATTGGAAATAGATCAAAAGAGCTAAGGCACTAACTCAACCAGCCAGTCCATCATCAGCTTGTCTCAGGGTAGTAATAAACTTCTTGGTCTGCTAAATTTATGGAGTAGAAGTGCAAGCATGGCCTCCCAGCGGTACCCATGGCTTTGATCAGGTCAATAACAGTGGTCAGGAGGTCTGCATGCTGACCATTATAAGCACCAACGTGGACTCTCACCAATGTGCTGTCATTAGCAATTGCTTCCACATTAGTTTCTTAGCTGGAAAGATAAATCCGGCTGCCTAAGGAAGGGATTTTATATGAGAGTGCATGAGAATGTTTCCTATATAGAAGTGTAAGATTAAGGGTTTAACTCCCAAATATTCTCTACATTTATACACTCCACTAGCTTAGCCAGCAACTCTGGACCATGAAAGAGCTAGCATGGTACAGCCATGAGTCACCTTCTCATCTAACTGAAGGTATGACCTCTACCTTTACAAGGGCAATTGTGCCCTGTGCTGCAATGGGAAAAAAACTTTCATATTATATGATTTATGCAATTAATAAGCTTAGATGTCCTAGTTACACTCTGTGTTTACAATGGATATAATATAATTGACTTTGTGGCAAATTTGAAAGGCAAGTTGTATTGGTCCTTGAAGGATCATGCTTGCTCTGCCACTGGACCTATGCAGGCACCATTTCATCTACCTTGGCCATTGTTGCTCTCTTCATGGTGTAGTTAACTCTTACTCTTCCTTCAAATGGCAGTTCAGGAGCACTTCCTCAGGGAAGCCTTCTCAGACCTTGCTGAGTAAATTTCCATCTCTCATTTCCACCCCATATGGGTGCTCACTTCAGTGTAGTAAATATATTTGGTGACTCTTGGATTCATGTCTGTGTCTCTCTCTAAGCTGGTACCTCCATGAGGGTCAGAAACCTTGTGCTTTGGCTCACTGTTATACCCTCAGTACTGAGCACAGTCTTCAGCTGACAGTAGGAAAACAAGAGCTATTGTAGCCAGGAATGTAATGAGAAAAAATACTTTAAAAACTAAGAAAGATATATATCTTTTAAAAATATGTGAAGAGGATTACTCATCTTAAATTCTAAAAGCATTCCTTTATTCGTTCATTTTTTTCAACAAATATTTTTCAGTCTTCCACTATTTTCCAGTTTTTCCTAAGACCTGGATCTACAATGGTAAATATAAATAATCTTTAAAAAAATCTCTTTCTTTCTCGTTTTCTTTTGTTCTCTGACAGAAATAACACTGTATATTTATTCAGTAAAAATAGAATGGTATAAATCCTCGCCCTCTATTTATATATCAGCACTTGGTGGCAACCTTTATGTTTGTTGCCTCTAAGAGTATAGGAAATTAATGCTTAGAAAGGAATGTTTTACAATTGCTCAAAAATCCAGAAACAATTTCCTTTGGAAGGAACTTCTGGCTTTATAATTGATTATCAGGATATATGACTTCTACATTTATTTTTACAAAAACATAAAAACATAAAACGAAAAAAGTCCACCTTCTTTGTAGACTAAGAATGATGTGTTTTAAATGGCTTTATTTTTTTAATGTTAGGTAGAAATTTCCTCTTTCATGGGATCAGATCCTTTGGAAACCACTGCCAGACAGTGGTTGGTTATATTATAAGGAAAATAAACATGTGCTAGTGAAAAATGAGGTATTTAGGTATTCAATGTATATATGTTTTTCTTGTATATGATGTGTTAGCATATCACAGAGAACTGTCTGGGTGTCAGTTGGGTGTCAAGAAAAACTTGGATTTCTTTCAGCAGCGTGTTGAGTAAAGGCCAAACATAATAAAGTGCATCTGGCTTGCTTTCCAGAGAGATTTAAGAAATTAATTTTTCTGCAAATTAGAACCAATTTGTATTGAACTCCTCTATATAAGCAAGTTAAGATTGACCATAGGTAGCTTTTACTCACGTGATTTTTATTGGCCACTTGCTTGTTTAGGGGAAATAGAGAAACAGGACAGCACATCTCTAGTAAGAGTTCATTGAGTTTGCACACCTTTAAACAAGAGCAAGATCTACCGGTTAGCAGTATAGTAAAGTAATCATACATTCCAGCTTGGAACATTCACTCATGAACAAAAATAGCTCTACATAAGACCGTAAATATGAAACAGTTGTATGCAGTTCAACCATAAGCCGCATCTGCTTAAAATTTTAGTAAGACACGTAGAATGGCACTCATTTCACATTTGTTCAACAGGCGGAACATTAATACTATAGCTTGAATGTCCTAGATCAGAGGATCTCAAAGTGTGGCCCCTGGACCAGCAACATTAGCATCACACGAGAAATTGTTAGAAATGCAAATTCTAGACCCCATCCCAAACCTATTGAATCAGAAACACTAGGGGTAAGGTCCAGAGATCTTGTCTTAAATGCCCCTCCTAATGAGTGTTCTTAACTGCCTTCCAATGAGTACCCTTGAGAATGGGTACCGTCCTAGATTCAGGTAAATGGAGTTCAGCCCTAGCTCAGCGTGTCACTTTAATTCTTTGCTTCCCCCCTTTCTTCACTTCTAAATAAAGACGTATTAAACCACCTCTAGATTTATTAGGGATGCATGTAATAGAAAAAGCACAGTCAGACAGAGTTGGCTTCGACGTCTGAATTTCCCCCTCGTTACCATATGGCTTTGGGTTAACAATAATGAAAACTAATTTTTATTGAGCATTTACTAGGTGCCAAACCCTATGCCAAGTGCATTATCTTTATCTTTGTCTCAGTTTGTCCTCATAAAAATACTATAATATTGTCCCATTTTATAATTTAATTTCTGAGACTTAGAGAGGTTTTATAAATTGCATAACTGGAATTAATACATGTATTAAACTTACTCAAGAGCCCCACTCAGACTGTACTAGTTAGGAGTAATCCTTCTTTAGATACAAAACCTCTATAATCCTGAATGACATGGCACAATACGACCAACCTCATAGAAAATTAGTGAGTCAAACGGGAGGAGCTAGATATCTGACACACTGCAGCTACTCAAATACAAATTCCTTTCTTCTTTCCACTCCTCAAGCATAATATTCCATGATATTATATGAAATATATACAAATTAAAAGGATGATTAAGCAAAATTTAGAAATTTTACCTCTCTATTTTATTTTTAGTTTTTGAAATATTTATTCTACTACACTTTACAAATTCAGGTGTTCTTGAAGAGACAGAAGGGATCTTATCCTTACTAAGTGAGAGGATTGTGGGGGACACACCCTAAATTGGCTGCCAACGCTCCCTGTCTCCTGATATTATGCCCTCTCCTTGAGTGTGGGTGAGAATTCTGACTTGCTTCTGACCAATAGACTATGGCACAGTTGATGTGATATCACTTCTATGATTACATTATATAGGATTATACCTTTGGGGACTTCCCTGGTGCTCCAGTGGTTAGGACTCCACACTTCCACTGAAGGGGGCACGGGGTTTGATCCCTGGTCAGGGAACTAAGATCCCGCATGCTGCAAGGTGTGCCCAAAAATAAAATAAAATAAAAATGTAAAATGACCTTGTTACATTAAAAAAAAAAAATGATTATACCTTTTATCTTTCTACCAGACTCTCCCTGTAGATGCTCTCCTTTAATGGCTGTTGATGGAGCAAGCTGCCATGCTGTCAACCTCCCTATATTGCAAAGAACTGAGAGTGGCGTTCAGCTGACAGCCAAGAAGGAACTGAGGCCCTTGGTCCAACAGCCCACAAAGGACTGAATCTTGCCAACAATCACTTGGAAGCAGATTCTTCCTCAGCTGAGCTTTCAAATGAGACCTCAAGCCTGACTGTCACCTTGATTGGAGTTTGGTGAGACATCCTGGAGCAGAAGATCCAGGTAAGCCATGCCCTGATTCTTTATTCACAGAAACAGTGATGGAATGCATGTGTGATATTTATCTTAAACCTCTAAGTTTGCTATGTAGCAATATATAATACAAAGATTAAATGGTTTCAACTGTAGGCCATTAAGTCCCTATGTTTTGTGCTCCTTTCTCAAAGTGCTTGAAATCAGAATAAATTTAGATAAAAAGTTAATGAAATTCTTTAGCACTAAAATAAAGACAGTGTTCTCTAGATATGACAGGGAAAGCTTATAGAAGAATAGAGGCTGCTGAAAGGATAACCACAGAGCCAAGCAGGTGCTCTCCCAATAGAAGTCTAATGAGCCTTTTCCTGGACTGCAATTTTTCACCTTTTTTCACCTGTCCTCAAAGGTGTGGGTTAGGTATCCTCTCCTCTGGAAAGCTGTCCCAGGGAACTCCATTCTGAAGTGACCCTCTTCTGTGCTCCCACATAACCTGACTCCACTTCTTTGATTGTATTCCCATCTCCCTCGTTTCATCCACTGGACACTGAGTAATTTATATTTGTCTCCTTTCTTAGGGTGCTCTTCCAGCTCTCCTCTTGCCCCTCTCTAACTTCATTCTTCATGTGAAATTCCATATATTCCCAATTTGTGATTACCATATGCAAACTAAAGAAAAAGAATGGAATATATTGGCTCTTTCAATGAAACAGTCCAATAAGTGGTGCTGGTGGCAGTGACAGCTAGTTCCAGTTGATCAAACTGTGGTGTCAGACCTCATTGTCCTTGTGTCTTCCTCCTCTTTCTCCCATTTGTTCTTTTCCCCTTTTATCAACTTTTTTTCTTCTCCTTCTTGGCCTGACTCTCTCTCACTTTTTACCCCTACCCAGTTTCACTTTCCTTTCTGCTGTCTTCATCCTCAAGAAAAGATGTCACATGGAGCTCAATGATGTTTCCATTAACTCCGTGCTTACTGCATCCTTCCAGCTAAGCTTCTCTTGCCTAGCATTCTAAACTATCCTATAAGGGGTTTGCTGTGTCCCTAGTTATATTGTCGGACCACCCCTCAGTGAATCATTTTGGCCAGTCTTGGTAAAGCCTCTACATTGGTCACTTTGAGTCACGTGACTGATTAGCTCACCAGAATCACATAGAGTGATATAAAGGAAATTTCAAAATGGAAAAATTTCAGGACAGACTGAAAAGTAGCAGATAACCATTAAGCACTAATTTTTACTTTTTACTTTTTACATAAGTGAAAATCCCTCCAGTTCCCGGTTCAGCCTCATCTTCCCTTTGACGTCTCCTGTGTGCTCGTGTCCCTACATCTCTGGCTTTCAGCATTTATGAAATAATCTGCCCCCCATCCACTTAAGAATGTCGTGAGTTGTCTAGAACCTCATTCCATGGTAAACTAACCCCTTCCTCCCAGCTCTTTCAAAAAATACTTCTCCAATTATTTTAATTTTAAATGACTTTAAAAGCTTAGTTCCTTGAGCTGGACCCTATAGATTCCATCTGATTCTCTCCAGTGGAGGCTGCTCACTCTTCCCATGCTACGTTACTGTACGGAATCACTTGTGATTTCCCACACGCCTCTCACGGTCCTGTCTCTGCGTGTGCCGCCTTCTCCTTCCAGACTGCCCTTTCTTGCCAGTCCTTCAAAGGCCAGCCAGTGTTAGTATCCTCTCCTCTAGTAAACTGTCCCGGTAAACTCTGTTCTAAATTTCAAGACACTGTTTGGTGCTTCCATGTGACCTGACTTCCCTCTTTAGGCTGGTTGTGTTTCTGTCACCCTTGCAGAAACAGTGAGCTTCAAGAGAACAGGCACTGTATCTTTTTTCTCCTTAGGCTTTAAAATTACCAGAGTGCATTGCCCATAGTAGGCAGGCAAATGTTAGTTAGGTTAATGAATCCATAGTCACATTTAATCTGCACTGTGACCCTGTGTGATTGATGATATATATGTATATATGTATAACATTTTATTCTAAGTATAAAACAATACATACTACAGAAAATTTGGAAAATCATACAAAGTATAAGGTAAAATCAGCTTATACTCTTACTGTGCAGAGATAATCACTATTATCATTTTGGTGCATTTCTTTCTAACCATTCTGTTTGCATTGGGAAAAAAAAAAGATTGCAGTTATGTACTATACATTTCCCAGGCTTGTTTTCCATCACTCTCCCTTATGCAGTACAGGGTCCAACCTCAACCTTCTTCTGCTTCCATCCTTTTGAAAACGCTCGTCCTCCTTTATAATGCACTCATTCTTCCTCCTCTTGCAGCATATTCCTGTGGGCTCTCTCAGTCAATAACTCGATTTCTATTCCCTTTGTGACTTTCTCTGAGACCCTCAAGTTGAGTTATTTATTATTTCCCTGTGCTGGTCCACTACCTGGCACATGTATCTCTTGTAACATTTAGACCTTTTAAGTATGTGCTTGTTGGATGTTTTACCCATTCAACACAGCACCTCACCTTTGCCTCTTCTCCCACTCTGTTCCTTCTTGGCCCTTCCCACCCTCATTCTTCACTTGTAATTTGACATACGTTATACACTCAGTATGTGATTACAAACTGAATGAACCATGCCATGAGCTTTTAGTCCTGTATCTGATACAGATGAGCAAAGAGAAGCATATGTAAGTTACATCAATTGCCCAAGGACACACTGATACGCTGCTTTCATTTTCTGGAAGGAGAAAAAAAAATCAATAGTCTGCAGTGTCTTTCAAATAAATTAAACACACATGAACCAGTTTTACATCTAGAGTGGGTATTTGCAATATTGATGCTTCAAAATGAAATTGAGTGTTACCCATCACCAGAATGTCTTAACACCAATGAGTTAATACTTCCATCAGCCATGAGCTGCAGCTGAAAATTCCCTGAAAATTGGCTTCATTTCAGTGGCAGCTCTTCCAGGCACCAACTCATTTCATAACATAGAGGCCATGCAGAGGGGGTTGCATCACTGGCCAGGTGTGCTAGTCTGCTTAAGACTGACAAAGGGGCAAAGGAGAAGAGAGCTCTTGTCTGACAGAAATTTTGTTTAAATTGTTCCTCTCTCCCTCCTCCTCCCCCTCCTCCTGACTTCTCATTGCTGAACTGTGATTGTACCATCTTCTCCTTGAGGAAGACAGGGAAATAAAAGCACTCACTTGTGTAGATAAAGAGCATGTGCTCCCCAAAGTCATTCCAGCAATGCACAATAGAGCTTGCTGCAAACACAAGACCAACGCGATCCATCGACAAAGAACATTGTCCAGATGCTGCCTTCTGTGCTTTTGGGTTGTTTTCTTGTTTGTTCATTTGAGAAAATGACACTGCAATAAAGAAAAACAAAGAGGTACATGGGTTTTTCTCACCCAATGATAACCAATATATAATTGTAAATGAATTTCCCTGAAAGCAACTGGAGAGAGATTATAAAGTTGTGTGAGGAGAGAGAAGGCACACACTGATAGAGCCCATTATTAGAACCTGAGGGCTCAATGCTGCATTTCCTATTCTGACAGGGTATCATTTTATCCCATTAGCAGAAATAAACTCCTTGGAATGATCTGTATTGTCAATCCAGGTCATCTGTTAACTCTGTCAATGATGTTTATTGTCTACTGTAAACACAGGTGGGACTGTCCAGGAGTATTCCATTAATATGGTCACTTAGTGCTACTGTAGTTGTTCCCAACTATGGGTCCAAGAGAGTTCTTTCAGACTGTGCTTCAAAGGGATCTGGCTAAAACCAGCAATATTCCCCTCCTACCCCTGACAACAACATAAAAGAAAATGAGTGACAAAAATGGCAATTCAAAGTTGCCATGGTTAGTTTCTCTAACTAGTACCTAGGAGCTAGGAATGATATAATAGCGTTTTTCAAATTTTGGATTGCCAAGCCCATACCCCTTATTTCTGAATCTAATACTTTTCCAATGCTGCAGATGTTGCTGGTTCAGGACCCCATCTTGAGAAACACTGCTCTATATCATTTCCCATAAAACATTTCTACAACATGTGAACAGTGACAGCAAATGTTACCTTGCTCATAGACTTCCCTTTCCATCATTTTTTTTCTTCAGTAATTGGAACATCATGCAGGGCAATAAAACTTAAGTATATTTTCCTAGTTAGCTCACCCATTCCTAGACATAACTTCTCAGGACTCAGTAAAATTTATATGGTTTAATTATAGTTAGCAAGGTAGACTGAGCATTGTTACATTCATTTGCTCACATGACCATTTATTCGTTTATTCAATACACAGTCTTATATTTGTCATAGTCAGATCCTGTGCTAGGGACTGGGGAGAAAAAGATGAGAAAGGCATAAACAGTGCTGTTAGGGGATCAAAATCTAGAGGGGAAATCAAGCAAATATGAAACTATCAGCTATGATTGCACAATGATGGCAGCAAGTACAAAGGAGGAGCTCTACTTCCAACCAGGCTGGAGAGACAGTCAGGAAGTACTTCAAGAGTAGCTGATGTCTGTGCTGTCTTGGAGGGGATGGAAGCCTGTGTATCTAATGGATGCAGTGCTTGGTTCCCAGAAGGATGATAATGCTAGAGATGAAGGAGTTTTTTGGTTTTTTTTACAAGGGCCTTTCTGTGGTGCTAATGAAGAGGTTAAGAGCACCTGCCTTAGGGATCGGCCTTCTGAATTCGAATCTTGACTTGGTCACTTGATACCTGCGTGACTTTAGTAAGTCACTCAATTTACCTGAGTCCCATTTTTTTCATGTGTAATATGTGGATAATAATAATGCTGGGATTGTGTTGAGGATCAAATTCAAGATAAGGCATTTAAAGTCCCTAGTATACCGACTAACCTGTACATAGACAGTACTCTCTAAATAGGAGTGGAAATGGTAATGAATATCGAATGAATTAAACACAGCAAGTTATAACCCTACACTGATGGGAAGAACTTGAAAGGTGACATGTGATATCAGGGATAGAAAATAAATTTTCACAGCAGCCTTGCTCATTGTACTCCTAGAATATCTATACATTTCATTTGTAAACTAATGGTTCTATACAGTCCTCTGAATATTTGTTGAAATTTTGGTCTGAAAAGAGAACACAAGAAAATTTCATCCAGCCCTTTCAATGTAAATAGGAGTAACCCGAGGGCCAGGAAATGTAGATGGCTTGGGCAGCCATTTTCAATAGGCCATAGGCTTCTTAAAGACCTGAGTCACATTTACTCACTCTGTAGTCCTAGTTCTTTACACAAACCTCAGACACAGAAGGTAGCACATTACTCATTCATGAGTACTGAATGAATGAACAATTCAAGGTTTTGGGGTTTTTTGTTTGTTCTTTAAATTTTTATGGCTCACATAGTCAAAAGTGCAATCCGCCTGAACCACATATCTAAGACAATGATAAAACTTATGATATGTAAAGAGATCACATACATTAAAATTCTTTGCTCATTATGCACACTTTTAATTCTTTAATGCAGCTTCAAAGATTCCTGCATAAAAAGCCTTCTGTCTGCAATTTTATTTAAATCACTGGTTTACAGTTAAGCCCCATGGCAGGATGAAATATTCCTAATGTTTTCTGCATATTTTTTTCTCTAAGAGCAATAAGAAATAGTTGCAGAATCATTCTTTATTGAATGAATAAACGTGGTTGGCTCTGCTTTCTTCAGTATTGCCCTTATCTTACCATTCCTGACATAGAAATGAAGGCATTCATGACATGTTATTGGCCTTAAAACAGGCTCACCATTGAAAGGAAATGCATGCCTATCAAGATCAAAATATATATAGAGCCTCAAGCTCTCTCCTAACTATGTTCTCTTTCTACTCTATGCTTCCCTCATATTTTCAGACTTGAGGATCATTTCATATGATCTTTGTCAATAAGAGATGGCCTGTAAACTGACACCATCCTTAAATTAAACAATAATGGTCTCTCATTTTAAGGTAAATTTGGGAATTTTTCTCAACATTTTTTCAACCATAAGTTGGTACCATTGGAGTCAAGATGTTCCTCTGACAGTAGAAAACTTATTTTGCATGCATGTTATAATGCTTTTGATTTTACAAGGACCTGTTGTGATGTGTGATAATTTTTGTAAGACTTTGGTCTGCTTTTAATTCAGTTGATAAGAAAAGTATAAAAGATTTGGACAAGCATGTACCAGGGTTTTGCGTCATTTTCCCAGTGTACAGCCACCCAGTTGGCATGTTCTTAAGTGAGACACTAATCTCTTTCAGCCCCACCATTAAATGAGGCCAGTTTTGATTCAATAATAAGGATGAACTTCCCAATATTTCACCTGATGAAAATGGAATCTTCAGCCCCTGGGTGCCCAGAATCAAGATTCTGGGGCTCTAGAGTATTGTGAAAATATTTCACATGGCTTGGTGTTTATCATTATGTTCTATGTGGTGAAATTTTTATAAGTAGGTAGATAGAGTGAAAGGATAAAATAGGTCAAAAAAAACAAAGCTCTGTGAGGGACAGTAAAAGGATTTTAAATTAGAATTTGATAATTTTATTAATTTTGTAAATGGAAAAGTAAGTGCTTATGTCTTAATACATTCAATCAGAATTATCTAATGCTATCCTTTGCTGCTGCAGTTAGTGATGGAGTCTCCTTTTTGTGGGTAAGCATAACAGCCATTAATTTTAATGAGAGTAATGTTTTGTTTTGTTTTGTTTTGTTTTTTTTAAATGTGGGAATTGGTTGGAGTGAGCATGCTGAAAACTTGCACTGGCCCGAACTGAGTGATAAAAGCATCATCTTCCAGGTCAATAGTGCACTAATCAGGAGGACTCTGTGTACAAGGATGCTATAAACAGTGATTACCAAGGAGTTATTAAGTCAATAAACAAATCCCTAATTTATAAATGAGTAACATTGACGCTAAGCAACAGGTCAGCTCTCATAGTCTCCAGTATTTCAAAGCCTACCATTATTCCCATAAGGAGAGGCATACCTCATTTTGTATAGCAATAGAAAGGAAGAATTATTTCATAATTTGAGTAACACAGCGTAAAAATATCCTTTCCCCTAATGAGAAGATAGCATACTCTTTGGTCTTTTTCATTTTGGGCTTCCCCTCACACTGTGGTGTCCAGTACACTCTCCATCTACTTTGATTCCAAACATCTAAGGTGGTGCCAGGAACAAGCATTTTAACAAGCACTTCAGAGGGATTGAATGCAAGTTTCCAAGGCTCCATGTTATAAGCAATACTTCCAGTCGTGCCAGAATTTTATCTTTAAAATGCAAACTTGATCTACATCTCTCCCCCCACCCTATCCACTCCCAACTCTTCACCACCCACAATTCTTCAGGATAAAAATTGACAAACAAATCCTAATCTTAGAGGTTATAAATTGGAGGTGGGCAGGTCAAGATATGGTTTGTTTGTTCTACACATTAAATAAAAATTTTAATATGTTGTCAATATTTTAAAATTAGAAATTTCACAGAAAGCAACAGATTGAAAGCTGTTCTCTAAATTATTGCAACATGGCTTGCCCAGGTTAAGGACAGTTCTCTTCAAGTGGAACCCACCTTATCTATTCATTAGTCCCAATCACTTCTGCTCAATGATACCAATCTGTCTTGCTAGCTATGACCTGATGGGACACCTAAGATATTTGAAATTTTGGGACCACCCCCCCCCCCGCCACCGCCGCCTACAAAATCCTTTCCCTCCTCCCGTAAAACACCTCCTTTAATGCTGACACAGAAATTTGGCCTCTAGCCAAAACATGTTTTCTTTTTTCTCAAACATGTTTTGCTGTTGTTCAGTTTTTGACTCTGTGCTTTTGAATAGGTTTTGCATTGAACACCCAGCCTCCATGATCGTATCCAGGGTAAACTTACTTTTCCCTTAAAACTCAAACCAGAGATGATACAGTTTAGAGTAGTGTGCATTGTTTCCTCGTTAACTTCCTATTACCATCTCTTACTAGTATATAAGTCCATTCCTTAAGTACATTTACTTACTTTAAAATGCTAAACTTTGAACTTTACAGAGTGAGGACCTAATTTAATTGTATCTCTCATACCTAACCTCAAGCCAGAAGCATGGTAGTTAACACATAAATGTTGACTATAGACGGATGGATGTCAACAATATAAACATACTTGCTGGCAGCTGTAGTTTCTATGAGCTACCTTCTTTATTATTATATTTAATATGGTCTTTAAGAGTTGTAGAAATAAGTTTTAATCAGTGGTGAGAAAACAGAAATTAAGGTAAGAAAGTAACTTTGTCTAGCATGCTAGTTATTCATGTCATCCAGACACTTACTCATGGAAACAAAATTGTAACCGGCTATATGAAGAAACTGTAACGTATTTATATTATCCACCATGTGAGGGACAAAGAACAGAGATGCAGGATCTAGGAGAATGAGTGGCACATATTAGGTTCTCAAAAAATATTTGTTGAATGATTGAATGAGTGGATATATAAATGAATGAATTTGAAGATGATTGTGATTCCAGACTTCAGGGAACTTATGCACTAGTGAGGACATGATTAGGGTTACCATCGCCAATTGTGCCAACTATGAAAAGGTGCCGTCCTTTGGTTCAGATAAATCATATAATGCAACCTCTTCAGGCAGATAAATTGTAAAACATGCTTCTTATTGAACTAATTACATCCAGTCCCATGCCAAGCAGCATTGACTAATAACCAGGACTGCATTTGAACATCCTAAGACACTCACTTGTCTTAGGATCCAGCTACAAGTCTTAGGTTGTCTTAGGGCACAACCTCTATAGCTGTATGTAGTAGCCCTATGTGTTCATAAAAAACAACTAACACTAATATTCTGTGATGAGCACAAGAAATTAAGTGTGTCTCAGAGGACGATGAGAGCTTAGATGAGTGTCTTTCTATGGAGACCAAGTTGTCAGTGAAGCCGCAGAGGCAGAGCTGACATCTGGGACTAGTTGTAGAGGATTGGGAGAGACTAAGCAGTCCCAGGACACCAGGCAGGGCATTCCAGACACAGAGGCTCAACAGGTACTCACACACAGGGGATTGTTGCTGAATGAGTGTGTGAGGATGCAGGAGTCCAGTGAATTATAAATGCATGTTACAGCGAGTGAAAGAAAGAACACAACCAAGAGTTAGGTAAAATAACAATAGCAACATATAATTAACTCCTATTGAGCAGTTATAGATGCCAGGAACTATTCTAAGCACTTTATATACATCAACTAAATAATTCCTTTCAACAACCCCATGAAAGATAGAATGAAAACTATGCATAATCTAGTACTTTCTATGTGTCATAAATGTTAGAAGCCTGTGAGTTAAGTTCTGTTGTTTTCTTTATTTTGCAAAGGAACAAACTTAGCACATTCTGACTTCTCCCCACTCCCAATTTAAGGCTCAAAGTGGTTATGTGACTTGACTAAGTTTATACACCTAATAAGTGGTAGAATTAGGATATTTATGACCAGATCTCTGCCACTAGCAAATAAGACTACCCCATGTATTCAGGAGATAAATCACTGAGAGGCCTATAATTTGGCTCCAGTGAATGAAGAACTTTCCCAGGTCCAGTCAGCTCTAGACAAGGTGGAGAACTCTTGCAAAACACAGTTTATGGGGCACAAGGTTTGCTGAGGAACACAAGCACCATCACCAGAATCAGTGGGGCAGATATTTCATAGAGATTCCCAGTGGGTCTATGGTAAAGACAAGAAATCTGTTTTTCTTTTGTTTTGTTTTGTTTGTTTTTATTAAGCTCCATGGGTAATTCTGAGAACCAGCTGTATTTGAAACCATAATTTTATAATACTATAATCCATTCCTACTAAAATGCTCTGTGTTTGTATTTAAATAAGTCAATTAAATTTACTTCCAGTTGAAGAAATAACTCTTGCATTTCACCAGAGGGCTCAAAAGTTTGGTGAAATAAAACCATGTACCCAGGGGAAATAATAAAAGTGTAGTAGCTTGTGTTTAGGACACTAATAACCAGATATAAAGTAGAGTTTTAGGGGAACTATAACATAGATAGATTGATTGATAAAGATATTGGAGGTCTTCTACAAGTACTAGCAGAGGTTATATTTCTTTGAGTATTTCTGAGAGCAAAAATATGAATAATAATATATTTGGATCTTTACAACAACCCTTCAAGATGTAAAAAGAAGGCACTGTTATTTCCATCTTGTGGATGAGCTCTCAGTTTATATGACAGTTCCTAAGACACAGCAAAACTAAGGATGACTCTCAGAACTTCAAATGTCAAATCCCTGCAGTCTCCACTCCATCATGGTACCTCCTTTGCAGAAGAAGGAGGAGGAGAAGGAGGAAAAGACTCCTTTAAACTTTTTCTCTATTTGGAGCAAAGCAACAATTACAGAAGGAACATTAATGAATGTGCCAGACTTCAAAAGATAAGAAAACTTTGGTCCAAACTGAAAGCCTGAATGAATGGTATATAACCAGGTGTCCTGAATACCTTATCCAAACTATTGGATTTCAGGTGATTGAATTGAAAAACTTGTCATGAACTTAGTGAAATCTTTAGAATACTTATTTATTCACTCAATGAAAACATAGTGATACAAGACTTGGCTCCAGCTACAGTACAAGATACTAAAGATGAAGGCCTATAACCCTTGATTCTGAAAAGCAAAGAGGCTAATTGAAGACACCACACACATATGAGTGAGCTTTCAGAGCCCAGTGAGAACAGAATTGTAGCAGAGAGACATGTGGACCTAGTCTTGCTTCATAGAAAAAGGGAGATCCTGAGTTGAATCTCAAACATTAGATCAGGCCAAGTCAACTCAAAAGGAGGAGGAAAGCTCATCCTTGTAGACAGAGAAGGAAATACAAGGAAGAGAGAGGAGGGTGTGTTTGAGGAACCTGAAGAGGTGTAACCAACTGTTGCCTTCTTAAAGAGTCATAGAAAGTTACATAGACTCTCACACTCATTCCATGAGTGTGTGATATCTACCACACACTTTCAATGTGTACAACACTAGCCAGTGCAGTTCTCAGAGAAGCAGAGGGCAAATTTCAAACATACCAGAAATAGTACCTATGATAAGTGAGTCGCTGAGCCCGGTTTCCACACAACATCTGACAAAGGGATTGCAATGCAAGACCTAAAATCAGTGCAGCTGTTGGAGAGTGCACCAAATGCATTAACAGCAGCTTTCATCTCTCGACAACTAGAAGGGTAATAAACTATTACAGGAAGGGACACCTGGAGATCCTTGGGAAATGCTCACCACCGAATGAAGACAAGTCAGGAAATTTTCAGCAAAAGGAGAAACCCATGGCATGGAATGGGCTTCACGGACCATGATTTTTACTCCTAACATGTGCCATGGCCCGATGCCGTGTTGGGACGTGTTCCTAAATAAAAAAGGTCCTTCCATTGCATTGTCACTGCACTGCTGCTAGGCAGGATAGTCACTGAGGAAAATCCTAGCAGAGGGTGCAGGAGATATATGGGTGAGGAAAATCCTAGCAGAGGGTGCAGGAGATATATGGGTAGGGAAAATAAAGACATATGCTTTCATTCTTTCTAGCATTCCCAGATACACATCTGGGAGAATAGCCCCAAATCTTGAGTTCTGCCTTTAAGGTCTAAAGGAACCAAAGAGTTTTATTCAAGAGCTCTGTACACATCTAATGACCTGAGCATTGGTTCAATGTATAGTGAGGGAAGCTATATGGTTTCACAAAAAATAAGTACTTGGGAGGCAGGTGGACAGGTTCAAGTTCAGTTTCTGGGTGTGCCACTTACTGTGCCTTAGTTTCCTTATTAATAAAATGAGGATTATAACTGTATCTCTCACATACTGCTGATGTAAGGATGCAATGATAGATGCTGGTGAAATACTTGGTAGAATGCCTAGCACATAAAAAGTGCTTCATGAATGTTAAATCTCCTGCTACTATTCCATTTCTCCTTCTCCTCCTCTCCTGCTTTTACTCCACCTCCACCTCTAAAATCCATTGGAAATAGCACATCAATAAAACCACTGTTATAGAAAAGGAGAAAGGAATAACAGACATGGAGTTCAGTGAATTCCCAAGTAGCAGGAGACCAGGAAGTGGGGGAAGGCAGAGAGAGGGAGAAGGGTGAGGAGAGGGGAGGTGGAGAGTGGAGATGAGGGGAAGGAGAGAGGAAAGGATAGAAGAGAAAAGATTGGTCCAAGTCTTATTCTCTATAATTATTCCCTTAGCAAACCTTATTTTTTCTTCCTTCCCCAAATATTTATTGAGACACTTCTATGTTCAGAACTGTAATAAAGTCTTAATTTACCATGATGAATTTGTCACAGTTTGCCCTTGTGGACTAGTTGGGAAGACAACTAAGAAAATATACTGTTCAGTATATGGGGAGGAATGCATGAGTTAGAATGTGATGTGTGTGATGAGAACACATAAGGAAGGCACATGAGCAATTCCTGGGCCACCAGGGAGGGAAGTAACAACTTATACAGCATCAGAGAACTGGTGGATTTGGGCCAAATAAATGGTCAGTTGATAGGGACTGGACTGGATTTTGGGTGACTGGTTATGTAAAGTTGGACAGACAAGAGGACATGAATTGCTCTCATAGGATGGAAGAAGTTTGGTATAACAGAACAATGGAGTGGAACACAGGGAGTTGTGAGTGATAGGAGAACAAAGCAATGGCCATCTCAGGAGGGCTTAATAAGGCAGCTTTAGAAGCTTGGGGTTTGCACTGATGGCTATAGTATAGACGTGGAAGGTTTTAATCAGAGAAATGACAAGGTCAGATTGCTTCTCAGATGACATAGATCACTCTGGTGCACTGTGAAGAAGGGAGAACTATGCAGGACATGTTTTGGAAATTATTCAGATGAAAGTTTTGGGTGGCCCACACTTGGGAGGCAGTGATAGTCTAGATGAAGTGTGTGGATTCAAGAGAAATCCAGGGACAAAGACATGAGTATTCAAAAATATGTTGAATGTAAAAGTTGGAAAGAAGGAAGAATGTCAGATGACACAAAATACATGCATACGTTTCTAAGACAAATTTAGGGAGAAAAGAATCAAAGTATCACCTTTCACTGGGGAGCTATGAATAAGAACAATTGTTAAAATTAGAGTATTAAGAGAGTGAATCAGTTTTCATTATATGTGGTCTAAAGATGGAAGAGATCTTTATAAAATAATACTTGTCCCAGAGTATCTTAGAATATCATGAATAGAAGTTTTAAGACTCAAACACAGACCTTAGGATCCTTCCCCTTTCTCATTCCCTACTTTGTGTTTCTTTCAGAAGGCTGGAATGTATCAAATTTGTATTTGTTTTAACCTAATTGATGGTGATCTCAATGTTTCCAATAGTCTTTGAAAATGTCTGGAAAATTCTCCAAGTTAGAGATCTAGATAATCAATCTTCCACACTCCTTAATTTAATTCAATGGAGCTCTGAATGAATACCAATTCCTAAGATAATTTGCAATGCTAGGAGCTTTGACCTTACTTTGAAACCACAAATATAGTTTTCTTTCTTATTTATTTGCAAACTTTCAAAATTTCTCTGAAAACTGGAATTTTTGGTATTCAGAAATGCTTTGTTCAGGTCTTTTACAACATTTATTTAAGTGTGGCTGGATAATACTTCTTTTGATATCAGGCACAAATATCTCTGATCTTGCATTCTCCATGGCCCATAAAACTTCTGAACACAGAAGAGAGGAAACGGTCATTCATCAGTCTACCTAGGGAAAGGGGGAGAGATTGCCAAATTACTTCTCCGGTCTACATTAATGCTGACTGTCCAAACCAGGAACTCTTAACTATGTTGCTATTCTTGCATTCGGAGGTCATTTTTATATTATGACCTCTAACAATTTGAAAAATAAATCTTAATCCATGGCTTTTGTAGAGGATAGAGGCAAGAAAAATTAATGCAAATGCCACTTGCTAAAATAAGTACACGCTTTTTCTCTGATAACAGATGTGCTCTCTGTTTTCTGAATGAGGCTCCTGAGTACTGCCCTAGACTTTCTCAAAGTATCAATAAAGAACTCCTTATGGCCCTACTATGTGCAACACAGCAGAGGAATACAAGGTTAATGATAGGGTCGCTCTAGTATTTTTTTAGTTTTTGATTTAATACTAAAGGTAATGTGATAATTTGCTATAATAGTGCTTTTTTTGAGATTTAATAATCAAAATGTGAAGGAGAGCTGTCAACAAAAGATACTGTGTGTGAAAATGCCCACCAAAATGCTTGTCACCTAATATTAATAATGTAATATTAATAACATTAATTAATTATAATATTAATAATGGTAATTATTATAATAACAGCTTACATTGGGAACTTACTTGTGATGACTTATTTTATGTGTCAACTTGACTGAGCCCCTGGATGCCCAGATATTTGGTCAGACATTTTTCTGAGTGTATCAGTGGGAGTGTTTTTATATGAGATTAACATTTGAATCAATAGACTGAGTAGATTGCCCTCCTTAATATGGGTGAGCCTCACCCAGTCAGTTGAAGACCTGAATAGAACAAAAAAGGCTGACTCTCCCACATGAATAAGAGAGAACTCCTCCTTCCTGACTTCCCTTGAGCTGGGACAGTGGGGTTTTTTTCCTATCTTTGGACATTTACTTTATTCAATAAACAAACATTGATTGGGCCTCTTCCATGTTGCAAGCATGTTTCTAGGCATGGAGACACAGCAAGTGGTGTACAAGTAAGTGTTTAACAACCAGTTCCCCAGAAAAAATGTATTTGTAGCTTTTGCTGAGTTTATATAAATACTCCTAACATGACTGATTCTAAGCTACTGGCATGATGTCAACTGGCTCGTAAAATTCCTGAAAGTTTACCAATCCACTCTCATGCACTTGAACAAGCCAGCTGCTGCACATCACTGACCCAAGTGTGAAGAAGACAGACAAGGGCCTTTCCCTTGTGGAGTGAACATTCTAAGAGAAAGAAAACATTCTGAATTAAACACACAAGAGAATACCAGGTAGTGATAATTTCTATGAAGATGATTGGGATAGAAAGAACAGAATGATAAAGTGAGAAGAAATTCTCAGACATAAAGACATTTATAATTAATCTGCAATAAGAGAAAGGCTCTTGTTCTGAAAATAACATATTGTATTGTATTTCCAGAAAGGGGCACAGCCACTTGAGAGGTCCTAATGTACACAAAAAAGAGAAAACCTGTTGGGTAGGTAGATAACTCTCTAGCTCCAGGGGCACTTAATAGTCTCACTCCTGCCTTGTGGTTACTTATGTACATGTGCTTCTTCACTGCTTCATAATATGTACTTAGTTCCTTGAAAGAATGACTCAGCTGTGGTTCAAGTGAGTTTACTCCCTTTGTCTGGCAGAACACTTAAATGTTTTCTGGATAAGGAAATGTAGAAATTCCAACATTTAGTATGCATATCATCTGGACCTGAGATCACTTTTGGTGGTACCTAAACAGGCATTTTTTTTTTTTAATGTCACTGTTAAAAATTTAGTCTTTTTTTCTTTCGATTTTCCATCAATTATGCAAGGAAAAAGTCAGTATATGGGAAACAACTCTTTAACCACTTCAGTATTTACTCATCTTACATTATAAAAAGAATAAACCTTAGGTTCACATCCCTAAGCAATTGATCAGTTTAACGATAATGTTTTGCTTTTGTTAAATTTATGGTTTTATAGTTACATTTCTGGTGTAAGGCAAGTTTTACTTTGTATTCTACTTACAATGTTGATTTAATTTAATTTGATTTTAAATAAATCTAAGTATAATTATGAGACAATATAAAGAAAATATAAGCAAAAAATAGTACAGGTAGATGTAGAAAAATCATGAAATTAGTACGAGAATGACTGAGGTTTAGCAAACTGTATGAATGACTAGATCATTCTTTCATAGTACCCTATTGGGGCAAACAAAGTGTATGATTTGAAAATGTCCTCAAAATTCACTTCTGGAGAGGTCAGTGCATTGACTACTAAATTCAAGATCTTCAATTTACATGTGATGAATATAGGCTAAATGATTGAAGCAACTTGACCAAGTGTCTAATTCAGCTTGGGCTGCTATAACAAATTACCATAGACTGGGTGTCTTAAGCAACACACATTTCTTCCTCACATTTCTGGAGGCTGGGAAATCCAAGATCAAGATGCTGGCAGATTCGCTGTTTGGTGAGGACAGTCTTCCTGGTTTACAAAAGGCCGTCTTCTCCTTGTAGAGAGCAGAAGCTGAGAGCAAGTTCTCTTGCCTCTTCTTACAAAAGCACTGATCCCATTCATGAGGGCTCCACCCTTACGATCTCCCCACCTCCTATTACCATCACATTTCGACATACGGGTTTTGAGGGGACACACAATTTCAGCCCATTAGTGCCAGAATTCAACATAGAAACTCCTATTTCCAGATCTAATGCTCTTCTTACCTAAGACATTAAGTTTACCTTCCAAAAACGCTTTCACTTTTCCCTTTACTTCTTTCTGTTTCCAAGTCAGACTATTGTATCCATAGCCAAACTAAGTTTTCTGAATCAGCACATCAGCTTTTGAACTGAACTGGAGTTAACTCGGTTTGGTGAAACACCCACAGATAATGTATTTTTCCATTGCTTTGACCATTGCTCAGAATTAATTTCCTACTGGCATTCACCCTGGAACTTGTTATCTAGAGTTGCCCATGTAAGAACCAGCCCAATGGTAAGTCAGTACAATGGTCCCTTGATATCCACGAGGGATTGGTTCTGGGACACCCCTCAGATACCAAAATCCACTCCATCGATGCTCAAGCCCCTTATATATATTTGCCATTTTATATAACCTATGCACATCTTCCTGTATACTTTAAATAATCTCTAGACTACTTATACTATCTATTACTATGTAAATAGCTGTTGGAATGCAGCAAATACAAGTTTTGCTTTTTAGAACTTTCTAGAAACTTTTTTTCTGAATATTTTCTATCCATGGTTGGTTGAATCCATGGATGAAGAACCCATGGATACAGGTGGCCAACTGTACATGGTTTCTGAAGTGGCTGGTCTCATGGCTCAGATTGGATTATATATTTTAAACTGCGCTATGTTTTCTTTGATGATGTTTGTAAGCTTGAAGATCCCACTTGGTTCCTGAACTTCAGCTGTTCTGGTAGATGACAACTTAACACTCAGGTAGCACACAGGGTCCTCAAAGTGAAACATTTACTCTGTATAGCCTGTATTTTACATGGTACCATCTCATATACATTCTCCAAATGGGGTGAAAATCTACTCATGTGATTTGGCAAAAAAAAAAAAGAGAAACTTACGTTTGTTGATAGTTTTTTTTTTTCTCCTTTATAATAAACTAAGTGGACAAAATACCAGATTCAAGTTCTAATTCCATCCTTCCATTCCCCCAAATTTGAGATCCTGCTTATTTTCTTTCCTGTACTTGTGCTTCCATCTTTTCTCATCTACAGTAGATAAATACTTGCCATAAGTAACATACTGGAGATTTTGAGCAGTGCAAATTAGATGGCAAATATAAATATAAATTATAGCTGAAAATACAGTTGACCCTTGAACAATGTGGGTTTAGGGGCACCACCCATCCAAGCACAGTCAAAAATCTGAATATAACTTTATAGTCGGCCCTTGTACCTGCAGTTCCATAGCTGTACATTCAGCCAACCTCAGATCGAGTAGTACTGCAGTATGTATTTATTGAAAAAGATCCGCATATAAGTGGACCTGCACGGTTCAAACCCATGTTGTTCAAAGGTCAACTGTATTATGATCTTCAGTTAAATATCACTATAAGGAGCCAAGGTTTCAACCAGAAGTAGACATGGTTTTTTTGATTCTGTAGTCAGACTGTACTCTCTTCTAGTCCCTTAGCACTGTGTAGAGCTGCTTACAGCAACAGCAGTAGAAGTAGTATTAGTACTATAGAACTAGTGACCATAGACCTAACATTTATTGTTTGTCATGACCACTATTTATTAAGTATTACTAGTTGATAATCCTGACTCTGCCACTTACTAGCAGTCAGCTTGCACAATTCATATAATCTCTCAAAGCTTTAGCTCTTCATCTATAAAACGAGGATAATAATTGTACCCACTGCATGAAGCTGACTTGATGATTTAATTAGTTAATACACATAAAAAGTTAGGACTGTTCTGGTACATAAGAGGTATTCAATAAATGGTAATTAATTAATTAAGAGACTGAAACAGCATCTCTGTTAATAAATTTGTCTAACATCTGTTTTCATCACAATGACTTTTTTTTGATGCATAATATCCTGTGTCCTTAACTGAATTGTTAAAAATCAGAGTGACTGGGCTTCCCTGGTGGCGCAGTGGTTGAGAATCTGCCTGCCAATGCAGGGAACATGGGTTCGAACCCTGGTCTGGGAAGATCCCACATGCCGCGGAGCAACTAGGCCCGTGAGCCACAACTGCTGAGCCTGCGCGTCTGGAGCCTGTGCTCCGCAACAAGAGAGGCCGTGATAGTGAGAGGCCCGCGCACTGCGATGAAGAGTGGCCGCCACTTGCCGCAACTAGAGAAAGCCCTCGCACAGAAACGAAGACCCAACACAGCCATAAATAAATAAATAAATTAAAAAAAAAAACAATCAGAGTGACTAAGTGGAGGAACCGGGATTCAAACCCAGATCTGTCTGAGCACAGAGCCTGAGGGTTAAACCCTTGAACTCTTCTGGCTGCACGGGTCACAAGTTATTCTCCTTAGTTTTAAGTCCAAAAGACATAAAAGATTATTGAAAGCAAAGGTGATGGAGTCCCACTGACCTCTATATGTCATCATTAGTGATTTGAGGACACCTGACTTGAAAGCAGTGGGCCAGTAAAATGAAGAAACACATTTTTATGTTGACTATCTCCTAACTAAATGCTTCTGAATCTGACCCATTGTTAATTTAAAGATCTGCTTGGTGAACGGAGCTCTGAGATAAGTCATACCATTTAGAATAAGCATCATGCCGGAGGGCATATTTCTGCATGAATTCCCTCAATGGCTAGCGTCTGTAGTCCTCATTCTGCATTTCATGTTCTTGCAGAATGAGAGCTTATTTTTATAGTTATACAGTGTGCTACTTTCTCCCATGGATGGTAAAAAAACATGATTTCAACTGTTGGCTTTGTAAGCTATAATCATGTAATTGGAAACAGCTGTGCACACAAGAAATATAATTCAAAGCAGTTTAATTAATACATCTTTATTGACAAATTCCACTCATAATACTGATATTATTGTGTGATTCTATAATCAAAAAGGGAATTTCTGAGCCCTGGCTGTTTCCAGATTGTGTGCTCAACTTTTACTTTCATAAAGAAACCTGAAAAAGATATTTTGAAGATGACTTCATCCACTCTCTCAACTCTCTTCCTTCTTGCTGCAATCCCCTTCTCTCCTCAAAGTTACAGGGCAATAAAATCAAGCTTCAAAGATTGGTTTTATTGTGTAGGAGATGCTGTTGTAAGCACCATATCTCCCCCTCAAGTCTGAGGCATTCATTCTCCCAGCTGCTTTGTTGGTGCTTCCCCTGAAATTGCTGTCTGAGGGCTGCCTGTTAATAGGATTTTGTATCCAACGATTGGCCAGTGGTAGGGAGCTATAAAGGGCCTTCCTGCTTGCCTTAAGGTGGGCCAACTCTGAAGACCATACCAGCTATGTGAATGTCTGAAACCTTTGTTGCAACTGTCTCATATCCCAGTTACTCCCTCTTCCCAATCCTATGCCCTTCACTCTCCCATAGATGTACATTCAAAGAACACTTCCTAATAAACTTCCTGCTGGAAAACTGCATCTCAGCATTTGTTTCTTGGAGAACCCAACTTCAGATAGATTTTGGTCTTATTCTTACTTTATTATTATCTCCTTTGGTGTAAACTTTTGATACATTTCCATTTCTTTGAATTCCCAGTGCTGGCCCATTTTCCATACAGTGTTTGTTTCTTGACTCTACTTTAAGATATGTCTTTGATTCTCTCGAACTCTTGTTGAATGTTATTGTAAGTAACCTAGTGAATGTTATTGCTTGGGGTAGAAAGCCCCTATTCTGACTCCATCCTATTAGTATGTGTCAAACCTGGACAAACTTTTACTTTAATGAAGCAACTTCTTTCTACATACATTTCAAAACACACACACACACAATGTCTTATGGAGCAGGAATTCAAACATGATTCATTAAAAAATAAATCTTATTGCCTGAAACTTTGAACAAAATTAATTTTAGAAGATAAAGTTTTAGTTATTGGAAAATAAACCAAAGGCAAAACAGTAGTTAACCTTTATTAAGTGCTTACTGTATTCTAGGCTTTGTGGTAACTGCCTCACATGTATTAATTAATTTACTCTTCATACCTACCCACAGAAGTATGTACTATTACTTTCTCCACTTTACACGTAAATAATACCAAGAAAGATGTACTTGATTGCCATAGTTTGCCAGAAGAAAAAGGCTATTCAGGATATTTTAGCTTTTTAAAAACTAGAGATAACTTAGACATGGTAGCAGCAGATTTCTTTTGTGAGACATTTGTTTCAAAATGCTGTTGAACTATTTTAAATTCTGTAAAGAAACATAATTAGCATATACTTCTCTGCAAAAAGTTTACAATATTGAAAACATATGCTTCTGAATGAACATTTGTCAAGTAAGCCTTTATGTTTTTGATCTTTTACAATGCAGATATTTTTAATGAGTGACAATATATCTGCATTATAAACTATGTCATTAGCTAATACTACAGTTCAAATTCAATTATGATTTCCAATCAACTATCTGAAGTTAGAATGTTTATCTGAACACTGAAGATATTATATCCTGAAACCCTTGACAACGCCAACTCTCAGTTATAATAGTCTCACATAAAGGAAACTATTTTACTTTTAAAAAACTGTCATAGAATTTTTTTATACTTTTTTTTTCTATTTTAATGTAATCACTTATATTAATCTTTATGTTCCTAGCCCTAATAGAATACTATGAACAGACTGGCTTTATATTGGATTCATAAGAATATTGAGAAAATTTAACAAAAGCAAATTTATTATCAATATTTAAGGGTCAGGGGGCTTCCCTGGTGGTGCAGTGGTTAAGAATCTGCCTGCCAACGCAGGGGACACGGGTTCGAGCCCTGGTCCAGGAAGATCAGCACGCGGAGCAGCTAAGCCCATGCGCCACAACTACTGAGCCTGCACTCTAGAGCCTGAGAGCCACAACTACTGAAGCCCGCACGCCTAGAGCCCGTGCTCCGCAACAAGAGAAGCCACCGCAATGAGAAGCCCACGTACCGCAACGAAGAGTAGCCCGTGCTCGCCGCAACTAGAGAAAGCCCGCGTGCAGCCACGAAGACCCAACGCAGCCAAAAATAAATTAATTAATTGAACAACAACAACAACAACAAACGTGTAAAAGATATTTAAGGATCAGGGGAAAAGAGGCATCACAATGAATGCAAATCAGAATTCCTGATGTTAATATTTTAATTGTGGTAGTTTTTCAGGTCAAGAAACATCTTATTTATACTGATAACATTTTATTCAGTAGTGTCTTGAGTGTTTCTGATTTAGATATTATGATTGACATCTCATTTAGTCACTGACAAGAATGGCAGAAAGTCATATCTCAAGTGCCTTCTGATAATGACAAAATTAGCTAATATTGCATTCCGTTTTGAGTTAATGCTTTTAAAGATGCTTCCAATCTACTTTGATGGTGCATAGCCAAGGCAATCATACATTGTGTATTTCTTGGTGTGGATCTGATTTCAAATATTTTTTTCTCCTTGTTCTCATATTAGTGAGACCACATACTTCAGTTTTTGATTGAATAAACTCTAGCAGGTATGCACAGTTCATACCTAACCTGAATCCTAAAGTAGAATTAAAAGGAAGTCAAGAAAAGGAAAAGGCTTCTCTTGGAAATAAAAATGGAGGGATTGCCTAGGAATCGAGTCTGTAGGTGTGTTCATGTTGCAATCTACCTGAAGCAAATTATAGTCATGGGCTTATACATGAAATAATACTGAATCTCACAATTGATAGAGGTGGGGAATAATTTACAAGGCTAAATGCACATTCCATAATTCCAAAGATGGGTACACTAAACAGTATTTGGCAAAGCCTGTGTATGTCTTTACCTAAAGGCATTAAAAAGGTAAGAAGGAACTGTAAGATGAGGTTAATGCTGTTGCTCAACTACAGGCATGCATAAGAAGACTAAGAAGAATGTTGAATACAAGTGATAATTCTAATTGGAAAAGTTATGAGGTTATACTACTATACATAGTGTTTGAAACAAGAGTGTGTCTACGATTTGAGATAAATGTGGATGAAGTTATCATTTATCTCTGAATAGCATTTGTATTTCTGTAATATGCATTAGCTTTGAGAGCATAGAACTTAATGATTTGAGACTAGATAGGTCAAAGTTAGATGCTTAAGTCACCATACACATTTTTTTCTATCCTACATATTATGGGATGCTTGGGTTGAATTGTGTTCCCCCAAAATTCACATGTTGAAGTCCTAGGTCCCAGTGCCTCAGAATGTGACCTTATTGGGAGATACAGTCTTTAAAGAGATAATAAAGTTTAAATGAGGTCATTAGGATGGGCCTTAATCCAATATGACTAGTGTCCTTATAAAAAAGAGAAATTTGGACTCAAAGAGACATATATAGAAGGAATGCCATATGAATATAAAGGCTGCCATCTGCAAGCCAACTAGAGGGTCATGGAACAGAGATTTCCCTTAAAGTCCTTCAAAGGAACAAATCCTGCCAACACTTTGGTTTCAGACTTCTAGCCTCAAGAACTATGAGGTAATAAATTTCAGTTGTTTAAACCATCCCATTTATGGCACTTTGTTATAGCAACACTAGCAAACTAATACAGATTTTGGTATGGGAAGTAGAGTGCTACTGTAAGAAATAATTGGTAGAGACTGGAAGAGTTGTGAGGTGCAAGATAGAAAAGGCCTAGTTGACTTGAATAGACTGATGGTAGAACAATGGAAATTAAAGGTAATTCTGGAGAGAGCTCAGAAAGAGGTAAGAATGACCAGAATGTTGCTAGAAATATAAATGTTAAAGTGCTTCTGGTAAGATCGCACATGCAAATGAGGAATATTTTACTGAAAACTGGAGGAAAGGCCATCCTTGTTATAAAGTGGTAGATAATTTGGCTGAATTGTGTTCTAGTGTTTTGTAGAAGGTAGAATTTGTAAGCAATGATCTTGGATATTTATCTAAGGATATATATAAGCAAAGTGCTAAAAATATGGCCTGATTTGTCTTTGCTGCTTATAGGAAAATATGAGAGGAGAGATGTATTGAATAGGGAATTGGTAAGCAAAAGGGAACTAGAACTTGAAGTTTTGGAAAATTGTCAGCTTATCCAGATAGTGTGCTCTGGAAACAGGGACAAGGGTATGGCTGAACAAGAGTTTGCCCAGGAGAAGGCAAGTGAGTCATGGGTCCAGTCAGCTACCTCAGCAGAAGCCAGGAATAGAGATAAGGTTATCAAGGAAAGCTTGTGGAAGACCTTCTTATCTAATAGCTTGGACCTCTGTGAACCACACTGGAGGGCCTACAACGCTTTTGAAGATTTTATACCAGCATAAACACTGCCAGCTTGGATTTATAGGGACAGAGACAAAGACAGGATGGCCTGAAGGAAGGCTATCAGATTTCTGGGATTCTGTAGGCAGGAAGTGGGCTGACAAATCTATCCAGCTGCAAACGTGCATTTTCTTTCAAGAAAAGGGACAAATAATTTGGAAGCAGTTCACAGGTCAACAAGGCTACCACTGGTACCATGAGCCCAAAAGGCACAGGCCACGAGAGTAGAGCTGCCACTCTGGTGGGCCCAGAGGACAGAGCATAGAGTCGAAGAGGATTATTCTTAAGCCTTAAAATCTAATGGAATTTGCCCCACTAGGTTTTGGACTTGCTTGGGACCCATGACCCCTTTCTTCCTTTCAGTCTCTCCCTTTTGGAATGGGAATGTTTAACACCTCTTTCCCACCATTGTATTTGTTTTTAAATTTTTATTGATTTATTTATTGATTTATTTATTTTTGGCTGTGTTGGGTCTTCGTCTCTGTGCGAGGGCTTTCTCCAGTTGCGGCAAGTGGGGGCCACTCTTCATCGCCGTGCGTGGGCCTTTCACTGTTGCGGCCTCTCTTGTTGCGGAGCACAGGCTCCAGACGCGCAGGCTCAGTAGTTGTGGCTCACGGGCCTAGTTGCTCTGCGGCATGTGGGATCCTCCCAGACTAGGGCTCGAACCCGTGTTCCCTGCATTGGCAGGCGGATTCTCAACCACTGCACCACCAGGGAAGCCCCCACCATTGTATTTTTGAAGCAGATAACTTGTTGTGTAGTTTCACAGGTTCACAGAAGAAGAGGTATTTTGACCCAGGGTGAATTGTACCCAGAGTCACCCATACTTGATTTAAATGATATGTAGATGAGGTTTTAGACAGAGTTGATGCTAATGGATTAAAATAGGTGGGTGGAAGGGGGGATGCTGAGATAGGGTGAATGCATTTTGCATATAAGAAGAACATGAATTTTGGATGTCCAGAGGGCAGAGTGTTATGAGTTGAATTCTGTCCCCTGTCAAAATGTATATGATGAAGTCTTAACCTTTTGTAGCTCAGAATGTGACTTTAGATACACAGTCGTTACAAAGATGATCAAGTTAACATGAGGTCATTAGGGTGGGCCCTAATCCAATATGATTGGTGTCCTTATAAAAAGGGGAAATTTGGACACAGAGACACACATACAGGGAGAACACCATGTGAACATGAAGATGGCTATCTGTAAACAAAGGAGAGATACCTGCAACAGATCTTTTTCTCATAGACCTCTGAAGAAACCAACCTTGCCAAAAGCTTGATTGCAGACTTCTAGCCTAAAGAACTGTACAACAATAAATTTCTGTATTATGTTTTTCTTGTTTAAGCCACCCAGACTGTGGTACTTTGTTATGGTAGCACTAGCAAACTGTTACATGAAGGGTTAATCCATATGCACGTATTACTATGTTCTTATTTTATTTATTCATGTGTTTATACATTTATGTATTTGTGTTCTATATATTTGCAAAAGCAATTTGAAATTTAAAAACATATCTAAAAGCATAATTATACCATGGATAATTATACCATGTTAATCTGCTTTATATATTCTTGGGAGTATCCTGTATATCAGATATTGTTCTAGCTTCTTAGCATACAATAGTAGACTGTACAAACATAAGCCACTATATGCTAAAGTAAAGAGAGATCCATGATTAATACAGAAATTTGATCATTTTAGTAATAATAAGTGCTATCAAGAATATATATTGAAGAGATTGGTTCTAGATGGCAGAGTAGAAGGACGTGTGCTCACTTCCTCTTGCGAGAGCACCAGAATCACAACTAACTGGTGAACAATCATCAACAGGAAGACACTGGAACTCACCAAAAAAGATACCCCACATCCAAAGACAAAGGAGAAGCCACAGTGAGATGGTAGGAGGGACGCAATCACAATAAAATCAAATCCCATAACTGCTGGGTGGGTGACTCACAAACTGGAGAACACTTATACCACAGAAGTCCACCCACTGCTGTGAAGGTTCTGAGCCCCACATCAGGCTTCCCAACCTGGTGGTCCGGCAATGGGAGGAGGAATTCCTACAGAATCAGATGTTGAAGGCTAGCGGGATTTGATTGCAGGACTTCGACAGGACTGGGGGAAACAGAGACTCCACTCTTAGAGGGCACACACAAAGTAGTGTGTGCATCAGGACCCAGGGGACGGGGCAGTGACCCCATAGGAGACTGAACCAGACCTACCTGCTAGTGTTGGAGGGTCTCCTGCAGAGGCAGGGGGTGGCTGTGGCTCACCATGAGGACAAGGACACTGGCAACAGAAGTTCTGGGAAGTACTCCTTGGCGTGAGCCCTCCCAAAGTCCACCATTAGCCCCACCAAAGAGCCAGGTAGGCTCCAGTGTTGGGTCACCTCAGGCCAAACAACCAACAGGGAGGAAAACCAGCCACACCCATCAGCAGACAAGCGGATTAAAGTTTTACTGAGCTCTGCCCCCCAGAGTAACACCCAACTCTACCCATCACCAGTCCCTCCCATCAGGAAACTTGCACAAGCCTCTTAGACAGCCTCATCCACCAGAGGGCAGACAGCAGAAGCAAGAAGAACTACAATCCTGCAGCCTGTGGAACAAAAACCACATTCACTATGTTCCAGATGAAGGAACAAGATAAAACCCCAGAAAAACAAGTAAATGAAGTGGAGATAAGCAACTTTCCAAAAAAGGAATTCAGAATAATGATAGTGAAGATGATCCAGGACCTCGGAAAAAGAATGTAGGCAAAGAGCGAGAAGATGCAAGAAATGTTTAACAAAGACCTAGAAGAATTAAAGAACAAACAAACAGAGATGAACAATGCAATAACTGAAATGAAAAGTACACTAGAAGGAATCCATAGCAGAATAACTGAGGCAGAAGAACGGATAAGTGACCTGGAAGACAGAATGGTGGAATTCACTACCACAGAACAGAATAAAGAAAAAAGAATGAAAAGAAATGAAGACAGCCTAAGAGACCTCTGGGACAACATTAAACACAACAACATTCGCATTATAGGGGTCTCAGAAGGAGAAGAGAGAGAGAAAGGACCTGAGAAAATATTTGAAGAGATTATAGTCGAAAAATTCCCTAACATGGGAAACGAAACAGGCACCCAAGTCCAGGAAGCGCAGAGAGTCCCAGGCAGGATAAACCCAAGGAGAAATACACTGAGACACATAGTAATCAAATTGACAAAAATTAAACACAAAGAAAAATTATTGAAAGCAGCAATGGAAAAATGACAAATAACATACAAGGGAACTCCAATAAGGTTAACAGCAGATTTCTCGGCAGAAACTCTACAAGCCAGAAGGGAGTGGAATGACATATTTTAAGTGATGAAAGGGAAGAACCTACAACCAAGATTACTCTATCTGGCAAGGATCTCATTCAGATTCCACAGAGAAATCAAAAGCTTTAAAGTCAAGCAAAAGCTAAGAGAATTCAGCACCACCAAACCAGCTCTAGAACAAATGCTAAAGGAACTTCTCTAAGTGGGAAACACAAGGGAAGAAAAACCTACAAAACCAAACCCATAACAATTAAGAAAATGGTAATAGGAACATACATATTGATAATTACCTTAAACGTGAATAGATTAAGTGCTCCAACCAAAAGACACAGGCTCGCTGAATGGATACAAAAACAAGACTCATATTTATGCCGTCTACAAGAGACCCAGTTCAGACCTAGGGACACATACACACTGAAAGTGAGGGGATCGAAAAAGATAATCCATGCAAATGGAAAGCAAAAGAAAGATGGAGTAACAATACTCATATCAGATAAAATAGACTTTAAAATAAAGAAAGTTACAAGAGACAAGGAAGGACATTACATAATGATCAAGGGATCAATCCAAGAGGAAGATATAACAATTATAAATATATATGCACCCAACATAGGAGCACCTCAATACATAAGGCAACTGCTAAGAGCTATAAAAGAGGAAATCAACAGTAACACAATAATAGTGGGGGACTTTGACACCTCACTTACACCAATGGACAGATCATCCAAACAGAAAATTAATAAGGAAACACAGCTTTAAATGACACAATAGACCAGATAGATTTAATTGATATTTATAGGACATTCCATCCAAAAACAGAAGATTACACTTTCTTCTCAAGTGCACACGGAATACTCTCTAGGATAGATCACATCTTCTGTCACAAATCAAGCCTCAGTAAATTTAAGAAAATTGAAATCATATCAAGCATCTTTTCTGACCACAACGTTATGAGACTAGAAATCAATTACAGGGAAAAAAACGTAAAAGCAGAAACATATGAAGGCTAAACAATATGTTACTAAATAAGCAAGAGATCACTGAAGAAATCAAAGAGGAAATCAGAAAATACCTAGAGACAAATGACAACAAAAACACGACGATGCAAAAACCTGTGGATGCAGCAAAAGCAGTTCTAAGAGGGAAGTTTATAGCTATACAATCCGACCTCAAGAAACAACAAACATCTCAAATAAACAATCTAACCTTACACCTAAAGGAACTAGAGAAAGAAAAACAAACAAAACCCAAAGTTAGTGGAAGGAAAGAAATCATAAAGATCAGAGCAGAAATAAATGAAATAGAAACAAAGAAAACAATAGCAAAGATCAATAAAACTAAAAACTGGTTCTTTGAGAAGATAAACAAAATTGATAAACCATTAACCAGACTCATCAAGAAAAAGAGGGAGAGGACTCAAATCAGTAATATTAGAAATGCAAAAGGAGAAGTTACAACAGACACCTCAAAAATACAAAGCATCCTAAGAGACTACTACAAGCAACTCTATGCCAATAAAATGGACAACCTGGAAGAAATGGACAGATTCTTAGAAAGGTATAACCTTCCAAGACTGAACCAGGAAGATATAGAAAATATGAACAGACCAATCACAAGTAATGAAATTGAAACTGTGATTAAAAATCTTCCAACAAACAAATGTCCAGGACCAGATGGCTTCACAGGTGAATTCTATAAAACATTTAGAGAACAGCTACCACCCATCCTTCTCAAACTCTTCCAAAAAATTGCAGAGGAAGGAACCCTCCCAAGCTCATTCTGTGAGTCCACCATGACCCTGATAGCAAAACCAGACAAAGATACTACAATAAAAGAAAATTACAGACCAATATCACTCATAAATATAGATGCAAAAGTCCTCAACAAAATACTACCACTCAGAATCCAACAACACATTAAAAGGATCATACACCATGATCAAGTGGGATTTATCCCAGGGATGCAAGGATTCTTCAATATATGCAAATCAATCAATGTGGTACACCATATTAACAAATTGAAGAATAAAAACCATATGATCTTCTCAATAGATGCAGAGAAAGCTTTTGACAAAATTCAATACCCATTTATGATAAAAACTCTCCAGAAAGTGTGCATAGAGGGAACCTACCTCAACGTAGTAAAGCCATATATGACAAACCCACAGCAAACATCATTCTCAATGGTGAAAAACTGAAAAGTTTCCTCTAAGATCAGGAACAAGACAAGGGTGTCCACCTCGCCAATGTTATTCAACATAGTTTTGGAAGTCCTAGCCATGGCAATCAGAGATGAAAAATAAAGGAATTCAAATTGGAAAAGAAGAAGTAAAACTGTCACTGTTTGCAGATGACATGATGCTATACATAGAGAATCCTAAGGATGCCACCAGAAAGCTACTAGAGGTAATCAATGAATTTGGTAAAGTTGCAGGATACAAAATTAATGCACAGAAATCTCTTGCATTCCTATACACTAATGATCTGAAAGAGAAATTAAGGAAAAACTCCCATTTACCATTGCAACAAAAAGAAGAAAATACTTAAGAATAAACCTACCTAGGGAGACAAAAGACTTGTATGCAGAAAACTATAAGACAGTGATGAAAGAAATTAAAGATTATACAAACAGATGCAGAGATATACCATGTTCTTGTATTGGAAGAATCAATATTGTGAAAATGACTATACTACCCAAAGCAATCGACAGATTCAATGCAATCCCCATCAGATTACCAATGGCAGTTTTTACAGAACTAGAACAAAAAAATCTTAAAATTTGTATGGAGACACAAAAGACCCTGAATAGCCAAAGCAGTCTTGAGGGAAAAAAACATAGCTGGAGGAATCAGGCTCCCTGACTTCAGACTATACTACAAAGCTACAGTAATCAAGACAATATGGTACTGGCAAAAAACAGAAATATAGATCAGTGGAACAGGATAGAAAGCCGAGAGATAAACCCACACACCTATGGTCAACTAATCTATGACAAAGGAGGCAAGGATATACAATGGAGGAAAGACAGTCTCTTCAATAAGTGGTGCTGAGAAAACTGGACAGCTATATGTAAAAGAATGAAATTAGAACACTCCCTAACACCATCCACAAAAATAAACTCAAAATGGATTAGAGACCTAAATGTAAGACCGGACACTTTAAAACTCTTAGAGGAAAACATAGGAAGAACACTCTTTGACATAAATCACAGCAAGATCTTTTATGATCCACCTCCTAGAGTAATGGAAATAAAAACAAAAATAATCAAATGGGACCTAATGAAACGTAAAAGCTTTTGCACAGCAAAGGAAACCATAAAGAAGACAAAAAGACAACCCTCAGAATTGGAGAATATATTTGCAAACAAACCAGCAGACAAAGGATGAATCTTCAAAATATATAAAAAGCTCATGCAGCTCAATATTAAAAAAACAAACAACCCAATCAAAAAATGGGCCGGAGACAAAAACAGACATTTCTCCAAAGAAGACATACAGATGGCCAAGAAGCACATGAAAAGCTGCTCAACATCACTGATTATTAGAGAAATGCAAATCAAAACTACAATGAGGTATCACCTCACACCAGTTAGAATGTGCATCATCAGAAAGTCTACAAACAACAAATGCTGGAGAGAGTGTGGAGAAAAGGGATCCCTCTCCCACTGTTGGTGGGAATGTAAATTGATACAGCCACTATGGAGAACAGTATGGAGGTTCCTTAAAAAGCTAAAAATAAAATTACCATATGACCCAGCAATCCCACTACTGGGAATATACCCAGAGTAAACCGTAATTCAAAAAGACACATGCACCCCAATGTTCATTGCAGCACTATTTACAATAGCTGGGACATGGAAGCAACATAAATGCCCATCAACACACGAATGGATAAAGAAGATGTGGTACATATATACAATGGAATGTTACTCAGCCATAAAAAGGAATGAAATTGGGTCATTTCTTGAGACGTGGATGGATCTAGAGACTGTCATACAGTGAAGTAAGTCAGAAAGAGAAAAACAAATATTGTATATTAACACAGATATGTGGAAACTAGAAAAATTGTACAGATGAACCAGTTTGCAGGGCAGAAATAGAGACACAGATGTAGAGAACAAACGTATGGACACCAAGGGGGGAAAGTGGCGGGGGTGTGGTGGTGGTGTGATGAATTGGGAGATTGGGATTGACATGTATACACTAATATGTATGAAATGGATAACTAATAAGAACCTGCTGTATAAAACAATAAATAAAATAAAATTCAAAATTCCAAAATAGAAAAAAAGAAATGATCATGAAACAATAAAGCTTTTGTAGCAGACCAATAAAAAAAAATGCATATTAATTTTGTGAAGACTGGATGGAGTACCTCATCTTTACAAATTGTGGTTGTAAAAGGTCTGTCAGAGGTTGACATTTGATTGTTGGCATGAAGGAAGAGTCATGGGAAAATCTGAAAGAAAATGTTCCCATCAGGACAGACAGTGCAAAGGCCCTGAATAGGGACCATCTAGGCATATTTATGAGAAACAGGAATGTCCAGTTTGGCTGAAACATGATGAATGAGAGGAACATCTGAGAGAAATAAGATTAGAGAAGTAGACAAAATGTCATAAAGTGTCTTGAGAACTGTGCCATGGTAAGTAACACCTGTGCTCTAACAAACAACCTCCTAATCACTTAATTGACTTAATCCAAAATGAGTATTTCTCCCTCTTATTTCGAAATCTGATGAGAGTTGAGTAACTCTTGTAGGTCTCTCTTTCAAGAGGTGATTCAGTGTTCCCCATTCATCCTCTAGGTCCTCCTCAGAGTCCTTATTTGGATCTCCCCTTCCAGACAGCCAGTGAGATGAGTGAAAATGTGGTGTATCACACAAGATGATTTAAAGGTCAGGCCTGAAAGTGGTTACTGGAACCCAGTTATATGGCACCAACCCAATGAAAAGAAAGGCTGGAAAAGATAATCTTCCTGTATATTCCGGAAAAAATTAATTGGATTTTCCAAGATGCTGAACTCCTGCTGACTTCCTCCACCCAAATTGATCCTGAGAGCAGGGGTCAGCAAAGTATGGTCTGCAGGCCATACCCATCTCAGAGGCCATTGTTGTTCACCCAAGAGCTAAGAACATGGGTTTTTTTACACTCTAAAGTGTTTTTTACAACAAACAAGAAATAAAGAAAAGACAATAAAGATGGAGAGAGAAGAAGACGAGGAAGAGAAGGAGAATATATGGACCACAAATACTAAAATATTTATTATCTGGTCCTTTACAGAAAAATATTGCAGATCCATGCTCTAGAGGAAGCATAGAGCAAAAAATTTTAAGTTAGTGAGAGAACAGTATGAAACCCCAGGGTGACTAGAGGGCTGTTTGAGCTGGTGCGTCTGTCTGTGTGTCTGTATGTCTCTGTGTGTCTGTGAATCGTTGGCTTTGGCCTGGGGTAGAAATTACATTCTTATTTCTCCATAATCATTGACATGAGACTAAATGCACCTGCCCCATACTAAGTATATTAATACCAGATAAACTTTCAAATAAATACATAATATGTAAATATTATAACAATCTGAACAACATAATCAATAAGCTTGATTTTATGGGCATATGTAGTATTCCTAAGTTCTCAAGTTCCCTTGGAATATTAACCAAAAAATAATAATTTTTCCCAATTATCTTATTTTTACATATTAAGTCATTCCAAATTCAGTGTCAAAACAGCAATCATTTTATTGTTATTTTTCATGGTTCTGGAGGTTGACTGGGCTCAACTAGGTGGTTTTTACTCAGGTTATCTAAAATAGCTGCAGTCAGATGGTACCTGGGGCTAGACACATAGAAAGGCTTACTCACCTTCCTGGAACTTGAGCTGGAAAGACTCAACAGCTGAAAGCTGAAACAACAGGGGGTCCGTAGGCATCTCTATCTCCGTGTGATATCACCAAGTTGTGTTTCCAGCGTGGAGACTCAGAGTAGCTGAATCCTTCACCTGATAGCTCAAATCTAAAGGCTTGTGTCCAGAGAGACAAAGACAGTCAAGCTGTGTTGACTTTTATACACTAACCTTGGAAGTCACACAGCATGTGCCTTCCACATCCTATTCTCCAAGGTAGTCACAAAGGCCTACCTAGGTTCTTATGAAAGGAGAGTTAAAGAATGTGTAAGCATGTTTTAAAATCACCACAATATTTTAGGCTATACAGAAGGTCAATAAATTTCAATGAACAACATACAAACTGATCTCTGAACATTAATGATAATTTATTGTTAAAAGAAAACATACATTCATTCACCATGTTAATAAATTAAAAAAAGAATGACTATACCTTCTTCTTGAATTATGCAGACCAAAAGTATGTGATAAAATTTATTCATTTCTGGTGAAAAAGAAAAAAAAAAAACCTTGGCCGAGTAAGAATAGAACTTTCTTAATATGATGAAGATGATATATAAATGAAAAGGAAAAAATAGAAATCGAGTTAAGTGTAATAAAACAGGAAAGGATTAGGAGCATTGTATCTTAAATTGGAAATGAGACAAGGGTGCCCAGTATGACATTTGTATTCAGCAGTTAAAGAGAAATAATTTAGATGTAAGAGATTGGAAAGGACATAAAACTGTCATTAGCAAATATGATCATTTGCATAGAGATTCTAAAGGATATTCAGGACAAATTATTAAAATGGGAAATTTGGATAAGGTGGCTGGGCATAATATTAATATAACAAAAGTGCTTGAATTTCTATCAAAGAGCAAAAAACAACCACAGAATGCAATTATAAGGCAGGATGTATCAGAGAATATCAAGTGCTTAAGAACAAATGTAACAAAACTGCAAAACCTCTGCAGGTAAAACCATAAAACTTTAGTAGATGTTTCAAAAGACCTAACTAAATGAGAAAATAATACTAAATATATGGACATGAAGATAATATCATAAAGATGTCTGTTTAATAAAATTAACCCACAAGTTCAATAAAATTCCAATCAAAATATTGATGTGGTTTTATGATGTTACTTGATAAGATGATTCCAAATGTAAATGGAGAAGTAAAGTTATAATAGGATTCTTCTAAAGAGGGCATGAGTGGGACTGGTCAGCATCTAGTGGGATTTGCGATACCTTGGTTAGAGTCTGGTTATCTTGTTATTATTTGTAATTATTTTGCAATGAGAAGGCATTGGTAGATTTCAAGGAACCATCTGATCATTCTGGCTATTTTGTGGAGGAGGCAAGAATAGAGAACAATGAAGCAACTGAAGTTCCTAGCTATAGATGATGGTGAATTACAGAGGCAGTGATGAGAATTGGTCAGATCCGACATATGATTTGCAAGTAGGTCATCAGGATTCACTGATGTACTGTACATGAGATATGAGGGAAATAGAAGAAACAAGAATAAATTGTCAGTTTTGGTCCCAAGCAACTGGGTGAGTAATGATGCCATCCTTTGAAACAGAGAAGGCTTGGAGTGGCATGGAATTTGGAAAGGATGAATAGTTCTGTGTTGGCCATAATGAGATTCCTAGTAGAGAAGAGAGTAGGCAGTTTGATATATGAGTCTGGAACACAGGGGACAAGTAGAGCATAAGGATTTAAATTTGAGAGTCTACAGAAAATAGATGATATTTAAAGAAATACAACTAGATGAGAGATCCCAGAAGGAGTAGAGAGAGAGAAGGGTAAATCTGTAGTCAGAGTCTTGAGGAGACCCCATAATTTAAAAGTCTGAGTCATCATCAGCCTTTTCCAGGAAGGGCTGGACTTTCCATTTCTTTCCTTGTTTATCATCCAGGTAGTAGGAGTTGCCAATGATATTAATCAAAATCTAGGACACACCTGGGCCCTGTGTATAAACTGGCCATTTCAATGCTGTATAGGTGGGAGGTGAGGTCCTGGCCCTTTTCTTGCACTGCCTGCCATCCTGTAAACCATGTGTACCTGGCAGGGTTTTTCTCCAGAGAACCTGAGAGAAAGAAAAATGTAAATAACTGATTATTAAAAATCCAACCCTTTAAGGCCTAACAGCCAACATTATCTAATTCACAGTAGTTTTTATCAGGAGAATTTTACTATTAGGAAAGTCCAATCTATGAAGTTTTGAGAGGAATATGATTATTCTTTTGGTTGCTTCAAAAGATTCTCTTAAAAATTGAGTCTTCATCCAAGTTAACTTTCTCCCTTGGAGAATAATGGTCAGAAAAGCGCAGATCCATTCTCAATTTAATTTACAATTTTGTTATACCTAACGTAGTTTTAAATGGGGTGATCTGTGCTCTCAATTAGCTGTGTAAAAATATTCTCCTGTCACCAAGATGATTCTTAGAGTATTTTATTTTAGTTTAATATACTCTTTAATAGGATCCAAATCACAGAATGTTAAATGTGTAAACTTCGTAGAAAATGAATGAACATCATTAAAATAGAATATGTGTTCACTTTAATTGCATTATCTAATTTCTTTTAAACATATTTTGGGAGAGAATCATGTTCAAATTTTTCTGTGACCCCTGACTTTTCTCTGCCTTTGCCCCAGGCATCCTCATAGAAAACAGGATCTGTCCCACAATTATCTTAAGACTATAACAAAGCTACTTTTTTTTTTCCTATGAATGTTGTTTAAATTACTCAGCAATCTTGATGCAGATTTTTATGTTTCTGACATCTTTTCTGCAGTTGTTTATATAAAGTATCACCAGTTCTGTGCCCTTGGATTAGTCTCTACTTTTCAGTGTCAGGTTTCTATATAGATTTGGAAACGACAGTCTGCTTGTTCAGTTCTGCCTTTGTTGTACAGGAGGGCTTCAGAATAGTGGGAAGAGCTCCCCCCTGCCCAATACACACACATACTGTAAAAATGGATTGTTCTGGGATTTCTTTTATTTTTAACATTTTATTTTATATTGGAGTATCGTTGATTTTTTAAACTTTGCTATGGTATTTCTCCGTAAATAATTCAGAATGTAAGAGAAGTGTGGGAGTTCCCAGAGTAAGAACACATCCAGCTTACCTCATGTTGGTTTCCCACTTTCTCAACAAGAGACCCTGTATAGGATGCTTTTGTAACTGATGTTCAATATCTTACTATACCGGAGTCCTTTTGCACTCAGACCTTTATCATCACCCAGGAAGCGATTATACAAGAATCTGTTCCTACTGTAGATTATGTTTAGAGTTCCTCTTAGTTATCAAACCACATTCAGCATCAGTTAAAGTATGTCTTGTGGGAGGAAGAATAAGCCAGGTGTCCATCCGATGTAGCTCTACTGTCAAATTTATGGTGATCCAGAAAGCCCATTTTCTAGAAGAAAATTTTAGTTCATAAAGTGTATGTTTGATGATTATTTCGTGCTTAAACAATGTAGTCTTATAGTTCAGGGACTTTGGTTCAATACTTCAGGTAAATGAATCCTATGGATGATGAATAGTCTAAGGAGGAGTACATACAATTAATATGAAGTGAGACTGTTGAGAAAGTTCCCTAATAATTATAATTATTGCTGGAAATTATTGTTAGGTTCTATAATAATTTGCAACTAATGTTAAATACAGTTGTTCCTACCATCTGCAACCTAAAACTTCCAGTTGTAGTAAAGTAGCTGAATCCTGAGGTTTATTCTTCATGACACATGCTCTATACTTAGTGAAACATACGGTAAATGGTCTCCATAGTTATGTTTGCAACAGTAAGTCAGTGCCATCCTAGGCTTCATGTTTACTGTGAATAGGTAAATGGCTAAATAAATGACTTATTTTAACACAAATATAAATGAGTTTACATACACATCTAATTAGCATGGTTAATTAAACCAAAGATTTTTCACCTTTTATCACAGTCACAACTCAATAAACTAAAGTCATTTAATTGGTGTGTGTTCCTTATTTTTGTTTTAAAAAATAAGCTTATGAAGACTTTAAAAAATATGAAGTGAAAAGAGAAAATACTTTTATTTATAAAGGGATGGGAAGTGTTCAGGATTTTCATGACATTCTGAAGAGAGGCACTGTTGTGTGAGTAGTACTTTTATAATAAAACTTAAAAGTGTTCTAAAGTTATTATTTTCCTAATCATGGGGTGGGAAATGCTCAAAGATTTCAAGATATATCCTAAGGAGTGACATTGGCATGAATAGAACTAGTATTTGTGTTTTTATTAATTTCTAAATAAAAACTTCAATGTTCTAAAAGCATATTTAGTATGAAGCTATTCAACAGAAAAAATAAAAAGCAGAAATAAAAGTAGTAGAGCTGAATCCCCCAGGGAAATCTCTATACATAAATTAGCGCACTGTCCAGAAGTTTTTATTCACTTCTCTGTTGGTCTCTCTTCCTGTCACTGTGTCTTTATCTGACACTCTATTGTATTCCTCTCTGATGTCCATCTGTTTGTTTCTGCATGTATCTTATCTACCACAATGCCTCTCTCGTTACTCTCCTCTCTCTTCTGTTGTAAAATGTATGTATGTTTGTGTATGCATATATAAATACAATTATATCATATATATTTTAGCAACTTTCATTTCTATTTAACAGTATTTCATGGACATATTTAAAATAGTATTTATAAATAAATTATCATTAAAAATTGAACTAATGTAAACTACTTTAGAAAAAATATACTTCACCATATCATACACATATAGAAAGTTGTAGAGAATATCTGGGCACCTGCATGTCACAGAGCTTTATCAAATGTAAATCTTTTCCATAGTTTTTTCAGACATGATATGTAACCCCCCAAAAATGTAATTAATAGTTTCTGAATATCCCAACCTGATATGCACAGCATTGCATCTCATTGTAGTTTTAATAAGCATTTCCCTGATCATTAGTGGAATTGAGCATCTTTTAACATATGCTATTATTCAGTTTCCATCTTCCATGGATCGCCTGTTTATAGGGTAGAAGTTAAACACTTACCAGTCACAAATAAATTAAATTCATCCTTAATTAAAATTAATTTAGAATATTAGGCCAAAGACTTCAAAAGCTTTGAGAGAAGGTGAAACGTTGGGCTGGTGACACAACTGCTTGAGAATATCAAACAGAGGACTAGCCTTTAACAATGTGTTATAAAAATGTGAAAGAAGACTGAAAAATATTTACTAGTTAAAGAGGCACAGCCACTGAAAAGAATATAGTCATTAGGCAATCTGTGTTAGAAGATTTTCCTTTCCAGATTTACACACATTCTGGATCTTATAAAACATTGCCTTGGCTCTTTTCTCTCTATTTCTATCTCTCTCTCTCTCTCTCTCTTTTTTTTTTTTTTTTTCTTTTCTTTTTTGGCAAGAAATTTTGTTGTAACCTGCTCACTTCCAAAAACAAACAAGCAAAACAAAAAAAGACAGTAGTTTGTTGTTCTGTAGGTCCTAAACTCACGACTGCTTGTTGTGGATAATTGTATTTACTCATTCATATTTATTTATGTATTTATTTATATTTATAGTATTTATTTATTTATTGGTAGTTGAATTTACTTACCAAACAGTCTTTACCCATATTTAACCCAATAATTACATTCTACCAGTCTATTATAATGAACTCACTGATTATAAAAGACTGGTCATATTGCTTTGGCTTTATAGCACTAACCCTTTTTCAGTTCCATTCGTTGTAAATAAATTTTTCCTGTGTGTGACTTGTCTCTTCACTTTGATCATAGTGTCTTTCTTTGAATGTAAGGTTTTAATTTTAATGAAGTTTAATTTATCATATCTACTTACATTTTGTTTGGTGTTTGTGTGAATATGTGTGTGTGTGTGTGTGTGTGTGTGTGTGTTAAGAAATTTTTTCTGTACCATTTGGTCATATAAATATTCTCTCATATTTATGTCTAATGATTTTTTAGAAATTTGATTTTCAGAAGTAGGCATCGAATCCACTATGAAATGGTTTTGGGTAATGGATGGATTAAGAATCTAATTTTATTGTTTTATTCAATATGGATGGTCACTTTATCCCTGTGCCATTTATTGAATAATCCATCTTTCCCCACAGACTTGCAATACCAACTTGTTAGATATTGATTTTCCATACATGTAGTTCTTCTCTAGACTCTACTACTGCAGACTTCTGGATCCTCCTTTTGTGCTATGTTTTTTTAACGCTTGAACAAAAACTATGCTATGGCTTCCTAATAAATCTTGGCACAACACTGGGGAAGAATCTACAACACACAACATCCATTTTTCTTAAAAATTTATGCCAGTGTTATCAGTCCTTTGCTGTCCCATGTAAACTTTAGTCACAACTTGCCATCTTCAGGAAAATCACTGTTGAGATTCTGATTGAAGTTATGTTCAACTATTAGGTTAATTTGGGGGAGAATTTCCATTACAATAGTGAATCCTCCCATTAATGAACTTGATGTTTATACATTTAGTTAGTTCTTCAATGACTTTCACTAATAGTTTTGTAAATTTCTCAGTAGAATCTTGCCCAAATTTATATTTACTAATACTTTTTAGTTTTATATTACCAATGAAAAATGTTTTTAATCAGTGTTTTCTAAGTGATTAGCTATTAGTATATAACAATACAATTGATTTTGATAGTATCTATGACTGATTTAGTTTAATTTGTACAAATATCCTTTATGTAGATTCCATTAATTTATATTTAGAAATTATATAAGATGCAAATAATTGCTTTCTGCTTTTTTCTTCTCCTTATCTTCTTCCTCTTAATTTCTTTTATATTTTATTGTGACTTTTTCTTGTTCTCTTCTGTTAAGTTCAATAAAAAATTTGTTCTTCTAAAAATAGAACTACCATACGACCCAGCAATCCCACTACTCGGCATATACCCTGAGAAAAATCATAATTCAAAAAGACACATGCACCCCAGTGTTCATTGCAGCACTATTTACAATAGCCAGGACATGGAAGCAACCTAAGTGTCCATCAAGAGATGAACGGATAAAGAAGATGTGGCATATATATACAATGGAATATTACTCAGCCATAAAAAGAAACGGAATTGAGTTATTTGTAGTGAGGTAGATGGACCTCGAGTCTGTCATACAGAGTGACGTAAGTCAGAAAGAGAAAAACAAATACCTTATGCTAACACATATATATGGAATCTAAAAAAAAAAAAAAAAATGGTTCTGATGAACCTAGGGGCAGGACAGGAATAAAGATGCAGATGTAGAGAATGGACTTGAGGACATGGGGAGGTGGAAGGGTAAGCTGGGACGAAGCTGAGAGAGTGGCATGGACATATATACACTACCAAATGTAAAATAGATAGCTAGTGGGAAGCAGCCGCATAGCACAGGGAGATCAGCTTGGTGCTTTGTGTCCACCTAGAGGGTGGGATAGGGAGGGTGGGAGGGAGACGCAAGAGGGAGGGGATATGGGGATATATGTATATGTATAGCTGATTCACTTTGTTATACAGCAGAAACTAACAGACCATTTTAAAGCAGTTATACTCCAATACAGCTGTTAAAAAAAAAATTTGTTCTTGACTTAATGAATAAATTTCTAGAGTTTTACCATACACATAAAATTTGTGGTGGTGTTTTATATTTCTAATACATTAAGGAAATCTATGTCTCTTTCTAAGAGTTTGCTAAGTTTGATAAGATTTAATATGAATGATGTTGAATTTTATTGAATGTCTCTTTTTAAAAATCTGTTGATCTTATAGATACAATAATCTATTGTGGCTACAGTGTTTGCCCTTTTTTTCTTTTGATTTTAGTTAATGTGATACATTGCATCAGAATATTTTTAGATGTTTAGCCAGTCTTCCTGGGATAAACTTTATATGTGCATAATTCAATATATATTTTTATATTGATGAATTTAAAGAGCTATTTTTTTCTTATTTAAAACATACTAATATGTCAATAATTTGTATTATTCTTGTCATGGTTTTAATAACAAAGTTCTACAGCTGGCATAAAAGTAGGTGGGTATCTTCCTTTTATTTGTTTATTTTTGGTTTATTTCTGAAATATTTTATAGGGCGTAGGAATTACCTATTCCTTGACTGTTCTGTAGAAATTTCCTATAAGTTGTTTGAGTTTTATGTGTGTGTGTGTCTGTGTGTGTATAAAACCACATGAATATTTATTTTCAAAAATTCGTATTTTCTATTCCTTCAGAATCAATTTTGGTTATGTTAACTGAAAGAAATACACAACCTAAAAGTTGAGAATTATGTTTTATTCATCAGGCATGTTGAGCACTTAAGCCTGGGGCACAGCACCTCAGATAGCTCAGAGGGACTGCTCCAAAGAGGTAAGGGAGGAACCAGGCTATATAGGAGTTTTTGCAAAAACAAACCAGTTAGTTGAACATCAAAAGATTTCTGCTATTTAAAGAAAGATTCAACATCTCAAGTTAATGAATTTAGCTCTTTTCTACGTATAAGAAGATGCAAGAGTCTGGGCTTATTGAAATCATTCCTTTGATATGCACCTTAACTACCAAGGGCCAGTATCCTGTTATTCTCCATCCTGAACCCACTCAGGATGCACAATTGAGAGTGGCTGCATTGGCTAATGGCTTGTTGGCCACAACATCCTTTGTTTAAGGATATGGCAGGTGACATTTTTCACCACGGTTTTATATATATATATATATATGTATATATATATTCATTTTAATAGCCATTTCATCTAAATCTTCAATTAATTGCCTGCAGCATTTTACTTAGAGTTATTTTCAACTTATAACATTTCTATTACAGTTGTAACATCTATCCATCTCTGTATCTAAATATTTATAACTATTTTATTTCTCATTTATTTGTACACTTTCTTCCTTTTTTGTCTTGTTCAATCTTGCTAAAGATTTATATTTTATTTGGTCCTTGAACGAACTACTTTTTGTGTTGTTGATTTTCTATTGTTTCTCTGTATGCTATTCATTAAACTTATACTATTATTTTCTTTCTTATACTTTCTTCAATTATACTATTGATCTTGAATAATTTGTTGAGTTGAACACATTTATTTTCAGTCATTTTCATGTTAATAACTGAATTTAAGACTATTTATATAGCTGTGTTTACACATTTTGATACGTGATATTGTCATGTTTCCCTTTTAATACTAAATAATTTTCATTGGGTTTATTAGGAAAAATTATAAATAACTCTTCTATTGTTACTTTCTAATAAAATTGCATTGTGGTCAGAGAAGCTGATCATTTTATCAGACTGTCTGTCTTACAAGATGAGTTTAGTTAATTTTCATTTAGTGGGTCACAGAATATTTGGACTTCATTTTTTTTCTTTATCTTATTTTTTCTTTTGTTCTCCTTTTAAAATATCATTTGGCCTTCTGATAGGTCAATAAACTATTCAAAAGCATAATTTACTTCTCTCTGTTGTTTTAGTGTTCTTTCTGCTTCTCATTCCTCCCCCCTTTCCCCATCCCCTTCCTCCTCCTCTGTCTTCTTTGTTGTCTTCTCAGAAATTCCCTAATTTCAGCTTCATTGTTCTAGTATCTTTATATTTTAATTTAATCTTTGTATCTACAGTTTTATCACTATGTTTGGATGCACACTAAATTGTATTCACCTTCTCTCTACTCAGAGTGTAGTTTTAATTTAATCATACATGTTTTTCTTCATTTCTGAAAAAAAAAAAGTCAACTCTTCAAATATCGCATCTTTTAATTTCCTCTATTCTGTTCCAGAACAATGGAATTCTTTAGGAAACTCTCAATCTCTCTTCCATGTGCCCTTAAATTCTGTCCTGCCTAGCAGGCTATTTCTACTTTCTTTTCAGAAATTCTGTCCTCACCTGTGTGCTATGTCAGCCTTGTTTTTGTCTTTTATTTTGATTGCTCCCTTTGGCATTCATAGGCTCTTATTTGGGTTTTCCATATCCTCCTATTCTTGTTCTTTTGTAATTTCCAGTTCTATTTTTTGTCAATGTAACCTCTTCCTTCATTTCTCTGAAGACCTTGAACTTAATTGATTTTTAAATTATTTTATGTTGTTCTATTACTTTCAATTTTTTGAGGGATTTGCTTTTTCTGCTGACTTAATTTTTAAGATTCTTTACATTAGTATGCTTTGATTTGGGGAGGGTGGGATTGTCTTGACTGAGAATCAATTTCTGTCTCTCTCTCTTTCACTCCTCATTGTCTCCTAGAGGTTTGTCTATACCTCCCTTACCTCCCTCCCCCAGTCCTTTAAGGCAGCCCTACTTAAAAAAAAATATGTATATATTTTATATTGGAGTATAGTTGATTTACAATGTTGTGTTAGTTTCAGGCGTACAGCAAAGTGATTCAGTTATACATATTTTAGATCACAATCACAATGGATGTGATAGTTTATCACTCTGCTGGTTATGGATTGACTGAGCTCCACTTGTGCTTCCTCCATTCTCTCGTTCTTTTCTGCATCACAGAAACCAAAACTGCAGCAAATCTCAAACAACCTCAGCATCTGTCCAGATGTGCCATTCTGGCCTCTGGTCTCAAGCCATAAATCTGGCTCCAACCCGGTCACGTGTGAGTCATGTTATTCCCCCTTACTTGATAGGAGGCAACAGTCTCTACCATGACTACCTCTGAACCAGAAACCCCCCCAGGTAAACTTCAGCAATGCTTACTTACTCTCGTGCCTTTCTGTTGTAGTCTGCTCTATGGAAATGTTCATTTTGTTTTTCAATGTTTCAATGTCCTTTCAGATTTCCCCATATACTTTACATATAATCACTATGATGTTTTTAGTGCAGGGTAGAGTGTGGGAAGCACAAAATTTGAATTTATCATCTTTTCTTGACTGAATGTATAAATGATCTTTGATATACTAGCCATGCCATTAATTCCATTATTTCTAGTGAGTTTATGTCATTTTTTTTTTTTTTAATATTTGAAGGAACACTTTCTACATTAAAAATAGTAAAACTTTCTTTGTCATATGTCTTTTACTTTTCTATATCTCATTTTATGTAAAGACATATGGCTTAGTTTTGTTTTGTTTTGTTTTGTTTAGTGATTCCATTGTCAGATTTAACAACTTAAACTTTTATGGTTTCTTGGTTTCATGATATGCATAGAAAAACTTATCATTAGCAGAAAAAGAAAAAGAAAGGATCATCTGAGCCTTTTCCCAGTTTGTTTGTTTAAATATCTGATGCCTCTGAAATTTATTTTGATGAATGGAGTGACATAAGGCTCTGACTCTTGCCACAAAGACTTCTGGGTATATCAACATTATTTATGAATAATCCATATTTTACCTCTTTTATTTAAAGTACCATTTTCTCACATGCTAAGGTCACAAATACTGGTTGTATTTCAGGCTTTATTATCTTCTATTGACCTATTTGTGTCATTACCATACAGTTTTAATTGATACATTTGATACATTTAAATATTTAGAAGAGCTGGTACCCTCTTCTTATTCTCTTCATCCTTTTTTTTTTTCTTACTGGTTCTACAGACTTTGTCTTTTAGATTAAATCTTTTAGATCTGGATTCATATTTTTCATGTTTTCCCTCCAAATATTTTTTTTAGGAAGTTTATAGGGATATCATTACATTTACATGTCAGTGTATGAATTTAAGTTTAAGGTATTCTTAAAAAGATTATGCATCAAATGGTCCTTAATGTCTCTCATTCCATAAAGACCCTAGAAAATTCTTGATAAGTTAGGCATTCATTAGTGATCTTTACCATTTTCTTTCTTGTTTTATATTTTTAGCTAGTTATTTGTGTATAAAGAAACCATTGGATTTTTTTCACTCATTTTATAGTCCATAACATCACTTCATTCTCTTATTTAGACTTCTTTTTTTTCATTTGCTACCCATGGCTCCCCCATAATCACCTATGTAATTTCTAAACGATTATAAATGTGCCTGCTGTTTTCCAAAATGTATCACTCTTATTTCATTCTCTTTCCTAATTTTTTGTCTTGTACTTTCAAAATGGTACTAAATTATGATAATTATTATGAACAATCATATCTTTATTTTGAGTGTAATAGAAATGTTTCAATATTTCATAGTTAAGCGTGAGGCCAACTACTGACTTTTGAAATTTATTAAATGCCTTCTTAGTGCCTATTGAGATGGCTATATTATAAATTATACTAATATAACATCATTCTTGTAGTTTTTAATTGAACCTCAATTGGGTGCTGTGCATTACTCTATTACTAAATAACTAAATTCAGCATGCTAACAGGTTATTTTTTGTTTGATATTCACAAATGAGATTGGCCTGTGGTTTTCTTCTTTCGTGTTATTTTTGGTAGGGGTTGGTGTTTCAGAGAATATACCTTTTAAAATATTTCTGCTTCTCTATTTAGGCATTGCTTTTAGTTTTGAAAATAGCTTTATTTAGAATGCAATATATGCAACTGAGACCCACTGATTTGATTTCACAATGGTTCATGTAATAATTCCCAAAAAATGTAGACTATGAGGAAAGATGAATTTGATGAACAGGAAAACTTTACTCAAGTATTCATTCAACAAATTAAGTATTTTTCATGTGTCAAGCACTGTTCTAGGATCTGGGAATAAAATAAAGTAGTCTCTTCAGACAGGCAAAGTTTCTGCTTTCATGAAGCTTACATTCTAGTCAGGGACAAAGGTAATAAACAGGTAAAGTAATATCACTATTATGAAGCGATTATATTTATGTATATGGAACCATTAAGATAGATACGCTGGTAAAATGAGCAGAGGTTAAGAATAGAGGCCACATCTATCTATGCTTAGGAGAGACCCTCAGAGATGATATTTAAGCTAATATATACAAGACACAAAACTGAATTATTCAAATGGTATTTTTACAAATATAAAAAGGACAAAGAGGGCACTTAAAATGATCTCTCCTTACATTCTTTTGGCATACACAATAAATTTTAAGTTCCTTTGGTGATAAATATAGGAAAAAAGAAGGGGGAAAAAACCTACTTTAACATGCAAGACACAAAGAAACAAATGTTTCTGGTATTTATGCCAGAACCTGTCCATTGCAAAGAGCAGAATCTCTCAGAGTGATCCTCTTGGAAAAGTTTACACATATTTCAAGAATGCAGCTATGACTCAGTATATTTAGGGACTTATCGCTGAATATTACTCCCACAGACACAAGAAATTCTGTCTCACTGTTTTGTATTCATGCTGGGTTGGGAGCGCACATTAGCTTGACAGGAAACCCAATTCACCAAAATTGGTTCTGAATGACTAATTTTAGATGTTTGCAAAAGTAAGTGGTGTTGTGCCTGAGCAGTAGTAGTTTACATAATTTTTCAGGCACCATCATGTAAAACAGGATATTCTTTACATTTCCCACTGCAGGAACCCAAAGAATGACTTACTTAAGCTTGTAGAAATACCCCAGTGAAATCCCTTCTCAAAAAAAAATATTAGTAATAACAATGATTCTAGATTTTAGGCTCTTCACAAGAAGAACCTGTGTTTTCTTATTCATGTTTTAACACTTAGTGCCTACAAGATACATGGAATATTGTTTGTTCCTCAGTTAATATGTGTTGAATGAATGGAATATTTTTAATTCAATGTTTAATGACAATCAAAAAAATTGTCAAGAAGCTTCTGCACCCTGCAAAGTGAACTTTTTAATTTACTGCACAGTTACCTAATGAATAAATATTTATTCAAATTACAAATAAAGTGACATAGGACTACACAGAGGGAGTTGTGGTTGTTAACTATTTGTATATTGTAACTAGAATAATGGTGATGCATTATTCTGCTAGAAGGTGATTGGAAGTGAGTCAACCAATATTTAAAGAACATTTGTCAGGCTCTGTTCTAGGATTTATGGATACAGCAATGACTAGAAAAGAGCCCTTGCCCTCAAGTAGCTTCTTTATATTGTGGTGGCATTACTATTTTCTCTCTTGTTCATTCTCTACAGCCACTTCTTCTTCCCCCCACCCTCTCATTCTGTTTCTCTGCCTGATATTATTACTTCTACTTTCAAAAAGAGATGGCATGCTTCCAGGAATCTGAGCTGTAGCAAACTAAATACATAAACAATTGCATAGTTCTCATTTTCTTTGCCAGCTACTGCTCAGAATTCAATCTTTAACATAAACATTTTCAACAGAACAGCATTTACAACAGTTATCCTATTGCTCCAGCCACTATCATTCTTCTGTGCTACTGCAGACTCTGCGGATACAGGAAAGGCTATTAAATGGACAGTGTATGCAAATCCTCAGAGTGAAATGAGCTTTGCATATGCCATCCGTCAAAAAGTTCTGATGGGAGAGATTCTGACAAACTTCCTACTTGAATAAGGTGAGGGCAGAGGGACAATAGAGCTGACAATTATTTTAAGAACAAAGGTTGCATGAAAGAGATTGGTTCAAGATGGTGGAGTAGAAGGACATGCCCTCACTCCCTCTTGCAAGAGCACAAGAATCACAACTAACTGCTAAACAATCATTGACAGGAAGACACTGGAACTCACCAAAAAAGATACCCCACATCCAAAGGCAAAGGAGAAACCACAATGCGACAGTAGGAGGGGCGCAATCAAAATAAAATCAAATCCCATAACTGCTGGGTGGGTGACTCACAAACTGGAGAACACTTATACCACAGAAGTCCACCCACTGGATTGAGAGTTCTGAGCCCCACATCAGGCTTCCCAACCTGGGGGTCTGGCAATGGGAGGAGGAATTCCTAGGGAGTCAGACTTTGAAGGGTACCAGGATTTGATTATAGGGCTTCGACAGGACTGGGGGAAACAGACACGCCACTCTTGGAGGGCACACACAAAGTAGTGTGTGCATCGGAAACCAGGGGAAGGAGCAGTGACCTGATAGGAGACTGAACCAGACCTACCTGGTAGTGTTGGAGGGTCTCCTGCAGAGGCGGGGATGGCTGTGGCTCACTGTGAGGACAAGGACACTGGCAGCAGAAGTTCTAAGAAGTACTCCTTGGCATGAGCCCTCCCAGAGTCCACCATTAGACCCAACAAAGAGCCAGGTAGGCTCCAGTGTTGGGTTGCCTCAGGCCAAACAACCAGCAGGAAAGGAACCCAGCCCCACCCATCAGCAGACAAGCGGATTAAAGTTTTACTGAGTTCTCCCCACCAGAGCAACACCCAGCTCTACCCACCACCAGTCCCTCCCATCGGGAAACTTGCACAAGCCTCTTAGATAGCCTCATCCACCAGAGGGCAGACAGCAGAAGCAAGAAGAACTACAGTCCTGCAGCCTGTGGAACAAAAACCACATTCACAGAAAGATAGACAAGATGAAAAGAGAGAAGGTTATGTACGAGATGAAGGAACAAGATAAAACCCCAGAAAAACAACTAAATGGAAAGGAGATAGGCAACCTTCCGGAAAAAGAATTCAGAATAATGATAGTGAAGATGATCCAGGACCTCGGAAAAAGAATGTAGGCAAAGAGCGAGAAGATGCAAGAAATGTTTAACAAAGACCTGGAAGAATTGAAGAACAAACACCTAGAAGAATTAAAGAGCAAGCAAACAGAGATGAACAATACAATAACTGAAATGAAAAATACGCTAGAAGGAATCAATAGCAGAATAACTGAGGCAGAAGAATGGATAAGTGACCTGGAAGACAGAATGGTGGAATTCACTGCCATGGAACAGAATAAAGAAAAAAGAATGAAAAAAAATGAAAACAGTCTAAGAGACTTCTGGGACAACATTAAACACAACAACATTCGCATTATAGGGGTCCCAGAAGGAGAAGAGAGAAAGAAATGACCCGAGAAAATATTTGAAGGGATTATAGTTGAAAACATCCCTAACACGGGAAAGGAAATAGCCGCCCAAATCCAGGAAGCACAGAGAGTCTCATACAGGATAAATCCAAGGAGAAACACACCGAAACACATAGTAATCAAATTGACAAAAATTAAAGACACAGAAAAATTATTGAAGGCAGCAAGGGAGAAATGACAAATAACATACAAGGGAACTCCCATAGGGTTTACAGCTGATTTCTCAGCAGAAACTCTGCAAGTCAGAAGGGAGTGGCATGACATATTTAAAGTGATGAAAGGGAAGTACCTGCAACCAAGATTACTCTACCCGGCAAGGATCTCATTCAGATTTGATGGAGAAATCAAAAGCTTTACAGACAAGCAAAAGCTAACAGAATTCAGCACCACCAAACCAGCTTTACAACAAATGCTAAAGGATCTTCTCTAAGTGGGAAACATAAGAGAAGAAAAGGACCTACAAAACCACACCCGAAACAATTAAAAAAATGGTAATAGGAACATACATATAGATAATTACCTTAAACATGAATGGATTAAATGCTCCAACCAAAAGACACAGGCTTGCTGAATGGATACAAAAACAAGACCCGTCTATATGCTGTCTACAAGAGACCCACTTCAGACCTAGAGACACATACAGACTGAATGTGAGGAGAAGGAAAAGGATATTCCATGCAAATGGAAATCAAAAGAAAGCTGGAGTAGCAATACTCATATCAGATAAAATAGACTTTAAAATAAAGAATGTTACAAGAGACAAGGAAGGACATTACATAATGATCAAGGGATCAATCCAAGAGGAAGATAAAACAATTATAAATATATATGCACCCAACATAGGAGCACCTCAATACATAAGGCAACTGCTAAGAGCTATAAAAGAGGAAATCAACAATAACACAATAATAGTGGGGAACTTTAACACTTCACTTACACCAATGGCCAGATCTTCCAAACAGAAAATTAATAAGGAAACACAAGCTTTAAATGACACAATAGACCAGATAGATTTCATTGATATTTATAGGATATTCCATGCAAAAACAGCAGATTACACTTTCTTCTTAAGTGCACATGGAATATTCTCCAGGATAGATCACATCTTCTGTCACAAATCAAGCCTCAGTAAATTTAAGAAAATTGAAATCATACCAAGCATATTTTCTGACCACAACGCTATGAGATTAGAAATCAGTTACACGGGAATAAAACGTAAAAAAACACAAACACATGGAGGCTAAACAATACGTTACTAAATAACCAAGAGATTACTGAAGAAATCAAAGAGGAAATCAAAAAATACCTAGAGACAAATGACAACAAAAACACGACGATCCAAAACCTATGGGATGCAGCAAAAGCAGTTCTAAGAGGGAAGTTTATAGCAATACAATCCTACCTCAAGAAACAACAAACATCTCAAATAAACAATCTAACCTTACACCTAAAGGAAGTAGAGAAAGAAGAATAAACAAAACCCAAAGTTAGTAGAAGGAGAGAAATCATAAAGATCAGAGCAAAAATAAATGAAATAGAAACAAAGAAAACATTAGCAAAGATCAATAAAACTAAAAGCTTGTTCTTTGAGAAGATAAACAAAATTGATAAACCATTAGCCAGACTCATCAAGAAAAAGAGGGAGAGGACTCAAATCAATAAAATTAGATATGAAAAAGGAGAAGTTACTACAGACACTGCAGAAATACAAAGCATCCTAAGAGACTACTACAAGCAACTCTATGCCAATAAAATGGACAACCTGGAAGAAATGGACAAATTCTTAGAAAGGTATAACCTTCCAAGACTGCACCTGGAAGAAATAGAAAATATGAACCGACCAATCACAAGTAATGAAATTGAAACTGTGACTAAAAATCTTCCAACAAACAAATGTCCAGGACCAGTTGGCTTCACAGGTGAATTCTATCAAACATTTGGAGAAGAGCTAACACCTATCCTCCTCAAACTCTGCCAAAATATTGCAGAGGAAGGAGCACTCAAAAACTCATTCTATGAGGCCACCATGACCCTGATACCCAGACAAAGACACTACAAAAAAAGAAAATTACAGACCAATATCACTGATGAATATAGATGCAAAAATCCTCAACAGAATACTAGCAAACAGAATCCAACAACACATTAAAAGGCTCATACACCATGATCAAGTGGGATTTATCTCAGGGATGCAAGTATTCTTCAATATATGCAAATCAATCAGTGTGATACACCATATTAACAAATTGAAGAAGAAAAACCGTGTGATCATCTCAATAGATGCAGAAAAAGCTTTCGAGAAAATTCAACACCCATTTATGATAAAAACTCTCCAGAAAGTGGGCATAGAGGGAACCTACCTCAAAGTAATAAAGGCCATATACCACAAACCCACAGCAAACATCATTCTCAATGGTGAAAAACTGAAAACATTTCCTCTAAGATCAGGAACAAGACAAGGATGTCCACTCTCACCACTATTATTCAACATAGTTTTGAAAGTCCTAGCCACGACAATCAGAGAAGAAAAAGAAATGAAAGGAATACAAATTGGAAAAGAAGAAGTAAAACTGTCACTGTTTGCAGATGAGATGATACTATACATAGAGAATCCTAAAGATGCCACCAGAAAACTACTAGAGCTAATCAATGAATCTGGTAAAATCGCAGGATACAAAATTAATGCACAGAAATCTCTTGCATTCCTATACACTAATGATGAAAAATTTGAAAGAGAAATTAAGGAAACACTCCCATTTACCATTTCAACAAAAAGAAAAAATACCTAGGTATAAACCTACCTAGGGAGACAAAAGACCTGTATGCAGAAAACTATAAGACAGTGATGAAAGAAATTAAAGATGATACAAACAGAGGGAGAGATATACCATGTTCTTGGATTGGAAGAATCAATATTGTGATAATGACTATACTACCCAAAGCAATCTACAGATTCAGTGCAATCCCCATCAAATTACCAAAGGCATTTTTTACAGAACTAGAACAAAACTCTTAAAATTTGTATGGAGACACAAAAGACCCTGAATAGCCAAGGCGGTCTGGAGGGAAAGAAATGGAGCTGGAGGAATCAGGCTCCCTGACTTCAGACTATACTGCAAAGCTACTGTAATCAAGACAATATGGTACTGGCACAAAAACAGAAATATAGATCAATGGAACAGGATAGAAAGCCCAGAGGTAAACCCACACACCTATGGTCAACTAATCTATGATATAGGAGGCAAGAATATACAATGGAGAGAAGACAGTCTCTTCAATAAGTGGTGCTGGGGAAACTGGACAGCTACATGTAAAAGAATGAAATTAGAACACTCCCTAACACCATACACAGAAATAAACTCAAAATGGATTAAAGACCTAAATGTAATACCGGACACTATAAAACTCATAGAGGAAAACATAGGAAGAACACTCTTTGACATAAATCACAGCAAGATCTTTTTTGACCCACCTCCTAGAGTAATGGAAATAAAAACAAAAAGAAACAAATGGGACCTAATGAAACTTAAAAGCTTTTGCACAGCAAAGGGAACTATAAACAAGATGAAAATACAACCCTCAGGATGGGAGAAAATATTTGCAAACAAATCAGCAGACAAAAGATTAATCTCCAAAATATATAAACAGCTCATGCAGCTCAATATTAAAAAAAACAACCCAATCAAAAATGGGCAGAAGACCTAAATGGACATTTCTCCAAAGAAGACATACAGATGGCCAAGAAGCACATGAAAATCTGCTCAATATCACTGATTATTAGAGAAATGCAAATCAAAACTACAATGAGGTATCACATCACACCAGTTAGAATGTGCATCATCAGAAAATCTACAAACAACAAATGCTGGAGAGGGTGTTGAGAAAAGGGAACCCTCTTGCACTGTTGGTGGGAATGTAAATTGATACAGCCACTATGGAGAACAGTATGGAGGTTCCTTAAAAAACTAAAAATAGAATTACCATATGATGCAACAATCCCACTACTGGGAATATACCCAGAGAAAACCATAATTCAAAGAGACACATGCACTCCAATGTTCATTGCAGCACTATTTACAGTAGCCAGGACATGGAAGCAACCTAAATGCCCATCAACAGATGAATGGATAAAGAAGAAGTGGTACATATATACAATGGAATATTACTCAGCCATAAAAAGGAACGAAAATGGGTGGTATGTTGAGACATGGATGGATCTAGAGACTGTCATAAAGAGTGAAGTAAGTCAGAAAGGGAAAAACAAATATTGTATATTAATGCATACATGTGGAACTTAGAATAATTATACAGATGCACCGGTTTGCAGGGCAGAAATTGAGACACAGATGTAGAGAACAAACGTATGGACACCAAGGGGGGAAAGTGGTGGGGGGAAGGTGCAATGAATTGGGAGATTGGGATTGACATGTATACACTAATATGTATGAAATGGATAACTAAAGAGAACCTGCTGTATAAAAAAATAAATTAAAAAAAGAACAGAAATAAAGGTTGCATGGAAACCATGACTCCATTAGTCCATGACTTTCCCTCATGTGTGGTTTCCTAGGACCTGCTCTCAAACATTCCTATCCAGTTGTAGGAATTACTGTCAAGAGGTACCCTCTTGTGACAGCGGCTTCATTGTGATATTCCTAATTTCTTCTTGTCTACTACACATGGGTTTCAGAAATACTAAACCGTCAGTCTGATAATAAATTTTTGTTGGTGATGAGAATATTAATGGAATAGTTCACCTGTCCTAAAACTAGCTTCTCCAAAATCATTATATGCAATAGCATCATCCATCATCTAAATAGCCTTCTACTTATTAATGTATTCTTCCTTTAAACAAACACTTGAGTACCTACTGTGCACTGGGCATTATGTTAATAGTTGAAATATCCCTATGAAATTGATTATTATTAATTTGTTTTTAAGGATTATTGAAGGGAACAATCCAAGTTTGTATGTATACCTTTATGTATCTGTTACTCAAATGATATCCCTCTACTCTACCACACTTATTCACAAATTGTACTCTTCCACAATTCATTTTTAATTGCTGTGAACTTGGAATGTTTTAAAATTTGTTTGCACATTTATACTAGGCATTTGCATATGAAGACCGTTGCTTTCAAATTATCACTCACCATTACAGAAAACTACAATTCAAGACATATTCACACAGAGAGTATTTGTGAAAGACATCTGTTTTTAGTCTCTTGAAACTGTGTTTGACATTGCAAGTGTGGCTTCCTTAGATTTATTTGGTAGAGGCAACTTGATATAGTGAACAGAACGTTGGGCTGAGTGATAATTTGATTTTCAGCCATCTAGGAGTCCTTCATTGGTTTTCAAGCGTCCTGAGGGAAGGGAAACTGCCTTATTAAAAGATATATATCCCCAGAACACGTATGGTGCTCATAAACATTTACTGAATTAAATTATATTGAAGAACACTGCTATGAATTTCACTGGGTGCATCTCACTCACTGTTATAAAATCAGAGAGCTGTCCTTGATGACCAGAGATATATTATTTCATTACCTTCCTGCCCAAATGTGCTGCTAGTCTCCTAAACTCAGACCTTAAGTTAAAGTGATTTTGAAAATAATTATAAATGGTCATTCATTTGCTTCCCAAGCTAATGCATAACATATAATTATGTGTAAGAAATTTAATAAACACAATTGCATCCTATTCATGCTTGAGTTTTCAGTATTTTATTCCTTCCCATTTTATTTGCCTTGCCCATGCTCTTTCGTCAATGTTTTTGAGACATCATGAAAATAAAGACAACCAAAACTTAATTTTGGGGGTTTAGAAGTAAAATTATTCCAAGACCCAGTGCAGATGTAAGTCATTTCAGGCTTGGAGAACAAAGGCTTTGCTTTGCTGATTTTTATCCCCTTGATACCCTTATAACCCTTTCTTGAGATTATACAAGTTCTTTATAATAAATCTTACTCAGGGAAAAGTCATCTGTTTTTGCAAATAATCTTTCTGAGCCAAATTGATTTCCTCCCATTGTCTAACATGCTCACAAGGGTGGCCTGCTTTCAGAAACCAGACATTAAAGTTCTTGAGCTCAGGTCCAAGTCAGAATTTGAAAAAAATATGAAGCAATATAACTAAAGTTTTTTTTATAGTAACAAAAGTCATTTTAAAAAATAAAAAAAACTCCAACTCAACATATTAACAAACTCTTAAATGTTCAGGTTGAATTCAACGTCAAGTTAATTACACTTTTGAACGCATGTCTGATTATGAGACATGCAAATTAGACTTTTGTGTCATTCTGACTTTTGTACCTGGGGAGTATTCTGTTTGGGTGAAAGAATCTTCAGCTTGATTTTAATTTTTTAGAACCATTCTGAAGCATCAGAATTGCTAGGTTTGTGTGTACACTGCTTAATATGCAGGCAGGAAACAGCATGAAATGATTGCTTAATACTCTAATGTCTTTAAATTACAGTCTTTATAAAACTGCTTCATTGATTTTTTTCATTATTTTATTAGACAAATTGGCTTACATTGAAAATGTATGATATATTAAGTGCACAGAGCTAAAATACTCAACTAGAGTTTGTACAATGATTATGAATATCCCAGTATTTAATTTAAACTGTTGTCATTATAAATAAATCATTGAAATACCCACACAACTCTTGTTTATTATTCAAATTGTTATTTTTCTGTGCACTTGCCACATTATTTATTCATTTAATAACTGGAACTTCTAAGCCAATGCATGTTTTTATGAACAATCATAAAATGTTGCTTTTGTGATACACAGAGCCAAAAATGTATTTCAGGGTTACTGCCTCTCTACAGCTAGTAGATCTTAATTACTAGTTGTGTGAAACAATGTCTTCGATAGGCAAGTTGTTTGTTTTTTTTTTCAAAATTACCCTATATGTATTCAGCGATTCAGACTTCTAGCCAAGTGTTCTTATAGAAAGATGTAAATTAGTTTTTATGAGCATTACAGAGGCAGAAACTGATCTATCTTTGCAGAAGTTCTCTGCCATGAATAAAGCCTCTGCGTGGGGATAGTGTGCTATGGCAATTTGTGTTTATTACACATAAATTATTCCATAGATTTTATATTCAATATTTAATTTTACTCATCAAATATGGACTAGTTATCTGCTAATAGCCAAGCATTGTCGTGGTCACATATATAATCACATTCAAATCTCAAAACTACCCTGTGAGAAAGATGTCCTTATTTCCAACTAGGGCCATACAGTTTGTGATTAAAAGGAGCATCTGCTTTGAGGTCATATACATGTAATTTTAACCCAGTTTTGTCACTTATTTTCCATATAACTTTGGAAATGGTAGTCAACCTCATTGACTTCACCTGCAGATTCTTATGTGTAAAAGAATGAGAATGTTACTGTTCAGGATGTTGGATGGATAATTCTAAATAAAATGGCCTAACAAATGAAGAGCATGTAGGAGGTTTGTCACATGGAGGAGGTTATCCAGAAATGCTAGTTTCTTCTCCTGCTTCTCCCTACCCAGGGCAGAGATTCTAAATCAGATTGTGACTTCCCCAAATCACACAACTCATGAGTGATAGACCTACAGCTACAACTTTTTATTCCAAGCTCAGTGCTTTGTTCAGTGAAATCAACTGCCTGCCTAATTTAAAATTATTTGGTCTTTCATTTCAACATTTTAAATTTAAATACCCTGTATCCCTCTATCCTTTACTGAGATGATGACAATGCCAAAGAATTTATAACTTTCAGTAGAAATGCACTTCTTAGAAAATAAAGGAAACTTCTGTCTACCCACCTATTTGTCTATTCTATCAGTAGAAAATAGTGTTGAAATAAAATAATCCCACTCATTAATAGTACACCATGTTTTGCACTATTGATACAGTAATGTCTTCAAATTGATGAGATTCTTTTATCATAGAGTTACATTCTCATTGGGATGATAGTGTTTAATCAAATAATAACACGGACAAAAATGATAATCCAAAGGTGTACAGGATAAGTTTCACAAGTAGAAATGTAGTGAGCTATGAATATATTATTGAATATGTATATATTAGGGACTGATCTGGACTGGGGATCAGGAAAGACTTCTTCTGGAAGAAAATTTTAAAGTGGCTTTGAAAGACAAGTAAGAATCACGTAGACAAAATGAGTTGGGTAGCAGGGGGGAAATGAGGCAGAAGTCAAGCAGTTTTGGAGATTTGGAGGCAGGGTGAAGTGTGGTTTATTGGGGAAAAAAAATAAAAACGGAACTGAAAGAAGGCTGTCATGGTTGGAGTTGAAAGAGCAAGAGTGGATAGGTGTGTGATGAGTATGGGGCTAGAGGGATGAGCAGGACCAGATCTCACGGAGCCTTGCAGACCCTGACAAGGAGTTTAGTCTTTATCCTAAAATTATTTAATAAGCAAAAGAGAAGGATTTTTAACCAAGGTGGTGACTTAACCAGATTTTTAATTTTTGGTTTTTTATGTTCTGGCTAATTGTGTATAGAAGAGTTCAGAAGTTGGATGTAAGAAAGCCAGTTTGGAACTTGGTAACATGGGCGAGGCACTAAAAGTTGGTAGCTGGAATAGGTGGTGAAAGTTTTTGCTCATGAAAAGGAGTGAACAGATCTGAGAGCTTTCTAAGACGTTCTAAGGAAAATCAAAAGAGCAATGTATTTTGGTTACCTTCTTTATCTAATTAATTCTAATTATATCTCCTGTTGGAAATCATGGTAAATTGCTCACTTGACTTAGGTACCTTAATAAACCCAGTCTTAGGATCATTGGATTGTTCACCATGGTTATGTATATTAGCAAAAATGTGCAAATGACTTCAATATGAAAAAATGTAGGTGTATGTACATAATGATATAGCATGGGAACACTGAAATATTTTTCAGAACAATAAAATGACATGGAAAAATGTCCAAGTTATACTCTTAAGTGCATAAACAATTTTTTTAAAAAAAGAAAACTACTTAAAACAATTTATAAAAAAAAAGAAAACCACTCCCCCACTTTTTAGCCCACCTCTCAACACACACACACATATACTGAAGGAAAAGAAAGCTAGAAACGTATACCAACAATGTAATGGTAGTTTACTGGCGAGTGGTGGGATATAGATTTTTGCATTGTGATTTTTCCCTTGTCCATATTTTCCACATTTTAGACATTGAATATATATTACCTTTCAAAAGTGAGTAAATATATAATATAATGAGTTATGTGTTAATTGTTCAGAAGCCTGTACAGCTAAGACAAGAATAAAGAACATTTGGATTCTCACTACATATATCATGTTGGCCCAACAGGTATCTTTAAATAATACAGACTAATATCCCATCCCTCTTAGGCAGCTAGGAGTTGATAAGATTATTTTTTCTAAGCATCAGATATTTGATGATGAAAATCAGTTGGTGCTCATGAATAGATACAGTTTTCACAGAGCCCAAAAAAGTAAATCTGAAATGAAATCTGAACATCAAAGTTTTTCTTGCACAGTTAATTATTGATACGACACCAGGTGACAGTGATACCTACAACTTATTTGGAAGACATTTTAAAACATTAAATGTAACTGAATGAGGATATACAATTGTTTCCTATAAAATTAGATATGTAATTATTGGACAGTTTTCAGGCAGCATTAGCTTATGCTTTGGATCACCTACATTTTCGCGGTTGAAAATACAAGTCTATCAGTGCCTAAAATCATGCCATTCATCTTCATTATTGTCAGCATCGTTCCATTATTTTGATGCATGAAGGTGCCATGCCCCTGGCTACTGTGGGAACCTCCATGCATGAATATCAGATCCCAGAGCTTCAATTCTCATTGCATAATAGCATTCTTACCCTTGAACTTATTTAATATCCATTTTACCAGGCTGAAAAGGAAGGTATAAGAAACCACTTTTCCGGCGATTCCGAACACCGCTAAATACATAAGCTCTAAATAAGTAAAGTAACAATAATTTTTTATGCATGTACTGTACAGTTTTTTATAGTTTTCAAAGTATTTCTTCACTCACTAATTAAACCTAAATTTTAAAGCATACATGCTGTAAAAATCACCATGTTTAACACTGGGGATGCAATGTGGAATCATGCTTTTTTTTTTTTTTTTTTTAAATCATGCTTTCTAAAGCTTTTCTCAATTGATGTCAATGGGAGAGAGGGGGAAATTATTATTTACCCTGATTTTACAGATGAAGAAGCAGAGATCTAGAGGACTTTTCTGACCTGCCCAAGGACACACATAAAAATAAGTTATCCTATACATAAATTGCAGCAAGATCTTTTCTGACCCACCTCCTAGAGTAATGAAAATATAAACAAAAATAAACAAATGTGGACTAATTAAACTTAAAAGCTTTTGTACAGCAAAGGAAACCATAAACAAAACAAAAAGACAACCCTCAGGGGGCTTCCCTGGTGGCGCAGTGGTTGGGAGTCTGCCTGCCAATGCAGAGGGCATGGGTTCGAGCCCTGGTCTGGGAGGATCCCAAGTGCTGCGGAGCAGCTGGGCCCATGAGCCACAATTACTGAGCCTGCGCGTCTGGAGCCTGTGCTCCGCAACAAGAGAGGCCGCGATAGTGAGAGGCCCGCGCACCGCAATGAAGAGTGGCCCCCACTTGCCACAACTAGAGAAAGCCCTTGCACAGAAACGAAGACCCAACACAGCCATAAATAAATAAATAAACAAATACTTTAAAAAAAAGACAACCCTCAGAATGGGAGAAAATATTTACAAATGAAGCAACTGACAAGGGATTAATCTCCAAAATATACAAACAGCTCATGCAGCTCAATATCAAAAAAAAACAATCAAAAAATGGGTAGAAGACCTTAATAGACATTTCTCCAAAAAAGACATACAGATGGATAACAAACACATGAAAAGATGTTCAACATCACTAATTATTAGAGAAATGCAAATCAAAACTACAATGAGGTATCACCTCACACTGGTCAGAATGGCCATCATCAAAAAATCTACAAACAATAAATACTGGAGAGGGTGTGAAGAAAAGGGAACCCTCCTACACTGTTGGTGAGAATGTAAATTGGTACAGCCTCTATGGAGTACAGTATGGAGGTTCCTTAAAAAACTAAAAATAGAACTACCATATGACCCAGCAATCCCACTCCTGGGCATATACCCGGAGAAAACCATAATTCAAAAAGATACATGCACCCCAATGTTCATTGCAGCACTATTTACAATAGCCAAGACATGGAAGCAACCTAAATGTCCATTGACAGAAGAATGGATAAAGAAGATGTGGTCCATATATACAATGGAATATTACTCAGCCATAAAAAGGAATGAAGTAGTGCCATTTGCAGAGATGTGGATGGACCTAGAGGCTGTTGTACAGAGTGAAGTAAGTCAGAAAGAGAAAAAGAAATATCATATAACATTGCTTATATGTGGAATCTAGAAAAATGGTACAGATTAACTTATTCGCAAAGCAGAAATAGAGACACAGATGTAGAGAACAAACTTATGGAGACCAAGGATGGAAGGGGGGGGTGGGATGAATTGGGAGATTGGGATTGACATATATACACTACTATGTATAAAATAGATAACTAATGAAAACCTACTGTATAGCACTAGGAACTCTACTCATTGCTCTGTGGTGACCTAAATGGGAAGGAAATCTAAAAAAGAGGGACTGTATGTATACATATAACTGATTCGCTTTGCTGTAGCAGAAACTAACACAACATCATAAAGCAACTATATTCCAATAAAAATTAATTAAAAAAATAAAATAATAAAAAGCAAAAACAAAGTTATCCTGATTCTTCATGTTCTATGTCCTCTCTTCCAGTGGTCCCCAGCATTTTTGGCACCAGGGACCAGTTCCATGGAAGACAGTTTTTCCATGGACTAGGGCAGGGGGCGGGATGGTTCAGGCAGTAATGCGAGTGATGGGGAGCGGCAGATGAAGCAGATGAAGCTTCACTTGCTCACCCTCTGCTCACTTCCTGCTGTGCGGCCCGGTTCCGGTACCGGTCCACAGCCTGGGGGTTGAGGACCCCTGCTGTCTTCCATCTCACATCTTAACCACATATTGATTTAATGTATTACAATCCATTAGCACTGTATAACCTTGCTCATCAGAGAACAGTAAAAACACAAAATGGGACATTAAAATTCAGGAGGAATGGAGTACTATTCTATTATAAAACTCTCCTTCTTTACTTGATGGTCACAGAAAACCACCTCTATTTTTTTAGGACAATGAAGAAGAATCATAGTGGTAATTAGGCAAAATACAAAGATTTCAAAGTATCAATTCAGTAGATGATATAGTAGCAATGCCTCAAAGAGTTTAGGATATGTGATGTTGGGGGAAGAAGGTGAGAAAGTGAAAGCCTCTCTGTTACTGAATTTATTACATGGTTTGAGAGAAATTGATTCTTATTTCTGTGTCCACTTAGTCCATTATAGATAGTATACTTATCACTGCCCTCCCAACCCCATATCTAACACAGCCCTGGCTTTTTGTCAGGGATGTACAAATGTCTGATGAATTCAAGCAAGAGGAAGAACAAATGAGAGAGAATGGATGAAGAGAAGAAAAACGATGATTCAAATAATGTTTTGTTGGCTTGGGAGATGAATGGAGACTAGAAAGTCCTCAAATACCCCCCAAAGCATTTTCTTGGTTATCTGAGTACACTCCTTCAGCATCTAACATTTATCATGCTGTCTGTCCCAGCTGCTGGAAACAGTAGGGGGCATTTCTTGCTGCCCAATGATTCCCCCAAAGAAAGGAGCACACCTACAACAGCACTGGAGTCTGGAAGATCTGGCACTAACTTTAAGTAGTGATAAAAGTGGATAATCCGCTTCTTAGGGTTTGTTATGGGAACATGAAGTGATAAGGAAAAAGAAAAGAAATTGTTTTATTGAATTTGAAAGTCTACCAATGAATTGAAAATATATCTCAAACAGAAAAAAAAAAAAAAAAAAAAGCCAAAATCCATATACAGGATTGGTACTAGAGATGTTAAAGGATCTTCTTTTGGAAAAAGACCAATTCAGAATTTGGCCCAGCCCAGCCCTTTGTGCTCTAGATATTTATGATTCAGCTATTTCTTCCTTTGGAGTCCTAGATTCCCCATTTATCATTCATTCATTATGCTTGTATATAAAACATGCACTCGGTGAATATTACTAAATCGATTATTTGTTTTAACATCTCTCTCTCTCTCTCTCTCATGAATTATTGAAAAGATCCATGTAAAATATTAGGCCAGGGCTTTTAAACAAGTTCTTAATACTTTCAGTTCATTCAACATATATTCAATAAAAGAATATTACATTGGGATGCTGAAAATAAAAATACAATTGCAGTAAGTTCTCTAGCATTGAGGAAGAGACTCTGGCTGTACTTGAATTCCAAACATCTTTCCAGATACAAATTTTTATGGTTCTATGAAGTTTTAAGAATATGGAGAAATGTGAAGCATATCTTTTAGAGCTTGGCGTGAATTTGTTTACAGGTAAGAAAATCAGTGTCAAATCAATTTGGCAGTATGATTAATCATTGAGAACTGATACTTGACTGATAAAATCCTTTAATCACATTGCAGAAATGAATAAGAAACCTTGAATTACTTCAAAAGTAACATACTACTTACAGTTTGCTACTAATATCCCACCATAGACTCAAGTCCAGTTCTTCTCTCCTATTATGAGTTCTGCTGAGGTTAGCACCCTTCCTTGAATATCCCATATCCATTATTTATTTAAAAACATTCTTATTCCTCTTTCCCATTTAGAAAAATGTAAATAACTCATACGAAGCCAAAACATTTCCAATCCTAGAATACCATCTCATATTTTCCCAGCAAAGTGAGACCCTCTGATCCCCCACAATAATTTCTACCCATTAAATTTCAAATTTATATTGATAGTTGTACATCCTATCCATCCTATAAGTTAGTGATATCTTTAATAATGATAATGATTCTTACAAACCCCATGATACTTAAAACATGCTGAATACATTCTAAATTTTCTCTTTCTCTTTCTCCTGTATATATACACACAAACACATATATATGTATATACATACACATCATCCATACACATGCATATGGAAAATTTATATATATATGTGTATATATATGTCTCTGTTTTACAGATGATTATATCACACACACATATATATGGCTAATTAAGCATAATCATGAAATTCATGGAATATAAATAATCATATATATGGATAGCCACACATGGACATATACAAATATAGATATATAAATAAATATAATGTAAATTAAATAATATAAGTAAAATTAACCTCTATTTTATAAATGAGGAACTAAGGCTAAATTATTTAACATATTTAAATGAGGAACTAATAACTAAATTATTTAACAAAGACGGTAAATAATTTCTGCTTAGTCACAATGGTAGAGCAAATGGCTGAGCCAGAATATAAACTCAGGTTTCTGCCTCTCATCCTGTTTATTGTTGATAAATCAGCATCTACCACTGTCTGACTTAGAGTAAAATAATCAATACATATGTGTTTACATATGTTTTGAATGAATATTATTATGTGAATTTTGACTTTCCATAGGTCCAGTTTCATGTGACTGAATGTTAATAAAATGGTTTGTTTGTGAATTGCTTTAATATGGATTTCCACTGAAAGTAAATTATTTAGAGGTAACTTATATTTAATTGGTTTCAGTGCTCTTTCCAGATAAAGTCAGGCATTTGTGCTCCAGTAGTCTCCAGTACACACTAATATTTCAGTATTGAAAAACTATTTTCATGCTCTATGGTAATAACATATTTCCACATTTATTCCTGATTGTATATTAAATTTTCCTCAAAAATGTGCCTTTTGTGAATCCAAGGACCCCTTTGATTTCTATTTCAGAAACCTGTTCTAAGTCTCATGGTATCCCGCATCCCCCAACCCTCCCATACCTTGTTACTCATCTCTAATTAAGTGGATGACGATCCTATTGAGCCCTGTGAGCAGAATGGGTGGAGTGACCTGGCTTTCTCTCAGGTCACACTAGGTGTCTGGTAAAATCTTTATAAGCACAAAATCTAGTTCATTTTCTGAGTATCTAGTTGTCATGTTTAAAATATAGCTTTTTTTCTCTTGCCTTTGTGTGATCCATTGACTGTGTACCAGGGATAGTGTGAATCCACCTGGAATATTTTTCCTGCTCAGACAGTGCTCAAAGAACTACAACTCCCAGAGTGCACCATTCTCAGTGAATTCATGTCTCAGACTTGTCCTACTTTTCCCTTCACATTTCACAATCAACAGGGACATGTGTATAATATGGGGTGCTTGTCCTGGAGGGCAAATACTGTACGTTGGGCGATGGTTTCCTTCCTTCAAATTAAAACTTTTTAAATCTCTAGGTTTAGGTACACAGTGGAGTTGAAGCAAATCTTTAACCATTTTTCTTCTTGAGTCCATTACTCTCTCTTAGGACCCTATTTAGTAATTTGTTGATTAGAAAATCGTTCTAATGACTGGTAATGTTCCTAACTTCCAGTATGGTTGCATGCACATTTCTCCATCAGTATTACATGAGTATTTCAGTGGAAGGTGAGCAAACATCTCTCAGGCATCATTATTTTTCTTTGTTCTAATCTAGATGATCTAGACTTTTCTTCTTCACCATTCTTTCTTTATGATGTTGTATAATAGTTTCATGAAATTCTCTTCTTGAATTCTACCAAAAGTGAAGAACACATCCTTAAAATATTCTTTGGTACCCAGTATATCAGTTATAAAGGTATGTTTGTCTTCAGAGTATCAATTTCCTTTTCCCTTATTTTCATTTAGGTTTTCTTTGTTGGGTTTTGTCCTTTGGTTTACTCCTGTTGAATGAAAGTAATATAGCTAGATGAATAATTTTTACCAATAGACACAGGATGCAGATTCCCTTTTTTCTGCTTGCTCTTGGGAACTGGGGAGAAAACTTCAGCCCATACTCTGGCTGACACACTGAACTTGTATAGTACAAATTATTAGAGAAACAAAAAGATAAAGATGTCAAGTACTTTTCATATCTACTTCACATTGTAATTGTTTATTTGTGAGGACTGCATACTCTTTAGGCAATAAGTAACTGCTAATCTCACCAAAGTCCATTTATTTCTTTTCTAATGTTGGGTGAGTATTAAAGAATCTGACAAAATGTAGAGAGAAAGTCTTTGCTGCTGATAATTTTCTTTTTGCTTAATCTATGTTGCCTTTATAGTGAGTAGAAAACCATCTCAGATTTAGGAATTGGATGCTCTCGGCTTTTGCATATAATGTTATGTTCTAGAGTTTATTGGCTTTTTTTCCCAGAATTTTCTCAAGTATTGTTTTGAAAAGGTTGAAGAGGTATTTTCAGGATCTTCTAGCAAGATTCAAGTTTAAACTGGTAGTCTCCAGAAATAGTTTTAAGTTCATAAAATATCCTATTGCCTAATAGAGAAAAAAAAGTAAATTTCCTAATGTCTCTTTTGAACTATCTGATATTTTGATAATGTAATTCAGAAGAATATTTGGTCTCTCATTCACTCTCATTATCTTTCTTCTGACCAACATTTCATGCTATCTAAACATCTCACCCAGAAATTAAGAGATAACTGATGATAAAAAAGAAATTGTGAAGTTATTGAATTGTGTTGGTTTGACAAACAAGGTTTATATATAATATCTGATATCTCCCATTCAAATGCTTTAGCTGGCTGATTTTGGAAATCAGTAATTTTATTAAATCAGGTCTTTAAATTTAAGCATAAAATATGCTTCTATAAGTTATAAAACTTAGAAATCGTGTTAATACTTGGCATTATTTTAATCAAAAATGTTTTAGAGAATACCAAACTTTTGTAATTTAGAAAGTAACAAATGGATTCAGGTTTACAATTCTGAGAGCCCAGACATGAGGAAATATGCCTTGAATACCTTTCACAAAGAAACAAACCAAAAAACAACAGACAGACAGATAGGCATACAACCACAACCTCATTCAAGCATAGACTGTTAAATATCTCTATGTTTCAAATTACTTAAAAAAATACTTCCTCTTTCAGTTAAGATGTGGAAGGATATAAATGATCTGTATTCATGTAATTAAAAAAATAACAAAACCCAGACAAAACAAAAACTCTATACTTATACAGGACCATTGAATTGTGGTAGAGAAAAAGAAAAAAAAACATTGAAGGAATAAACTCTAGAGAGACTAAACCCATCAGAGGTAAGAAGAGAGCCATGACATTTTCCATACCTGAGAGTGAGCACCTATTCTAGGTACTAGCAGAAGAAGGAATGCCTGCCATAGACAGAAAGATGTTGCAAGGACAAAAGTAATCAGATGAGAGTTATCAGGTAGTGTGGGCTAGTAGGATAGCTTGGTATCTGGGTATTCCAAATGTAAAAACAGAATACCTGACCTCCTGATTATAGTAAGATAGAGGAGATACATTTTCCTCTATGTCTCCCACTGAGTATAACCAAAACCCTCTGTATTGTTTGTAAAACAAGTATTAAAAGATTCTGGAATGTGGAAAGAAGAATGCAAACAGGCAAGGGATTTTAAGTCTTAAGGGATGAAATGGTGCTGAGTTCCCTGGGTTTTATTTTTGCCTCATAATCCTTGACATGGAGCTGAAGATGTGAGTACCCTGGAAATGACAATGCACAGACCCCACCACCTACCCCCCCAAAAAAGAAAAAAGACCTAACAAAAGCCTATTCCTTCTAGCCAATGGACCAGGAAAGGGACAACCTAGCAAGAGAGGAAACTTTTAGATAACTGCTTTACTACTATAGTCCAACACCACACACACACACACACACACACACACACACACACACACACACGTACACCACTGTGGTTCTACCTCCACCCCCCACCAAAGTGGAAAGCCTAGACTTCCACTCTTGCCAGACTGAAAGAAGGTGCCCCATCCCTTCTGCTATTAATGACAGAAAAAGCTGAGAATGTTGCCTGTATTTCCATCCCCATCTAGCAGTAATGATACCTTCACCCCTGTGGTGTCATTGGAGACTCTGTGGGGGCCTAGACTTCCACTTCCACGTGGCAGTAATGAGGAGCCCCTCTCTCCTAGCTGGGGTGGCATCAGAGGAGGTCTAGTGGAGAGTCAGGGTATTCATCACTGTCCAGTGGTAATGAGGCCATGTCCCTCCTCTGCTCCAGGTCATCTGAGTCCAAAGAGGACATTACTAAAATATACACAGAGACATGTTTTTAATACTGAAATTTCATATGAGTTTTCTATTAACACAGACTTTATCATTTGTAATTTATATTTATTATTTATTTATTATGTATTATTTCATAATAGTTCATCATGCCAAAGAAACACGGTATATTCATCTATTTACTCACTGTTGAAGGTTAGTTTATTTCAACTTTTCAAGCTTTACTTTTAAAAATAGTCTTTCAGTGAACATGTCTCATGTCCAAGTATCTATAAGATGTGTGTGTGTAGTAGGGATTTGAAACCAGATTGCCTGGTTCTAAGTCTGGAAACGATGAAAAAAAAAAAAAAAAAACAATACAGTTCCCCTTGACATGATCATGAATGGTACATCCTGACTGGAGCACATTGAATAATTTCCCTAATTTTAATTATAGGCTTTTAGTCAGAGGGTTCTACTTAGTACACTCTAGTTTTCAATCAATCATCACAGACCAGAAAATATTCATTTGAATGAAATATTAGTTTTCAGCAAATCTTCCAATTTTTTTTTTTGGTGGCTGATAGCAGGGATTCTTCCAGTTAAACTCCAGCCTTTTTCATATAAACATGTTCACAAAAATTCCCCATTCATAAGGAGGCTTATATATTGGCTCATATACATAGAACTGTGTTTAGAATATCTAGGAGACCACATTTACAATATTTTTGCCAGTCCTTGGACAAAAAAAGAATCAAATTCCCAAGTCCAAGATATAAGCAATACCAGCCATGCCAACTGTATCTGTCCATTTATTTGTCAAAATTCTGAGGGAAATATTAGATTATTTAGAGTACAGCTTTTTATCCAAGCTTACTATGGTTCTCTAAATATATGTATAGCCACCTAAACTGACAAACTTTAATTACTTGACATTAAAAACAAGTATTCAGATGTTCTATATACCTAAGATTATTCATTGAAAATACTTAAGCCTAAGGACCACTTTACCTGAGAACATTTAAAATAAACAAAGTAGAAAAAAAAAAAAAAAGAGTTACCTATGGTGCCTTTGAAATTGTTTAAGAGTGAAAACACTGAAAGGTCCAAAACAGATATGCACACACAATTTACAAGCATGCATTTTGGGGAACGTGCATGCTAGATTGAAATTATGGAAATGAAAGAACAAAATGCCAGTTACCAGGGGATATGAAGCAAGACAAATTGCAATGAAAAATATGAATAACCAAGTCAGGCAGAAACTGGGGGAAAGGCAAGAGCTACTAGTTAATAATTATGTTGGGTACAATATCCCCAGATGATTATTTCATTTCTGCACAAGGTCAGAGCAGCATATAATGAGCACCGTTTGTATTTGGCCATCCACAAAATTAAGTAATAAGTTTCATAACAACATTTTCAAGTGCTTTGGAATTTCAAGGTTTTAAATTATTCATTTTTGTACTTATTTATTGTTACATATACTTTAGTTCACAAAAGCTATCATGAATTAAATTCTCATTAAAACTCGTTATCAATGCAAATTCTAAATAATTGTCAAAGAAGGTAAGTTATGTAATAATTTGGAGAAGGGGAAAATATTTATACCAGATATTTAGACTGAGAATAGATGTTTCACTTGAACCCAGACTAGGGCTTTGACCTTTTAAAAAAGTAATATAGGAAACATGGTAGATATAAATCCTCTGAAAATATTAGTAATCATATTTATAATTTGCTTTTAAGAACTTGGGACCCTGGAGAAATATGAATAATAGTGAGATTCAAAACATTGATATCCTGATGAAATTAGAAATGCATACAAATTGATTAGACAATGGGAAACTCATTGTTGAAATTTGCTATTGGGTATCCAGTAAGGGTTAGATGTTAAAATCTGCAGAATAATACTAAAAAGATGAGGCAGCAAGCAGAATTCCTTAAGAAGATATTTTCCAAAAAACAAAAAAAGGAAGGACAACATTGAGATGAATAGAGTAGTTTTGCTTTTTGTTTTATTGCGTTGTAACTTAACTTATCTGAAAATCAACTAACATTGTTGAAAAAAGTTTTAACAGGGAAGATACTCATACAGTTAGGTTTGGAAATACTAGGTCAGAAAATTTCAGCCTGTGGATATTTTAAACCTCTGTGGCCTATATATTATCGTTCTCTAACACTTTCCATTTTCTTCCTGGCATGCCAAGGGCCTCAAATAAGAAGGAAAGATTATTAAGTGAGATACAGTGAGGATAGTTTTTTGTTTTTATGAATTTAGAGAAAAACTCGCAATTTCATTGTCAATACCCTTAAAGTCATCATAAGTTATTAATTGTTATAGGATGTGAGTTGTTAAGACAATGGAAAAGTCTGAACTTAACGTTATTAAGGTGGAAAAGTATAACCAACAAAAACACTGAGAGTCTATAAAACCGATTTGATCCCTAACATCTTGGATAAGCATGGTTTCTAAATTCGGGTGGAGGAAGAACAGGGAGGGCATGAACAGTAAAAGCCATTAAAATAGAGAGACAGAAAATATTAACATCTAGAGAATAAAATCAGAAAGAACTGAGTGTCCAGGGCTGGCCGTGCAGGAGTAACTTGAATTGGACTAACCTTACCTTTGGAATTAACTACACATGCTGGATACAGTTCAATTTTAAAACAAACTTTCCTGACATGTTAAAGAACAACCACTGCAGGCAGGATTTGTGGGGCTGAAATCTTGGAGAAAAAGACAATACAAGAACATAAGCTCCACATTTACCCCATCTCTTCCCTGAGGTATGCCAATTTGCAGCAAGGTGAAATGGAACTCAAGGAGAAAGCTCAGTCTTGCTGACTGAACCAACAGAACAGGGTCCTGAGTTGCCAGATAAACTGAGGTTACAGTGACAAAATCCTTAACAGGAGAGAAATGGAAAGAAGTGACCTCAAAAGTATGTGAGTATGTGTATAATATTTTCCCAAGGAATTGGCCAATTCCAGAGGTGCTCAAGCGCAAGGAAAGACAAAAAAAAAAAAAAAAAAGAATAAAACAACATCTGGGCGCTTGAGGAACTGGGCAGAGATTTCATCAATCATGTTGCTGAGAAGATGAAGGCTGGGGTTCAAGCCCTCAAACGTGATACAACCAACCTGAGGAGTAAGGAGGTAGCTGAAATAGACCAGCCTGAATAAAGCTGGAACCAGCCCATGGCAGCATCGAGATACACCACCATTAAGAAATGAAATTTAGTGTTCTTGGAGTAGATAAAACCATCCAGAGTCTCCACAATTTTTAATTCAAAACATATAGCGTTTCATAAAAAAAAATCACAAGGCATGTTAAAAAAATGGGATCAAATGATTGAATATAGATAATTCATATACTGATATAATTAGAGAGTGATTCTAAAATAAATATAATTAATAAGTTCAAGGTATTAGAGGGAAATATGAACTCCATAGAGTCATCCCTCTCTCTCTCCATTATATACATAATATTATATATATATATATATACACACACACACACACACACACACACACATATATATGATGTTCAAAGGATAATTTGGTTTCCTAAGTTGAAAAAAAAAGGCAGAGGTAGAATGAGACAAGAGTAGCAGAGAGTCCTGTATGGTGGTTACTATAGAATCCAAGCATCTAAATAACGTGGTTGGTATAATGGTGACAGTAAAGTTGAGGAAAATTGTTTGGTTCTGGTTATTCTTTGAAGCCAGAGCGAAAAGGATTTCCTGCTGGGGTGTCTATGGAGTATGAGAGAAAAAAGGTGAGTCGAGAAGGAATCCAATTCTTTTGGCATTAGCAGCTGAAAGGAGCTGCCTACATCTACATTAAGAACCACTGCAGGTAAAGCAAGTTAGAGGAGAAAAATCAAAAGTTGTCCTTTAGGCATGTTATAATAAAAAATATTAAATGAAATGGATGGTAAACTCAACCCATTTATCATTTATTTAAATGGATATCATTTAAAGGAAATGGATGGTAAACTCAACCATTTATCATTTATTTCAACATAAAAAGATGGAATACATTGATTGCTCTCATTTTGCCTTTCCTAACCATTCCCTCGAGCCATATGGGAAGTGAATTTAATAGAATCAGTGATATGTACTACTTTTTGAGCATAAATCTTCACTACTTCAAGTGAGTAGTTGTGGTACCTTACAATTACTTTTTTCCTCCAACCTGTTCAAATATTTGGCAGGAAAATGGCCTTATCAGGTCATCATCGAGACTCTGCTATTGCTGAGCTAATAATGCATTTTTGGAAAACTCCATTTAAACGTTGCAGATGAAAATCTATGCCTACTTTCGATGTCACTTCCAAACACATTGGAAGATGAGCCACAGGGGAAGCCCATATGTTAGAAAGGCATGCTTCATTTAGCTATTGCAACATGATGGCTGAAGGGTGCTATAGATGGAGTTGCTCAGAAAAGATTACATCTCTTGGCTTCTGGCAAAGAAAAAAAAGCATAAAAAAGGCTGTGCTAAGGGCTAAGAGTTTTATTGAAATTCAACAGAAGCCTTACAGAAACGGTGAGCTTCTGACTCGTTATCAGGTACCTGCATTTGGGCAACCTGACACCCTATAATTGAAATTCATTGCGCGACACTTAGTCTATAAAAATGGTATGCTGTCATTAGCACTGACTCCTTACTATATTCTCCTGTCACTCCTTAGGCCAGCTTAAACCATCTCAGATGAAATAACCTAATTCATGTCAGACCTCAGAGTTTGCCACTATTAAAGTGGAAAGCTAAAGCAATGTTTAGCAAAGTGGTAAAGACTAATGCAGTAGGATTGCTAGAGAAGTAGGAGTCTTTCTTTTTTAAAATTCCCTTAAAAATTAATGCTCTCACATGGTACCATCTCTATTACACTGCTCCTGTCAGAATGAGAATTATTACTTTTTTAATTGCATTTTAATTTAACCTGCTAATGCCACACTGTCTACCGTACGCTTTAAGAGCTATTTGAATGTTAGTTCAGCAGTGAGACAAGTTAATGTAAGAATTACAAGGTAATATTTCACACTCATCATGTGAAGAACTGAGGCAATTATGTGGATAATTCAGCCAAAAAAGAGCCAGGCTGCCATAGTTTTTTTGAAATACTTAGGTAAGAGAGGAAATGCTGGGTTTGGGAGACTCATTGGGTTTATTCTAGGAATGACTATATGTATCACTTGGTGTCAAGGTTATACTCAGATGGTCAGAGAGAAGTTTGTTGTCCCAATTACTTATAAGGGGAGTCACCTCATTAATTAAAGAAACAAGGGAGCCTGGCTGTTGACAGCTAGAACTTTTAGCTGTCCCAAATTACCTGAGCACATAGAGCTAATGAGAACCTTCTCAATGACTTAGGTAACAAAATAAAAACACCATTGAAAATGATTCTGCTTCTCTCTTTTCCACTGCATACCTTCAATTTTCCTTCAGGTAATTTGGAAGTGTGATATTGTGATTTATAATAAGTATGGGTCTTCATTCCCATTTCTGGCATAGAGCTTCTAAAATGCTTGGAATTTCTTAAGTGATGAGAGTGATAAAGGTGTTGTTTGTTATATTAGTGAGGTGGCTTTTGGAATGCTCCTCCATCACCTAAGGATGGAGCTGGTTACCACAGGAACCAACCATGTGATTAGAGGTTTGGAACTTTCAGTCCCACTCCCCTGACCTCTAGGGAGGGGAGAGGGGCTGGAGGTTGACTCATTCTCCAGTGGCCAGTGATTTAATCAATTGTGCCTATGCAGTGAAGCCTTCATAAAAATCCAAAAGGACAAGGTTCAAAGAGCTTCTGGGTTGGTGAGTGTGTGAAGGTGCTGAGAAAATGGTGCCCTAAAGAAAACATGGAAGTTCTGTGCCCTTTCCTCATACCTTGCATGTCTTCCACCTGACTGTTCCTGACTTACAGCTTTTAATAATAAACCAGCAATATAGAAAGTCAAATGTTTCTCTGGGTTCTGTGAGCCACTCTAGCAAGCTAATGGAACCCAAGAAGGGTGTTGTGGGAACCTCCACTCTGTATCCAACCAGTCAGAAGCGCAAGTAACAACCTGAACATGCGACTGATGTCTGAAATTGGTGGGGGAGAAGGGGGAGTCTTGTGGGACTGAACCCAGAACCTGTTCAATCTGATGCTATCTCCAGGTAGATAGTGTCAGAATTTAGTTGAATTGTAGGACACCCAGCTAGTGTCCCGAGAATTGCTTGATAGTGTAGGGAGGAAATCCTCCCACACATACCCACAACTGGTATGATCAGGAATTAGTAACCAGGAACATAATAGGAAGAAACAGAAAAAGAAAAGCCTTTTCTGTTGGTTTGTTTTTTTTTGTTTTTAACCACCACCGTGAAATGACTTTTATAAAAAGAAAGCACAGTATTAAAAGAGTGATGGAAATGTTTTTCTCAAATTAATACTGTACTTTGTTCCAGGTCACTCATAAACTTAATATGCGCATAACTGCAAAATACTCTGTTTTGTGCCTCTTTTTTCCTCTTCCCTTTGAGTCCAACAGTTTTGTTTTAATTTAAATCACAAATTCTCTTAATGTAGTCAAACAGCATTAGATTGAGTACTGGAATACCCAGATTCATGTCTCTGCTTCAGTACTAGTGAGCATGGTGATCCTAATATGGGTCCCTTCCCATGTCTAGTACTAGAATCTTTACTCTGTAATTAGTAGTTTGTATTCGGTGATCTCATTGGTGCTGTTTGCTCTCCTGGACTCTGATTCTCAGGATGCCTGGGAGTTTCCTTGCCCTTGACTGATGAATTTAGTCAAGGATTGCTTTGAATCACCCTTCCCATTACTGAGGGTCCTTTGAATGGGGGACCTTGATTCTGAATGGATGCCTCAGTGGAATCATATGATGGTCCTGTAAGCACCCTAACAATATTCTCCCTGGCACCAACCCTGAAATTGCCATCTTAGAGCCAACAACACACAGGAATATGAAGCCACCATGGGTGAGCAAGCTTTATAATTAAAATGTGATATAGCCATTGGATTTTGCTATTAAGGAAGAACTGAAAAGGTTGTCATATGCTCTTTGGATGTGATGTTCAGAGAGGCTCCAGGAGACACAGGTGCTGTAGAGTCTATGCCTGGGTATATTTCACTACTACAGGGTAAGCACCTTGAGTGCAGTGAAATCATACCTTATCCATCTCAGTGTTCCTAGTGCCTAGAACAACACCTGTACCATAGTAAGTGTTTGATGAATATTTGGAGAAAAGAGAAGGAAACAGAGAAAGGAAGAAAAAAGAAACACAGAAAGTGAAGGTAATAGAAAGGGTGAGAAAAGAAGAAAAGGGTAAGAATCAGAATAAGTCATCACACATTCTTTTTTGGTAATTGTTATGGACTGACTGCTTATGTCCCTCCAAATTTCACACACTTAAGTTCTGTACCCCAGTGTGACTGTATTTGGAGATGAGGCCACTAAGGAAGTAATTAAAGTTAAATGAGGTCATGAGAGTGGGGACTTGATCTGATAGGATTACTGTCCTTATAAGAGATACCAGAGAGTCCCTCCTCCCCCTCTATCTCTGCACACATACCAAGGAAAAAACCAGGAGAGCAGACAACAAGAGGCAGTCTGCAACCCAGGTGGAGAATCCTCACTAAGAACCAAACAGGCTGCACCCTTGATCATGGACTTCCAGCCTCCAGAACTTGAAGAAACAAAATTCCATTGCTTAAGACACTCAGAATGTGGTATTTTGTTAACCTGTAGGCTGAGCAGATTAATAAAGTAATCTATATTATGGTAATCTAAAAACTAGATGGTTTTACCTTTGCTGGACCCAACCAAAGAAAATTATTTTTCTGTCTGTACTCTTATCAAAGTCATCTTTCTAACTCCTGTTACTAGTTATCCTTCTCCACTAAAGCTTTCCTTGACTCTTCAGCCCAAACCAGTCTCATCTCATTCTGATTTCCTGTAGCCTTTGGTCCTTGGCAGTGGCTGTTATCCTTACCTCATTTGGGGATTTTTTTTTTTTTTTTCAAAATTCTGACACCCACACTGTATCTTGAAGAACTGGTTGAGAAACTCTGACAGTGAGAACCAGCCATCATTTTTTAAAGCTCCTATTCATGGTTTGTTTTAGGTAATTGAATTGACATGCTCATCATTCTATAGACTTTCCTGGAAATAAGATCCCTAATTGTGCTATGCTTTTATCTCTCTGTCATGAGATAAATATTTGAATACCTAATTCAAGGATATATTTACTTTTCAATTATTCATAACTGAAGTTTTATCTAGTAAAGGCAATGCATGTTGATCAACAGTTTGTAGGGAAAATAGGCAATATTTATATCCCAGGAAAAAAGCTACCAGTCATAAACAATGCTCTTTTTTTTTAACATCTTTATTGGAGTATAATTGCTTTACAATGGTGTGTTAGTTTCTGCTTTATAACAAAGTGAATCAGCTATACATATACATATGTCCCCATTTCTCCTCCCTCTTGCATCTCCCTCCCTCCCACCCTCCCTATCCCACCCCTCTAGGTGGTCACAAAGCACTGAGCTGATCTCCCTGTGCTATGCGGCTGCTTCCCACTAGCTATCGGTTTTACATTTGGTAGTGTATATATGTCCATGCCACTCTCTCACTTTGTCCCAGCTTACCCTTCCCCCTCCCCATATCCTCAAGTCCATTCTCTAGTAGGTCTGTGTCTTTATTCTTGTCTTGCCACTAGGTTCTTCATGACCCTTTTTTTTTTTTTTTTTTTTTTAGATTCCATATATATGTGTTAGCATAAGGTATTTGTTTTTCTCTTTCTGACTTACTTCACTCTGTATGACAGACTCTAGGTCCATCCACCTCACTACAAATAACTCAATTTCATTTCTTTTTATGGCTGAGTAATATTCCATTGTATATATGTGCCACATCTTCTTTATCCATTCATCTGTCGATGGACACTTAGGTTGCTTCCATGTCCTGGCTATTGTAAATAGAGCTGCAATGAACATTGTGGTACATGACTCTTTTTCAATTATGGTTTTCTCAGGGTATATGCCCAGGAGTGGGATTGCTGGATCATATGGCAACTCTAGTTTTAGTCTTCTGAGGAACCTCCATACTGTTCTCCATAGTGGCTGTATCAATTTACATTCCCACCAACAGTGCAAGAGGGTTCCCTTTTCTCCACACCCTCTCCAGCATTTATTGTTTGTAGATTTTTTGATGATGGTCATTCTGACTGGTGTGAGGTGATACCTCATTGTAGTTTTGATTTGAATTTCTCTAATGATTAGTGTTGAGCTTTCTTTCATGTGTTTGTTGGCAATAACAATGCTCTTTGAACTGTCTTTATAAACTAAGTAAATTAGGATATATTTAAATGAAGTGAAGGAAAGCTGTATCCCCCTAAAATTTCTAAAGTAGTGCTGTGGTCAAGAAAGTCTAACAAAAAGGTAATAAAATATATTAAATACAAAGTCACTGAAACTATAAGGAGAACAAACTGGAACAATTGCTGAATTTTCAAGTAAATGTTTCCTCATCATAAGAAAAAAAAAAAAGAATAATACTATAGAAGAAAATTTTACTGAGCTGAAGAAACACATTAATCTTCAGAATGAAAGTATCTCCTGAAGGCCAAAGAGTGAATGACCAGTACTTCACTCCTCCTCTTGAGGATTCCAAGGATACAGAGAAACCTAGAACTATCTAACAGAAAGGAAAGAAAAAGAGAGTGGAACAGAGAGGGAAAAAAGGGTGGAAGGAGGAGACGTAAAAGAAAACAAAAATGATGAGAAAAAAAGAGGGAAAAAGGGAAAGGGAAAGGAAAGGAAAGAAGGAAAAGCAGGGTAGAGGAAGAGAAGGAAGGGAAAAAAGTCATGGTTACTATTTGTTTTTCTTTTGTCTGCTTTGCTCTATTTTTTAATTCCCTGCACATATTACCTTTATTATCCTAAAAATATATAATTTATTTTTAAAACAAAGAAAGGAAAAGAAGGAATACAGGAAGGGAAGGAAAAGATGATCAACCACTAGTGAAAAATTCCACTTGTTCCTTAACACTCAAGGCCACTTCATTTTTTAAGCTTTTCTTAAATGACTCCCAGACAAGACACCCTGAGGCACTGACAAAACATTCCTCTGTGATGAAACACTTTCTCATTTATTGGAATTATTTTTACAAAGATGTTTCTCCCATTAGACTTCAATTTGTTTGAGGAAGGGATCATGGCTTGGTCATTGCTGTGCACCCACAACTGAGAAAAGATCTTGAATATCTTAGGGTTTAACAGGTGTGCTGCAGGTAGGCTGGAGGAAGAAGCCATGGCTGTCAATAAAAGAAAGGAAGCAAATAAGTAAGTGAATATATATGTATATATATATATGAAACAAATTTAATAAATTCTTTGTAAATCTTACATACAGAATATTAAATATTTTTTTAAAAACTGCATCAAATGACAAGGATTGTGAAATTAAGATGGCTGATGAAAATTCTTTTAATTGAGAAAAAAATACCTTGTTTTTCAGTTATGTCTTATGAGAATAGTATAGTCCTTTGCTTAAAGACTTTTAAGAAACATGATTCGTTAAAAAATAGATATTCCATCGTATTAATGAAGAGGTGAATTTTTATCTTTATGGCTTTGCTTTCCATCTTAGGGGGGATGAGAGACAGCCTCATTGAGTCCATCTTTACCAGATGATACTGCTGATGGTGGTGGTGGTGCTGCTGCTGATGGTGATAATGATAAAAAATTACCACAGCCATTTATGGGCTTCTAACAGTGGCAGTGTGACAGGAATTTTGATAGGGATTTGTCTCATGTAATAGTCATCTCAACCCTTGTGAAGCTAGTGTTAGAATTTCCAAGGGAAGTGGAGTCTTGAGACATGTCCAGTCTCATCCATCTAGCAATTAATGGAGCTAGGATGGAAACCTGTATTTGTCTGATGCAGAGATTATGTTTGTCCAGTTTCTCACACTGTCTACTGAGGGGTGCTCCCCCTTGTATGACTAACCTCCTTCTGTGGACTTTTTTTTTTTAACCAAAATGCTACTTTGATTCCCAATTTTCTGTGTCAAGTTACAAACAGTTTGTCATTCCTGCAGTCACACTTTTATCTCCTGTCAGCTCTGTTAAAGAGTCAGAGCATCAGTATGGTTTTCCACTCCCTAAGCAACTTGTGGATTTCATATTCCCATGAAGCAATTTGTCACATCTTCAGTTTTCTCACATGTTCCAATTCAAAAGCAATCCTAGTTCTGCTTTTATTTAATTCTTCTCTTCGTTGAAAATGCCCATACCATCAGAGCTTTAGTATCCAAACTCCTGTCATTACATCGAACCTCTGCTTTGACGTAAAAGATATCTCAGAAAAATCAATTACCCTTTTTCAGAACTTCCACAACAAATTTCCTTTTGACTTATGTATCAGAGGGGTACTGTAACTGCTGCTTGAGTCACTATGTCCTTGGTATTGTAAATGAAGACTTTCTCCCTTTTTTCCCATTGTATTCCAATGTCAAAGGAGTAAGAAAGAATAGTAAAATGGAAAAGCCTACTAAACCAAGAAAGGTGATGGGTTTGATCTCTGACATTCTCCCCACCCCAACCCTCCCACAGCCTTTCACTGTGCAGCTTTAGATGAACTACTCAGTTTATCTAAATCCCAGATTCCTCTTCCATGGATATGATAATGTATGTCCCACCTGCCTCTTGAGATAGATTTTTAAAAAAAAAACTAAAAATACTATGAACTCTATTTTTGAACTAAAATTTCATATAAATGAGTCACTAAACTGAATTCTCTGCTTTATAAATGATTAAATTTTATACGAAAATGCATGTTTACTTTTCATTGTAATTTGTAATTTGTTTAAGCAACGTATTTTCTGATTGTCAGAATTCTTTAAACTGAAATCCACTTGGACCAACATTCTAAATCTGTAGGTTTTATCTTTATCCAATTTTTCAAGCAGATGCCAGTTGCATAAGCAGTATCTACAGACATTGCTCAGCAAATTCTTCCTTAGTTTTACAGCCTGGAGTACTTTCCATGTATCTTACTTATGGTCAGTTTTGCAGGAACCATAATGTTAAATTTAGTCTCGAAGAATGTTCATCCCCTCTCCCCCTTTGTATGTCTGTGCTTGAAGAAAACTTGTAACAGTGATATATTGCCCGTATGTTGGAGTCTCTTCTGGAAGGAAGGATACAGATAACTTTATTGGAAATTCAAAGCTTCATTGAGTTCCCTCCCTAAGAGAGAACAGCAATATCCTTTTCCTGAGACAACTGGATACACCCCACTTATAATCCGTCTTCACATAATGTTAGAAAAAGGAAGCTTAACCAAGAAAAATATTGTCAATAAATATTACACCTACTTATTTTTGGTTGAGACTAATCGTCCTAGGCCCTTGAGGTATCTCATGAATTTTACCACATATAATGTATCATAGAGTTGTCTATAAAGAAGGGGCTAAAGAATGGTGAGTGTTGCATTGTCTTCCATCAGTCCCTAAACTACTGATTCTCTCCTATGATAGGAAAAAGTACTTTATTGAACCTACTCTTTGAATCAACAGTTGAATCCAATCTTAAGTCATATTCCATCATACTCTTGATATCCCAGCATCAACTTTCATTGTTATTCTGTTTCTGCCCTTCACTTGTATGTTGGCTCTTTCTTTATCCTTATTTTTAGCATGATAACCCCCTGATGTACTGATTGAGCTCTTTTTTACTATTTACTTATTGGGAAAGCTTCCCTAAACTTGTCTATAGTGAGTGAAAAGATAGGAAATCTTTGCCGAAAATATAAATGATAAAGAAGAACTGAACAAATATTCCAGAACTATGCCCATCCTAGATTTTGATCATCAAGTAAATCTTCTTTAAGAAGACTCCCATATGCTCAAATGCCAATAGGAACCAGGCTGGGAATATAAATGAATGACACACTCAGGGTGCACCCTGCTAGGTACTGATTGGGCTTATGGTGAACTAGAAAACACTGTCTCCAAACACTGTCTCAACTGAATACTTGCTATTTTATTTCAACCAATTTTTTCCTTAAGTAGAGATTGATAAACACTTTCTATAAAAGGCTAGATAGTAAACATTACAGGCTTTGTGGGCCATGTGGCATCCATTACAACTACTCAACTGCTATTAAACCATAAAAGTAGCCACAGATAATACATAAATGAATGGTTGTGGCTATGTTCCAATAATACTTTATTGACAGAACATGTGGTGGGTCAGATTTGGCCTGTGAGATGTTCTTCAAGAACCTTGTCTTTACAGACATTTGGGTTCAAGTTTGCATGATATTTCAAGGAAAACTGGGCCACTATATCTGGACTTGTCCTAGAGCAGACAGGCATATATTTCTGAAAGATAAATAATTGTTTTCAAGTCCACAGAAAGGAGAATGGGATGTCAATCTATGCAAAGGAACAAAGTTATGAAATATTAGAATATATGGACAAGTTGCAAGTGTTTTGATTTAGTTGCAGAAGAGAAATTGTGTGGGGTAAAGTTAAGAAAGTCAGATGGGGTTTGATGCAACCAATAGATGATACCCTTCTTTCCCACCTGAAATAGACAACAACTAAGATATTAGAAAACATCTGGTTAGACAACAACAACAATTAAGATGGGCAAAGAATACATTTAGATGGATCCCTACATATCAGCTTTATATATCCAATAAATGCTAGATTGGCAGACTTAAGTTATAAATTCAACATTGGGCATTTTAATATTTCTTCCACTTTTATCATCACCCAGACACCCCACCTCACACCACACATGCACACACACAGACACACAGACACACAGACACACACACACACACATTAATCCAGGTTTCCGCAGTGTTTAGAATACATAGCAGAAAACTCTGGATCTCTTGCTTCCCACTTGTCAGGAGAAGAGCATAGCTGTAAACCAAATTCTCTGACTTGGTGATTTGGGATTGATTATCTCCACCCAACAGAGAAAGGTGAACCAGTGACTGCACCTACCAACAGGGTGATCCCTTGTCTCCTTAGGGAGGAATAACAGATAGAGCAAAAGTATAGGGTTGTTTAGGGAAAATCTTTCTTTCACACTATAGGAGAAAAAATAAGCATTCCTCACCCCCAACAGCATACAGATTCCACATATAAAATCCCTCAAGTATAGTGGAGAAATTATTCCTTGCTATGTTCAACATAAAAATTATCCTGAGTTTAAGATCAGTTATGTTAAAATGATTTATATTGGGGGCTTCCCTGGTGGCGCAGTGGTTGATAATCTGCCTGCCAATGCAGGGGACACGGGTTCGAGCCCTGGTCTGGGAAGATCCCACATGCCGTGGAGCAACTAGGCCCGTAAGCCACAATTACTGAGCCTGCACGTCTGGAGCCTGTGCTCCGCAACAAGAGAGGCCGCGATAATGAGAGGCCCACGCACCGCGATGAAGAGTGGCCCCCACTTGCCACAACTAGAGAAAGCCCTCGCACAGAAATGAAGACCCAACACAAGCATAAATAAATAAATAAATAAATAAATAAATAAATAAACCCAAAAGTTAAAAAAAAAAATCTACTAATGCAATCCATGTTACTAAATATCTATTCAAACTGTGTGATAATTTAAAAATTCCATGCAAAAATTCCACCCCATCTAAAATGATTTAAAAGCAAGCAAAATCGTCATAAAAGATCTGAGAGTTACTATTCTCTTAGACATCCAGTTAAAGTACCCCAGGGAAGCTTTTAATTTAATGCTTCACATTAAAAACTAGCCTTGAGTTGTTCATTTACCTCTGAGCCCCTGCAGATAAATAAAAAAGTGTGCCATACATCTTAGTCAAATATTCTCCATTACCAAATGAACCCAATACCTCAGCCTTGTTGCTTGTCCCCTGGACTCCAGAAGCATTTGTTACATCTACTCCCACCAGTATGTGATTTAAATTCTGGAGCACTGCAGTTAAGTATACATCATAAATGATTTTTCTTTACTAGATTAAAATTTCGTTCTGTCCTTTAACAAATTCTGTTAATGAGGTTCCTTCAAACTGCTAAGCTTTCCAAATCCATACCTTCATGTTACCTGATACAAAATAATCAGAAAATCTAACAGCTCTCCATGGCAAAAATACATTAGAGAAATCATGTCGCTGGCATTTGCAGTAGGCAACAAAGGTGTTTATTATAAAGTGATGTTCTGTTGCACAGGAAGTGTGAGCATAAGTATACTAGTGCCTGTACATATACTTGTCCATTTATTCATTTCATCAAACAATTTTTTGGTGTTTAAAAAGTAACAGAAGATAAGCATCTGCATGGTGATATAGACATGCAAACAAACAAAAATATAACACAAATGCTAAGCATCAAAATATTACCCAGAAAATAATGATTTTCTAATAATGATATTTTCAGGTAATATTTGTAGGTAGCATTAGAAAATAATGTTCTCTGGAAATAATTGTTTCTTCCATTTATTCATTTACTTATCAATATTTATTAGGCATTTAAAATGTGCCGGGAATGCTGCTAAACTCTTGAGATGAACCACTGATTAAGACATTAAGGATTTTGCCATCATGAAGCTTATAATCTAACACAGTGGTTCTAATCTTTTACTTTTAATCATGCACTGAAAAGCAAGATTGTTTAAATGCTAACACAAACACATGTATATTTTTTGATTTATGAAGAATATATGTATACACTTAGATGCTATAATATAAAATACAGTATAAAACGTAATCCAAAATGCAGTCAGATAAGTGATAAGATTAAATAGACTTTAAAATATTATTTAATTAACACTATAAAAGTTTTGGTCTCAATAAAATATTAACATAATATGGTAAATATATATATATATATATATAATTATGTAATACCACTTTCACAGTAACATTTTTGGTGAGAACAAATGTGTTTATGTTTAATTGCTATTAAGATATGTTTTATTTATCAAGCAAAATCAATCAATAGTTGATTTAAAACAATGAGTTTTGGAAATATTTATTAAAATAAAATTCTGTTTCCTAGGTTCATTCCTTTTTTTTTCCTATCTCTTTTTTGTAACGTGTACCTATATAAGCTTTTAGCAGATAACGCATACTGTTTAGAGGATCAAAATCTGGTAACTGTAAGAGCACTTTTAAACATTTGGCTTTAATTCCCTTTCCTCAGCCTGAATTTCTTTCTAAAAGCATTGGATTTTACACTTAATGTTGAAAATACCACCTTTATTTGAAGAGATCTTGAAATCCTCCAAGGAGGCCCCCAGGATGCCCTATCATGGCCTCCGCAACTCTATAACATTTTATAGGGTTACAATACCCATACCCCAGGGAAAGGGGAGATGGGTCATGCAATCTAGAACAGAGGAATAACAGAGTCTTTGAGGAAAGCTGTAAAAATGGAAAAGGAGAAGATCTGGGACAAAGTACAGTGCAAGGAGAAAGAATTGTCTGTGATGATGTGGGAAACCAGTCTCCAGATGCTTGAGCTTCATGGTGGAGTTTTGAACTGGGCTCTAAACACACAGGATGGGTTTGGAACAATTCTGGGACCCTGAGATTCTCAAGAAGAAGAACATTTCCCCCTGGAAGCTTTCAGGAAGCTGGTGTCCTGCATGCTGAAATGGTGAAGCAGGTCCTCAGGTTGTACCCCCACCCAAAAGTGGATTTCTGCCCCCAGAAACAAAGCTAAGTCATAATTCCCCCAGTACATCTTCAACATCCACAGACTTACTGAATTGTCCCACCTCTCTGCTCTCATGGCATCCACTACCTCCGCTCTCATTGCCTTAGAGTGCAATTATCTAATTTCCTTCTCCAGACAAATGAAGCCTTTTTTGAGAGCTAGGTCTCTGTATAACTGTCACCAATTACAATCCCTAAGCAAGAAGGAATTCTAAAAATAAATATATTTTCACTGATAGTTTGTATTTTGAGTAGTTGAACATAAAATATTCTTAGAGACGGTCAACTTTGAGAGTATTACATCAGTTATGACTCTTATTCACAAGTGACCAAAAAAATAAAAAAATAAAAAAATCCTCACATAGCACCGTTGGCTCACATAGCAGATAAGCCCAGGTTGAGGAGGTGACTAGGTGCAGGGCTTTCTATAACATCATCAAATCCAGTTTCTTTTCATCTCCCATTTACTATTTTTCAAGTTGGCTCTATTCTCCTTTCATTGTGAAAAGATCGCTAGAGAAGTTTCAATCTTACATTCTGGAAACTGGAAATCTAGAGAAGAAAGACGTTTCTGGGAGTGCCAGTAAACCTGGCACTTGATGATTTTATGTCGTGGTTTCACCCTGAACCAATCACTGTGAGGAGCTATAGTTACACCAATAGGAGAATGAATGCTGATGAGGAAACCAGAATAATATCCCCACAGGCATAGAAAAAATAGCACCATTTCCAAATGGCATATACCATCAGAGACCTCAAGTTTCTTTGTATTTTTCAAAATTCTTTCAACTTTCTGCAGTTGTGGGTGTTTTTCACTAATGATGTTTTACTGCCAAATTTGCCATATGTTGAACTTCTTTAACAACCACTCTTAAGGAAAGGAGGGCAACAGAAGTGATTTAAGTCCACTTACACTGAAACTTGATTCTTTATTGCCACACAGCTGACACTGATATATGTTGTAGAATTCCTTCCTGAAATGAATGAATTGTTTTGACAAGTCTTCAATTTAGTGTAATTTTTACAACTCCACTGGATATTATTCCCAGAACCCATTATGTGCACCTATCTGTATCTCTTTTGACAAAAGAAAAGAAAAAACCCAAAATACAAAAAAAACCCACTTTTTATCTGTCTCTATCTCAAACTTTATAGGCTTACATTCTGACACCCTTTTATTAACTCCAATCTTAAAATACATCTCAAGCTTTAATAATTCTTCAATATAATCAGTTTTAGCATAGATATTATAATCCCTTATTCCTGTTAAGTACTTTGATTTTCTTTCTCCTTTCTCAGTTACACATGGTCCATGCAGTGGCTCCTCAGAGTGTTAAAATAGCTCTACTCTTTGCTTTCAGCTCAAATGGTTTTCATTTTTTTCCATTGACATCTAGGTCTTTGTTTATTCACTGTGTTCATCTCTGGGTTCTTATATCTGCAATACTTGCAGATGGCTCTTATAATCATGGTAGGGAAATCATTGTATCTGGTGTCAGATAGACTTGGGTTTTACCTCCCTCTCTGTGACATATTGAACCTTTGCTGAACCCTCAGTTTCCAAAATATGAGATGAGAATAATGATATATATTAAACAGTAAAAATAGGATCAGTTTTGTTGCAGTAACAAACAATTCCAAAATCCTCAGTGGCTTAAGATAACAAAAGTTAATCACTTGTTCCTACTACATGCCCATCATAGGTTGGCTGGGAATCTGTTCCATGTTGTCTTCATTCTGAAAGTCAGGCTGGTGGAACAGCCTCCATCTAGATTTATTAGAGGGAAATAGAACAAGACAAATAATATGCTTGCTCTTAAAGCTTTAACCCAGAAATGGCAGGTGGCTTTTATGCTTCTATTTCCTTGGCCAAAGCAAAGCACAGAACTAAATGTAGCATTAAGAAGAAAGTACCCCAATTATGCTTGGGAGAATGATAAGTATTAGGTGAACAACACTGCTGAAGCAACTATCTCTCTTAAAAGTTTTTTTTTCTTAAATATAAATTTAATTTTAACTAAAAGGACTGCCAAGTGGAGGACACTCAGATTTATGAACCCTTAGAACATATTTTTCTAAGGACCAATTTCCTTTTCTTTGAGATAAGATCAATAATCCTTAGTTTGGTAGTATCAGAAGCCACTTTTGTAGGTTCTGCTTCCAAAATAAATATCAGTTTTTCTTCATCTCTGTCCTCATATCACAGTTATCTGCTGGGGGAGTTTCTACACTGGCTTTCTAACTGGGCATCCATGTCTGCTCTTGACAACTCCCATTAATCTATCCTTCATACAGTGGTCAGAGGAACCATTTAAAAAATGCAAACCTGATAACATCAGTTTCTGTCTTACAAGCCATTAATGTCTTCTCATTGCTTTGAGAACAAAGTTTAAAATCATTAATTTGGGTTATATGGCTGTGAATAATCTGTGTCCTACTTTTCCCACCAGCATCTCTTGTAGCTACCCGACTGTCCCACACAGTATGCCACCTGTGCTGGCCTTCCTTTTGTTTCTCAAAGTAGACAAAATTATTTATACTTCTGGGGCATTAATTTTCCATTCCTTCTGCATGGGGGGCTTTAATCATATCCTTCATCTAGATTACTCCTTACCATCATTTGAGTTTCAGCTGAAAGAGTGTGAATGTACAGAGACCTTCCTTAGTGTTTCATTGCACCCTGAACTTCCCTTCTATAGCACTCATACAACCATGATGACATTTATTTATGTAACCTTACATGTTTACTCCCTGCCACAGCCCTTACCCCTGTCTTTATGGATACATTTAACTGGTACATTTTGAATCCCCCAGTCACTAATAGAATCCCCAGCATTTATTGTGTTCAATAATTATTTTTTGTCTAAATGAATGAATTAAAATGAAAGAGCAAATGTAATAGTAAATTTGTAAAGACTTTCTAATGTAAAAGAAAATATAGGGAAGAACTATAATTATGTGAGAAATAATTGTAAGATAAAACAGGTTGTGTTCCACATAAGACTTTTTTTTTTTTTTTGATTTATTTATTTATTTTTGGCTGCATTGGATCTTCGTTTCTGTGCGAGGGCTTTCTCTAGTTGCGGCAAGCGGGGGCCACTCTTCATCGCGGTGCGCGGGCCTCTCACTGTCGCGGCCTCTCCCGTTGCGGAGCACAGGCTCCAGACGCGCAGGCTCAGTAGTTGTGGCTCACGGGCTTAGTTGCTCCGCGGCATGTGGGATCTTCCCAGACCAGGGCTCAAACCCGTGTCCCCTGCATTGGCAGGCAGATTCCCAACCACTGCGCCACCAGGGAAGCCCCAAGACTTTTTTTAATTCATTTTTTTTTCTAAAAGTGTTTGCATCTTTCTAAAGATAAGGGGAAGATTACTAGAGAGCACAGTTTCAAATTTTTCTCATGAATTAAGATGTTGAAATGTTTTTTCAGAAGAAGAAATAGAAGCCTTATTTTCATGAGTGTCCTAAATGTAAGAAAGGGTTCATTGAGTTATATTTCTCCTTCCCCAAACAATAGTATATAGTTGACTTATTAAAATTGTTTATTGAGTATCTGCTATGTTCTAGGTGCTAAACGAGGGTCTTCCAAAAGAATAATAAACAGCATGTGACAAAGTGCAGATGTGATAGAGAGGGCTATGCAGGATTTGGACCCAAGAGAGTTTCCCTGTAGCAGGAGAATAGAGTACAAGACTCTAACAATCTGTCAGTGAACCACAAGCCTCTTAAGAACATGAAGGAGAATAAAGGGGGCTGGGGGTGTTTCAGAGCTTTGTGAACTGAGTTGCCCTATGTGATTACAAATTGGCCTAAATGGGCAACCTACTTGTGCTTTGCATGGTGAGGGTCATCCATACAAGGCTTAAATGCACACCCCTGGATCTAGTAGAGTATTGACTAGATCCTCTGATTATTCCTGATTGTGACTGGCATCCTGGTGAGGTGGCAGCTAGTCTGTGTGCATTCATGCTTTCGTATATTCATTCACTCATTCAACAAATATTTGTTGAGCATCTGTCAAATTCCTGATTCTGCCATAGACTTTAGAGATAACCAGTGAATAAAATGTGCTGGTATCTTCCCCTTGTGCAAATTGTAGTGGAGAATGGAAGAGCACATAAGGGTGGAGACTTTGAAGAAGGACATTCCATTGACTGGGACCGGGGGGCGGGGGGGAGAATAGAGGACTCCAGAAGAGAGAATTCTCTTGGCTAAAATTCTCTTCCTAAAAGTCTTTCAGTGTTTGCACAGAACTCAGAGGACCTTTGTACTCCAGAAGACGGAGGACCTAGTTTGCTACCTAAGAGTCTTGCAGCTTTGTAGCCAACAAGGAGTTAGTTCCTAAGAGAGGCAGTTCTCTCTTGGAAAGGTACAGACAGCAGCAGCAATGTCAAGGATGATTCTTTGATTCTTTTGGTAGGCAGCCAAGGTCATCCAGAAGGAGGAAAAAAATGCCTCTACTTTGCAGAGAATTTGTGTGGCACTCTGGATATTTCCCAGAATGCTAGGGGAGGTCTTTGAGAGGTGGGCCAAACTACTGAAGTGGGAATGACTTAGAGGATTTGCACTGCATTTATTGACATTGTTAGAAATTTGAAGAGACAGTGAGAGAGAGAAAAAAAGACACTCACTTGTAATCCCCAGATCTTTAGTCTTTGCATTTATAAATATTTCTTCTAATGTTTTTCAGCATAAAAACGTGTTTAACATCGTGATAATTTTGCATTCTGCCTTTTGGGTTTACCATTATACAAAAAGAATTGTTCATGGTTTTCCTGCCTTCACAATTACCATAGTGAATAGCTATATTATTTTCTCTTTTGAAGACAAATAGTAATTTATTTGAGTCCTCTACTCTTAGGCATTTTAGCCATTTCTGTTTGTCATGATTCTAATTAGTCATGCAAAGTAAAAATTTAGTGTGCATATTGTATTACTTCTTTTGCAATTATTTTTAGTATCCTTTCCAAGAACTTAATTCTTGAGGTCAAGATATTTTTTATTTTGTAAGCCAAATTACTTGCCAATAAGGTAAGTTATTTTTAATATAGCATCTTCACCAGTTAGATGTTACTTGTTTAAAGTTTGACAATGGAATAGATGTTAAATGGAATTTGATTATTGTTAAAACTTTTATTGTATGGATTAACTAGTGGCTTATGAAATATAATCCATCATCCTCTTAAACTTTTGGAACCTGATGTATCTCAGAGAAATCCCAGTTTCTCCTTTTCCTAGAATTACTGATCGGACAAAATGTAACTTTTTCCCATGGTAGACTGTCTAGCATTTCAACTCTCATTATTTTATCTCTGAGTTTATTTCTACTGTCATTATTTTACCTCAGAGATCAACCCCCTCCCACTCCAAATAAATGGAAAGATATCCAGTGAGGATGAATTCCTGGTATATTTGTCTCTGGATTGGTTTTCTCATTTCTTCATTTGGCACATTCACTTATACTTGCTCAGCAGATAGTCATGGTAGATAGACCCAACTGAGAATTAAATAAGCTATTTCTGTTGTAGGTTTTCCTGCATTGCTGTGTCATATTTGGTAACCTCTTTGAATGTACCTGGATCTCAGTTCATCTAAGAAATTAGATGGTGAGTCTATATGGTTTTAATGTCTTTTTTTTCTGCTTTGAAAATCTACATTTGCTGATTGTTTTGGTTCTGGTACATTTTTTCTGTTTAATACCTTTGAAATGATGGTAAGCTTTCCACAGATGTCAAAAGCCAACACTGAGGAGTAAGGAGTTGATATTGACAGCACACAAACAAGCTTAGTGTTGTATATGAGATTATCACATTATATAATCATCTGCATGACTGAGGCGAAATGAGGCATTTGAGTAGTGGTGCCCCATGGGGATGAATTTTAATTTGAACTTAATTTTTAAATTGTCACTTAAAATGTATTTTACCAGATTATATCATGATGCAAGATTGAAGTGACAATCATTGTGGGAATAGATCATTTCCAGTCACATGTTGGGCATGTGATGTGAGAAAATAGAGGCTGTCAAAACCCTTAGTATAATAGGTTACAGACTTTAAAGCTAAGAGAAGTTGGCTTGAGAAACCTTTGTACCATCAAGATCTAACACTCATATTGCTTTAAAAGCATCCAGCTGACCTTAGAGAAACATTTATTTAATTTTAAATGGCATATAATTCAACCAAAGAAGAGAATAAAATCATAGATTTAGTCACAAGTGAAAAACAGACAAAAACCCTGGATTCTTCCATATTTCTTAAAATGATACTATCAATGTAAGAGTTTTTGAAGATATAGGAAACAAAAATGCAATTATCACAAAAAGTGTATCAGCATACACATTAGTTTATAATATAACCAAAAGTGAAAGAGAAAAATTTGCATATAAATGACTGAACTAAAGGAGGTTTAAATATGATACTTAAAAGTCATGGGCAATTTATGAATTAATCCATTTGTGGTCAGTAACAACAACGAAAGTTCATGATCAAAACAGTATTCTTTCTGTTTTTTCAGAAAACTTTTACTTAAAAGAAATACATGATTCTGTCTCCTCAGGAATTATAACCACATATAATTCCTTCAAATTTAAATTCTTTTAACTTTTCAAGAATTTGAACTTATTTTTTGTTGTTAAATATAATACACTTCTATAGTATTTAAATTCTTGCATTTCATTTCCTTTAAAAAGAATGTTCATCTATTCCCTGAACATATTAAGAGATTAAGAAATTTGGGATTAATTGGGAGACAACCATTTATAATGTTATCTGGAAGTGATGATCAATAAAACCAAGGGAAAAGGTAATATAGTGAAAGTTCCTAAATAAAGATGAGTTACTCCCAAGTAAACTTGTCTATAAAAGACCAATGGTAAATTGATTTAATAAAAGAATATCACTGAATTATTTAATGACTTGGAAAGGGAAATTGGGAAGCACGTGGAAAATTTGATAGTCATTATGCTTTCCATCGCACCTCATTTTTCTCTGAAACAGAAAATGTTAAAATGAGTCTAAAAACATCACTCAGTTGTTATTATTATGATTTTCCCAGATTCTCTGATCTTTTGACACTATGCCCAGTGCTCTCACCATGGCTGCCTCAGAAATTTCTCAGTCTTCTGCCTACAGTAGCTTACAGATTTCTTCTCCACTAATTTCTGGGTAATAAACTCAGTCTTCTCTTCATTTGGCTCTTAGTGTGGGAACCCCTCTCCAAGTTTCTCCAAGGAGATTCTCTGTGCTATGTAATTAGAAAAGTAAATGTGCTAAATATATTTTTGGCAGCAAAGGACTCTACCAGATAAATAAAGCAGCCCAGGTGTAAAAGGAAAAAGGGAAGTAGATACTGTAAGAAGCATTGCTGGCTTTGTCTCCCCAGTAAAATTTCAAATCTATTCCAAACCTTTTCCTATACCTGGACAGTGACACTCAAAGTGCTTTGGAGAATTTAATTGGAACAATCCCATTAAACTGAGAATGGTTCAGAAAAGTCACAAAAAGTAGTAAATTTAGATGGGAGGAGTGAAAGCATGCTGATGCAACTCAATTACTTAAAAAATATGTTAAAGACTAATTTGATTTTACATTTCCCCACAAGTATGGCTGTTAAGAAATTTGCATTAACTGTAACTACCCAAAAATGCTAAACTTGGGATTAATATTCAAAAGGTAAAATCACAAATTAATGCAGAAAAGCCGTAAAAAAGTTAAGATTAGATCAAATATCTTACTGAATATGAAAATGCCTTTAAATGTGTCCAGAGAGAAGCATCGCATCTGTTCATCCTATCCTGACCTCCTAGAATCAGGATTTGGTTTTCCACGTCTTTTTAACCCTCTGGAGTGGGCACCTATGATATTATGTGCCCAGAGCTCTTCATTTCCTAGGAGCAGCCACTTCCCCTACCATGCTGGTCCAAGTAGCCCCAACCCCTGGTTCAAAGATCAGTAAATAATCCAAGTTGAACTAATCAGATACCCTCCTGGATGTTTGGAATGGATAAAAATACCAACTCAGTCTGCCCACACTACTCTGAACTGGGGAACTGTACTCTTGGGAACTTTGTTTGCCATGTCCTAACATGTGGATTGAGTAAGGAGGAAATAAAGGCTTCACTCATCAGTAGATGAGTGAAAAATCACACAGAAGGCGTATGTGTAAAATAGTAAAATAGTGAGGAGAAGAGACCTGATGGTGTTTTTGTCTGATGATCCAGGTTTTCCTGAAATTAAACTGTGATCTTATTATTCGGCTATCTGAGACACTTAAGTACCTTTACAGAAAACATTTAAATTTATTTTACAAATATTCTGCATTTTCTTTTGAAATTCAAGTCCACCATGGTGGTGAACAATTCAAAAGCATCGAAATGTATAATTTACTCTCTTCCTCATTGCAATTTAATTACATGGTCTAAATAAATACTTCTCTTAAAGGAGTTATGTTGAATTTCTCTTATCTGAACCCCAAAGAGGACTAATTAGTATATACTGACAGAAAATATATATTCATTTAGTATTTGAAAAAGATTGAAAGAATAAATAAAAACAAGTAAAGTATTAACATGCTGAAACTACATGTTCTGAGTTTTAAAGGAGATAACGAGTACAATTTTTAAAAATAGGAATAGTAAGAAGAGTATTTCAGGTAAAAGAAATCCCATCAGAAAGGAGAAGAAAGACTTAGGCTGTGGTGGAAAGAGGCGGTTAAAATGGAGGATAAGATTTAAATGAAAACGTGATGGGATATAAGAATGTCTTTTGGGGTTATGTTCAACGGGAAAGGGAAAACAAGTATGGTTTAGGGGCTTGAGAGTGATGGAGTCAGAGCTGTATTTTAGGATTATTCTGGAATCTACCTCCAAAATGTTAACATGAACAGAGGGTAAATGTGCCAAAAATAGTTAAGATGCCCTTTGAATAGTTCAGTTATAACCTGCTCAGGCTCTGAGCTAGCAACAAGAAATTAGATAAATGAATATCTTTGGAAGAAGCAATCAGAGAAATTTGGTGACAGAGGTGGAGAGAAAGGGAGAGTGTACATTTGTAGAGAATTTCAGGGTCTTATGGACAAGGTGACAGTCCATAAAGAAAATCTGAAAAGTCAAAGCAAATGCATTTTTTGAAGAAATGCATGTCATTTATAAGATCTGTTTTAGACATGTTGAGTTTCAGATGTCAGAGTGAAGGTGACTATTAGGCAGCAGGAACCCATAAATGATGTTTGATAAGAGGCTGTTGAAATATAGAACGATAACTAAAATTCTAATATTGAATAAATTAGAGCCATTAATCACTCCATTCTTTTCCAAGATAATATAAACCTTGCACCTTTTTATAGGATATATAGAAATTCAGAATTCAGAATTATATACATAGATTTCTGAAACTCAGAAATATATACATGTTTCATTTTCATTTATTTTTACTGAAATATGATTTGTCAAATCCAAAATTTCCCTCACTGTAACAATGTTATTCATCTCTGAAATGATAAAGAGCCCTAATTCCTATTCTATAGGCGGTATATGTATGCCTTTGGAACGAGGATATTTCTAGAAGGGCTCTCTACAAACATTTGAATGAACAAAAGACCAAAAATATAGGAGAGGAGAGGCAGGTAACACATCATGTAACTCAAAGTCTAACATACAGTTGACGTTTAGGAAGTGTTTATTGTTAAATTTATTCTCCCACCAAACTCAGTCTTAGGCTCACCTAGGGCCAGAACAAGACAAGTAAGTGCCCTGACAGGTTAATAATTTCATAGCTGGGTTGGAAAACACACATACACACAAGCACATACACACATAAATACTTATTTTCTATTTATAGAACTTTACCTCTTTCAGTATGCTTGTAGTTCAGTCACCTTCTTCTTCAATCACCTCTCCCCAGATGTCCTTTGCCCAAGAATACTTAGGAGGAAGACATCATTACAAAATAGGATTACAAAAAAAGAAGATGAAGGCAGAGTTCATATTCCACAATGTATAGCATTTCACTTAAAAAACAACAACAACAACAACAACAAAAATCCCTCTTAGCCACATCTGTTTTCTCTGTATGTCCCTTCTTCCAAGCCACTATGTCCCTCCCCCTGTATATTGTCTTCCAGGACTTAGCATTCCTTGCTTCTGTTCCTCATTGGGAAATTCCCCACCTCCTCCCATCCTTCTCTCATGCAGGAGTTTACTCTGTCCCCATTTCTATTGCCAAACTTGCCTGCTTCCACCCACAATTTTAAAAGTCTTCAAGTGTGACATAAACCATTACCCAGAAGATAATGATTTTGAGATCAGCAAAGCAAAGACTCTTTAGCTTCCAAAATCTGCATTTCTTAAAAGAGAATGGGAATTAAAAATGACAAATACCTTTTTTTCTTGACTAATCTTCAAAATATTTTAAGGGACTTATTTTATACACTGAAAGAGATAGAGCTAATTTATTTTTCATCAGTTATATTGGAGTTGTGTATAGAAACCTGAATCAATTGATGCCACATTTCATATTTATTCCAACAGTGTTTTATTTGTCCTACTAATCTATCCCTCAGTCTCACTCCAAGTTCAGTCAATAGGCAATACCAAATGGCAGAATGTGTGATTGAGAAATCTGTGGTGTCAAATGAAGCAAATGTTGTTCTGAATCCTGAGTTTTTAATAAATGGCATGTGTTTATTTTAATGTACGTATCTTCTAGATCAAGACCAAGCCAACAACTTTATAAAATAGAATAGGATTTATCAAACAGGTAGCAACATATTTCTATACCGACGAACTCTCTTATCAAATTAGGAAGAATATTTCTCACAAAGTGTCAAAGCACAATCTGATATTAAAAATTGTGTCACAGAAAAGACATAGATGGATTCTTGGAGAATATGGGCTTCTGGCAATTGGCATCTTCCCTTCCTTTCTTCCCTTTTTTCTTATTTCTTTCACATAAAGGTATTTGCAGAAAATGCAAAGATGTGCTTCCATATACTAATTAGGTCAATAGAGGAGGATGTGAGAACATCACTGTGAGAATATCTGGGCTTTAAGATTAAAAAATATATCTTTGGTTATATAATCATCCTAGGTACTTCATATCTGCAGATGCTGAGGAAAGAAAGATTCCTTTTTTTTTTTTTTATTAATTTATTTATTTATTGGCTGCATTGGATCTTCATTGCTGTGCAGGGGCTTTCTCTAGTTGCAGCGAGCAGGGGCTACTCTTTGTTGTGGTGTGCGGGCTTCTCATTGCAATGGCTTCTCTTTGTTGTGGAGCACAAGCTCTAGGCACGTGGGCTCAATAGTTGTGGCTCACGGGCTCTAGAGCGTAGGCTCAGTAGTTGTGGCCCACGGGCTTAGTTGCTCCGCGGCATGTGGGATCTTCCCAGACCAGGGCTCGAACCCATGTCCCCTGCATTGGCAGGCGGATTCTTAACCACTGCACCACCAGGGAAGTCCAAGAAAGAGTCCTTTTTATGTGGCATTTTATTCATTCTTTCCTTCAACTCTCATCAATTAAGGATCTAGTGTACGCCAGGTATTGACTAGTCATTGGAGAATAAATTATTTCACAATCTAGTAAGAGAAAGAAATTTTAAAAATCATAAGTTACTAATGAGACATCCTAATGGGCACTGTAATGAGGAAGTTCCAGTGTAGGCACCAGGTTCACCCCTAAAGTTTGTGGGGCCTGAAGCAAGAGTACACGTGGAGGCCCATGTACCTTATTATTTAAATATTTAAGATCTAAATCTAAATGTTTAAATATTTAATAAATCTGGCTAGCAACCATTTAATAAGATATTGAAACTTGACAAGTATATAATCATAACAAAAATAGAATAAATACTTGCTGACTTGCTCATTTTTTGCTCTTTCAATCTTCTCTTCTAATCAGTCGGGAAATTCATAGGACAAAATTCCACTTTTCCTCTTTTTCCTGTGGAGGGGGAGGGGAGGCTCATTTAACCCTGTCCAAGGTTAGCTACTGGACACCTAACAATGCCATCTCCCCTATTCTTGCTGGGTTTCTTCTCCTTGACCAAGTCTCAGCCAGGATATATCTGACCATAAGGGCCTTACTCCTGCATGCCTTTTAGGAACCTGATGCATGAAAACCAGGTTCAGATTTTAAATTCTCATTAGTGGCACAAGGAGAGCAGATCCTTGGCTCACCCCCTTCTCTTTCCATCTCTAGCTGCACCCTAACTCTCTACTGGTCTCCTTCACATCTGTGTACAACCAAGACCATACTCAGAAGTGCCAGTCACAACCCCCTACTCATACTGCAAGAATTTCCCTTCAGAGGGCAGACTTGAGGGAATAGCCAGCACAGGTCCCAGAAGTACACTTGGGCCCATGTGGGCCTGGGATTCTGGGGTTGTCCTGGGGAGTGGTCTACAAGGGGAAGAGGATGGGTTCCAGGTGGAAATGTCCCCTGAGCCTTCAGACTCTTGCCCTTATAAGGAGAAGCATTGACATAATGAGATTCTCTGATACCAGAGCCCTGTGCAGGATCTAAGATCGTGCAGTCAAATATAGGAGCCACTAGCAACACATAGCTATTTAAATTTAAATTCAAATTCAAATTGTTTAAAACTAAATAAAATTTAAAATTCAGTTCCTCAGTATCACTAGCCATATTTCAAGTGCTCAATAGCTACAAGTGGCCAGTGGCTACCATATTGCAGAAAGTTCTATTAGACAGTACTAAAACAGGCAAATCTCCAGCAATTCTGGTTTGATAGGGATGCTACTGAAACATTTTCTCTCAATAAATTAGAATCCCATATCCACAGATTATTGGTTTAGAACAAATTCTCACACCAAAGAGAACTGAGAAGAAAAGGTGGCAAAAGCATGGTAGGATAAAGGAGGAATTTTACAATATATCAAGATGTTGGAACTTGGCCTTTATAGAAAAATTTAGATTCTCTATTATATCCTCTGGAATCATCATTTAGCAGATGGACATGAAACAGCCAATGAAGCAGCTGAACTTAAATAATGCACAGGGAAGGTATCAGGTGGTCAGAATCACACTGGGTCCAGAGAGCTAATATCAGTTAAAAACTTGGTACTGTAACAGAAGGAAAGATCAACACAGTCTGGCAGCTAACCTAAGTGGAGCAGAGGCCGGGGGCGGGGGAGCGGAATTCATTCTGCCCCCACCATGATTTCAGAGTTAAAAGTAATCTTACACCTTTGGAAATACAGACATATAAAAATACTGAATTTATTTATGTTAGTACCACTGAAATCTAGCTGTATTTGAGAACAATGTCATTGTATGTGAGAACACTCAGATTATGTCATTTAAGGGAGAAAATATAGAGAGTATGACTGATGCAAGGAATAAAATGGAGCCAGAGTGTCTTTGCTGTACACTCTAAAATAAAACTCTCTTCCTTGAAACTATCAGCCACTTTCCCTTGTGTAGAGTGAATATTAAAACCCAAACAGCTAAGATTGAGGGTAAAGTCCTAACTACCTCAGGAGGCTGTCTGCACTCTGAGTCTCTATAGTCATAGCTGGCCTGACTCTTTCTTCTCCAGTGACCCTGGACCTCTTTCAGGACCACAGACTGTAATACTCTTTTGATGTCTGTGATAGTTAATTTTATGTGTCCACTTGGCTAGGGTACAGCACCTAGCTTTTTGGTCAAACATTAGTCTAGATGTTGCAGTGATGGTATTTTTTAGATGCATTAATATTTGTAATCAGTTGATCTAATGTAATGCAGATTACCCTTCCTAATGTGGGTTTTCCAATTAGTTGAAGGCCCTGACCACAGAAGATACTGTGAGATGGGAAAATACTGATATGGCAGATAGAAATTTTTCTTCTTCTTATTTCCCAATGCCTACTGTGCCCTTGATATGTGCAGGCTCTGTTCTAAGCACTTACACAGCTATTAGGTGACAGAGGCAAGATCTAGACAGTTTTGAGGGTCCCAGTGCCTTGCTAATAATGGCTTTATAATATTGCCTCTGCTTCCCTAAAAGAAACAGATTCTTAACGAAAGCCTGATCCCCACAGTCTCAAGTTGTCTCCAGTGGCAGCACCTGAATGCTGTTTTCATGTGTTAACTAAGGCTTTAAATTGCTAGTAACTTTTCTTTTCCAACCAGTCTTCCACCAGTAAAGTTTGCCCTTAATTCCATAATCATTACCATCCATTATGGTCATGCACATATGAGCTTACCTAAACAAATCAAAGGCCTCAGAATATAAGTTGTTCTCAGGTAGATTGAAGAGGAAAATGTCTGTTTATCATGAAAGCTTTATCAATGTAAAATGGACTGAAAGTGGATGTTATTTAGATGAAGTTATGTAGAATGAACCTGAAAGATATTTAAAGTAATCAAGAACATTCCATCTGCACCAACCAATTCATAATAGCTGTGAGTTCACCTTTCTATACAAGAAAATACATTTTGAATTTATAATATATTTCTATGGCACATAGAGTTCTGTCTAAGAGATTTGTGGCCACCAAGTAATGCAAAATGGCTAGAACCATGCCAGATTTAAGAATTCTTCATGTAATTAAATGAAATTTTAAAATTACATGACTTTTTAAAAAAAATTATTTATTTTTGGCTGTGTTGGGTCTTCGTTGCTGCATGCGGGCTTTCTCTAGTTGCGGCGAGCGGGGGCTACTCTTTGTTGAGGTGCACAGCCTTCTTATTGCAGTGGCTTCTCTTGTTGCGGAGCACGGGCTCTAGGCATGCAGGCTTCAGTAGTTGTGGCATGTGGGTTCAGTAGTTGTGGCTCGTGGGCTCTAGAGTGCAGGCTCAGTAGTTGCGGCACACAGACTTAGTTGCTCCACAGCATGTGGGATCTTCCCAGACCAGGGCTTGAACCCGCGTCCCCTGCATTGACAGGCAGATTCTTAAGCACTGTGCCACCAGGGAAGCCCCTACATGACTTCTTGAGGAAATGAAAAAAGGCCGTCAAGATATATTATACATAAGAATCATTTGATAGATGCATCATATATATAACAGATGCAGTGATTATCATTTTGAATGCAATAAAAATAAAGCCCATTGTTAAAAATTAATCCATTTCTATCACTTCACTTGTACTTAAATGTGAATTTTATTGATTAAATAATTAAAAGTACAAAGCCAAAATATAAAAAAAAAAGAAAAGGAAATAAAGGTCAATACTTAACTGATCTCAAGATAGAAAAGTTTGGGTAAAGCATAAAAGTAATGAAAATTATCACAAAATGAATAAAACAAGTGTAAACATTAAAATATAAAAAAATTAAACTGCAAAGCACTGAATTGTAATATTAGTGACAAATAAGACAACAGATTAAAACCTTCAGTATGCAAATAATTGCTTCCATCAATGTAATAAAATGTTAAGCCCTTACTAAATAAGTGGGCAAATGAGATGGGTAGAAAGTAAATATGCAAAGAAATATAAAAAGATGAAAATGCATGTCATTAAAAAGCAAAATCATATTAGTAGCCAAATAATTTGAAAACAATAATTAGATACCACATTTACTTATCCAATTAGATAAGAAAAAGAATATTTGAGTTCTCAAGCTCATGTGGCTACAATGAGATGGATAAGTCATACATTGCTGACAGGAGCACAAATTAGAAGGTTTTAATGGATATTAATCAAACAATAAGAATCAGAATCCTTATATCACACTCCTTGACTTAATAGTTCTACTTCTTTAAATATATTCTAGAGAGGATATTAGCAGTGCTGAATAAATATACATGAATGTCCATTATAAAAGTTTTATATTAGCAAGAAACTAGAACCCAATAAAAATCCAATATTAAGAGAATATTTACAAAAGTAAGTATTTATATCATAGCCCTCTAAATGGTCTATTATTGATTATCTCAGCTTGACCTGCAGTAGGGTTGGGGAAAGGAACAATGAAAACAGGTGCCCACCTATTTAGGGGGAACTTCCCACAAGATATCTTTATATTAATTTGTTTCTTTGGAAAATAAGCCCCCAATTCTGATGTAACAAACGTACCTAAAGCAGTAGCACTACTTCAGAGAAAGTTTTCTCCAAAGGGGTAAAAGAGTGGGATTCCAGTTAAAGAGAGGTTTTTATCAAGTAGACTGGTCTTATGCAAGTAATGTTTTGAGATGTAACTCAGCTCAAATTATTATTGCTTGAAAAACAAACCAAGTAACTGAAAGAGAGAAAGAGGGAGTGACAGAGAGAAAGAGAGAGAGGAAAAAAGTGAACACAGGGAAGTTAAATGACATCACAAAATGCGTTATTATTTTCCCATGTGTTACCTCTCTGATGAAAAATGCTAGGTCTGAGAGTTACCTTTACTGGGACTGGAGTTGGTTAAGTGGGGACAGAGGATGGCTGCTGCCATATCTCCCTTTTCTTTTATGGGTCTAATGAGAAGATGCTTTTTTAGCTTGAACCATGTGGATGAGTGAGGAATGATTTCCAATACACTGGCCCTTAATATTTTGCAACACTGCTCTGCAACTAGTCTGCAAGTGAATATCATACCATCATAAAGGATGTTTTTGAAGAATATCCAATGACATGGGAAAATTTTCTTATACTTTAAAAAAAAAACTTTGTCTCAGTAGTGTCCTTTTTTAAATTTTTAATATTATTTATAGAAATTTTATTCTCACATTCATTGTCCCTCCCCAGTTATTTTTGTTTTTCATTTTAAAGTTCATGAAACTGGTTCCTATCTTTAGCAGTACTCCTTGTTGTTTCTCTTAAAAATTTTATTTATATTCTTCTTTATATTTATTATACTCTCCTTTCCTATTTGACATTTAGTCTATAGTTCTATAATTACTAACTTGAGTAGATTCTTCCCATTAATTTTTAGTCTTTTTTCTTTCCTGGTTCACATTTAATGCTATATATTTCCCTCTAAATACTGCATTAGCTACACTATACAGCTTTAATATGCAGCATTTTATTGTGATTCAAAAAAATCTTAACCTGCATTTCTGTATTCTTTTATATTTCCCAAAATACACTTTTTAAAAATGATTTTCTCATATTGATTTTTAATTGACTACTCACACTAATATGGTTTCTGAAGCTTAGTATATAGCCATTTTAAAATTTTTGTGTGTGCATGCCTCAAAACATACCACTGGATGCAGTCCTGCCCACTAGAAAGACAAGATACAGCTTCATTAACCAGACACAGGCACTAGTCCCCTCCACCAGGAAGACTACAGAACCCACTGAACCAACCTTACCCACTGGGGGCAGACACCAAAAACAACGGGAACTTCGAACCTGCAGCCTGCGAAAAGGAGACCCCAAACACAGTAAGTTAAGCAAAATGAGAAGACAGAGAAACACACATCAGATGAAGGAGGAAGGTAAAAACCCACCAGACCAAACAAATGAAGAAGAAATAGGCAGTCTACCTGAAAAAGAATTCAGAATAATGATAGTAAATATGATCCAAAATCTTGGAAATAGAATGGAGAAAGTACAAGAAACGTTTAACAAGGACCTAGAAGAACTAAAGAGCAAACAAACAATGATGAACAACACAATAAGTGAAATTAAAAATTCTCTAGAAGGAATCAATAGCAGAATAACTGAGGCATAAGAATGGATAAGTGACCTGGAAGATAAAATAGTGGAAATAACTACTGCAGAGCAGAATAAAGAAAAAAGAATGAAAAGAATTGAGAACAGTCTTAGAGACCTCTAGGATGACATTAAATGCACCAACATTCGAATTATAAGGGTCCCAGAGGAAGAGAAAAAGAAAGGGACTGAGAAAATATTTGAAGATATTATAGTTGAAAACTTCCCTAATATGGGAAAGGAAATAGTTAATCAAGTCCAGGAAGTGCAGAGAGTCCCATACAGGATACATCCAAGGTGAAACACTCCAAGACACATATTAATCAAACTATCAAAAATTAAATACAAAGAAAAATTATTAAAAGCAGCAAGGGAAAAACAACAACTAACATACAAGGGAATCCCCATAAGGTTAACAGCTGATCTTTCAGCAGAAACTCTGCAAGCCAGAAGGGAGTGGCAGGGCATATTTAAAGTGATGAAAGGGAAAAACCTACAACCAAGATTACTCTACCCAGCAAGGATCTCATTCAGATTCGACGGAGAAATTAAAACCTTTACAAAAAAGCAAAAGCTAAGAGAATTCATCAACACCAAACCAGCTTTACAACAAATGCTAAAGGAACTTCTCTAGGCAAGAAACACAAGAGAAGGAAAAGACCTACAATAACAAACCCAAAACAATTAAGAAAATGGTAATAGGAACATACATATCGATAATTACCTTAAATGTAAATGGATTAAATGCTCCAACCAAAAGACATAGGCTGACTGGATGGGTACAAAAACAAGACCCGTATATATGCTGCCTACAACAGACCCATTTCAGACCTAGGGACACATACAGACTGAAAGTGAAGGGATGGAAAAAGGTATTCCATGCAAATGGAGATCAAAAGAAAGCTGGAGTAGCAATTCTCATATCAGACAAAATAGACTTTAAAATAAAGACTATTACAAGAGACAAAGAAGGACACTACATAATGATCAAGGGATCAATCCAAGAAGAAGATATAACAACTGTAAATATTTTTTCACCCAACATAGGAGCACCTCAATACATAAGGCAAATACTAACAGCCATAAAAGGGGAAATCGACAGTAACACAATCATAGTAGGGGACTTTAACACCCCACTTTCACCAATGGACATATCATCCAAAATGAAAATAAATAAGGACACACAAGCTGTAAATGACAACATTAAACAAGATTGACTTAATTGATATTTACAGGACATTCCATCCAAAAACAACAGAATACACTTTCTTCTCAAGTGCTCATGGAACATTCCACAGGATAGATCATATCTTGGGTCACAAATCAAGCCTTAGTAAATTTGAGAAAATTGAAATTGTATCAAGTATCTTTTCCAACCACAATGCTATGAGATTAGATATCAATTACAGGAAAATATCTGTAAAAAACACAAACACATGGAGGCTAAACAATACACTACTGAATAACCAAGAGATTACTGAAGAACTCAAAGAGAAAATCAAAAAATACCTAGAAACAAATGACAATGAAAACACAACGACCCAAAACCTATGGGATGCAGCAAAAGCAGTTCTAAGAGAGAAGTTTATAGCAATACAATCCTCCCTCAAGAAACAAGAAACATCTCAAATAAACAACCTAACCTTACAACTAAAGCAGTTAGAGAAAGAAGAACAAAAAAACCCCAAAGTTAACAGAAGGAAAGAAATCATAAAGATCAGTTCAGAAATAAATGAAAAATAAATGAAGAAAACAGTAGCAAAGATCAATAAAACTAAAAGGTGGTTCTTTGAGAAGATAAACAAAACTGATAAACCATTAGCCAGACTCATCAAGAAAAACAGGGAGAAGACTGAAATCGATAGAATTAGAAATGAAAAAGGAGAACTAACAACTGACCCTGCAGAAATACAAAGGATCATGAGAGAGTGCTACAAGCAACTATATGTCAATAAAATGGACAACCTGGAAGAAATGGACAAATTCTTAGAAAAGCACAACCTGCCGAGACTGAACCAGGAAGAAATAGAAAATATAAACAGACCAATCACAAGCACTGAAATTGAAACTGTGATTAAAAATCTTCCAACAAACAAAAGCCCAGGACCAGATGGCTTCACAGGTATATTCTATCAAACATTTAGAGAAGAGCTAACACCTATCCTTCTCAAACTCTCCCAAAATATACCAGAGGGAGGAAAACTCCCAAGCTCATTCTACGAAGCCACCATCACCCTAATACCAAAACCAGACAAAGATGTCACAAAGAAAGAAAAAGGCCAGTATCACTGATGAACATACATGCAAAGATCCTCAACAAAATACTAGCAAACGGAATCCAACAGCACATTCAAAGGATCATACACCATGATCAAGTGGGGTTTATCCCAGGAATGAAAGGATTCTTCAATATATGCAAATCAATCAATGTGATACACCATATTAACAAATTGAAGGATAAAAACCATATGATACTCTAAATAGATGCAGAAAAAGCTTTTGACAAAATTCAACACCCATTTATGATAAAAACCCTCCAGAAAGTAGGCATAGAGGGAACTTTCCTCAACGTAATAAAGGCCATATATGACAAACCCACAGCCAACATCATTCTCAATGGTGAGAAACTGAAAGCATTTCCACTAAGACCAGGAATAAGGCAAGGTTGTCCACTCTCACCACAATTATTCAACATAGTTTTGGAAGTTTTAGCCACAGCAATCAGAGAAGAAAAAGAAATAAAAGGAATCCAAATCAGAAAAGAATAAAGCTGTCACTGTTTGCAGAAGACATGATACTATACATAGAGAATCCTAAAGATGCTACCAGAAAACTACTAGAGCTAATCAATGAATTTGTTAAAGGTGCAGAATACAAAATTAATGCACAGAAATTTCTTGCATTCCTATACACTAATGATGAAAAATTGGAAAGAGAAATTAAGGAAACAGTCCCATTTACCATTGCAACAAAAAGAATAAAATACCTAGGAATAAACCTACCTAGGGACACCAAAGACCTGTATGCAGAAAACTATAAGACACTGATGAAAGAAATTAAAGATGATACAAACAGATAGAGAGATATACCATGTTATTGGACTGGAAGAATCAACATTGTGAAAATGACTATACTCTCCAAAGCAATCTACAGATTCAGTGCAATCCCTATCAAACTACCAATGGCATTTTTCACAGAACTAGACCAAAAAATTTCACAATTTGTATGGAAACACAAAAGACCCTGAATAGCCAAAGAAATCTTGAGAAAGAAAAATGGAGCTGGAGGAATCAGGCTCCCAGACTTCAGACTATACTACAAAGCTACAGTCATCAAGACAATATGGTACTGGCACAAAAAGAGAAATATAGATCAATGGAACAGGATAGAAACCTCAGAGATAAACCCACACACATATGGTCACCTTATTTTTGATAAAGGAGGCAAGAATATACAATGGAGAAAAGACAGTCTCTTCAATAAGTGGTGCTGGGAAAACTCGACAGCTACAAGTAAAAGAACGAAATTAGAACACTTCCTAACACCATCCACAAAAATAAACTCAAAATGGATTAAAGACCTAAATGTAAGGCCAGACACTATAAAACTCTTTGAGGAAAACATAAGCAAAACACTCTATGACATAAATCACAGCAAGATCCTTTTTGACCCACCTCCTAGAGAAATGGAAATAAAAACAAAATCAATAAATGAGACCTAATGAAACTTCAAAGCTTTTGCACAGCAAAGGAAACCATAAACAAGACGAAAAGACAACCCTCAGAATGGGAGAAAATATTTGCAAATGAAGCAACTGACAAAGAATTAATCTCCAAAATTTAAAAGCAGTTCAATATCAAAAAAAAAAAAAAAACCAAAGAACCCAATCCAAAAATGGGCAGAAGACCTAAATAGACATTTCTCCAAAGAAGATATACAGATTGCCAAGAAACACATGAAAGAATGCTGAACATCACTAATCATTCGAGAAATGCAAATCAAAACTACAATGAGGTATCACCTCACACCAGTCAGAATGGCTATCATCCAAAACTCTACAAACAATAAATGCTGGAGAGGGTGTGGAGAAAAGGGAACCCTCTTGTGCTGTTGGTGGGAATGTAAATTGATACAGCCCCTATGGAGAACTGTATGGAGGTTCCTTAAAAAACTAAAAATAGAACTACCATACGACCCAGCAATCCCACTACTGGGCATATACCCTGAGAAAACCATAATTGAAAAAGAGTCATGTACCACAATGTTCATTGCAGCTCTATTTACAATAGGCAGGACATGGAAGCAACCTGTGTCTATCGACAGATGAATGGATAAAGAAGATGTGTCACGTGTATATGATGGAATATTACTCAGCCATAAAAAGAAACAAAATTGAGTTATTTGTAGTGAGGTAGATGGACCTAGAGTCTGTCATACAGAGTGAAGTAAGTCAGAAAGAGAAAAACAAATACCATATGCTAACATATATATATGGAATCTAAAAAAAAAAAAAATTGTTCTGAAGAACCTAGGGGCAGGACAGGAATAAATACACAGATGTAGAGAATGGACTTGAGGACTTGGGGAGTGGTAAGGGTAAGCTGGGACAAAGTGAGAGAGTGGCATGGACATATATACACTACTAAATGTAAAATAGCTAGTGGGAAGCAGCTGCATAGCACAGGGAGATCAGCTCAGTGCTTTGTGACCACCTAGAAGGGTGGGATAGGGAGGGTGGGAGGGAGACGCAAGAGGGAGGAGATATGAGGATATAGGTATATGTATAGGTGATTCACTTTGTTATAAAGCAGAAACTAACACACCATTGTAAAGCAATTATACTCCAATAAAGGTGTTAAAAATAATAATAATAAAAATTTTTGTGTGCATTAAAAAAATATATTTGTACCTTATTTATTTCAGCATTCTACTAAATTGAGATTCTCTATTGGTCATCTTAGCTCGTGTCTATTTGATAATGAATTTGTCTGCTGTGGAAGTTGATTGTCAAGTTCTCTTTGTAATTCTGGAATTTATTTTTTATTTATTTTGATCCAATGATATAAGAACGTATAAGTTGACTCTAAGTGATTTTTGTTTTTTGCAAATTTTTCCCTTTATGACAAACCACATCCTTAAAATAATTATTTCTATAAATATTTATAAGTATCAAGTACTGTAATTAAACTACTTATAAATATTTGGTATTTGCTGCACTAATTTTTCTTTTGATAATTTACTGACTTATTTGGACTTAATGCTGCCATCCTCTTGTCTTTTCTATTAAAATCTCTATTTTACTCTTTTTGTTCTCTTTACTACAATCCTTTAGATTATTTCAATAATCTTTAATTCTCATCTCTTCTTTTATTGTATTTTCATGTGTTAAATGGGTATTCTTGATATTAACCTGTATGCTTGACATAAAGCCTGTAATTAATCAGTATCTCAACTTTCCTTTCAAAAACTCAAGGTCCTTTAGAACATTTTAACCCTTACTATCTCCTTATAATTTCTAATTAATTATTTCCAATATTTTAGTTACTTCTAGTTTAAAAATAAGAAAAAATAACAATAACTACGTTTAATAACTACAATAATAATAACTAAGGGTTATTATTTTATTACTATGATTATTGTGTTTTCTTTCAGTTTGTTCTATTAATTCAAAATTTTAGGGTGCAAGTCTGTGGTGTACCAAGAATGGTACATTGGGTCCAATCAATGAAGGGGTGTTGTCTATAGAGAATTTGAAATAATATAAAAACAAAGATGTATCAGTCTACTTTTTATCACCACCAGTTATCAGTTGCAAGTATCATTGTACTTGAAATTCTAATCAATACTACTAATAAAAATATTCCTCCATGAAAAAAATCATATGGTGGTATAAGTTCTAAATAACTGTTGCAGTTAATGTTGAGTTTTCATTATTACACACACACACACAGACACACACACACACATATCTATGCTTAATTTAAGATATTTTTATTACTGAACATTATATTCCACATGGAAGTTAATTTGGAGAACTCCAAATTATATAGTGGACCTCCACTTACATGACCTCGGCTACATGCATTTGTTTAGAAAGTGAGCTCAAAGGTTTGGAATAATTTTCTTCTCTCTTTCAGTATAATTGGTTCTCTAGCCTTGTGGTACTTTATATATCTGAGTGTAAGCTATGTTTAAAACTAAATGAGGATAGTATAGTGGTTGTACAGATTCAGAAACAGAACTTAATTCAATTCTACGTTCTATGTAGAGCTCTCTCTGGGAACCTTGTAGAGCTTTCTCTGGGAAGTATTTCTTTGAGTGCTTTTCCCCTCTTATTCGAAAAAGAATTTAAAGGATTTAAATATTATGAATCCATTACTTTTTTATTTTATGCATTATTAAGTTTATTTTTATGGGATTGATTTCATATAGAAAGTTCAGTGAAAGAAATTTTCATTGTCTGCATTTCTTCCTTAGCCAGTATCGTTATCATGACATTTTATGACTATCATTGGGAATATTTATAGTATAGAAGAGGAGTCTGTTGAAAAAGAAAGAAAGGAAGGAAGGAAGGAAGGAAAGAAAGGAAGGAAGGAAGGAAGGAAGGAAGGAAGGAAGGAAGGAAGGAAGGAAGGAAGGAAAGAAGGAAGGAAGGAAGGAAGGAAGGAAGGAAGGAAGGAAGGAAGGAAGGAAGGAAGGGAGAGAGAGGGAGGGAGAGAAAGAAAAAAAGGAAGGAAGATACACTGTGTGTCAAATGTGCTAGATACAACACTGGTACTCGTGTTCCTGTTGGTTGTGTATGCTGGCTCTCTTTCAAGAAGTATTGTTTCCTCTTTGGGTCTGTAATTAGGAACTTTAAGCTTCCTTAAAGACAGTGTGGTGTCTTCTGCAGAAGCCACTGGTGCCCTGTGTTAGAGGTAAGTCTCCTAAGATTACAGCTTGTGTTTGCTAAACTCTAGCACCATTCCTTATGTAAATATATTGTCAGGGAGTATTGACACCTCATGAGTTTGGAAAACTTAGGCCTCATACCAGTATATGGTGTAAGCTTAGGACTTTCAAATCCTCATGGGGAATTTTTTTTAATATATATCTTCAAAGAGACTTGGGCAGAAACAGTTTTCTTATCACTTATCTTGACCAGTGTTTGGCATTTGTAGTCCTCTCTTCACAGAGGCTGTGTCCTTTTCACATGTACCTCCTCTTCAGGGGTCTTCCCTCCATGGGCCTAACTCATGAGAGCCCAAGGCTACTCTCCTGGCCCTGCAGAGGACACTGAATTTCCAGACTCTAGTTTCCATGGCTTTAATCTGGACCTCTCTCCTCCCTCAACCTCTTGTACCTGTCTGCTTACAGATTTACCACTCTGGTTGGCATTGATCTAGTTTTGTAATATCGTATCCAATGTTTTGTTGTGTTTGGAATAGGCAAATTCATATTACATCCTCTTATTATAACATGATGTGGAACTTCCAGAAGAAAATTTGTGCAACAGAATATTTTGTGGGGGGTGAAAAAAAGCAATTTACAAAAAGGCATATGCAGTGGCCTATGTGGTGTGTGCATGTGTGTGTGTGTTTGTGTGTGTGTGTTTTGGCAAGGCAGGAGAGGATATAAAACACAATCATACAAAAGTCCCTGAAGATATAATTATGTGGCATGCATATCTTTCTACTCTCTATAATTTCTATGATACATATATCACTTTTATGAAGAGAAAAAATAAACATGAAAACTACAGGAATATTTCTGTCTTTTTTTTTTTTAAAGGAATTCCTTTATTTTTATTTTTTGTTTATTTATTTATTTATTTATTTATTTATTTTTTGCTGTGTTGGGTCTTCATATCTGTGCAAGGGCTTTCTCTAGTTGCGGCAAGCGGGGACCACTCTTCATCGCGGTGCACGGGCCTCTCACTATCGCGGCCTCTCTTGTTGCAGAGCACAAGCTCCAGACGCGCAGGCTCAGTAGTTGTGGCTCACGGGCCTAGTTGCTGCGCGGCATGTGGGATCTTCCCAGACCAGGGCTCGAACCCATGTCCCCTGCATTGGCAGGCAGATTCTCAACGACTGCGCCACCAGGGAAGCCCCCTGTCTTTTGTTTTTGCTCACTATTTCAAGCTAATATGTCAACAGTGTTTTTGAAAGAAGAAATTTAATTTGTTCAGGTTTTTCTTACTGGTACAAATTAGAAAAGGAAGAATTATGGTGTGAGAATAGAGAAAACGTTAAACTATATACCTTGGTGGGAGTACTATAATTTTAAAATTCAGACTTAGGAAAGGTAAAAGGACTCTGTTTCTGCTGTTTCTGACGTTATGTAGGAAGCAGCTAAAATCCAGATGAGGGGAATGATGGAACAGGTCAGAAGGCCTCAGTAAATTCTGAGGTGTTTTACATGGAGCTAGTTTGGGTATGGCTAGAGTTATATCTACTGAGGAGATGATTTCTTCATTTGGTTGTAATTCATTGACTCTCCATTCTGTGTCAAGCAGCCTTCTAAGTATTATCGGTTTAGGAGTAAAAAACAAACAAGCAGGCAAAGGAAGTCCTGTGTCATGTAATTTAGCTTCCAGTGGGATTAGGGGAATGTCCATGGGAGCAAGTGGAGGACACCACATGCAGCGCAATGGGATTTTGGGGTGCCGCAAAGCAAGAGGTAGATGATGCTCTAGGACATGTACCTTCCTGGTGACACTGACCCTAAATTTGGCTCTGGAATGCAGAATGGCCTAGCTCCCCATAAATACTAGGAATACTGAGTAAAACAAAATGTTCTGGTGCAGCAATAATTTCTGTTTCTCTGATTCCTTAAGACCCACCACAATTAGACAAAGGTGCCAGCAGCTGAATGATGGCATTAAGCACTCTGCCAGCCAGGGGAAGACACACGTAGCTCTGCTGTGTGGGCTCCTGCTCCGTGTAGCAAAATGAACTGAAATTTAGCCCAATATTAAAATGAATATGTGCACATTACATACAAGAAAACATTAAACAAGCACTACTCTGCTGGGTGTAGGAACTAACCCACATCATCACAAAATGCCACATATATTAGAACATCCATTTTGCATCTAAACAGGAAGCTGTAGTAAGCTTCACTATACGTGGTATTTATTCCTTTACTTACCCATGCAATGAAAAATTGTATCCCTAATGCAGATTTAAAAACTTAGTAGATTCTTATGAATTTGCAAAGAAAGTGTAAATAGTGCCTCATTTTTTAAATTTGCAAAAGGATATAATAATGCTTACTTCATAGAAACATGATAAGGATTAGAATGAGAAAATGTAGGTTTTATTAGTATTATAATTTTCAGTATCACTAAGGATATTCCAATTTCTTAAAAATATATATGTCCTTAAAATATAACTAACATGTTAACTCTTCACTATATCTCAATATAGTGTATATAATTTAGGTCAGAATGAATTTCACAAGGAACTATCCAGAAGACTTAAACTCGTTTTCTACCATACCACAAATGTGTCTCCCATGTACTTATCCTTATGTATCTTTTGTGTCACATCCCTGATTCAAAACCAAAACCGAAGAACAAAAATCCACCTTCTGCAGCCCGTTACTTCAATGATATGTAAAGTGATTTAGTGATTTTTGTTAACAGATCCAAGTAGACTCCAGTAAGATGTGTTGACATTCACATTCCAGCCAGATTTACAACTTTTCAATAAATGCAAAAATTTCTATGGTCTATTTCAATTCTCCAGATGGATTAAAAAATTATTCCTGTAAAAAGTGTTATTGAAATATATTTGAAACTCCCTAATGCCATTAATATAATCTAACGTACCACAAATAAGAGCTAGGCTCCTTTAATAAAAATGTAAGTACTCTGGACAGTTACTCTAGCAATAATCCTAGCAAGAAAGATATTTAATTATATTAACAAAGGGCATTCATTTTTCCTGTTCCCCCTTTTTTAGACAGCGTCACCATTTTGTTCACGAAAGTTGTTCGTTTCGTCTCGCCCTGCCTTGGAAATCATTATTTTTAACTGCTATAGGTCAGCTTGGCGGGATCTACTCAGCTATTTTTATGTTCTGGTTTCTCTTTCATAGCCTAGAGAACTGACCTTTATTGAATTTTAATTTTAGCTAAAACTTTTAATGCTTTTCATGGCTCAAAAAACGAATTCAGTTAAGTGAACAAGTCAGAACAGCAGTTTTTATTGCAGTTTTCTATTTTTCAAAGCCATCAGAGAAAATAAACCACCATCTGGGAGCTATATGATGCTCATTCTGAGTCTGTGTATTCTAACTTGAAAATGCCAGATCCCTTTCTGTCCATTCAATGTCTTCTGTCAGGGCCCTGAGTGGTCAGCATGTGCCAATGAGGTATTGTGATGCCGAAAAGTGGGTTTTTTTTTACTGAGAAGGATATTATCTTACACATACAAAGCCCTGTGTGTTTGTTTATTTATTTATTTACATTTTGTAATCATGGTTGTTTTCAAACATCATATAAATGTATAAAAGCCAAAGGCTCCATCAAGGGCAAATGCACCATTTTTTTTTTTCCTGGGTTTCTACTCCACCGCTGCTCCAGAAGGAAAAAAGGCTTCCAGGATAAGTTATACAGTAGAGGACTTTCTGAGGGGTGTTTGCATGCTTATCCTCAGCTTAGTTTTGCCTAAATACCAGGTCATCCTTGTATAAATGGAATCTGTCAGCAACTGAATGATGCAGGTGCCAGTGAGAATATTCACACCCCCTCCCAAGCACATGCGCAGACTGGATGGATCTCAAGGCAGAGAATCCTGAAAGGCTATGTCGAACGTTTCATTCACAGCGAAGTTTAAATTCCCACTATGAGCCCCAAGACTAAGAAAGCAGACAGCTGATAAGTAATAAAGGTAAGATTGCCTCTAAGAAAACTATTTCTGGGCCTGATATTTGAACTGCTGACACTGATGAAGTCCAGGGGGAGAAAAGATTACGCGTGCATCGTCTTTCTAACAAAAGTGTTAGTGTTTTAGTGTTTAAATCCTCAGGAAGAAATGACTGCTTTTTTTCTTTTTCAATATTTCCACACACAAGTTTTTCCACAGGGATTATTTGGACAAAAATCACATACCATGGTCAAATCTTGAGGAAATCTTCCTTAATATTGTCCCTCTCTTGGAGAGTAGCTCTGTGCATTATCACATTACATTCTGAAAGAAGCTTGTTGTCACATCTATCTCCTTAACTTTAAGAGGCATTTCCTAAACTTAATTATCCACTGAACACTATTTTCCAGGAAATCCTATTAACATTCTATGAAATGTATTCTGGCGCTTGCATTCCAGCGATAAAATTAAGGAGATGGACTGAATGGCATGTAAGGACACACCCAGCTCAAAATTTCCGGACCTCCACTCTGCAAATGTATATTCCTCTACCCCTTTCCACTGCTCACCAGTTTATCATCCAAGGGCAGAAGCTCCTCTACTTAAGACCCCTATCCCTTCTGCTTTAATGCAAAGCCATTCCTCTTTTCTAGCTCCTCCTTGAACCTTCTTTCTGAGCCACTCCTGAGGCAGCACCCTTACCAGGAGTAACCCTTTAATTAGTTAGAAGACCACTAATGTCACCTGTCAGAGTTCTCTAAATATTAGTTCTTCCATTGTCCCACCTTGGTATACTAATTGTCCTGTTATAGATACAGAGCCTATGGATTTGAATATTATAATAAAAAGGACTGAGAGTTGAAGATGTAATAAATTTGTGATTTTTAGAAGTCAAGGAAATGATCTGAGTACTAAATAACCTTCCCAAATCATAACTGTTTCAAACTATAGATTCTTCTTCATTTTTTCTTCCTCAACCTCTGACCTCACCCACGTGGTGGTCCAGCTTTACTGAGCTTCCATTCACCCCTCCCAGCATTGTCAACCACTAAGAAAAAGTCACCCACCAGCAACACCATAGTTCATAAAGCTCAGGTAATAGAGATGGAGGGCAATGTGAGGTGGGCCCTGATGTACAATAAGGAAACTTGGACCCATGTTACTACTCACTAAATAGTCCCAAGGTTTCTAAGTTTCTTGTAGTTTATTAGTTGCATATGACTAATTCTGGCCCATCCATGTGATTAAAACTGATGCATGCCGTTTGGGAGCCAGGGCGGCAACACCTCATGCACAAATCTCCAGTATCTCTCCTTCTTTGCTGCTATGGGGGGCTGATTTTTAGGTATAGGGAAAAAGTAGTTTCCAGTGCCCATTTCTAAAATGTGCCTTCATCTATTCTCAACAGACCCATTACACATTCATAAAGCCCTGTATTAAGGAATCCTCAAGATTGTATTAAAGATTCCTCACCTTAAAGGCCCCTCCTGACTATTAAAGTCAACACTTTACTACCTAGATTGGCTCAAATGAGGGAAGCAACACCCCCCCTCTCTTAAATAATTCAGTCACAGGAAGCCTTATTTCAGGCATTTTATCTTTCAATAGAATGACACAAGTAGAAATGGAATCCTGAAATACATGTTCTGATTTCTCAATAGGAAAATTTGCTAAAGCTATTTCTAATTCCCTTATGATTTTACTTACTATAGCCATATTCTAATATACTCTTCCCCAAAAAAGATAGAAAAAGCCAAAAATATATTTTATCTATGTTGTAGTTAATAATGATATAAAAAATAAATTATGATTTTATTCCATCTTCCACTATTAAATACTTTAAGTAAATTTGTTCTATATAGAAAATGTAAAAAAATTTTAAAACAATACAGAACACATTAGCTTAGGTTTGCCATGCTACTATCATGACTCAGCTCTTAAGGGAAAAAAAAAATCCCTTGACCCCTATTTTGACAAGAGCAAGTAGAGTGTAGGTGAACACAAAGGGGGGTAGAAAAGACATATAAATAACAATCTTTCAAAATTCTATTCACGAATATTGTTTTTTGTTGTTGCAATTGCACAATGAAATATGAAAGTTCAATTTCCTCTTCATTTCCTTTTAATAAAACTTCTGTTCATTTCATTTTTGAGAGAAGATTGAATCTAAATTACTTTGACTTCTCTTGGCCTAACTTTGGCGAATGCTACCAGACATGAAAACAGAGGCCTTTTTAAGCATCACCCATGGAATAAAGAGGCACAGCCTCCATCGCTGTGTACAGCTCTGGATCTTCCTCTCCTGCATTAGCAGTGAGTGCCAACTGCACATTATATTGTAATCCTTGCTCCATCTCTTAACCAGGCCATCTGCAGAAAGAGAAAATCTACAAAGGGACCCCTGTTGGGTTTTTCTTATCCATCCCATAGCAAACTTATTTCCTAATGGTAGGAGAAAATAGGGTCCTTTTTGGTGAGGTAACATTTGAACTTCCATATGATATGAAAAATGTTTTTGACAAACATCCATGTTATGGGTTGAGTTTTGTCCCTCAGAAGTCATATGTTTAAATCCCTATCCCAGTACCTCAGACCACAACCTTATTTAGAAATAGGATTGCAAATGTAATTAGTTAAGGCGGTTTCATAATGGGATAAGGTGAGCCCCTAGTCCAATATGATCGGTGTCATTATAAAAGGAGAAATTTGAAGACAGTGACACATACACTAGGAAAGTATTATGTGAAAATTGGAGTTATGCTGTCATAAGTTAAGGAGCTACCAGACACTAGGAAAGAGTCTTTGAACAGATCCCTACCTTGTATTTGCAGAGGGATCATGGTCCCGCCAACACCTTGATCTTAGAGCTCTAGACACTAGAACAGTGAGACAAAATAATGTCATTGTTTAAGCCACTCTGTTTGTGGCACTTTGTTACAGTAGCCCTAGCAAACTAAGACAACCCAGAATACCACAAACAACCCATCAACTTTCCATGGTATCTTATTGCCTAAGAAAAACAAAAGAACAAGTTCTTTGGCGTGGCTTTGAAAGGGCTCTTGTTACCTGGCCTCTGTGTACTTGTTCAGCCTAACACTTCTTCCACATGGTTTAACCTTTAAAATATCAATCCTTGTTCTCCTAAAAGTGTTTCCTTCTTCTACCTCAGGCCTTTGAATATGGAATTACCTCTAAAATGGTGGGTAATATATGGTCTAACCGTCATATAATTTTTTACTCTATTCCAGCAATGGTATATTCAAGGGAGTGAACTAATGATGGGCTATGTTTTCATAATTAATTAAGGACAATAATAAAAATATGAAGGTATATTCAGTGAAAAAATATTGTAGTGAACGGACTGGAGGTCTCAATAAGATCAAAGAACTTTTAAATGAGGGGTAATAGAATAGTGAGATAGAAAGATGGTTAGAGGAGAGTGCTGTACTTGAAATCAAGATTTTGCAAATGATGCAGTTATTAGTGATATCTCAGATAAGACCATGGGAATGTGTCCCTGAGGTGGGAAATAGTAGGCTAATATAAGAATGAGTTCAGGGACTAATGAGATCAGGGTGTTGAATATATAGTTTATGTGGATGTTGAATTTTCTAAGAATAATAAGGAACAGTGGTGAGTAGTGTATAGGAATCTGATGGTTATAATCTTCAGCGAATGAGAAGTGACCAAAAAGCTAATGAAGGGGCAGTGAGTAGAACGATCTGATCTTATGTGTTTCAAAAAAACTCAGGTTATAGGGTAGGAAGGAAAGCAAATGGTCTAGATTAGCAAAGAAAAACAAGGAGTCCCATAAAGTCCATATGGGAATCATGGGGTGGAAGAAAAATGAAATAGGTTCAGACTCCAAATACCACATAACAACAGACAGAACGAGATTACAAAACCAAAATTGATAGATAAGATTTACAACAAAACCAGGTGACAAAGTATGACCACAAACACTAAAATTCAAGTGAGTGGGGAAAACCAACGGCTGCAACACCTGCATGACATCTGGTTTGGGCAAAGGAAGGAGGAACCCAGAGGCAACACTGACCAAAAATAGCCAATAGATGTTCACTGGAGAACAGCACCTGAAACTGGGAGACACTTTGATTTTTCTAATAGTAGGACTTCCGCCTAAGAAAGTTTAAAGGGGCCCAAGGGGTGCGAGCAGTCTATCCCCTGTGAGCTTCCAAACCTGACCTCCCAGGCTCCTTGCTTAGAGCCATACACTCATTTTTTATTCAATCTATTCTATTCTATTCACACCACAACTTCTCATACATTGTCCGCTCTTCAACCTTGCAAAAGACCACCCAGAACCTCGGAACCCAATCCTCTTTCTCTATGCTCTTTTTTTTCCCCCCATCCAGATCTATTTTAACTTTGACATTTTCTGTGATTAGATTGATTTGGAAGAGAAAGTTTTGTACACTGGGGAATGGAATTTAAGCAATGCCTCCAAGTTTAATTGCATTTTGCTTACTAAAAGGAAAACAGACCAAAGCCAGTAAACACTAAGGAAAGAACAAATCACTATCAAAGGATGCATATCAGATGGGAATCAATTCAGAGCTTGTTGCTGGTGTCAAATTATCAATAAGATTTATCCTTAGGGACAGGAGGAAAGCTGATCCACAGTAGGAATAATGAGGGAGAAATCCCCAAAACATCATGCGTTCTGATTTTTGGGAAAGCTTTCAGCAAATGAGATATTCCCCTGGATGGCAGGGATCTTTTAAAACCAACCTTAATGGATGTCCTTGTACTTATACATACGTCTGTCTTTCTATCTGTTTATCTGTCTATTAGCAGCCTGGCATGGTAGGAAGGGCACAGACTATGACATAACACAGATTGGGATTTAGAAACTGACTCTAACACTTCCTGGCTTTGGGCAAGTTACTTATTATCGTGAGTCACAGTTTCCTTAACTTAAAATAGCACCAATAACATATATGGATTGCCATGAGGATCAAATTAGAGAATACAGATAGAGTGCTTTCCTATGTTTCAGCAATCCATAAATACTAGCTATTAGTAATATTATTAGATAAGCTGTTGTAGTGTATGCATTTGTTACAATGATGGTGTTTTTCAAATCATATTTTATCCTTATGTTCTGACTTGCATGAGGGTCCTCATAGAGAAGATGGGATAAAAGAATAATTAAGATCAAAAATATTTCAGGAAACTTGAGAACAAGGCCCCTGTGGCTTTGGTCCTTGACCCACCATCACCGGCTTCAGGACTTGGTGCCTGCCTCAGACATTTGCTGTAATTAGTACTGAAAGCATCCCTGGGGGCTTGAAAGGAGGCTTCTTCCCCTGAATCCACATTTCCTGTGTGGCTGGATTCCATGGGTTTAGGCCACTGGCCAAAGAAGGCAGATCTGGAGGGGCACATGCTTTTCTCAGGATGAAGTGAACAGATAAAAAGGAGAGGAAGGGAGTGTCAAAGGACGTCCTAATGAGATCTCTCCTAGTTGTGAGACCTCTGGGCTGAGGAATTAGTGTGCAGATCATTTGCTAATGAGCACGACCACAGCCATAGAAGAACCTTTAAATGCACTAAGAAATGTGGAAAAATTCTACTGACTGCCTTCCTAAACTGGGTGTGCTGAGAAATAAGATGATCCATTTAAAAATGCAAGTCCTAAAAAAGGCAATGGTAATAAGCACAAATTCTAGTAGACATGTATTATTAATAAACACTGTGAGATTGCACCCTTCATATGTGCCAGTGGGTTTAAGGGAGATAGCTCTTACTCAGAATCCATGATGGCAGCAGTCCAACTCAGGTCTAATTGCCTCTTTCTTTGCCCCACCCCCAGAAGTCTAACAATGAGGAGCTTTCTCCTTAATTCATGGGAGCTCAGTAAACACTTCCTGGTACTGAGGACTCATATTTTGCTCCCTCCCTCCACCTTCCTCCTGTTTTTCATTTCTTCCTTCTTTTGAATTACGTACAACCTGTAGGCAACAAACACATAGTGTGGGTATGGCATTCTTACTTTTAGGTAGTGCATGATTGGAAGCATTAAAAAGTACTGAGTAGATCTCTAAAAGCTTGTCCTGATATTGACTAATTTCTTATTAGAATTAGATATCTTGGCATCTTATTTCTAATTACTCTTTTATTAAACACACACACACACACACACACACACTCCTACACTTTGACCTTTTCCGCTCAACCTCTTTGGGAAAAGGGAAGGCATTTTTCATGGTTCCCCAAGGGCTTACAAGTTTATCAGCAAACCATGCATATTCAATCACACTCCCCTAATGAACTGCTGCTGTCAATTTAGTTCTCATAAAAACACAAGTGAGGCAACATAGAGAGTGGTGATTCCTGAGCCCAGGTCTGTGATACCCCAGGGTGTCTCCAGTTATTTCCAGGTGGGGCTTGAGGGTCTCATGAAATTCTCTGACAAAACTAATTTTAATCCACTTCAGTTTGCAAAATTGTAGGCCATGCAGCACTTTGATTAAGAAGGACATTTCAGAAAATCAAGTGAGTCACTGTAGGGTATTGTAAATGGGAAAACAAATAAAAATCTTTGGTATAAAAATTCATAACCAGTTACATTTTTCCTTCTTTTGTCCACATAGCCAGTGGCAGCTCCTATTGTGATCCCAATATTTGGGTAGATGCTAAGGTGCTAAGGAGAAGAAAATAGAGAATCTAATATTTATTGAGACTTTGCGATGTGCATATCATTGTAAGAGAAGTTTTTGCATAATGCATTTCATATCATGCCTACAACATCCTTATGAGGTAGAACCAATATGGACTATTTTACAAGGAAACTGAGGGCTTAGAGGCACTAAATAATTAGCCCAAAGTCCAAAACTGATAAAGCATGGAGCTGGAAGCTGAATTTAGATCTTTCTAATTCCAAAGCTTATATTTTTCTTATTAATATGTTTTCATAATTAGGGCATGAGAACACAGAAAGAGGGTATGGTCTGGCTGGGAAGAAAAACCACTTGAGAACTCAAGGATAATTCATTAGACGTAGACAATATAGGAGTGTCAAATTTTATGGTAAAGAAATAAAATCAGGTGAGATATCAATGTGGGCTAGGGGAAGTAAAGGGTTTTATGAACCAGCATGCTTAAGACCCTAAAAGTGGGTGAAATTGGAAGACATGGAGAAGAGCAGAAATAGGATTTTAAGTAAAAAAAAGGTAGGAGAATTTAGTTGGATGTGAGAAAGGTCACCATGGTCACAAGAAGATTTGATTGCCCAGAGTGGCCAGTTTGGGTAGGGCAATAGTGGGGAATCCGTTTGGTTAAGCAGTGTATGGCTAGATTCAATGAGAACTGTTACACTCTGGCAGACAGCTGCTCCTTGCCTTATCTAGTATTAAAAAAAAAAAAAAAAAATTATTAACTACCTACTCTGTGTTAAGCACAGGAGGAGACCAGTCAAGAGCTCTGCACTAGTTGGAAGTTAATTGTCTAGGGACTAGTTCTAGCACCATCACATATTTGTGACTGGACAAATTACTGAGCCTCACTTAATTCAAAATGTCCTCATACCCTGAAATGAAACCATAACACAATACCTGTATGATTGCTAAAATTGACAGATTTCCAGACATTTGAATTCAACTATTTGACAGCTTCACTTAGATGTCTAATTAAACAATTTAAACCTAATATGCCTAAATAGAACTCTTGATTTTACCACTTCATAAGACAAAACAATGCAAGACATGAAACAAAACTTGACTTTTTTTTTTTTTTTTTTTGCCTTGCACTGCTGTCTTGGCCACATATCTTTGATTTCTTCTTCCAATCTTGACTATTTCTGACCAATTCTCCAAAACATAGCCAAAGTGCTTCTTAAGAAAGTCTTGTCACCATCTAAGTCTTCAGTGTCTTTCCATCACTCTTAGAATGGAATCTAAATCTTGTTTCCTTGGGCTTAAGGCCTTAAATGGTTTTCTCTCAATCTTCAATGTCATTTATCAACCAACTTCTTTTTTCTCTCCATGTTCCAGCCACACTGGCCTTGTCGAAGTCATTCCTGCCATCCCATGGTCTCTGCACCAGTTGTTCTCCCTACCTAAAATGTTCATCTTTATATGTTTGGTACAGATTTTGCCTAGAATGTTCTTCTCACTGATCTTTGCATGTTTGTCACTTCCTTACCATTCAGGTATTAACTCAAATGTCAACTCTTCAGAAAAGCCTTAGTGGCACTCATTCTAAAGGGAACACCCAGTTGTGGCCTGTCAAATCATTACCTTCTTTTCACTGCATTGTACTTATCCTTAAGATTTTTCTTAGATATTTTTCAGATCATTTTTATGTTTCTTTTCTCTCTGACTCCACTAGCATGAAGCTTCAAGAGAGCCAAGAGACCTTCCCTCCTTGTTCACTATTTTATCCCTGCACATGGCAGTGTATCTGGCACTTAGGATGGCTCCATAGATATTTGCTGTGTTAATAAAATGGTCAGCCAATGTTTGGCAGGGTTTGACATGAAGAAAGTCACTTTAGTGGGAAAGTGGACATGATATGAAGTCTTATTTGAGTAAGGACTGACTTGAATTTGAGTGGCTATACCAGAAAGAGGGAATGAGGGACAGCTGGAATGGAGCATAAAAGGAGAAATTGAAGAGGAATACATAGGGAAATTTGAAAACATTTGGTGACTGATTGCTATTAAAGGTTTGAAGTATATAAAGCTTTCTGCTTCCTAACCTGAAAGGTCATGTAAAGTATGGAAACCATGAAGTGAAGAGAGTCCTTTGGCAGGAGTATGGAAAGTGATGCCCTTAGAAAGGATGTGGTACATTCAGGGAAAGATATCCAGTAGGCAATGTATTGACCTAACACGTTAGCAAAACCATGAAACTTCACATACTGATTTTGGCAAATGTGGTAGATAGAACTATTGTTGAGAAATAGTCACCACCTCTCCATTCTGTGTAGGGAATGGACTTCTCTGCCCCTTAATTTTGAGCCCACTCATGAGCCTTTTTAAGATAACATTAGGATGCAAGGAGTCTTGGAATGTGCTTGAAGGGTAGGGCTTTGTCTCCTATGTTTCTGCTGTGAGAATCTTAGCTGCTGTTCTGAAAGGAGGTTGAGAGACACATGAGAAAAATCTGGATTCAACCTGTAGCCCAAAGCCAAGCCCCGATGAGACTAGTCTAGGTCAACTGAACCCCAGCCAGTGTGAGGTCATGTGACAAAAATGTGTTGTAATTATTGTTTTAAGACACTGAGTGGTTTGTGAGTTTTGGAGTAGTTTGGAGTGGTTTGTCAATTTGTGACTGATAGAGAATTTTCAGAAAAGTCAAATTGAAACTGTTAAAAAAATTAAACTTGCTGAATGAGTGAATATAGAAAATTACAAGTGGATAGGTAATAAATTATGTTATCCAATATAACTCCTTCTCTCTCTAATAACATTACTTCAGTTCATTTGCTCATTCATTCAGATATTCAGAAATACATATTGAGTGATATGGTCATTTATGTGCCAGGATTATAGCAGAAAACAAGATAAAATGTATATTACAACCTTGATATCCAAAGTTTCTAAGGAACTTTTCTGTAAACTCTTCCAAAATGTATAACTATCTCCTCAGACTGTCTTCCATACTCCAGATATATATTTCAAGATGTCAGCATGACCTCTTAGTCCCCAAGGTATATTAAACTCAACATATCCAAATACTAGTTTCTTAACTTTCTCACCTTTCAACCAACAATCTTCTCCTCTTCCTGTCTTTCCCATCTGTAAATCTGTCATCAATTCACTCAAGCCAGGAAATCTGGAATGATTTCTTCCTTCTTTTCCTCTTCCATTCCCAATCAACCTTCTCCCACCATCACGTCTATCTCCTAAATGTCTTGCCGGGCAATGCTTTCTTCTCTATCACATGCTGTCACTACTCTTAGGAAAGTCTTTAATTCCATTACAGTGGTCATTCTTTTGTGAGAAATAAATAATAGAAAAAATATGTAAGGGGCTTATACAGTTTCCAATACAAATATATCATTAGTTTGTCTCTGGCTAGAAAATTTATATTCATCTGCTGAAGGCCGGCAGAAATGCCATCTCTATATTGAGAATGAGTCTAGCAAGGCATTTGAGATGGTGAGTACTCAAGTCTAAGGAAAAGTGGAAATATGTCTCCCAGCAGTTTATCCTATGAGCCAAAAAAGGGGGAGAGGGAAGGAGAGACTCAAACAAAATACTTAGACACAGACCAGTTCTCATTTCAAACTTTAATGAATAACTCAGAAATTAGAACATTACATTTATTTTTTCTTAATTCCAACCAAATATTTTAAAAAGAATCACCTGACAGACTAGTTTATTTGAAAAGAGAAACACCAGACCTTCAGAACCTCAATTTCCCTTATTAAAATAAATGAGTTTGGCTTTGTTTGTGCTTAATCTTGGCTGGAAATTTACATTACCCAATCGGGAGTTAACAAGCCCCGCAGGGGAAATCAAGTGTCACATTAGAAATTCCACAGGAAATCCACCAATAAATCAGAGCAGGCAAGGCTGTATATATGGAGACTTCTAGCCCTTCTCAAGTCTATTAAAAACCTTTAAATCCTGCTTTAGACAAAACATAAAGGAGGGTTGGGAGCTCTGTCATTCCTGAGAGGCCCTTCAATTTCTACATACTAATATTTAATCATTGAAAATGTCTATTTATCCAAAATTAAGTCATTTAGTCTTGGTATATATAACACATTAATTTTATATAAACTCTTATTCTGACATGAAGTGGTTTACATAAGAGGGAAGTAAAATCCTCTGGAGCTGAGTACAGAACATTCCTCTTTTACCCATCCTTTATCAAAAGAGAGTTGTGATGATGGTTTAAAATGGCATTTGGAAAGCAGCTCTTGATGGCATCTTTCCCACCTCTCTGCCAACACACCTATGAAGACACAAACAGAGGTGAGAAATCACTTCTCTGAAAAGTGGGCATGACTGTCAATTTTACTACAAGAATTTGAGAGAAATTTCTGTTCTTGAGGTGAATTTACCTCAACTCTGAAGGCAAGAGATGGAAAAAGCATGAGAACTAGAGTATGCTTGTTTCCCCAGAAAGTAAGTAGGACAACAGCTATTTGCTCCCCCCACTCTTTGGTCCTTATTTCACAAGTTCATATTCTGTAATATATTGATATTGGACTAGCTGTAACCCACCTCAACCCCAACATTGAATGCCAATTTGTCATCATTCGGTTCTGTGTGTATGATTTCCCAAATGCTGCTACATTTAATCTCCCTCCCCCATAGAAATTTCCCTTTTTAACATCCTAGTGTGAAATTCCAAGAAGACAATTGGGCAGGAAGTAAAAGAAAATGGCTGGCAATTGCACTCCTGGAGATAGAAACAATTCGTAATTAGTAAAAGCTGTGTCAGGGTCTTGGTGAAAAGAGCTCTTGCAGCAGCTTATCCAGCTATAATGTCCATCCCCTTCAACCAGTCAGAGCATTGGAGAACCAGGCACTGGAGATAGGAAATAATCACTTCTTGTACAACAAAGTTAAACCCTGCAACAGGCAGAGAGTCCCACTGACTTTGAAAGAGAGGCTGAGCAGCACCCAAGTGAATAATGAGATCAAAATAAATACACATACTCTGTTTACTGTCAAGGGTCAAAAACAAAAAAACGAACAAACATAAAACATTCTGGGGCATCTGCACAGATATACAAGAATGAAGAAAACAGAATGGTATCCTGAAGAACAAATGCGAGGATGAACAGGACTTCCCTTTATAAAATAACTTACTAGAACAAATAGAGTATATCTATTATGTGTACATTTACACTGAGAACAGCAATGGACAGGAATAGACAGCCTCACTCATATGATTTTAAAATGATACTTCTTAGCCCCTTGACCATTTTTACAAATGACTTAGAGCATATTAAAGTATCCTATGTTTTGTGGCAAGGAATACAAAATGAGGCTATCTTAATTCTCCGTAGTAATGGAAGTTATCTGTACTGAGACTTAGAAGGTCAGAACAAATGTGACCTTGCTTCCTTTCCTAAAATTCTGAAGTTACTGCACAATTGTGTGATTCCCAGTCTTCTACCTTCTTTCCACTAATAATGTTACTTTAATTTTCATCTTCAAAGTTCTCAAATTGGAAACTAAACTACACAGACTTGACTTGGCTGCTACATAAGTAAATCCCTCATTTTGGGCTGGTCCATTAACTTCTCTGTCTCTGTATCCACCATCAACTTTAAAAGGAAGTGATGAGAATTAATCGGTAGTTTTAACCTGTAATCTATGGAATTGAGGGGCTTCTAGGGTTGGATTTGGGAGACAGATTGGATTGGGCAGGTCTCCAATCCCCATTCTTCCTTCAAACATGGCACTTTGGTATTCATCTGTTTTACATTGTGGTCGTCTGCATGCGAATGTCTTGAACTAGTCAGAGCTCTCTAGAGAAATAGAAACAAGAGGATATATACATGAAGAGATTTATTACAAGAAATCAGATCACATAATTATGGAGGCCTAGAAGTCCCACAATCTGCTGTTTACAAACTGGAGACCCAGGAAAGCCAGTGGTGTAATTCAATCCAAGTCTGAAGGCCTGAGAACCAGGAGCACCACAGGCAGGAAAGATGGATGTCCTAGCTCAAGCAGTCAGGCAGGAAAAAATTAACTCTTCCTTCCTCCAACTTTCTGTTCCATTCAGGCCCTCAAGGGATTGGATTATGCCCACCCACATTGGGATAGAAAAATGCTTTACTAAATCTACCACTTCAAATGCTAATCTCATTCAAGAAAAAATGACCATGCCATTGACTATATTCAAGAGTAAAATATATCAATTCTGAGTCAACTCTTATAGTTTGATTCCTTTCAGTATATTCTCCATATTTACAATAAAAGATAGGAATAGTTTGCTGGAACATATCTAAGCTACCAGTGTCAAAGATGTAATCCAGGTCAAATTCCTGATAGAGCCTTGGTGATGATATATTAAATTCTTATTCCTTTTTCCTAATTTCAGAATTTCAAATGTACTAAAATGAATATGCTGAAAATGAAGAATACTGATAAAGAGTTTTTTTGTTGTTTATTTGTTTCTCATGCTAGTTATGCAGGAAATGTTCCTTGTCTTAGACTTGACAGAATAAAGTATGGAAAATCCACTTCTAATTCTCTGACTTACAAAAATATTTTAATAAGAAGATTAACGGGAAAAATCAACTGTTGAACAATTTTCTCATCTAGTGTTTTATTCAAACCAATGGAATTCAAGGACTTTAGGCTTTTCTATTTTTATCATAAATTTTACTTTAAGGTCTGTATATAGCTGATTAGGAAATGTAGAGTGCAGTTCAAAAGAAATACAGCAGCAGCAAGGGTCTATCAAAAGATCTCCTTGAGATGTATTACCTAAAGCTCTATCTAGACCACGCATATATTTTTGGAGGGAAATTGATTTTGTTTTCTCTTCACTGCAGCAGTAAATAATTTTATAGCTTGGAAACAATTCCTATGCAAACTCTTCAGTATATATTTAAAAAGAATAGATTTTGCCTCTTACAGAGATATGATGTCACTCACACAACTGTAATACTATATCTTCAATTAAAATAAAAGCCTCTGTAAGCCATTTGGGATGATAAATATATTATAATGGAATTTTATACTGAGAGGTGCTATATAACTAAAATAGAAAGCAAAATAAGAGAATAGACAATACTGTGTGATCAAATTGCATCCATCCATCCATCCATCCATCAAACATTTATTGTTATCATATCTAATCTGTGTCCAGCCTTGTGCTGACTGATGAAGGTACAAACATTAATTCTACATGATTCCTCAAAGAGGTCATGAGATCATAAGTGTGAGTGGGCATGAATAACATGCACTCACAGTATAATACATGATACATAAGTGATGCATAGAAATATACATATGTTGAAGTGTGGATGACTAGGGCAGTCTGAGCTGGCAAGCAGACTGCGTAAAGTTGCTAAAATGAGAAGCAAAATAGTATTGAATATAAGAAATGGGCTTTGGCTTAAGACAGATCCACATTATAAAATCTCATTTTGGCCACTTGCCAGTTGTGTGACATTGGGCAGATTCTTAACATCTCACAATTTTAGATATGACATATCTGATGTTAAAATGGGGAGAAATTTCCACTCAAAAATTTTATGAGGATAAAAAGATACAAGAATGATTATGAATTTTGTCAGGATACAGATATTCCTTTCTCTCCTTTATAAATTTACCAGTTGAAGAGGAGGCATGAGTGAGTATAAATGCATCAAGGTGTGAATTAAAGGATGCAAGAGGATCAAGGGTCAGCTGGATGTTCCCTGTACTCAATGAATATGTTTTCTAGGTGCAATTAGCCAACAGAGGGGAGTGGGGTGCTGATCAGAGAAGGGAGCTAGGGCTGAATTTTGCAGGACCTTATGTGCCATGTTGAGCTTTTATATTATGTCCATTAATCTACTTTAAATATAGTAATAAGATGGCATATACATTATGAAAAAAATTCAGAATTATTTCTATGTACCAAATATTTTCTGAATACCAATATTAAAAATCAATATTCTTTGTATCAGAATATATATCAAATTACTTCCAACTAAATTAAATTATTAAATGTAAAATTCAAAAAGACATTTTAAATATAAGAAGAAAGCATAAGTAACTAATAACTCATGGAGGGGTAGGATTCTTCTACCCACTAAGCAACAAAATAACAGAAGAAAGGACTGAGAGATTTGACTCCAGAAAATTGAAACATTCTCAAATATTGAAAAAATTAAAATTAACTCAAAGACAAATTTAGTTGAAAAATTATAGATCCACATGTATTAATATCACTAAAGAACTGTTTTCTTTTTTAAAATTGGGCTATAGTTGCTTTACAATGTTGTGTTAGTTTCTGCTATACAACGAAGTTGTTGAATACAGTTGAATCAGCTGTAGGTATACATATGGTCACCTACTCTATGACAAAGGAGGCAAGAATATACAGTGGAGAGAAGACAGCCTCTTCAATAAGTGATGCTGGGAAAACTGGACAGCTACATGTAAAAGAATGAAATTGGAACACTCCCTAACACCATACACAAAAAATAAACTCAAAATGGATTAAAGACCTAAATGTAAGACCAGACACTATAAAACTCTTAGAGGAAAACATAGGAAGAACACTCTTTGACATAAATCACAGCAAGATCTTTTTTGACCCACCTCCTAGAGTAATGAAAATAAAAACAAAAATAAAAATGGGACCTAATGAAACTTCAAAGCTTTTGCACAGCAAAGAAAACCATAAACAAGATGAAAAGACAACCCTCAGAATGGGAGAAAATATTTGCAGATGAAGCAACTGACAAGGGATTAATCTCCAAAATATACAAAAGCTCATGCAGCTCAATATCCAAAAACAAATAACCCAATCCAAAAATGGGCAGAAAACCTAAATAGACATTTCTCCAAAGAAGACATACAGCTGGCCAAGAGGCACATGAAAAGATGCTTAACATCACTAATTATTAGAGAAATGCAGATCAAAACTATAATGAGTTATCACCTCACACCAGTCAGAATGGCCATCATCAAAAAATCTACAAACAATAAATGCTGGAGAGGGTGTGGAGAAAAGGGAACCCTCTTGCACTGTTGGTGGGAATGTAAATTGATACAGCCACTATGGGGAACAGTATGGAGGTTCCTTAAAAAACTAAAAATAGGAACTGTTTTCTTAACCTATCTAGATTGTGCATGTATTCAGCCAGCATTGTGCCTGTCTTCAAATTTGTATTAAATGTAAAAAGGAAGATCACTAATGTCTTTCCTAGTAATTCAAAGTCATGAGGAGCCATTGAGAAACTCTTAGTTTTTTAGACTGAATGATGCCAATGTTTGCATGAAAAAAAGCACAGAAATAAATAATCAATGAATTTCTCTGATAATATTTGGTAGGGTAGAGTGAGATGTTACATATTTGTCAAAATATATTGCTACAATTTCAGGGTTCTAATTAAAAGCAAGTATTCTACTTACTTTCTTCCTTGGTTAATTTTGAAGCATATCAATGGTGCTTATACAAAAATTTTTTAAAGACATATTGGAATTAATGATCCAGCATCAACTACCATTTATTGAGCACTGACTTTGTACCTAAAACTGTGTAAGGTTTTGATTTGTATTTTATTCTTGAAATCTTACAGAAGTCTACAACACTAGTATTTTTATTGGAATGAAAATAAAGAAATTGAAGGTTAGACAGATGGAGTTCAATAAATTGCACTAAATAATGAGCTGAGAGGAATTAGTTGCTGGGTTCTTATCCAAATTCTACATTCTAACATGCATTTATATCCCACATGATTGCTTCGGGAAGATTTAATTTATAACTAAGATTATGAAACAACATAGGAGATGGGATAAAACCAGAGAACCCTCTTTTCAAAGAGAACAATGACCCTGAATGTGCTGACTCATTATTAAGCAGTGCCTTTACCTTCTGGCTCAAAACAAGTAACTCCATCTCTATGAAAATCTGTATCTCACCTGTATGATTTAACCAGGGGTTGAGAGTCTCAACCTCTGTTGTAAATGAGAATAATCTGGAGGGTCTAACAAAAATATTGGAGGCCTATCTCAGAGATTCAGACTTAAATATGAGGATGAAGCTTAAGCATTGGCATTTTCTTTTTCAAGCTCTTCAGGTAATTAATGTGCAAAGCTGAGAACCAGTGTTCTAGATCCTTGGCTATTTCAACAGCAGTAATTGGGGTTTGTGAGCTATTTTCCACGTTAAAAAAAAAAATCCTACTCCTAATTAAACTGGCAGTTTAAATACAATAGAATGTTTCTTTCTTTCTTTCTTTTTTTTTTTTTTTTTGGTTAAAATGTTATAAAGTCACTGTGGTTAACTCATGCTGGTAAGGCACTCTGATTGAAAAGTATGTCTCTGATTAATAATCCTAAGAAAACAAATGAGCTACGAATAAATGAAGTTTGTTTGGTAAGCAAACTCAGACCATGGGGTTGATAGAAAAATAATAAAAACAATAATTTGATAATGAAAATCTTGGAAATCACTTCATACAAAATTATAATTTATATCCCAATTATTAGATCCAAGCAGGCCAGGGATTTTTTTTGGTTACAAAATTTGCAGAAAATATTATACAAAAATAAAACACATTCATGAAGAGACCCTGCAAATTTGTAACTATAGAGTTGATAAACTGAAGAACTCTGAGATATTTAGAGCAGATTTCCCAATGCCTCTCTGCATTGCCTTTCACACTCACTCCTGGATATTGGTGGGTATTATTTTTAAAAATTCTGTCTTCAAATAAATTTGACATTCTGAGCTAAAGAAAGATAAATGTTTCTTGGCTCTAGGACTTGTCAGAGATTTTAGGATGTTAATATGTGTGTGACTCTCTAAGAGAAATACGTTTCCCAAGTATATTACACCATGGGATTTTTTTTTCCTACCACATTGTAGGACAAATAACTGTAGATCCCCACATTCTCCTATAGAGCAACAATGATATCAACAAACCCCACAAAATATACCAAGCATCTATTATATGCCAAGGCTGCATTTGAAATATATCATGACCTGAATCCAGCTTTAATGTGATTTTAACTTCTATATTTCATAACAGAATGGACTGTTAAAAAAAAGTGGGGGGGCAGGGAATTGACAGATTCCGTTATAGCAGGTGATGCTAACACAGCTATTCAAAGTCTGGAAGCAACTTAATACAGCACATTAAGGCTCTCAGTCTTAAGGGGTAGAATAGGATGAATATATCCTTGAAGGTTTAACAGAGGTGTGATAAAGAGAGAGAGAGAGAGAGAGAGAGAGAAGGAGGAAAGAAGGAAGAAAGGAAGGAAAGAAGGAAGGAAGAGAAAGAAAGGAAGAAAGAAACAGAGAGAGGAAGGAAGGAAGGGAGGGAGGGAAGGAGGGAGGGAGGAAGGAAGGGAGAAAGAAAGAAAGAGAGAGAGAGAAAAAGAGGAAAGGAAGGAGAAGAAAGGAAGGAAGGAAAGAGAGAGAGAAGAGAAAGAAAAAAGAGGCAAATACCCATGTTTTCTGGTGGAAATATGGAAGGCAAAATCACTGTGACAGGTACAGTTGCCTGTGTGCCAATAATTCACAGTTCTTAAAAGTTTTTTTTGCACCATTTTTAAAGAATGCTTCAAGATCATTGTATCTGAGGTGACTACTATCCCCTCTTCTTCTTCATGCTCTTTTGTGGAAAGCAGTGGCAGGAGAATGTGAAGAGAACAGCAGATTTCAAAACTAAAAGATAAAAGAGATAGCTGATAGGAGATCTGATGACCCTTCTCAAATCCACATAGTAAAATCCTATGACAGTTTTGCCACCAGAGAGACCAAAGATGGAATTCACCTTAATAGTTATTAGTAAAAATTAAACTAACTAGTATGTATATAAATACCTCTAGTAGACCAAGTTTACCCTGTATCTTTCCTTGACCATTGTTTGGCAAGCAAACTTAGATCATTGGGTTGAAAGAAAAATAATAAAAACAGTACTTTCATAATGAAAAACTTGAAAACCACCTCCCACAAAATCACAATTCATGTCCCAATTGAACCCTTGCACCATTTTATGTGAAAGTAACACTATTCTTTCCATTCTATAGATCATATGAAATCACTTGCTCAGTGTACTCAGCAGGGCTGAAAATGACAGGCCGCTGTTCTGACTCCAAATCCTGGGCATTTTCCTCCATGTCCTATTATGCTTTGTGGGCTTTCCCTCACTTTCCTTATTTTTCTGTGGTCTCAGGGGGCATGACATACATACCATTTATCTGGCCCTCTCTCACATTGCCCCAACATTTCCCAAAATGTATTCCATAGAGCATTTCTTCTTTAAAGTGTTCCATGAAAAAAGTGATCTGTAATCAAATCCATTTAGGAATGCTTCATAATATATTTATTATTTTGAAAACAGCAATGAACATTAGCATATTAAAAGCTGTGAGAAGTCCCACAAGTCTAAGAAGTAAGGGAAGTTGCTTGAGTAAGTTTCCCCCAGTGTTTTCCAAACTTCTGTGACCTCAGGAAGCTTTTTGTACTTTTGTCCCCATAGCCATTATTCAAACCCCACACAACCAAGTTTCTACTTTGGTATTCTACCTCTACATCTAATCATCTTTCACCTACTCTCTGAATAAGACATAGGCACTGAAAAGAGTTGTATATGATTGCAGTTTGGGGTTTGCCGAACACGTCTATTAATCAGTGTGTGGTAGATTATCTCCAAAGAAGACTGCACATAATACAGAAGGCTGTAGGTGCTTGCAGCTTCTGCCATCAAGTGACTGTCTATCCCTGCCGTATGTAAGTAATAATGTGGCAGAAATAGCATTGTTTCAGATATCTGAGACTAACCCTTATGAGGTCTGGACAGTATCAACTTTTGCTTTCTCATAAAACAACTTGGATCCAAGCTACTGAATAAGGAGGGACCAAAAGATAGCCACATGGAGGAAAACGAGGTCCTCCACCAACAGTCAGAGCCAAGGACCCAGTCCAGAATGCTCTAGCCCTACAAGCTCCCAGCTGAATGAACCATATGAGTAACCTGTGCCAACATCACTTGGAGAACCACCCAGCCAAACGGCATCATCATAAGAAATAATGAATTTTTGTTTTTAAGCCACTACATTTTTGGGTTGTTCATTATATAGCAATAGGTAAACAAAACACAGAGCATCTCACACAACAGGGAAGAATCCAGGGCAGGCCATGCATTTGTAACTTTCTACTGCTTTTCAGTTTAGACTGTACATGGATGACGGAAAACTACATGGCCTCAGGGTTAAAAATTGCACAGCCATGAGAGGAGATTCCTGTCTCTCCTAAGCTGACACACACAACATTTGGCATATGCTTACTTTTCTGTCATGGTTAAATAATCTCCTGTCTTAACCATAAGTTTTCCTAAATGTACACTCACCAGGATAGATAGCTCCAGCTTTTGCAGGCCCTGTTCTTGTCCCTTGTTCACTTGTCTCTTCCCAGTCAGTCCCCCATTCCTCCTATTAGACATTTCTCTTACTTTCCTGTGAGCTATTTACCACTAAAGAAACCAAAGTGAGAACTATTCAACCCATTGCGCACTTAGACAAAAAGAAAGCAATATTTGTTAGTATTTTTCTTGATTTGCCTGTTAAGTCTGAATTGCCCAACTATTTTAGGCAAGATAGATACCCAGCCTGACAGTGGTTTTTGAAAAATAATTTGTTTTAATAGCTGTCTTAGATGAGGGATGCCCAAATTATGAATGTACAAAAATAGTTTACAGAAAAACCTACTTATGAACTTTAGAAAAAATCTTCTCTTTATTCCTAGGCCCCACAAGAATGGGCACACAGCCAGCATTTAGAAAAATTCTCATTTCTTTATAGTAGACTTATACTTGTCTTCCCAGCCTAACCCAACCGACAAAATAAATAAATCTTCAGTCTAAGCCAGAGGTTTGTGGCCTCTTTATCGTCTCCTCTTTTGCCTCTTAACATATATCCAGGGTGTTGTAGAGATAAATTTTGTTGGTATATGGAGTTATAGACAATAAGAGCTGGAAGGAACCATAAAAGCTACCTACGTCACTCCAAAACTGGCAGAAATGACATATTCTGAAACCTGCTCCACTCTGGAAAATGTTAAATCAAATGTAAAATCAACTAAACTTGAGCCTCCCTGTCCCTCCTTTCCATTCCTAACCAGGTCCCAGATGCCTGTGTAAATAATCCCAATTAGAAATACATTCATCACATAAAAACTCACCAACTGAATGCCTACAGGAAATAACACGCCAATAAATCTTGCAAAATGTCTGCTATTCACCATCTTCAAAGTTATGAGCATATGGAAATGAACATAATGTTTGCAATTAAAAGACTTACTTTACTTCAGGTACAGTAAAAACATGCCTGAACCTTTAAAACGTATTCCAAGACTATGAATAAGGTTCTATAAAAGTTGTAGTATGCTTTATGATACAGAGATTTATCATTTACTTATCAAAAATTGTATTCTTTCAGTGACTTGCTTCAATGTGCTTTGTATGCATACATTACAGAGATGAAATCTCAAATTCTTCCATATATTTCAAAAAGAACTAGGTAATAATATTTTGTTGATGATCATGAAAATGACTCTGCGGTAGCTATTATGAACTGTTAAACTTGGAATATTAATGCCTCCCACTCATGATTATTTTAATGAGGTAATCCGTAAATTCTCCATCAGGCTATAATTCTCTTTATAGTACTTATTTATAAGGGTGTGTTTCTACAAAATATTTTTGGAAATTAAATCATTTTCTTCTCCATTGCTTCCAAATAGAGATTTCTCTCTTTTAAAAAGTCAGCAAGACAAAGTCAGAAAATTTAACCTCTCAGGGTCTCAGTTCATACACTTGAACTTCTTCCCTGGTGGGGTCAGCAAATTTTTTCTTTAAGGAGCCAGATAGTAAATATTTTATATTGTTTGGGCCATACAGTCTCTATTACAGCCATTCAACTCTGCTTTGTAGACGTAAAGCAGGCATAAAAAATCGGTAACTAAATGGATGAGCCGACTTCCAATAAAAATAGAGCAGGCTGCACTTGGCCCAGGGCCCTTAATTCACTGAGTTCCTTTTTTACAACATCCTATTCAGATAATTTTCCAAGACCTCCTTGGACCCTCTACTGACCCACTATGTCCTATAAAGCTTTTTTGTTTTGTTTTGTTTCTATTGATACTTTTTTTTTAAATACATCTATATTGGAGTATAATTGCTTCCCAATACTATGTTAGTTTCTGTTGCACAACAAAGTGAATCAGCCATATGCATACACATGTCCCCATATCCCCTCCCTCTTGAGCCTCCCTCCCATCCTCCCTATCCCACCCCTCTAGGTCATCGCAAAGCACCGAACCGATCTCCCTGTGCTATGCTGCTACTTCCCACCAGCCAACAGTTTTACATTCGGTAGTGTATATACGTTGATGCTACTCTCACTTTGCCCCAGCTCCACCCTCCCACCCCATGTCATCAAGTCTATTCTCTATGTCTACCTCTTTATTCCTGCCCTGCAACTAGGTTCATCAGTACCATTTTTTTTTTTATATTCCATATATATGCGTTAGCATATGGTATTTGTTTTTCTCTTTCTGACTTACTTCACTCTGTATGACAGACTCTAGGTCCATCCACCTCACTACAAATAACTCAATTTTGTTTCTTTTTATGGCTGAGTAATATTCCATTGTATATATATGCCACATCTACTTTATCCATTCATCTGTCGATGGACATTTAGGTTGGATCCATGTCCTGGCTATTGTAAATAGTGCAGCAATGAACATTGGGGTGCATGTATCTTTTGGAATTATGGTTTTCTCAGGGTATATGCCCGGTAGTGGGATTGCTGGGTCATATGGTAGTTTTAGTTTTAGTTTTTTAGGGAACCTCATACTGTTTTCCATAGTGGTTGTATCAATTTACATTCCCACCAACAGTGTAGGAGGGTTCCCTTTTCACCACACCGTCTCCAGCATTTGTTGTTTGTAGATTTTCTGATGATGCACATTCTAACAGGTGTGATGTGATACCTCATTGCAGTTTTGATTTGCATTTCTCTAATAATTAGTGATGTTGAGCATCTTTTCATGTGCCTCTTGGCCATCTGTATGTCTTCCTTGGTGAAATATCTATTTAGATCTTCTGCCCATTTTTTAACTGCATTGTTTGTTTTTTTGATATTGAGCTCCATAAGCTGTTTGTATATTTTGGAGATTAATCCATTGTCTCTTGTTTCATTTGCAAATATTTTCTCCCATTCTGAGGGTTGTCTTTTTGTCCTGTTTATGGTTTCTTTGCTGTGCAAAAGCTTTTAAGTTTCATTAGGTCCCATTTGTTTATTTTTGTTTTTATTTCTGTTACTGTAGGAGGTGGGTCAAAAAAGATCTTGCTGTGGTTTATGTCAAAGAGAGTTTTTCCTGTGTTTTCCTCTCAAAGTTTTATAGTGTCTGGTCTTACATTTAAGTCTTTAATCCATTTGGAGTTTATTTTTGTGTGTGGTGTTAGGTAGTGTTCTAATTTCATTCTTTTACATGTAGCTGTCCAGTTTTCCCAGCACCACTTATTGAAGAGGCTGTCTTTTCTCCATTGTATGTTTTGCCTCCTTTGTCGTAAATTAGGTGCCTATATGTGGGTTTTATCTCTGGGCTTTCTATCCTATACCACTGATCTATATTTCTGTTTTTGTGCCAGTATCATACTGTCTTGATTACTGTAGCTTTGTGGTATAGTTTGAAGTCAGGGAGCCTGATTCCTCCAACTCCTTTTTTTTTTTTTTCTCAAGATTGCTTTGGCTATTTGGGGTCTTTTGTGTTTCCATACATATTGTAAGATTTTTTTGGTTCTAATTCTGTGAAGAATGCCATTGGTAGTTTGATAGGGATTGCATTGAATCTATAGATTGCTTTGGGCAGTATAGTCATTTTCACATTACTGATTCTTCCAATCCAAGCACATGGTATAATTTCTTCATCTGTTAGTGTCATCTTTGATTTCTTTCATCAGTGTTTTATAGTTTTCTGAGTACACATCTTTTGCCTCCTTAGGCAGGTTTATTCCCAGGTATTTTATTGTTTTTGTTGCAGTGGTAAATGGGAGCATTTCCTTAATTTCTCTTTCTGATTTTTCGTTGTTGGTGTATAGGAATGCCAGAGATTTCTGTGCATTAATTTTGTATTGTGCAACCTTACCAAATTCATTGATTAGTTCTAGTAGTTTTCTGGCGGCATCTTTAGGATTTTCTACGTATAGTATCATGTCATCAGCAAATAGTGACAGTTTTACTTCTTCTTTTCTGATTTGTATTCCTTTTATTTCTTTTTCTTCTCTGATTGCCATGGCTAGGACTTCCAAAACTATGTTGAATAAGAGTTGCAAGAGTGGACATCCTTGTCTTGTTCCTGATCCTAGTGGAAATGCTTTCAGTTTTTCACCATTGAGTATGATGCTCGTTGTGAGTTTGTCATATATGGCCTTTATTATGTTGAGGTAGGTTCCCTCTATGCCCATTTTCTGGAGAGTGTTTATCATAAATAGGTGCTGAATTTTGTCAAAAGCTTTTTCTGCATCTATTGAGATGATCATATGGTTTTTATTCCTTAATTTGTTAATGTGGTGTATCACATTGATTGATTTGCGTATATTGAAGAATCCTTGCATCCCTGGGATAAATCCCACTTGATCATGATGTATGATCCTTTTAATGTGCTGTGGGATTCTATAAACTTCCCTCTTAGGACTGCTTTTGCTGCATCCCATAGGTTTTGGCTCATCATGTTTTCGCTGTCATTTGTTTCTATGTATTTTTTTATTTCTTCTTTGATTTTTTCCGTGATCTCTTGGTTATTTAGTAGCGCACTGTTTAGCCTCCATGTATCTGTGTTTTTTACAGTTTTTTTCCTGCAATTGATTTCCAACCTCATAGCCTTGTGGTCAGAAAAGATGCTTGATATGATTTCAATTTTCTTAAATTTTCCGAGGCTTGATTTGTGACTCAAGATGTGATCTATCCTGGAGAATGTTTCATGTGCACTTGAGAAGAAAGTGTATTTTGCCACTTCTGGGTGCGATGTTCTATAAATATCAATTAGATCTATCTGGTCTATTGTGTCTTTTAAAGCTTGTGTTTCCTTATTTATTTTCTGTTTGGATGATCTGTCCATTGGTGTAAGTGGGGTGTTAAAGTCCCCTACTATTATTGTGTTACTGTTGATTTCTCCTTTCATGGTTGTTAGCGTTTGCCTTATGTATTGAGGTGCTCCTATGTTGGGTGCATAAACATTTATAATTGTTATATCTTCTTCTTGGATTGATCCTTTGATCATTATGTAATGTCCCTCCTTATCTCTTGTAACAGTCTTTATTTTAAAGTCTATTTTATCTGATACAAGTATTGCTACTCCAGCTTTCTTTTGATTTCCATTTACATGGAATATCTTTTTCCATCCTTCACTTTCAGTCTGTGTGTGTCCCTAGGTCTGAAGTGGGTTTCTTGTAGACAGCATATATATGGGTCTTGTTTTTGTATCCATTTAGCCAGTCTGTGTCTTTTGGTTGGGGCATTTAATCCATTTACATTCAAGGTTATTATCTATATGTATGTTCCTATTACCATTTTCTTAATTGTTTTGGGCTATTTTTATGGGTCTTTTTCTTCTCTTGTGTTTCCTGCTTAGAGAAGTTTCTTTAGCATTTGTTGTAAAGCTGGTTTGGTGGTGCTGAATTCTCTTAGCTTTTGTTTGTCTGAAAAGCTTTTCACTTCTCCATCGAATCTGAATGAGATACTTGCTGGGTAGAGTAATCTTGGTTATAGGTTTTTCTCTTTCATCACTTTAAGTATATCCTGCCACTCCCTTCTGGCCTGCAGAGTTTCCACTGAAAAATCAGCTGATAACCTTAGGGGGATTCCTTTGTTGTTTTTTGTTTTTTCTTCCCTTGCTGCTTTTAATATTTTTTCCTTGTATTTAATTTTTGTTAGTTTGATTAATATGTGTCTTGGTGTGTTTTTCCTAGAGTTTATCCTGTATGGACTCTCTGTGCTTCCTGGACTTGGGTGACTATTTCCTTTCCCATGTTAGGGAAGTTTTCCACTATAATCTCTTCAAATATTTTCTCAGACCCTTTCTTTTTCTCTTTTTATTCTGGGACTCCTATAATTCGAATGTTGGTGCGTTTAGTGTTGTCCCAGAAGTCTCTGAGTTTGTCTTCAATTCTTTCATTCTTTTTTCTTTATTCTGCTCCTTGGCACTTATTTCAACCATTTTGTCTTCCAGCTCACTTATTCATTCTTCTGCATCCATTATTCTGTTATTGATTCCTTCTAGTGTGTTTTTCATTTTAATTATTGTGTTGTTCATCTCTGTTTGTTTGTTCCTTAGTTCTTATAGATCTTTGTTAAACATTTCTTGTATTTTCTCAATCCTTGCTTCCATTCTATTTCCGAGATTGTGGATCGTCTTTAGTATCATTACTCTGAATTCTTTTTTCAGGTAAATTGCCTATTTCCTCTTCATTTATTTGCTCTTGTAGGCTTTTTACCTTGCTCCTTCATCTGTGACATATTTTTTTGCTGTCTCTTTTTTTCTTTTTTTTTTAATGATTGGGATCGTGTTCCTGTTTTACTGGTTGTTTGGCCTGAGGCTTCCAACACTGGAGTTTGTATGCTATTGGGTAGAGCTGGGTCTTGGTGCTGAGATGGGGAACTCTGTGAGACCTCACTCCGATGAATATTCCTTGGAGTCTGAGGTTCTCTGTTAGTCCAGTGGTTCGGACTCGGAGCTCCCACCGCTGGAGCTTCCACCTGACCCCGGGCTCACGAAGCAAGATCCCGCAAGCCACGTGGGGCGGTTCACTCTGGGGTTCCTCCCGTCTCCTTGGGGGTCAGAGTTCCCCACCAGTGGCCGACTGGCACCCTAGTTGTGGGGAGATACTAACTCCGTGTCTTCCCACACCACCATCTTGACTCCTCCCTAAAACATATTTTTAAATTTGAGAATGAATCTGATCTTTACAAAGTAATCTTAATTTATTGAACTAAATACGTATTCAAATTTTTGGAATTACTAAAAAGTTAAAAGCTTCTAGTTTCAGAGGATGCTTCCTCAGGTACCTAAATCCTATCCTTATGTTCTGTTATTCCTTTCCTTCTCTGGGCTCCAGTTCCTCAATTTTTCCATAAATCGTATGTGTTTAGCCCCTTTCTCCTTCCTGCCAATTCCCTCTGAATACCATCCACTTGTCAAAGTTCATTTAGTGTAGTACCCAGAATGAAAACTAACATTCCAGGTGTGGGGTGGCCACTGCAGAGTAGAAACATCGTCTCCCCACTTCAAACATCATTTTTCTCTTAGCACCATTCACAAAGCTATTGTCTGACCAACCATGAGCTGGCCATCCATTATGCTTTTAAGGAATTATTAAAAATGAGAGATTTGGCAGGTGAAAAGAGAAATGCCATGTGAAATGAATAGCACAACAGAAAGACATGTGTTTTTTGCAGTGCATTCTTGAGAAAGAGGATTAAATTAAACCCTAATGCAATGAGGCCAAAGAAGCATCTCCTGGAGTTTCATTGCGGAGGGAGCTGAGACTAAGAGGAGCTGCTGCACCCTTGTCTGTACACTAGCATGATATTTTCATGAGCAAACTAAGGCCATATCTTGTCCATTGGGATTATAGGTTTTGTATTGCCCATGAGAAGAATGGAGCAAAAAAAAAAAAAAAAGGTTCTGAAGAACCTAGGGGCAGGACAGGAATAAAGACGCTGACATAGAGAATGGACTTGAGGACATGGGGAGTGGGAAGGGGGTTAAGCTGGGACGAAGTGAGAGAGTAGCATGGACTTGTAAGTACTACCAAATGTAAATAGATAGTTAGTGGGAAGCAGCCGCATAGCACAGGGAAATCAGCTTGGTGCTTTGTGTCCACCTAGAGGGGTGGGATAGGGAGGGTAAGAGGGAGACGCAAGAGGGAGGAAATGTGGGGATATATCTATATGTATAGCTGATTCATTTTGTTATAAAGCAGAAACTAACACACCATTGTAAAGCAATTATACTCCAATAAAGATGTTAAAAAAGAAACAGAAAAAAAAAAAAAAGAATGGAGCAATAGATTGGATACACATAAGATTTCTCCTCCAGCTATAGTTGGCTGAAGGTAATATTCCTCTGTCTCTAGGGCTAAGATGGGACTATTAGGTTGGAGTTAACAAATACTTGGAATCTTTTTTTTTTTCCCTGAAATTGCATGCTTTTCCATCCTGACTTGATGCTCTCCATCTCCTGCTCTCTTTGAGAACTTCACTCTCAAATGTAGATGCCCTGTTCATGGCTGCTGCCTGGCTTCCTTGGCACCAGGCAAGTGGAATAGAAACTCGGTGACTTGCCCCACAGGAGTCCTGAGAATGAGATTGCAGGGTTAACTGAGGTTTTGGCACAGCAAGAAGACAAGAGCAATGAACAGAGCAGAGGCTAGATGTAGAGTCTCCTGCTATCTTCAGATAAACTCTGCAAGGTCAGAGGCTATACGAAAGGATTGCGTGATGTAACTTGAGAGTCTTTCTCTTTCTGACACCTTCTGTGCAGTTTAGACCACTATGCTGGCTTAGTACTACAACAGTGGTACTTAATTTCACTGCAGCCTTCCCCAGACCCCTGCCTTTTGTTCTGAAAATCTGTCCTCATGCTTCTTATTAAAAACCACGAGAGGTTAGTTATTAAAATTTTAGATATATCATGTGCAAGCAATGAAAGGCTTATCATATTTTACTTCTATTTTCAAAAGAATCCTAAGAGTACATAAAACAGTGTCAAACTTACTACTTCTTGTTTATTCTTTTATTATTATTATTATTGTTTTTGCTAGATCAATCACTCCTCTGTTAGAACTTTTGTCTATGACTTTGGAAAAAACGAGGAACCTTGCTGAAATAGACATGTGCACATCGTCACTCACATTTTAGAGGTTCCAGGTCTTTGCTTGGATGTGCAAAGTGATGATAACACTGTCTGGTGCCCAGGTCTGCAGCACTGTATTTGCAAGTTGTGGGAAAAGATGACACTTGAGCACATCAGACAGTCTCAGACTTCGATATCATTCCCTTCATTTGCAACAACTGGCTCTTCCTTTATCCATTTTTTTTTTTTTTTGCAAAATATTTTTGAGCTCCTTCTACATGCCAGGCACCATTCCAGATGTTAACATTTGGGACACAACAGTGTAAAACTTACACTTACTCCCATCATATCAATAGTGGGAAGGGGTCCAGCACTTATTTTTTCCCACACTAATGTCTCCAGAGTGAAAATATCTATGGAAAGGAGACTTCCAGTGTGGCAAATGCATTGTCACTTCACACATGGGGGTCATTCCTTCTTTTTCCATAACAACTCTTTCTTTAAAAAAAAAAAAAAAATGGTAGTGAAGTAATTATGCTATCCAAGTCCTTTGAACCACACAGCATTTTCTAATAAAAGGATGTAACTTCACTCTAGCCATTATTGTGTTTAACCTGGTTTTGACTAATGTGTATTTAGTACATTTAAGTATTTGAGTGTATCTGCTACATACAATTATTTCTAAGTCAACTAACCTATTGTTTCAGTGGTAAAGAAGCATTTTTATTTTGCACATTTGAGAAAAATACAAGTAATTATCTAGCTACCAAAAAAGTCACCTCACTTCTTCAAGGAAAAGAAAGGCAGTGCTCTTTATCAATTTATTAACAAATGAAATAGAATCAATGATAATTGAGAACACATCCTCCCTTGAAGTTGACTGTGTTCGCTGCAGTAAGCAAAGCATCCTTTGATTATGATGAATGGGTTTTGCAGCCTTTTCATGATTGTGCAACATACAATCTGTAATGAAGCTGTGAGGTACTCTTTTCTTAGGGAACCATTCTGGAATTTACCCAAGCTTAGCAGGGGCGTCATCGGTGTAGATTAATCCACATGTGGCTGTGTGTTTTTATGCTTCTAACAGAAGTCTTTGATAAGCTTGAACACATCATTGTCTTTTCTTTTTAAATGCAATGGTTCATAACACAAGCTGTGTTTGTGTGTGACCACTTTCTCTTTTATGGACTCCACAAACACGGATGTCTGAATACAGTTACAGCTGTCATTCACTCGTTGGGTTGAATACCCACCTACAAGGGACAAATCTTGGCATTTCTAAAACCTGTTACAAGAGATACTAGCTCCTTTTATTAATTCTAAAATATTTCACTTGACAGTGGAACAAAGTGAAGGGTTTTTTATTTGTTTTTGATGTAGTTACAGTACCATTTTTGCCATTTACCAGTTTAATTTTTCAACTATAATAAAACTCATATCTATCTATCTATCTATCTATCTATCTATCTATCTATCGATATCTATATATATATATATATCTCCAGGATGAAAACATCTACGAAAAGTTTTCATGAAACTTCAAATGTGACAACTTTTATATACATAAAACTTGGTACTAATGTAGCTTCTTATATTTGCATGAAAGGAACCCAGCTCAAACTGGAATAAAGAAAAAAGTGACTTTATCAACTGACATAATTAAGTAATCCAAATGTAAGTATGATTTCAGACTTGGCTGGATCCAGGGGCTCACTCCATGTATTTTGAATAGGTTTTTCTTCATTATTCTACTCTCTCTTTTTGCTTCTATGTTATTTTCATCATAAGAAAGATTATCTTTATGTATTGTCTACCTCTCTGCCCCCCAGCAGCTGAAGACTGATCTTTAAGTTCAACAGAAAATTTTATCTTCTCTTAAAATTAAAAAAAAAAAAAGAAAAGTTGTCAGGCAGTATTGACTCAGATTGGTTTGGTCCAGGCCACCTCACTATCTCTGAATCAAGCTTTAAGGCTGAGAGATGTGAGACTCTGGTTGACCAAACCCGGTTACATGCTCAACTCCTGGCACTAAAAGCAGAGTCAGCTTCACTATACTCAGAAAGACTAAAGATGATGTCTCCAGAACCTGAGAGATCTTACTAAAAGGAAGAGGGTTGACAGCTGAGCAGGTAGAAACATCAATATTCTATATAATATTAACCATATGCTTCCCTCTAAGGACTTCCCTACTGCTCAAGTCTCAGTGTCCTCAACGTTCTGCTGCCATCACATCATGATCTGGTAGATGTCAGTGTGTCAGTGTCATATCCAACTTTACTTCCACATCCCATTTCATTTCAGGTAGCATCTATAGTTTGAGATTGACATTTAAAAACGATGCGTTGCACAGGATCCATTGCAGTCACAGAGTTCTGTCCATTTTAGGTCATCTAAGTATATCCACTATAAGCAAACATAGTCTTTACACTTGTATTTCTTCAATGTCTTGTAGACAAGAACCCATAGGTAGTAGCAGAAATGGCATGGGGTTTTGTTGTAGGAGTACTCTCTTTTCAACACATACAGTTCAGGTCAAACTGAATTCAGAGGAAGAATTTGCACACCAAATCATCATATTGGTGCACATCAAAAAGTCACAGAAAATGTGGAAGACAGGATTTGACTCTATAATTTAACTCAGGCAACTTCCTTCTACTTAGCTCATTACAAACCCCTCACTAGAGTCACCAAGGTACTAGAAATGCCAGCACAAATTTGTCTTGATATACCCAGTGCTGGTGAGTTGCATGTCTCATATTGCTGCCTTAGCTTAATTTATATCTTTAATGATTTGACTTTCAACAAATCACATGTGTCTCCCATTCCCAGAAAAAGCTTCCACTCTTTTTTTTTTTTTTTTTTTTATTTATTTATTTATGGCTGTGTTGGGTCTTCGTTTCTGTGCGAGGGCTTTCTCTACTTGCGGCAAGTGGGGGCCACTCTTCATCGCGGTGCGCGGGCCTCTCACCATCGCGGCCTCTCTTGTTGCGGAGCACAGGCTCCAGACGCGCAGGCTCAGTAGTTGTGGCTCACGGGCCTAGTCGCTCCGTGGCATGTGGGATCTTCCCAGACCAGGGCTCGAACCCGTGTCCCCTGCATTGGCAGGCAGATTCTCAACCACTGCGCCACCAGGGAAGCCCCAAAAGCTTCCACTCTTGTTCCATAGGTTGACATGCAAGTATATTCATGTCTCTTGCTTGTGTGAATAGAAAGCTATGGACTGGGAAGTTAAGTGTATAACAGTCTCCATCAGAAATAGCCAACAGCTACCATGGCAATGCAGCAATGTAATCAGAAAGACCAAAATGCCACTTTCTGTTTCTTTCATGTCTTTCGTCCTGCTCTCCTCCATTTCAATCTACCCAAACCGGGCATTCCTTACCTACTTGCCACATCAGTTTTCTGCTGGGCACTCACAAGCCCAAGACATGCATATCATTTTACTCTTTCATGGAATTAAAGAATCTCTCCATTGGATGGGAACTTTAAGGATCACCTGGTTCTGTACTTAAGTTACCACTATAATATTCCAAACAAATAATTCATCTCTAAATCTCTGCTTTGTAGAAGGAAAGGTATTTGGAGTGGTTCAAATCATGGGTGTTGGGGGGCCAACACCTAGGGTTCCAATCCTAGCTTTCTAACAGGCATCAGTAATCTTGGTAACTTACTTCCCCCTCTAAGATCCAATTTCATCATATGGAAATAATGATGGAAATAATTGCACCTACTCCCTGGCGTTCTAGCAGGAAATTTATGAGGTAATGCCTATATAATGAGTGTAACACAAGGTCAGGTATGAGCTCAATAAATGATAATATCTACAATAAATAATAATATCTATAAACCCATATTTATATGTCTATATTGATAACTCTATATTCAATGTAGTTTCATTTAAATACATAATTAATACATGCTCAAAAAGAAAATCTGGATAATATGGAATTAAAGAACAAAAAACAATAATATTGCACAGACTCTCTCTGATGAGAGCCAAAGTTTGTTAAATTTGTTGCTTTTCCCTCCAAGCTTTTTTCCTCTGAATATTTTTCTTTTACATAGTTTATATCATACTATGTATATACTTTGGAACATATTTTTAATATTGTAACGTAAGTCATTCTCCATGTTATTAAAATGCTATGCAGACATCATTTTTAATGGTTGATTAACTTTCCATCATGCAGTCTTTCCCCAATTTACTTAACCATGCCCCTGTTTTTGAAGACTGAGGACAAATATTTTTTAAGCTGTATTTGCATTTTGACAGAGGGCTTGTTGGAAAGGAAATAAGGTAATATATGCCCAACATGACCAGAAGAAAAGGGATGTGGGAAAAGATACCAAGAATAGTTTTTCTTCTTCTAATTCTTCATTATTCTGACACTAATATTAATACTAATACCACTAATAACATTTATTGAGTGCCCACTATGTGCCAGAAATGCTGCATTATTTAATTCAGTCATCTCAAAAGACTTGTGAGGTAGCTGTTAATATCCGGTTTTATAGAGAGGAAATGAAGCATAAGAGATGTAAGCATCTTTCAAAATTCAAGTCACTAGTGGTTGAGTCAGGATTTTAATCTAAATCTGACTGCCTACAATGCCCTTTTTCTTTCACAAGGCCAGGTGGCCAGCCCAATCTTGGTCTATCTGAGATTTTCACCTTGGTGTCAAGTAGGATCCCTTGACAACTATAGCAGAGCTAAGATTCTTTGTTAGATTCCAAGAGAACACAATGCAGTTGCTATCAGAAAAAGGAAACCTTTCTTCAAGAAGGAAATACTGCTCTAGGAATTGAACACAAAGTAAGCCTAGATATTGTTTGATTCCTTAACATCCTAAATTTGATGCAACATGATCAATCCAATTATGGCAATTCTATTTCCTTTGCCAACTATTAATTTAGGGATAGGCAGGGAAATTTCTGCTAGGAAGGAATGGAGGGAAAGGTCAAATTTGTGTAAATGTTTCTTCAGGCTGAAGAAGGAGAACAAATGAATAATGATCCTTCTTGCTTTTAACTGTTTTGTCTGGGTATGACAACTGGAGCTGCCACAGTCTCCTTGTTAATCCACTGAGGATGAAGGTAGCATGAAGGATATTAATGTGGAGACATGACACAAACTTGAGTCACTAAAGATCTGTCGTATTTACCTTTTCCTGGACTTGCCATTATGGAGGATAATGAGTGTCCTTATTGTTCAATCCTATTTTAGGTCAGGTCATCTGTTACTTTCTACTGAAAGCATTCTATCTGACTTCAAGAGGGTCTACAGGGACCTAAGACCCTCAATTCAATCGGTCTATCAGTATGTTACCCTTATTAAGTATATAATGTTTTGACCACGCTTCCACACCTATCATCTAAAAAGACTCATAACTCACCTCTGATAGTTTTAGGGCAAATATTATTCCATTTAAATAATGGGAAATCAGAAACAAAAAAATTGAGTAACTTGACAAAAAGTAGTTTAAATAAGTGTCTGTATCAGAATTTGAACAAAGATACAATAGCAACAGGACCCATAATCTTCATGGCATATAATAACTCATCTTTGGATGCTTCTTTACGGCAGGCTCAACACTTTCTTGGTCATCATTCCACTTGATCTTTGACACAATCCTCCCACTTGAAAAAAGATTTTTATGTGTTCACTTTTGAGTATACTGTAGTCCAAGAGGGGATGCAAGTTCTTTTCAAGGTCAGGCATCAAGGTAAGCGACGTAGGCAAGATTCACCCTTGTGGATAAAAGAGATCTGCTATATAGCAAAATAATATTGTTCACAATGCAGCCTTCCTACTTCAGTCTCTCTCATGTAAAGTTAGGGCCATGTGGCTAGTTCTGGGCAATGGGCTGTGAGCAGAATTGGCAAGTGTTATTCTTAGTCCAAGGTAAATAGGAAAGGATGTGAGTCTTTTATGCTTCCTTATCTCTTTCCCTCATTTGCACAGCTGGACGTAAAAAGCACCAAGATTTTGAGGTCACTAGAGGGAAGCAGCCAATGTCCAGCCTGGATCTTTGAGTTGATGTGGATTAGAGTTACAAACCTCAAATCCTCATAGGACTTAACACGAGTATGAAATTACATCTGATGGGTTAAGTCACTGAAACTTTGGAAGTGTGCATTACTGCAGCACACACATCCTATTCTATTTCAGCTGCTATAAAATTGTCAACGGCTAGCTGGCTTACCCACTACCTAAAAAGAGGTTCGGTTTAACTTTTAAGTACCTAGTAGACCATTTCCACATATAACACCTTTCTGGTTCTGCTTTAAAGTCCTCAGATACAAAATGTTGGTGCTTTTTAAAGCTCCTTCATTCCTTTGGTTTACGTAGGTGAATAGTTGCTTTATTTATTATACAGTTGGTGGTGGTTATGGAGAATTTTTCTTCACGCTGCTTGAGATTTATAGAGCTGGGCTGCCCTTTTATTAGGTAATATATTCAGTTTGGCGTTCTTAGGTGCCTAGAGAATTTGGCATAGATATACTTTTATCATAAAAAAATCCTCATAATGATTATTATTAGCATACACTGTTGTTTATCAAGCCTCAGTGCAAAAAAAAAAAAAAAATCACACGTAGTTTTGAGAAGCTAAGTCTTTTGGTCTTTGAGTAGAACAAAGAATGGCATATATATTTCTGAGTCTTGGTGAATGTACTGATCAAGAAATGCATGAGCTACTAAAATTACAAACACGGCATTGCTGCCGGAATCCTTTAAGGTTTCCCCACTGTACAATGGATTTAACACACCTGAAGTTCCTCCATTGTACCTCCAGGGCACAGCTACAATTTATATGAATTTTGAAACCATCAAATCCCTACCAACTATTCCTGGGAAGAGAAAAGCTCAGTCTCTCACCCCTAACATTGGTAAGCCTGAAGAAACATTGACAATACCTAACTGACACTGCTTGAATGACAGACAAAAAAAAGAGAGGCAGAGAAATAGGAAATGGTTTTCAAAAGGTCACAAAGCAATTCAGGCCCAGCCGAAGGTGTTTCTGTGTTTATCGAATAATAAACCTCAGAGTAAGGAACTCCTGGGCCACACAAAATGTGTGTCCTTCAACATGAGTCCTTCAACATGAGTCCTGTGGCCATAGTCATCTTGTTCTGCATCTAGGACTTAATAAAACTATAGACCACTAGGCTGGGTGTCATCTCAAGGAATTAACTACTACTACCATCTGTTGAATACCCACTAAGTGACAGAAACTAAGCTACAGTCCTTTAATTCTCACAAAAATCCCATGAAGTAGGAATCATCATCTTAAGGAGGTTCAGAAAAGTTAAGGGATTTATCACCACACCTAATAAGTGACAAGTCAGGTCCATCCCATTTAATGCTCCTATGTAGCAGTGTTCTCAGGAACAAAGCAGAGAATCCTTATCTCCATTTTACACAAAGGTAGATGTGGCAAAGGAATATTCAACAAATTATTTAAAATATCACATTAAATCAGTCATGGAGCTGGAACCAACTATAAACAAAGTCCCAAGGATCAGAGATTGTTTTTCTCCTACCTAAACCTTCATTTTCTGTATTGAAGTTAACGTCATATGAAGTTAAGAATGGAATGAATATAGACTGAAAAACATTTTTTTTTTCTCTTTTGAAACCTTTGTTTTCCCTAGAAAGCTAAGTGTCTATGTGGCATGTGCATTACATGCCCTAAAATGTATCTGAGAGTATAGTTTCATTTTTTGGAAGGAAAGAGAATAGATAATTTGACACATAACAGCACTCAGGTGATGCTATATTGTCATCGTGGAAAGAGGACTATAGCCCAAGAGCCAGGCAAGATCCAGACACAAGGACAGATTTAGGAAGATGCTCTGCATCCTCATGCCTCGTGACAAACCTCATGAGCAGGCAAGATCGAGACACAAGGACAGATTCATGAAGATGCTCTGCGTCTTCATGCCTTGTGATAAACCTCATGAGCATCTATGAGCATCTCCAGTTCACACAAAAACTTTCCACTTGAAAATTTATTTCAGAGCTTCATTACTTCAGGAATGAGGGTGGCTGCCAAAGGCATGGAATTTAGACAATTAAGGGTCTTAGAAATCAGTGAGCCTGCTACCTCATTTTGCAGATGAGAAAGCTGTGGTCCAGAGAGGGGTCGTGGCTTGTCGAAGGCCATGCAGCTAGATTTGTCACAAAGTCTAAACCAAAAGGAAGGTTATTATGAATCTCACATCATAGCCAGTCAAATGCCTGGAAACCTGGATATATAATCTGTAAACAAAGTCATGATGACCTGGAGGTAAAGAAAGCTGAGAAGCAGAAAAAAAAAAGTGTTTGTGATGTTGACTCTAAGCCAAAGGCAAAGGAGGGAAAAGAAATTGCTCTACGTGCAGTTAGCGTTTATTCTTCCCTCCACCATAGAAAAGCATAATCCTGGAGCTAAGGGCAGTGAAGGGGGAAAATAATTACACTGACCCTGTCTTAAAGGGACTCATATTCTATTATGGGAGAGTAGACCTTAGTCACAAAGATTGGAAGAGATGCATTTTGAAAGATCAGTGCAGATAAATTGGTTTGGAGAGTCAGAGAAGGAACAGATTTCAGAGATGATCAATCATCTTCAGCTTACTTAACTTGAAGGAAATTTGCTCATAATTTGGAGAATCTCACATTGTTAGAGCTCATACAATGCCTCCAGCTTACGAATCCTTATGAAAATGTATAGAAAGGCTGGTTAAAATAAAAAAGAAATAAAGGTGTTATGCCTTCTCTCCTCCACCTCCCTCCAGCCACATCTACTCAGACTGCCCTCGCATGCTCTCTTTCCTTTTAATCCTGCCTTGTGTGTTCACCATGACTTAGTTTCTCATTTATTGATGTTTACTGTCTGCTGACCACTGAGGTTACCACTAGATGTACATTCCATCAACTACCAGCCTACATGATAAGCACATCATGCAATTAACTTTGTTTTTAGGTGGGAAATACAGTGTAGAGACATTAAGATTCTTTGCCAAAAAAGTCACACAGCTAGAAAGCACTGGAGCCTGGATTCTAATCCTGAAACCAAAGCTCTAACCATAATGGAAAATAATTAACTGGGCTATAATAAAATTAAAAATATATATTCATAAAAGACATCATTAAATCTATGTATAGATCTATCCAAACAATAAATATAGATATATCTAAAATAATCATCTATCATCTCTACATCTGTTTACCTAGATGAGGTAGAGAAAGAGAGAGAGAAAGAATTTGTGTCTTAATTTATATTTTTTCCTCCCCATACTGGATACTGGTGATATAAGGACACTATTCTCACAAAGTTCTGCCATATTAGGCAAGTCAATTACCCTTCCTTGGGCTTCAGGAAAAGCAAAAGCTGATTAAACTGAAGAGGCATGTAATGAATGAAATGAAGTATGCAGATGTCAGCTTCAGAACTTTCTGGTTGCAAATTCCAGGTTCAGTATATCACTAGTTTGTAGACTAGCTATATCATCTTTCTGTAACTTAGTTTTATCATCTGTAAGATACTTACCTGATTGTGCAGACATTAAGGGAGATTATGTATTTTAAATGCTCAATACAGTGCCTAGCACCAGACAGTCAAAATAGACAATGGTGAGGTTTTCGATGCTTTGCAAACATGAAAATTTCCAGTTATAGAGAGTAAGAATATTATTAGCTTCCACTTGGCTGTGAATTTAAGAAAGAAGAGAGAATCTAAGAGTTTTATAGAAGTAAAAGCCTCAACTACCACCAGTGAAAGAATAAAACGGGATTTAAAATGTATCAGGAATAATATCCAGTTGCATATGTGCTGGCTGTGCAAATAAACACACATAGGTGAATGAGAAAAAGAAACAAAAAGCAACTGGTTTAAATTTTGTCTTTGATTCTGACTAGCTTGGAAACTTGAAACTGCTTAGAGTGGCTCTCTCTTTCAATGTTGCTTCTTCAGAGAAGGCTTCCTGAACTCCTTAAATAGATTGCAGGCAGACCTCAGAGATATTGTGGGTAGAGTTCCAGACCACTGCAATTAAAGCAGATATCACTATAAAGCAAGTCACAAGAAGTTTTTTGGTTTCCCGTTGAATATAAAAGTTATGTTTACACTGTACACTATATTGTACATTATAAGTATGCAATAGCATTATATCTAAAAAAAACAATGTGCATATCTTAATTTAAAATACTTCATTGCTAAAAAATGCTAACCATCATTTTGAGCTTTTGCTGGTGGAGGTTTAGAATATAGCAAGAATTACCAAAATGTGACACAGAGACACAAAGTTTGCAAATGCTGTTGAAAAAATGGTGCTCGTAGACTTGCTTGACGCAGGGTTGCCACAAACCTTCAATTTGTAAAAAAACGCAATATCTGAGAAGTACAATAAAGCGAGGTATGCCTGCAGTCCTCTTGTTATATGGATTTCTAAAACCCCATACTTCTCCTTCATATCATTGGTTTTTTAAGATTCCATGCTTCTTTCTCAGATCATCTGTCATCTTGGTTATCATGTGATCATTTCTATGGGCCTCATTACTTCCTGTCTCCACAGCTAAAAGATAAATCCTATGGAAGCAGGAACATATCACTCTTCTTTCCCACCTGCCCTCACTTTGCCTGTGGCAGGACCTGGCACAAGTAACATAAAATAATAGGAGAATAAACATGAGTGTGCAAGTGAGGGAAGTGAAAGGGGAGAGGAGACAGAAATGTGGTAGAAAGAAGTGATGCTGGGATTTGATGCACATCTTCTATAACCAAGTTCAGAGCTTTTCCCTTTATTGCACCAGACTCCTTCCTCCCCTCCTCTTTCCTTCCATCCTTTTCACTTTCTTTAAAATATAATTTTAAAGTATAATTATAAATATATATAATTATAAAATATAATTTTAAAATATAATTCAGATCATTATGTGGTTGGATGTTGGACTTGCTTTTCAGAAGGTCTAGGGGAAGCTTTTTTTATCTGTGGACTTGACACTTTCACCAACACTATTAAACATGGACAGTGGAGACGCTGACCTTTGGCACTGCAATCATCAGCTCACTTTTAGTGGAGCCCAAATTAGGCACAACTGGGGAATGAAGGTGATTAGCTTGCCAACAGCTGATGTCAGCCAGCTTGATGAGATTAGCACATCTACAACACTGCATCATGAGTGGGTACAGGTGCCTTTAGCCAACAGCACTCTTTGCCTCTAAATCTGCTTCAGTCATCTTGACCCTCCCCTAGGTTCAGGTGCCAATCTTCTAATTTTTGGTTTCTGGACCAAGCACTCTTTACAGACTATTGAAAATAAAATTACCTTCATCAGTGAGTCTTGCTCAAGGGACATCCTTTTATACCAGCATTTTCCCTGGATCTTGTTATTGACATGGACCAGTCTGGATGGTAGACACCATCCTGGTTCAGCCATTACCCTTGTTATCAGGGGCCCAGATTCTTCTGGAGGCATATATTATTACCTGGGACATGGTTGGAAGGAACCTCAGAGACAAAAGTCATCATCCTTCCTCCCCACTTTTTTTTTTTTTTTTTTTTAGAAAAAACACATGACTTTATTATTCCCAGCAGAAAGGGCAGGTCTTCGCAAAACGAGGGGGCAAGTTCTGACGGCAGGGAGGAGGCCCCTACTTGTCGGCGATGAGTGGGCTCCGCAGGACCACAGTGGCCGAGTCCCCGTGCAGAAACATTTTTGAGATGTAGCGGTCCTTGTTGACTGGGTTGGACTTCTTCTTGCCCTTGCCGCTCTTGGGAACTTCAGTCCACATCTCCTTCACATTCTCCAGCACCATGTTGCAGTGCCTGTCAAAGGCTTTCACACGGCCCAGGAGCTTCTTGTTGCGGCAGTTGATGAGCACTTGGGTGTTGTTCTTGACCGACTGGGTGAGCACGGGGAGTGGCCCTGTGTTAAACTCCTCCTCCTCCCGCTTCTGCAGCTCCTCCGGTGTCATCTCACTCTGGGGCTTGTTGAGGAGGCTCATGTTGGCGGTGGTGGCCGCGCTCTCAAGTCACTACCGTTTCCTCCGTGTTGCTTCGGCCTTCCGCAGAGAGCCCTCCCCACTTTTTAATAAATGATTGAACTAAGGCCCAGAGAGCAGAAGTAATTTGACTAAGGCTTCACATTATGATACATTGTGACAGTTAGATTTAGATCCAGGTATCCTTGACCTGAGTACTAAGTACAACTGTGGGGAGATACCAACATTTTTTCTTTCTTTTTTCCTTCCGTCCTTTCTCTCTCTCTCTATTGCTTTTGTTTTTGTTTTGTTTCATTTTAATACATTGTAGGTACTGGGACAAACCCAAGTAGCAAGGCTGTTTCCATGGCCAAATATCCAGGCCTTCATTATGCATTCCACTGACTCTCCTCCTACCTCTCACTCTTCCATTAAGTCAACAGGAAAGAGAAGAGGCTGCTTCTTTCCTCTTCCTATTTTTACCACCAGATGTAAGCTCGGAGTCTGTAAACTACCCACCCCACCATACTCCCACCACACAAACACATGTCTTGATTTAGACTAAGACTTGATATCAACTGAATAGCCCACTAAATACATGTACACACAGGATGGAGCCTGTTTAAATCTTATTACCATTCATTTTAATGTAAATTTAGTGATCACTAAGGGCTGCCTCAAAGGCAATGACTCTGCTCCCCTGGTGCAACTCCCCTCCCCAAATATCTTGGAAAAATAAACAGAAAGAAACAAGATCCACATTTTTCATGTCTGTTAACTTTGCAACATGTGCTAACCAAGTAGGTTACTGTAATGGAAGACTGTTATAATTAAGCCCTTTTCTCCCCATGCCATGCTGGAGTTGAGAGTCTGCTGGGAGCGATAAGAAAGTTCTGTTCTACTGAACGTTTTGATGTTGTCTTTTGAAATTGGCAGCTATAGGGTATAAAACCTTTTTTATTTGGGTTGTGGGAGACTGTAAACCATACAAACAATCACATGTGAACTGGAAATACAATATTAAATGTTGAACAAAGGGTATATTTTCTCCTAATTCCAGTGAAGCTGTATTTTTCTAGTGGAGTCCCATGATTCAAACATATTTAAATTGGAAAAAAAAAAAAAAAATCTTCAATCTTCCAGTCAGTTATAAAACCATTGTATGCACAGAAACTTTATAACAGCATGGGAGTTTATAATCCCCCAGCAGGAGGATTAGAAATTTGCAATGAGAGAAGTCCTTAATCTTGCACTTACATAACTGCACATTTCTTAGATTTAAATTGTACAAATCAAAAAAAAATGAAGATCATTTTGTTCTTTTCTAAAGGGTACTCATAGATAAATGATGACTGGTTAGAGCCTATTGAACGTTTGAAACATTTGTAGAATATAATTTATTCATACCAAATACATCAGAAAAGTAACTCTAGTGTTAAATTACAGCATGAAGAAATTAAAAGGCAGAAGTGAGCCATTGAGTTTAAATGGATGCTCTGAGGTTTGTAGAAAATGTCAAAAGAGTTCAAATGTTCATAATGTGAAAGTAAATATTTGGGCATACTGTAGGAAGGCTTTATCCTGATGTAAGATAATACAGTTCTTCATGAAATATGTTATAAAGAGAAGACTGTTTAGTCTAGCTCATTTAATTTCCATGTGTTTTATTAATAAACAATTATACCAAAAAGGTATGTTCTTGCTCCCCATCTTCCTCATTCAAGTCTGTCTAGTTCTCCCATAAAGTGCATTCCTGAGTGAGTCAAACCAACTATAATTTTCCTTTTTCTTACTGATTTTTCTTCATTTATCAGAAAATTTGCTGGATCGGTAAAACATCTGTGAGGACATGAGGGTAGGAGACTAATAATGGTACAAGACTAATAATGGTACTTGGTCCATAGGATGTAGAAATAGCTAAGCCCTGTAGTCATCTGGCCATAATGCCTCCCCAACATGTGAGGGGAGATACAGACACAAAGAAGTCAAAGGCAGGCAAAATGTTGCTTTACACATGGCTGGCTTTCGCCTTAAACTTGGGAATCTGAGCTGGGTTACATGGAGAATTCTTTTGCTATGGTTTGATATTTTAAATGGTACTTTTCTTTAAACTTAACTTGCATCTTGGAACTTACCACTTTAGTAAATCTAAAATAACAATATTAAACTACAAAAAGAACCAAAAAATACAAACAAAATAAAACAAAATGAACGCATAGAGCCAAAGAATAGAATAAAAGAGGAGTGTTTAACCCTGAAGGGAATAATGAATATGCCCATAATTCTATCCATGTATTTACCTAATATCCACATTGCCACCTATTAAATGTCCAGGAATCTAAACAGCAGGGTCAGTACAGTTCTTCCTTTTAACTGTTGCAGAATAAAGATAAGCAGGATATATCAAGGGCTTTGAGGGCAATGTTTTCTTAAACAGGACACCAGACGCTCTAACCATATAGGCCAAAAACAAAAGAAAACCTCATTATCCACCTAGATGGGTGGGTGGAGGCTGAGGGAAGACAAGTATATGTAGTTAAGCATTAATATTTGAGGAATCTGGGTAGCATGTAACCAGTAAGATTTTTTTCTTCAGTAGTTTGAAATGCATATATCTAATCTAACAAATGACTTATTTACAGTAAATAAAGAATGCCTACAAATCAATAAGAAAAAAGCAAAGAATATTTTTAAATGTCAAAACATATGAACAGATACTCAAATTCACTAGTAATCAAAGAAGCAAAGTTAAAACAACAGTGTAATAACACAACACACCCAAAACGATAGGAAAGAAAAAGGTAGAGGGAGAGTGGGAGAGAGGTGAAGGGAGGGAGAGAAAGAAGCAAGGAAGGAAGAAAAGAAGGAAAGAGGATGAAAAATGAATAGATAATAGCAAGTATTGACACAGATTTGGATTAACCAGGAATGTAATATGGTACAATCACTTTGAAAAACTGCTTGGCTGAACTTCTCATACCTTATTACCCTGAAATTCTACCATAAGCAATTTGACCCTTATGTACTATAAGAATATCCACGTGTTTACCAAAATACATGTACAAAATATATATTTGCAAAAATGTTCACAGCAACACTACTTTTAATAGTAAAAAGCTGAAAATAATCTAAATGTCCATCTTCAATACAGTAGATAAATAAATTATGCTGTATCCACATAATGGTTAAAAATATGTATTTTTAAAAATATTTATTTATTTATTTATTTATTTGGCTGCACCAGGTCTTTAGTTGTGGCACGCAGAATCTTTAGTTGTAGTATGCAGGATCTTTTATTTTTCTTTCTTTTTTTTTTTTTTTTTTAGCTGTGGCATGCAGGCTCTTAGTTGTGGCATGAGGGATCTATTTCCCTGACCAGGGATCGAACCCAGGCCCCCTGCATTGGGAGCATGGAGTCTTAACCACTGGACCACCAGGGAAGTCCCTGTATTACACTATATTTAACTTCAGCTACACAACACAAGATGAATGAATCTTACAAAGATTGAGCAAAAGTGGTTTAAGCACTAAAGAGTAGTTACAATATGATGCCATTTATATAAAGTTCAAAAATAAGCAAAACTAATCTATTTGAAGTCCCAGTAGGGGTTAATATTGATCTTGGACAGGGAGGATATCAATTGAAAGGAGGTAAAAAAGAGACATTTGTGGAGAGAGGATGCTGAAAATTTTGTTTCTTGATCTTGATAATGAGCCGGTTGTGCATATTTTATAAAAATTCACTGACCTCTATGATTAGTGCAATTTTCTGCATTATATACTTATATTTCATTGAAATATACCTTAAAAATAGAATTAAAGATTGTTACAAAGGCCCTTTTCACCCGGAAAAGTATTTCTTGAATTTAGCTGTTTGATGGATTATTTTAGAAGAGGAAAAATATTTCTATTTAAAATAAAGATCCAAGAACTCACTCTGTCCAGAAAACCAGTGTGAATAATATTTAGTCCAAGAATATAATATTCTAAGTGTATTAAACCCATTTTCAGGAAATTCCCTGGTGGTCCAGTGGTTAGGATTTGGCACTTCCATTGCCATGGGCCCAAATTCGATCCCTGGTCGGGGAACTAAGACCCCACAAGCCGCACGTCGCAGCCAAAAAACAAACAAACAACCACCTGTTTTCAACTGCTGTAACCACAACAAATGAGAAATTTTATCATTCTAAATTGTAAAATGAATTCCTTAGATTACTAATTTTTTTTTTTTTTTTTAATCTTGTGAGTCTCATGGTCCCCAGTTTGAGAAGCACTAAATGTTGCAGTCAGGACAGACTAGGATCTTTCCTTGTTTTCCTATGGAAACTAAAAAAACTCAAGATGTTAAAATAACAAGTTTTATTTCTCATTCAGAACTCAGGTTCATCACAGGTCACCTGACTCTGCTCTATATCCTATTCTAGGACCTGGGTCATTAGAGGAGCCACCAGTGCTGCTGGTTGCTTTGGCAGAGGAAAAGAGAGTGTGTGGTGGATCACTTACCACTTTTTAATGTTTTCCTCTGAAGAAATGATACCCATCAGTACTGCTCACATTTCACTCTCCAAAACAACTCAAATAGCCATACCTACCACCAGCGAGGGAGGAACCTACAATAGTACCCTTTGCCTGGAAGAAAACTGCAGTTGTTGGAGGAACTGCACTGAGTTTTCAATTAGTTCTCACATCTATAAATATAATCTGAGTACTTTAACAGTGATGTGATCAAATGACACCAGGAACACATCCCAGACACATGTAGGTCAACTGCAATCACTTACTACTAAGGTCCCAGTGCTTGGCAGAGTGCCTGACTTATGGCTTTGCTCCCTGAATATTTGTTGAATGAATGAAGACAACTGAGTGTGTAATCAATTCTGTGCAAAGGCTACAAGTACCAGAAAAAGATACAAAAAAAAAAAAAAAAAAGAGGTAACCTTTGGAAAAAAGAGGTAACCTGAGAAAGCATTCATCAGAGAGGAAAACAGCAGAAAAGCAGGAAGGAGGGTCAAAGACAAGGAAGTGGAGAAGTACCTGATGGGCAAATTCAAATGTCTATAATGACCAAGTATATATTGTAAATGAGCAAAAAAGCCTAGAAATAGGACAATAGGGAGGAGTAGGGACTGGGGCAAACATGAAAATTCCTTCCTCATGTACACATTTCAGCCAATTACTTAGTTCTAACTAATTATTGCCATGCAGAAATATGAACCCACTGTTTCCAGACCTTTCCAGTTTTTTTAGTGTTTCCAAAGTTTTAGCTTCTTCAGCAAAATATCCCAATTTGCAAACACCAAATAGGTCAAACAGAACACTTCTACTCATCAGATTTGGACTGTGGGCTGTTGATGTGTAACTATCTCACTCTTGTTACAAATGAAAATTAGGGAATGGTGATTGTGGAAAACAGTGATTACACTGGAGCTGAAGGTTGAAATCTGGTTGTGGAGGACTTCATATGAAAAGCCTTAACTATTTTCCTCTGCAATTTACAGAGAGGTTAATAAAATACTTATGTAGCTTGAAAACTTATGTAAAAATTGATTTTAATTATTCCAAAATTTACCCTGGTTTCAAAAGTTTCCAAGCAGTCACTGTTGCTTCTCTATTGGACAAAGAAAAAGATTGTTTTCTTAGTATTGCTGATTTTGTGGGATAATATTTCAAGGGTATGGACAATAAAAACTGGACTGTGCACAAGTGTTTTGTTGGTGGCGGTTGTTGCTATTGTTAAAATACTCAAAACTATTTGGCTTTCATCATGATCCAACATTTATTGAGCAAATGTAGAGCAAGAAGTTTCAGCCTAAGTTAAGCAGATACAGTTAGGTCAAAATGTTCCTATAACCTAAACATTTCAGAACCAACATCCCCCCCAAAAAAAACCAGAATGACTCTCATTAAGTATTTAATTTAATTATTTTCCAGTGCTTGGGGCTACTAGTGCCTGAGCACATAGTTCTTAATTTCATCAGCAGGCATTTATGAGTCCCTGCTGCGGGTGGATATGGAAGAAATATAAACTTTAAGGTATTTTTCTTTCTTATTAAGATAAAATGCAAAACAATTCATTGTAATTTTCAGAGTCAAAATAGAGCAATCTTTTGTAGCTGCTTCTGGGGTGCATTTGTCACCTTCCCCCATTCAACAGAAGAAGGCATTAGTCCAAATTTCTAAAACTAAAATTCATTTAGGACACATACTTTAATTTGAACACACAGTCAAACATTTCTGGGATATTAACTCCTCGGTTCTAATGAGAGCTCAAACTGACCACTTAAGCCTAAATTTAGAATTCATTTCTGTTGGTTCCGTATTTTCCATCATCTCCACTGACAGTCGAAGATGTTGAAAATGCTAGAAAGAAGTCAGTAAGGAGAGAAATCTAATTTTCTGTGCAAGACTCATATAGTCTGAACAGAATAGTGCATTCCTGTCCAATTGCACACATCTGGAGTTTCATTTGACTGGAAAAGCACATCCTGACTATGAATGGAGGGTCCAACCCTAATGTCTCCTTCTCAACTTTTAAGACTCTCAACAGCCTGCAAGGCACTTAGCCAGGCAAAGGCAAATCCCTTTTCCAGCACAGAATCTGTGGAAATTACACCTGCAGAAAAATTCAGAAAAACCTCACTCTGAGAAACAAGGAGGGAGGAGGGATACCAATCACAAATGGCATGATAGTACCCTGGAGTGATCAGCATTTACTTAATTCAACAGTCTACTCACACACATGTTCAGTGTGGTTTAATGAGCATGGATAGATGTGCCCCACGGATAAGAAGATGAGACAGAATAAACCACTGAAGGGCAGTATTTTCCTCAAAAAATCCTGCCTATCCTGTCCTTGCAGAGAGTAGAAAAATCAGAAGAATGCTCCTGATGTGTGCTTCATTATGTTCCCAGTTCATCTGGGCTCTGAGATCAGACTGAAGCGGATGGAAACCCAGCTTCATCATGCATTATTTTAAGTGACATTGTGTGAATCACTTAACTGTACCTTAATTTCCCCATCAGTAAAAAGGGATTGTAATAGTGCCTGCTCTGTGTGATAGTGTTTATTAAGTGCATTACATAATACTTGATACAAAATAAGAACTCAATAACTGCTGTCATTATCATTTTTTTAATACTTGTTGGTGGTATTGTTAACATTATTTTTTTTTTCTATTTCCAGAATAGGGACCGATTCACCATAACTGTGAATTAAATTAAACTTGGGGATTTCCCTAAATGTTTATACTTTCCCTCTTTTTTTTTTTTTTTTTTTTTAAATTTTTTTAATGCTATTCTTGTCTGCTTACATTCTTTTTATTTATGTATGTATGTATGTATGTATGGCTTTGTTGGGTCTTCGTTTCTGTGCGAGGGCTTTCTCTAGTTGTGGCAAGCGGGGGCCACTCTTCATTGCGGTGCGGGGGCCACTCTTCATCGCGGTGCGCGGGCCTCTCACTATCGCGGCCTCTCTTGTTGCGGAGCACAGGCTCCAGACGCGCAGGCTCAGTAGCTGTGGCTCACGGGCCCAGTTGCTCCGCGGCATGTGGGATCTTCCCAGACCAGGGCCCGAACCCGCGTCCCCTGCATTGGCAGGCAGATTCTCAACCACTGCGCCACCAGGGAAGCCCCACTTTCCCTCTTTTTGTTCAAATAATAGAGGCTTGTTTATTCCAACTTTCAGATATTCACACAACTAAAGGAGGCCATTCAGGTCCTTCTGGTTTCTATAGGTTTTAGGACATTGCTTCTGTAAGGTATAAATGTTCATGCACGCACGCGCACACACACACACTCACACACAGAGCTGTAGACCCATGGCTCTTTTTGTTCCCAGTCATTCATGCATTCATTCCACAAATGCATATTTGTATACGGTAGCTCTGTACTATATCTCAAGATTGCCTTGGCTGCAATCTATAGCATCTATAAGAATTAAAATTTTTATATATCTTAGATACAGGTTGTGTGTGGGGGTCAAGGGACATTAAGGGGACATAATTTTTTATAAGATTGTTTATTTTTCAGCTGGGGAACTGCGGCAAAGCAAAGTTAAGTGAGTGGTATGAAGGCGTTTGAAAGTTTGCCTTCAGGGCAGAACCTCAGGCTTTTCAGCAGGAGCTGTCTGCAAACAGCCACCTTCCCCAAACATCACTCCCTCTAGTCATGCCAACACCCTGGCTGTCAGTTCACTACTCTTGCTTTGTGCCAGTGGTCTGGTCCAGGTTTAGCCATGCATCGCCATATAGCTTGATGATGGGCCACTAGCCTTTCCTCAGGCTTTACTCCTGCCACACTGATTGGCATCTGGCCTCCTTCCTGAGAATTTGACTGACAACCCATTCCTGAGTGAAGCTTCAAACGGTTCTCTCAAGCAGCGTAAGAGCTCACTTCAGCCCCACTTACCTTCATGGGCTGTTTTCTCTTCACACAGGCAATTGCAAATCAGGGACCACTTTGCCGTTATGGGTCTTCAGATCTGTGTGTCTGAAAATCCTCTATTGGACAGCAAGGAGCTCTGATTCCTCCTTATTCGTTGCCCCTCCTCCCCTCTATAAATCACCCTAGAACAATTTGGATCTCTAATTAAAGGAATTATATTAGTCCACAGTTACTGGCCTACTGGATGCACTAGCCTCCTCTGGAGCTTACGCCCAGAAGAAGGCTGTTAGCTAAGTTTAGTGTCTCAACAGTTAATTGATCAAATTCCACGAATTTTCATTTTCCAAAACTCACTTTTATTCAGGGGTGATGCATTTTTAAAAATGTGATGTGATTATCATTTAACAGTTGTTATTCAAACCATTTACAAAGAATTGTTTCCAGTTTTCTTTATCAAACCATGACCCTCCCATATGATCCCCTCCCATCAACTCTCTGAACCTTGATATATCAGGAAGCCTTGTTATTGACTACACTCCCCCCAACACATGCATACAACAAGCAGACAGGGCAGTGCAAAAAACATGGGGCATATGGGCAAACAGATCTGGATTCAAATTCTAGTTCAGCTCCTTGTATGTAATAGAAACTGAGGCAAGTCTCGTAGCTTCTGGGAGTCTCACATCACTCATCTACAAATCCGGGAGATTGCCAACATTGCAGAGTTTCACTAAATATTAAATTTATATATAAATATGCACACACATACATATATATGCCATTAGATTGTAGTACGTATGTGTGGAATCTGATCTCCAGTAAATACCTGATGAAAAGAATAGCTATTGTCATTATTCTTCATTGTGGAAAAGGAAAAGGTGAAATTTCCTTGGGCCAGAGGTAATGTGACCTTAGGTGTAAGGCAGCTCCTCCAGCTGATGTTAAGAAATTTAAAAAAAGAAAAAAAAAGAAAAGATAGATAAATTATAGGTAGATAGATAAGTAGATAAAATTAATTTTAAAAATTCTTGAGACTGATATATACAAGCTAAACCCATAAAATGCCCGCCAACTCCAAGATTTCCTGGGTCTACCATCTGGGATCTTTTGTGCCTACAAAATTGACTTAAATTCCATGCTGTCCCTTGAACCTGAGCATCCAAATCAGAAAGGAATCAGTCCTAGAGCTTGGTTATCTCCCTCTTCTCCCTTCCTTCTATTTATATAGAGTCTTCTAGCTGCAGCACTTGAAATTACAGTCCCTGAGGATTTTGGTCGGATCTTGTTTGTCGCTGTAACGTTGCTGCCAATCTCCTGCCCCTGGCCAGCTCTGTGGGGCTATACCATCAAGGTTCTCACTTAAGTTTACCTCCAGCCCCACCGATGCACTAATGTACTCTATCACTCACCCTCAGCCAGGGGACTAAAAATAGCCTCTGGCTTCAACTGCTTGTTTTAAAAGGAAAAAAAAAAATTGAGAGAGTGAGAACAGAAATGATGACAGCTCTCCATTTCATCCTGCTGTACCAAAGACCTTCTCCAAGGGAAATGCAGTTCTTTCAATTAGCTCACCTGATTATATCACCTAGGCTCCGCTGAGAGTTTCCACATGCTGGTGGGTAGCCTGGCTTCTGCCAAGCTTCTCTCTCCTACTTGATGTCCTTCTATTCCCCAGAATCTTTTCCTGTAAGATGTGAGCATCTAATTCACTGCCTTTCAGGGAAGTGGCAAGAGAAGCTTTCTGACAAGAGCTTATTAGAGGGAGCTCTGGTGAGACCATGCAGTTCAGAGAAACACAGTGACTGACGGATTGGGTTTCAAGTTACTTTCGACACATGTTCTGGGGCATCTGTATACTTCAGATTGTGTAGCATTCATGGGGACTATCATGTAAAAATCTCATTCAAGGACCTAAGTAACTGTGCCCAAATCCACATTGTACCTTTTTGCTCCACCCCTGCTTCCAGCCCTCCATTCCTTGTACAATGCTGTGTTCTGGCTATACCAAATTTTCTTGCCTACCTCCCCCCAAGTGTTTTTTAACAATTCTTGAAGTGCCCAGATGTCTTTCCTGCCTTCATTTTTCCACTTGTATAATACATGAAAATCATTCTAAAATAGCATCTACTTCAAAAGTTTTTCCCTGAATTTTGTACCCCACACAATGCTAAAATTAAAAACACAAACAGAAACCCAAAGCCCTGAATCTGTTCATTTCTTGTGACACAACACCCAATAACATATATTAATACTATGGTAATGATGATGATGAAGATGGTGATACTGATGATAATGATAATTTAGGTGAATGTCTTGTTTCAATATTAAAAGGTGAAATTGTTAGAGAATGAACTGAGTATATCTTAATGTTCCTGCCTCTTCAGCATGCTGAATGGCACATAATGGGAACTCAACAATTTTGGTTGAATTGGATTGAGTAATGCATAGAGAAAACTCAAACAAAGCAATCTATGTTCTTGATTTGGTGTTTGAAACTTCAGAGTTATTTTCATTGCAGTGACTTTTCTTTAGACCTTTTCTCCATCTTTCAAAAATAGATTATATCTTTGGAAAGTACCAGGGTAAGGGTAATTGAAGGCTTGCAAATGCAAAAGATATAGGCCTTATATTTTGAACAGTTTCTTTACATCAATTTTCTTGTACTATTTTATGGCCGGGATTTCTTATCTAAGCCAAAGCTAAGAGCATATTAAGCTGAGATTATTCATAGGTATTTTGAATCCCATTTGGCATTCAGGATTCTGATTATTTCTATTCTATCTGTCACACTATTTCTTTCTTTTAAAAAATTAAAATAAATGTAGCAAGATGTACTCTTATAAGAAAAAAGAAAGACAGTGGAAGTCTACTGATAATAACTGTGGTCTTTAAGATGAGCATTGTGCTACATCATTTGGAACTTCCTTGAATTTTGACCCCTAGAAAATTAAAGTACAAGGGAGCAAGGAAAGTGGGTTATTATTCCTCTGTACACGAGAGCATCCCATTTCCAATCGTGGGTGGGATAAAGAAGCCAGCTATGATGTCACAAGGAAGTAAAGAAGGAAGAGTGGCTTTGGAAACAGTCATGATATGATCCATAAAGTGTACGGTTTCAATGGTAGGAGAGATGTGCCTCTGTAAGCCTGCAAAACAAAGCAGTGATTTGTTTTGTTTTGTTTTTTAATATATAGGACTTTACTAAATATACTAAGAAATGCTTTCTGGGGTCTTAGCTCTGATAACTTTTAAACTGATTATGTGTCACTTTGTATTATTGGAATAGACATTTCAGAGGTTTTGGTGGGGGGAGGTGGATGTTGTTTGCTTGTTTTGAAGCCTTTGTAAAGGAATGGTTATCCTCACCCTTATCTCTCTTCCTCCACCATACTCCTTAAGGGTGCCTACTACTGCTGGGGCCCAAATGGATGAGAACCCACAGACCAGGTGCCATGTTTTGTCATCGTAAAGGAAATAAACTAACACTTAAGCAGCTCAAGCAATCCACATGTGGCACACTCAGTTTGGCTTTTTGAACCAAGATTGTGATACAGTCATAACAATGAAATATTATTTTGTATAATATTTGATCTAATCTACTATTTAGTAATGTGACCTGAGATCCACCATGGCACCTCCTGGGTTTCTCAGCCATTTGGAGCTGTGTCTAAAAGATTTAGACAAATAATTCTCAACCAAGATTGATTTCCCCATCAAGTGACTTTTGGCAATGCCTGGGAACATTTTTGTCACATCTTGGGGGATGCAATTAGCATCTAGTGGGTATTGCCAGGAATGCTGGTTAACATCTTACAATGCATAGGACAGTCCCTTACAACAAAGAATTATCTGATCCAAAATGTCAGCAATGCCCAGGTGGAGAAATCTGATCTAGAGCCCTTCTACTCCAATTCTGGTCCGTGGACCAGCAGCGTGAGCATCGCCGGGAAGCTGAATGGAAGGGCAGTATGTCACCTTGTCCCCAGGACTGAATCAAAACCTGAACATAGACAAGACTCCAAAAGATTCATATGCTCAGGGTTTAAGAGACATTAGGCTAGAGTGGTAGTTCTTCACACTTAAGGGTCACAGAGTCAACTGGGTAGCTCTTAAATAAAAACAAAAATTACCCATACTTGCCACACCCTTGGAAATCATGATTCACTGGTCTGAGGTGGTACTCCTGGCAGCAGTAGCTTTTAGAAGCTTCTTAGAAAATTTTAATGTTCCACTAGGGTTGAGACTCCCTGGTCTGGTACAGCTCAGAGTGGGGAGAACATGCTTAGAATGTACATATATCTCGGAATTCTTGGGACAATCTGGTTTGTGTCATTTGTCCTAAAATATTATAGCACCCCTTTTCACTCTCAAATGTGTCCTGAGCTTGGAGTAAGCAACAATTTCTTAAAAACAAACAAAAATGTACTAATCATAAAGGATCAAACAAGATAAATTAGATCTTATTAAAATCAAGAACTTCTGTTTATCAAAAGATACCATTAAGATTGTGAGAAGGCCATCTAAAGAGTGGAGAAAAGGTATTTTCAATGCATATATCCAACAAATAATTTGTGTACACTGCATATATAAAGAACTCCAATAAATCAATAAGAAAGAGACAAGACAACCCACTAGGGCAAAAGACTTGAATGTGTGCTTCATAAAGGAAGCTGTGCAAATGGATAATCGACGTAAGAAGACCTGCTCAACTTCATCCACCTTCATGGAAATGCAAATTTAGACCACGATAAGCTATCAATACAAACAAGTTACAATGAGTAAAATGATAAAGACTGATGATTCCAAGTATTGCTAGGATGTGGAGCAAGAAGAACCTTCAGCCTTGCTAATGGAAGAATAAATTGATAAAACCACTTCAAAACGTGTTTTGCCAGTTACCTACCAAAGTTCAGCATATGCATATATATATATATACCCATGATGAATACTCCTACTCTTAGATATATACCCAAAAGAAATAGATACATATGCTCACCAAAATACATGTATTAAATTTCCCATAGTAACACTATTAGTAATAGTCCAAGTTTGGAAACTACCCAAATGCCCAGCAGTGGAATGAATAAATAAGTTGTAATATGTTCACAACGATGAAATATACAGCAACAAGCATGGATGATGTTCAACTAAACACAATGATATGGGTGAATCTCTCAAACATAATACTGAGTGAAAGCAACTAGACAAAAGAGCACATACTCTATGAGTTCATTTATAAAAATAGGCAAAAGTAATCCATCCACTTACAAGTCCAAGCAGCAGTTACCCTTGAAACAGAGTCTGGGAGAGAGTGAGGGAAATTCTGGTTTGTTGCAATGTTTTCTTTCTACCTTTGGGTTGGTGTTGTTATACATGTATTGTGACATTCAGTGAATGGTATATTGTGTGCATTCTTGAAAATGTGTACCACAATTGAATTATTTTTTAAAGTGTCCTCTGTTGGATGGTAAGGTTCACAGCCAACTTAGTGTGATGGAATAGCCTCAGGTCAGCAACGTTGGGCCTGAAGAGCAGTCATTCAAAGTCTACCCAAGGTGGTAGCGCTCCCTCTATTAGCTTCTGTAGGTGCCCAGAAGAACTGAGACGATTTCACACCAATCCTCTTTAGAATAGCCATTCTCTACTGAAGCTGAACATAAGAATCATCTGGTGAGTTTGTAAAACTCCTGGCAATTCAATCAGTAACTTTTTTACCTCCCCTGGTAATGACAGTGTGCCCAGGGCTGGGAACCACTATCTTAGCCCCACATCTCTGCAGTCATCCATATGGCTGCTTCAGCACAGTTATTCTGATGGTGCTGATGGGAATTAGATGGATGCCCTCAGTTCCCTTATGACATTCATTCATTCGTTCGCTATCTCAATAAGCATGCAATATTTACTGGGTCCTGTGTTAGGTGCTAGGTGCTAGGCCAGGGTCATAAAATTAGATTGTAAGCCTCTGAGAGCAGAGACCAAATCTTTTTAGTTCTGAGTTACAATCGCAATGTCAAGCTCTGGTGGTACACACAATGAGCCTCAGAAGAACTCTGGAGAACTTTTAGGGAAATAAGGGTGGGGAAATTATTTTAGGTGAAAGAAGCAACATTGTGAAGGTGGGGAGCCATTTCTTTTCATCAAAGTGAAGTGACCATTTTCTAATTTCAGGGTATCAGGAACCTCAACAATTCTAGAAATGGAAACTGTAACTCCAATAATAATAATAATAATAACTGGGTCATAAATAACTAGATTTTACCTTTATTTTTCTCTCTCTCATCATTTTATCCTCAGTGCTCAGCACAGTGCCTGACATCCTAGAATTGGTCAGTAAATATTTGTTGAATAAATTAACAATTGAACAAGTGAAAGAAAATATTCTCTCAGGAAAGGAAGGATGAATTAACATTTATTGAATACCAAACACGCTCCATGCACATGCCAGACACCTCCTGTCCTTAGTGCCGTTTAATAGTCATGGCACATTGTAAACGGGTGGCATGATTATCCTCCTCTCAAAGCTTAAATAAAATATGAAGCCCAGAGAGTATAAGGAATGTCCCAAGATCACAGGGCTAATTGGCAGCGCCCAGATTCAAATGGCAGGGTTGCAATTTGGTGCCCCTGCTCTGGGCATCGCACTCCACAGAGCAGCAGGACAGTGATGAGCCTGGGACATGATCCATCCAGGCCCATCTGGCCCCTGCTCTCCTCTGAGGCCGAATGCTTTACCTCACGTACCTACCACCACCAAGCCTGCATTCCTCTCATTGCTCGTATTTATAATTCAGCATCAAATTATCTTATTAACAACATGCTGATTAAGTTATGATAGAGGTGCCACTACGGAATCAGAGGTATTTCCATGGAAACTAAGTGGCAACTCCCTCTTCCCAACCCTGCAGTTTTATTTGAGTCTCCTGAGGAAGGAAAGGAAAAGTACAGAATTTTGAGACTAGCCAGTTCTTGTTGAAACATAAACTCCAAAGCTGCCAGGAGAAAAGTGAGTAGAAAACCCTTTGGCGCTGGCTGGATCTTCCCTCCCTCTCCCCTTCCTTTCTCCCTCTTTTTTTCTCCTCGCCTTTTTCTTCCTTCAAACTCTCTGGGCTCTCCCTTCTCTCATAAATGTTTCCCCTTTGACTGTAAATCCAGAGCATAGCACTGAAACCACAGCCCTCAAAAGTCACTTCCATCTGGCCTGAGAAGTAGTGGGCTCCAGAGTCTTTATGGAAATTTTCAACTTCTAACTAGTTACAGATCTAAATAAAGTCTTTACTTAGAACTGTAGGTTCATCAAGGAACTGTCTGGATTCCTGTGTGCTATATTTTCTTCTTTGCTTAACTTTTTTATTAGTCTAGGTTCTCCAGAGGAACAAAACCAATAAGATAGATAGATAGATAGGTAGATAGACAGATAGATGATAGATAGAGTTTATTTATATATATATATATAACAGGATATATTGTTTCTATATATCTATCTATATGCATCTGTATCTATCTATCTAGAGAGAGATTTACTAAAAGGAATTGGCTCACGTGATAAAGAAAGCTAGTAAGTTCCAAAATCTGTAGTCAGCAAGCTGGAGACCCAGGAAAGCCAATGGTGTAGTTCCAGTCCAAACCCAAGTTTGAAAGAAAGAGAAAACTGTCCTAGCTCAAAGACAGTCATGGAAAGAGAAAGAAGTCTTGCTTACTCAGCCTTTTATTCTAGTCAGGTTTTCAAGGGGTCGGATGAGGCCCATCCACATTGTGGTGGGCGATCTGCTTTACTCAGGCTACTGATGTAAATGTTAATTTCACCCAGAAACGCTCTTACAGACATATCCAGAAATAATGTTTAGCCAAATATCTGGGCACCTCATATTCCAATCAAGTTGACACATAAAACTAACCATCACAACTTCCATTTTAGCAATTGAACCATTGTTCCCTTCCATAATCTTATAGCCTGCCTTCTGAGAGTGTGTTCGTCGACTTCAACCAGATTTTCCGTTGTTATCTCTCTCAGTCTCAGAGTCCAGAGTCCCCACAACCCACCAATTCTAGACTGTCACTGAGACAGACCTGCAGACCACTTCCATTCCCTTCCAATCTGACTCATTACCGGCTCCAAAGTAGGGAGAGTTCTCCTCCCTTGGTATCTGTTGGAACAGTAATTCCCAGAGTGTGTTCGGAACATGATAGTCTTCATGGCAAGTTGGTAGGAACATGATAGGTAAATAGGTACTGAAGAGATGCATAAATGTGAGATATCTATAAAATAGCTCCAAGTGCAAACTGTTGAGAAGCACCAAGTATCATATCCTTCTCTTAGATTTTTATGATTTACTTTTTATTTTTTATAATGCATATTACAGGATAAGGGCTCTGAAAGGCATTTATTCATTTCCTCAGTGAGTATCTATTGAGTACCAACCATGTATGAGGCACTGTTGTAAGCGCAGGAAAGATAGTTATATAGGAAATAGGTCCTGCTCTCAGGAAGCTTGCGTGTTGATTGAGGGGAAACAGATAGTAAATATATAAGTACTATAAAGACAAATAAAATGGGCAAGGAGCTAAATCATTGGGGAACATGCTATTCTATAAAGGGCCGTCAGAGAAGCACCTCTGAAAAACTGATATTTGAACAAAACCCTAAATGAAGAGAGGGAGTAATGTGTGGGCATATTATAAAGGAGCCATACAGCAGTCCTGAATAGGAGTATTGTTCATAGGTTTAAAAAGGGACAAAAGTTGCATGGCTAGAGCTTGGTGGGAAGGCAGGTTGGAGAGGAGGCTAGTAAGGTAGCAAGAGGCTAGATTATTATCTACTGTTTTACAGGCGATGTAAGGATTGTCGGGACTTATTATGTGACTCAGGAGGTGGTGGGTGGAGGGATCTGAGAAAAAGAGTGACATAATCTGGCTAGCATTTTCAGGGATCAATGAATGTGGCTTACACATTGCAGGGAGGCACGAGGTGAGTTCGGAAGTTACCATACTTGTCCAGATGTGACACAACTGGGCTTTGGGCTAAATGTGCAATAGTGGAGGTGAGGAGAAGTGGGTAGATTCTGAAAGTACTTCATTCTCCAGTGAGAAATTTGATGAATTCCATATAATCAAGGATCTCTCAAATTTACTTGACCATTGGCCTCTTCTCCAGTTGACTCTCCAATTATTTTTTGACTAAACAGTTCAAATATAAATTATAGTTAGTATATTAGTATATTAGCCTCTGATTAGTAAATATTATACAGTTTATTTTTATGTCTAGTATATTTCTATTTCAGATTATTCTTTTGTGTTTCCTGTGTGTATACAAGTATCCCTAAGACTGGTAACATAAATCTACCACTAATAGATTTGTTTTTCCCTTTCTGTATGTGAAAATCTATGAGTGTGGTTCCCCCTAATATGGACTAGAGGCTTCCTTGTGAGTGGCTACATTGTTACTTCTGCCCAAAGTAAGGGTCTGTCTGTGTTCCACCTTCAAATTCCTATTCATCCTTCATGGTCCCTTCCTCTGTGAAGCCCTTCATGAACATATATGAACAGGCAGGTGCTCCCTGCTGGGTAACTTCAGGGTGGCCTGAGCCTATGTCCGTTTTATCATTGCTTCCTGACATCAGTGTGCTCTGAATATGTGGACAGACTTCCCCGCTGCACTGTGAGCTTCTTTTTTTTTTTTTTTTTTAATTAATTTATTTTATTTATTTATTTTTGGCTGCGTTGGGTCTTTGTTGTGCGGGCTTTCTCTAGTTGAGGCGAGTGGGGGCTACTCTTTGTTTTCAGTGCGCTGGTTTCTCATTGCAGTGGCTTCTCTTGTTGCGGAGCACAGGCTCTGGGCACGTGGGCTTCAGTAGTTGTGGCATGCGGGCTCAGTAGTTGTGGCTCACGGGCTTAGTTGCTCCTCGGCATGTGGGATCTTCCCGGACCAGGGCTCAAACCCGTGTCCCCTGCATTGACAGGCAGATTCTTAACCACTGCGCCACCAGGAAGTCCCAGCACTGTGAGCTTCTTGAGGCAGGGATTGTGTGTATCCCTCCCTGTATCTGCAGACCCTCCCACCATGCATGGCACAGAGCAGTTAGGAACAAATGCCCAATGAGTGACTGAAAAGGTTTTTTATTTATTTGTTTAAGAAATAAGAATTTGTTGGTTTAAGAAATATTTATTTAGTGCTTTCTAGATTCAAGGGATCTGATGCTACATGTACACACACATATACATACACTCTTACATTATACATATATACACATATATTTGTATACATATGTATATATTCGTCTATTGAAAGAGATGATCAAGTCAATAGAGTTTTTCAAGGCATGATGCATACTATAAAAATTACAAGGTGTTGATTGAGCATAGAAAAACTTTAGGCAATGGTAATTCATTCAATGGAAATTCTCCCGAAAGTAAGCAGGAGGGAAATCTAGAAGGCAGGGAATGTCATATGTTTTCAGAAGATAATTAGTTCGGAATGATTGCACGTCCTACAGGGGGGATGGTAATAAATAAAAGCAAAGGGGTAGATTAGAGCTTGGACACTATCCAGTGGATACAATGGGTGCAGATTGTTGTAGCTTGAAAAAAAAAGTTACTTTGTGAAATGGTTGAATTCAGTTTATTTGAGCTTTCTCCCCAGTTTTTCCTACAGTTGTTATTGAGTCTGAAGTCAACATTTTCTTCAGCCAGCACATGGAAAAGTTTCAGAAGATAAATATATTGAACAAAAGGCTCAGGGCACTTAATCAGAGAACATGGAAACCTGGGAACATGATATCTATTTCATAAAGATAATACAAACAAAGGGACTGATGAATTGGTGTGGTGATGTCATTCAGTGGTAGATGGGATTGGACTGAATTAATGCTGGGAAATGTTATTTATGTTCCCAGATTTCTCTCAGTTGGTTTACCTGAAGTTCTTGTGTTATTGTGAGGAAAAAAATTGATACTGGATACAAGTTGCAAAAAAGGCAGCTACAATTTGTGTGAGGATAAATCATAATTACCTTTATCATAATTATCATTAGTATTTCTTTGCTCAGCCAATTAAATATATTTCACTTTTTTTTTTTATCTTTAGACCTAAAATTCAATACAACAATAGCAGTGAGCCTGTGCTTTTAGGGGATATATTAAATATAATAAAAATGATTTATATTCACGTTAGTATCTAATAGCAGTAGTAAGCTTCTTTTGTCTTATAAGAAATGCTTTTTGTGAATGGTATTTTCAGGTTATATTTCCCTCTTTTTAAGCAGTCCTATAAAAAAAAATTCTGCTTTATATGGCCAATAATTTTTGAGGACAGAGTATGTTCTCTTGTTAATGTCTCCTTGAAACATTCATTAAATAATTGAACATCAGAAAAAAGATTTATCTCCATATGAACTTATATGTGCTAATAATGTTATTGAAAAATACAGGAGAAAGTATGTTTCTTAAAAAGACCTTTTTTTAAAAGACCGACTGTATTTTCTGTTGTTCAGAGTGAACGCAGCCTTGTCAAGGAAAGACGAATGCTTGTGATGGCTTTAAAAATGCCCGAGACTAGGCATTTTGTCTGAATGAAAGCACACAGCATGAACCTGGGATAAATCTCAGTCTTCCCTGTTAAGTCTCTTTCTCTTTCTTTTGTATTCTCATCCTCTCTCTCTCCCCCTCTCTCCCTCCCTCCCTCCCATCTCCTCCTCCTCCTTTCCTCCTTCTCCCCCACCCCTGTGCCCCAATTTATATTTCAAAACTCTTGCAGTTTTACAACTGCATGGGCCTTGAAATATTTAATACCCTCTGTTTTATAGATGAGAAAAATAAGATCTATGGGAAAAGGAAACATCTCAGCCACTACAAACAAGTAATTGATAGATTATAGTTGTCTACCAAGTGCCTACTGACCACTTATATATGTATTAAGATAGGAATGTGTATGTGTGTGTGTGTGTGTGTGTGTGTACACACACACACACACACACACACAGGGTTGGCCAAAATTTTTATTCTGGTTTTTCATATTACGGAAAAACCAGGTCAAACTTTTTGGCCAACCCTATCTATCTATCTATCTATCTATCTATCTATCTATCTATCTATCTAATTTCAGTGATTGAAACACATGGCAATTTTCTAGTATCTGGGAATTTGGAGAGGGCGGATTACCCATCCCCATCCTTTCCTCAGTTTCAATAAAGTTAAAGGGTAAGAATTCCCATAAAGCAGTTAGTCAAAGGAAGATGCCTGCGTCAAATTAATCGACATTATTCCACAGACCAAGGGCTTTGAAAGCAGAAAAACATGACATCCAAGTCCAATTCCTTCACTTATCTACCCCTAGATACTCAGTTTTCTGAGCACTAAAATAGTGACATCCAACATGTGGAGTTATTGAGCTGTTTAACGAAATGGACTGTACATTAAAGGCCAGTTAATGCACTTATCCTGAGATTCTTAACCTAGAAACAAAAACCCTCCTGGGAGGGGCTTTGGGAGTCCTTAGATGAACTTCAGGCATGCCTAACCCTTTGATAGTCTGAGCATTTTTCTGCATATAAGCATTCTTTTCTTTGGGAAAAAATCCCTCACTATTATTAGATTTTCAAAGATGTGTTCCCAATTATTTTTAAAAAACTGACATCAATAGAAGCTGTAATTGCTGGTGTTAATAATAATTATTATAACCACAACAACATTACTAATATTTCACTACAAACAAATAATATTATTATGATTATTGAGACTCAATTCCTTGAATATGAGCCAAAACTGGTGGATGAATCACATTTAAATCATCAGGTGCTTTGCTTTTACCAGGTAGAATGTTCCAATTTCTTCTTATTACATGAGCCCTTGAGGTCTTGTTTCACTCTGATCCACAGAGGAACTCATTTCCCCAGAAAGGCAGGCTAATGAGGTCTGCTTAATTTATAGCTGAGTACATTTATGTGTTCTCTTCGTTAAGGGGGATGCCTGTTTAATTCAATAGAATCCTGCATGTGGTACACGTAGAAGACACCAGGACCCTGTCCACTCCACATCCATTTATTACCCTAATGCCTCCGACATACACAAACAAACCATGTTTTACAAACTGCTTAGAGATATAAGTCGCATTGTACATTCTGTTGTAACAAAAAGGGTGATTTAAAATCATTACGCCTAAAATTTAGGCCTTGGTATGCTTTGAAGTCAAGAGGAACAATTTGTCAGCTGGTTGATCTTTTGCTTCTAAAGCTAGTTAACTGATCAATCTAATGTCAAAGGAGCAGAGACAAATGGGAGACATTTTACTATGTGGGAAACTGTACATGAAGATAAATCCAACATCCTGCTTCATTTCATCTGCAGTTATCTTTGCAGTAATTGCTTTGGAACACTCAAGGTGCTCTTTGCAAAGGATGTGTTGGAATCTTTAAGTTCTTTAAATTCTTGCATTGAATCTTGCTTTGTTCCATTTTGGGGTAGGGAAGGCCATAATCTCTCACTTTATTTTTTATTTATTTATTTTTGGCTGCTTTGGGTCTTCATTGCTGCGTGCAAGATTTCTCTAGTTGCTGTGAGCAGGGGCTACTCTTTCTTGCGGTGCGCGGGCTTCTCATTATGGTGTCCTCTCTTGTTGCGGAGCACAGGCTCTGGGCACGTGGGCTTCAGTAGGTGTGGCACGCGGGCTCAGTAGTTGTGGCTCACGGGCTCTAGAGCACAGGCTCAGTAGCTGTGGCGCACGGGCTTAGTTGCTCTGCGGCATGTGGGATCTTCCCGGACCAGGGCTCGAACCCGTGTCCCCTGCACTGGCAGGCAGATTCTTAACCACTGCACCACCAGGGAAGCCCCCATAATCTCTCACTTTAAATGCACACTTGGCAATGAACAAAGTTGGGATTCTTGATTGGTTGTTTACTGTGTAATTAATTCACACATTTCTGAAATTTCCTGACATGTTTGCAAAGTAAATCTTTGGTGAATTTGTTGTACTCCTTGATGAATTTGTTTGATTTTTTTTAATAGATCTTTATTGGAGTATAATTGCTTCACAATACTCTGTTAGTTTCTGTTGTACACCAAAGTGTATCAGCCGTATGCATACATGTTCCCATATCCCCTCCCTCTTGAGCTTCCCTCCCATCCTCCCTATCCCACCCCTCTAGGTATGCAAAACACGGAGCTGATCTCCCTGGTCTATGCTGCTGCTTCCCACTAGCTAACTAAATTGATACAACCACTTTGGAAAACAGTATGAAGTTTCCTTAAAAAACTAAAAATAGAACGACCATATGACCAGCAATCCCTCTACTGCGCATATACCCTGAGAAAACCACAATTCAAAAAGGGACATGTATCACAATGTTCATTGCAGCACTATTTATAATAGCCAGGATGTGGAATTTATTTGATTTTTGCTATGAACATAATGATGAAACTGGATCTAGAGTAACAGCTTCCCCATGAATAGATTTAGTTACACCAGCTGTTCTAGTTACCTACTGCTGCATAAAAAAGTACTCCCAAACTAGTCGGCTTAAAACAACAGCCATGTGATTATATTCATAACTTTGTGGATCAGGAATTGAAACTGGGTAGGAACAGCCAAGGTCACTTCCTGGTATTCAGCTAGCAAATGGACCTTAGGGTCCAATACACCTTCACTCGAGTGGCTGGTGCCCTGCGTGGGGTGGAGGAGGGGTTGGGACAGGAAGGCTGGACTCCTCTGGGACTGAGGTTGCAGAGCACCTATATGTGGCCTCTCCAGCAGGCAATATCAGGTGATCAAACTTCTTATTTGGCTGCTCAGGGCTCTTAGGGAGGAGCAGAAAGATGTCTCTATCCATCTTTAATCTACCACACCAGCACATATCAATTCTTTACAAGCTTCATTAACAAATTGTTTTACCGCCATCACCTCAAGCTTCTATGATATGTGCTAGAATTTTCAGCAAGATGGGTGGTGGGGAGAGAGGAACGGTGATTGATTAGATAGCTATTATTCCAATATCAATGGCAGGTTGCATTTGCTTAACTCTTAGCAATAATGCTGCTTTAGGAAAATCAAATAAATTTCTTGCCTAAAAAAAGAGATTAGAAACTTTTATAGGGGAAATTTATTGTAGTTTTCCTCCCCTTCTTTGGCATCCCCTCCTCCATTTTTAGATTGAGAGATTGTTTTGGAAAATAACTATTATTTTTCCATGACTCTGTAAACAGAAAATTGTTTTGGTGATTTTTACTGATTTTTGAAGGCAATCTTTTTTTTCAAAGTGTTAGTCTCACATTGATTTTTTTAATTTAATTTTTTATTTTATGTTGGAGTATAGTTGATTTACAATGTTGTGTTAGTTTCAGGTGTACCGCAAAGTGATTCAGTTATACATATACATGTATCCATTCTTTTTCAGATTCTTTTCCCATATAGGTTATTACAGAATATTGAGTAGAGTTCCCTGTGCTATACAGTAGGTCCTTGTTGATTATCTATTTTATATGTAGTAGTGTGTATATGTTAATCCCAAACTCGAAATTTATCCCTCCCCACCGACCTTTCCCCTTTGGTAACCATAAATTTGCTTTCAAAGTCTGTGAGTCTGTTTCTGTTTTCTAAATAAGTTCATTTATATCATTTTTTTTAAAGTTTCCACATATAAGTGATATCGTATGATATTTGTCTTTCTCTGTCTCACATTCATTTTAGATTTCAGGCCATCTGTTTGTCCATCATCCTAGGAGATTGGGATATATTTTACAGAGCACTAGACACAGAACAGCCTCTCCACAAATAAACTCTTAATCCATCAACACTTTATTAAGCATCTGTTAGGCACTCTATGCAAATGAGAAAAGCAAACGAGAACAAATGAAACACAATCTCAAGAATCTTGTTGTTCGTTTTAGTTTACTGATGAATATACAATATATATTATATATATAAACATATTGCAAAGCAAAGAAAAAAAGAATTTAGTTTTGTTTTTAGAGGAACTTGAATGATTTAAGTTAGAATTGCATTTTCCCAGTTGGCTAGCAGGACAGTTTTGGACAGTTCTTATAGCTTCTATTTTCCTGTCTCTGAAGTGAGAGCAACAACTGGTAGAATTGTAGTCTTAAATGATAGTGATGCAAAGCTTTGATTCTCAACCAATCTTTCACGTGCTTAAAAATCACCTAAAGTCTGGTACAAAGGCACTGTGGTCCAAAGAAGGAGGGCCTGTGATTCCGCATTTCTAACAAGCTCCCAGGTGAGGCAGATGCCACAGGCCCACGGACCACAGCTTGAATACCGAGGCTGCAGAGCATCTAATACTGATAAATATGAATACGCACTCAGAAATGTTGGTTCCTGGTCTCCACTTCCTTCATCTCCCTTTAGAAATTTCTACAAGACAGGAGTGGATTTTTGTATTTGTCCCCCATCTCCAATTTGTTGAGTACTCAATTGTATTCCTTATTTAAAATATTATGGCTCCTGCACTTTGTTTAAGTCTGCTTGACATTCAGTGATTTGTGATTCTCCTCTTTCCTGGGCATGCTTATAAGAGGACGGCCTTGGGATTGAAAACTCTCGCTGTCTAGACACAGGGACAGACTTTCTGTGGAAGAACTGTGAATGGCCATTTTATACTCAGTTTTTTTTCTTTCTTTTTTTCCTTTTTGCTTTGTCTTCATATGCTAATAGAATCAACATCCTCGTTTGCCATTTTAATGTTTCTTAGGAAGCTTTATCTCAGAGTTTCCTATAGTTTTTATGATCATTAGTCTTCTGGGTGAATCAGAGATTTCCTGTTATAATACCATGAGGTTTCTCAATAGAACTTCTTGGCTCCTCGTTGAGTTTTTTGAACGACTTTATTATAACAAAGTTGACTTGGAGCCAGAAGAGGTAGAACTCCAGTGCGGGGCTTTCTTTCGAGTTTTATGGGTTTTTCTCAGAAGTCTAATGCTAGTTTAATGACGTTTTATAGCTATTAATACTCCACCACTCTTGCTGCAGTAAGAAATATGTAACTAAACAATAACTTGGAATAGGTAAATTCATGATTAAGTTACACTAAAAGATAATGTCTCTGGGTCATAGTTCATAATTTCCAAATGCACATCATTTGGAATGACTGGTAACTTCAGCCTTGTAACTCTTTCAAGGAGAAAGGCTGTGAGTTTAAATCACTACATTCAGCTGACAGTGAGACTCGTATTTTCTGAGCTAAAGATATATTTTTATGGCCACACAGTGGACTCTGTTTATCACTCATCATAAACCATAGGAAACCATTTTTGTTTTAAATTAGGTACTCAGGCTTTTGTCATGTAATCTGTATCTTTATTTCCCCTTTCCACTTTTGTTGGTCCATTTTCAACAGCTCCCAATTGTCTTCCATTTCCTGAAAATGGCTCATATTTTATATTTCAGCTTCTTTAAAGGTATTTCATCCTAGTTGAGGTCACCTTAATTTACACCTTAAATTATGATTCCAAAGCCAACTTCAATGCTACTGATACTGAGTAATCCTGCTAAAGAGTCCAATTTTAAAATAATGAATAGTCTTATCCTGAAATGCCAGGCATAAGAAACCCATGAATTTTGCATATCTCTTTAGTACTTTTACTTATTGAATTACATGTCTTCCCTTCCTTTGAGCCACGTACTCAATTAGGCTTCATTTTACTGCCTACTCTGGTTCTAGAGTCTGTCCCTTCTTAAAGATCATAAGTAAGTCACTTTTTCCCAGACTAGGCAACAGCCCCAAATTATTTGAAAGTTAAATGACTGTGGAATTTGGGGCTTAATGGTTTTAAAGCCATCTCAATTATACTTATTAAAATGGAAGATCTTGTCAAAATAAATTTCTTCCTTCCTTTCTCTCTCTTTCTCTCTCTCTCCCCCCACCCCCTTCTCCCCATCAGTCAATCTTCCTGCTCACCGAGGCCCATATTTTTGTTGCCTGATTTTACACAGTCTGTTTAGGGATACACACTGGGGAGTGAGAGGCCACAGCCCCATAGACAGGGGAGGGAAGGTAATGGGCACAGAAGTCTCCTTGATGAAAAACACTGCACCTTTAATTCATATGCATTTATTAAAATGTACTTTGCAATCTATAAATGGCAAAAAAAAAAAAGCAAATAAACATAGGGTGTTACATCATAATTAAAATTTTTTTTTTCTCATAATTTCTAGGGCAATAAAAGAAAGCTTTGGTTCAGTCTTCTTATATAAATAAAAAAGGAAAGTGGGCCTATTCTTAAGTATCATAGGGGATAAAAATCTGCATATTTTTCTTCTGAGTGCTCTTGAAAGGTGGGTTTGATTCCTTTTACCTTTGTTTTCTCATTCAGCTCTATCCACCTTTCTATTGCTCTTATCTGTTTACAGGCTTGTCTTATCTTTCTAAACCTGAACAGTTTAATACCATAGCTATTAGCTACACATTACAGTGGAGCATTAGAACTACAGCTAGTCCAAATTGAGATGTGGACACTGGATTTCAAAGACTTAGTACCAAAAAAACAGGATGCAGAATACATTAATGACACATTAATTACATGTTGCAATGATACTATTTTGGATATATTGGGTTAACTAAAATATATTAGAATTCACATCATCTCTTTCTTTTTACCTTCCTAGAAATTTTAAAAATTACATATGTGACTCTCATTTTAAGCTTGCATTTTACTTCTATTGGACAGGGCTATTCTAAACCATAAGCGCTTCTAAAGCAGGAATTGGATCTTATTCTTTACCAAATAACCAGTGAGTAGATCAGAAGGCACTTAGGGTTATTAAATGACTCAATGGTTCTATTGATTAAATTATTATTTATTCCAATTTATACCTCACTCCTAAATATAGCTATATTCTTCAGGTTATATACATGTGTGAAAATCATGTTTTATGTCTTAGCTCAGTTTCCCAATTTCTGGCCTCTGGTGTTCTTGAGTGGGTTGCAATTAGGCCAAAAGATTGATTCTGTCAGCCCTAGGGGGTGCCGTAAGGGCTGTCTGGGCCCTCAAGTCCATTGCTTTCCATTGCAAGCAACCTCATCAATTTAATCCAGAATATTGTGCAAACATGATTACATCCTCTGTTTAATCATAGTACAAAAATGACTGGGAAATACAGTCTATATTTTATATGATGGAATTGAACTTCTTTATATTTAGAAGAAAGAACTCAAAAATTAACTTAACCATGAACTCTACTACAATCTTTTTTTTTTTTCTTTCTTTTTTAAAACCATTAGAATTGGTGGACATCAGTCTGAGTGTTAATCTCACTTTAGAATGTTATAGACCGAATATTTCAAATTGGTATTGTTTCCTTTCAAACCTCTCTGAATGTGGTAGGTATAAATAGCATTATTTCTCTGGAGTATATTATCTTTCTGGTTTGATTAAGCACATCCTAGGCCATGAAGATCCAATTTATTGGGTACTCTGAGACAGTGCAGTGTTAGAACTTTGGGCATAATCCTTATGCCAACCTGAAGTGGTGCCTATGATAGACTTATTTTGCAGTAGAGGAAACCAATTCATACAGCTGTTCTGTTATGTTTTGGGACATTGAATCTGAGCCTGTATGTATCCAGTGCCTTTGCCATATTTCATAACTGTGCTTCTTAGGGGAAAACAAGGAAACTATGAATATGAATTGTTGTTATAATTTATTGAGGTACAAATTTGAGTCTGTCTTCCCTGTAGTTTTTCTTCCCTTTTAATTTTCTTGCCTTGGAAATTTTTTAAGACAGAAAACAGTTGCTTGAGTCCAAATTTTAGTCCTAAGTACTGAAAAGAAAATGCTGTGTGTTTTACAGGGAAAGCAGGGAGGAAAGAGAGCAGAGATTACCCAAATCAGAAGGAGGCAGGACTGTCCCCCAACACACAGGGTCCTTGGCTTTCATGGGAGGCTCTTGCCTCATAGTCAGTAAGGAGGCAGCAGAATGCTGGACCTAAAAGGAAGTACACTGTTCTTTCAGGCAGGGGAAAGAACATGGATACCATGGCCCATGGGGTTGTCACCAGTGCTGAGTGTGATATGTGATTTATAACAGGAAATGTGTATTTGGTCTTTGTTCCCTTTTCTGTCACAGAATTCCCAAAACCCTTGGAATTTCCTGTGATGAGAGCAACAAAGGTGTCTTTTGTTGTATGAGAGAGGTGGCTTTTGGATCCCACCTAAGAATGAGGATTGGTTGCCAGGAGAACCAACCAAGTGATGAGAAGTTTGGAAATTTCAATCCCACTCCCCTGACCTCTGGGGAAGGGAGAGAGAGGTTGAATCACTCCCTAATGGCTGATGATTTAATCAGTCATGCCAGTGTAATGAAGCCTCCTTAGAACCTAAAAGGATTAGGTTCGGAGAGCTTCCAGGTTGGTGAACACTTGGAGATGTGGGGAGAGTGGCATGCCCAGAGAGAACATGGAGGCTCCTCGACCCATACCTTGCTCTATACATCCTTCCATCTGGCTGTTCCTGAGTTATATCCTTTTATAGTAAACCAATAATCTAGTAAGTAAAATGTTTCTCTGAGTCCTGTGAGCCACTCTAGCCAATCAATCAAACTCAAGGAGGAGGTTATTAGAACCTCCAATCTACAGCCGGTCTGTCAGAAGCACAGGTGACAATTTGGACTTTGGATTGGTATCTAAAGTTGGGGGCGGGGAGGACAGCCTTACAGGACTGAACCCTTAACCTGTGAGATCTGGCACTATGCCCAAGGAGATAGTGTCAGAATTGTTTTGAATTGTAGGGCACCCAGCTGATGTTGGAGAATCGCTTGTTGGTGGGGGAAAACCCTCACACACTGGAATTAGTGTCAGAATTATACTGGGATATGGCAGGGCACTAGTAGGATAGAGGTGAGACAACACTGGTAAAAACACTTCCCTTATCCCATAAAAGCTTTTGTGCATCCCCTGTCTCCTTTTGCACAAACTTCAAACCCATCTAGGACGAGTCTCAGGAAATGCAGTGGGGATCACAGCGGGAGCCACATGATGCAAGCGGCTGCTCTTCCACCCAGCAGGCTCCATAGCTTCGTTAACTGTCCCACCACTGACATTCTAGCAGAACTCTGCGAGTGCTTGCTCTCTCCCTGAAAGAACAGTATTTCCTCTTTGGAAGCAAAGGGATAGAGGGAGGATGGGCTATCCTCAGAGGGAGGAAACGCAGTCCCTTTCAAGTCAGCTACATCTCTCTTTGTGCCCTCTGGTCTACCCCCAGTGCTTAGCACTGTTTATCAACCTTAATCAACATGAATGACAGAAAACCTGATAATAGACCAGGGCTGGTACTGCTGGTGGGGGTGACCTCTTTTGAAACGTCAGGCCTGAATAAGCTGTATTTACATTTCTTTGGGCTCCAACTTTTCAAAGATTGTCATCTTCCACATAGGAGGGATGAAAGTAAAAGTTATTTTGGTATCCATCCAAAATTACATCTTAGGACAGCATTGCAGACCTTCCCTGTGCCTCCTCCGAGCTGAGGACTCCTGTGTCAGGATAAGGAGACACCAGTGAAGCAGCTGCTGTAAGCGTCACACACCTTCAGTCTTGGAAATATTAAAATCCATTAAAAAAACAAACAAGGACACAAGGTACGTTTTAATTAGTTCAAAGATGCCACCTTTACTATGCTGTAATATAAACCACAGGTAGGATTCTAGGTCAGAAGAACTGGGTCAGACTCCTGTTCTGTTACTTTTGTGGGTTTCCTTGGGGAAGCCCCCCGATATCTCTGAGGATATTTCATGGTGGATATAAAGAGAAAGTGATACTTTGTTTCAGTGAGAATTGAGTGATATAATGGACAAACATATGTCAGCCACAGTACAATTGTAGGGGTTCAGAACAAGCCTCACCAAAGTGTACCACTTTTGCATGAGGATTATTTTGATCTAAAACCAATTGAGACTCTGTGCTTTCAAGAGAAACTACTGCCCTTCCCTTAACTATCTAGAAGAATTCAAATTGGGGATTTTTCCCAGAAGAGAGTTATTAGCATAGATAAATTTTATCTAAGTGGTCTCATCTATATGGCAGGGAAATGCTCCTCTTCTTTTCATCCTGTGAATGACTCGTCTGTTCCTTGCAGCCCCCGTCCCATTCCTTAGCTCAAGATGGCATACAGACCTCATTTTACCTGTCTCTGACCCTCTCATGTACATGAGAGTCCCATATTTATGAAATTAAATTTGATTTTCTCCTGTTAACCTGTCTCACATCTGTATAATGCTTAGACCAGCCAGAAGAACCTCAAAAGGCAGAGGAAAGTTTTCTTCCTCCCCGACACAACACTTGGCACGTATTAAGTACTTCAGAAACCTTAACTTCCTCCCATTTCTTTATTTTCTCCTTACCTTAATTAGGACTCTCTCACCAGAAAAAAGAAAAATTATCCTGGAAAAAAACTAGCGCACTTCAGCATGTTCAGGCCAAAGTATGATTAAGTAATGTGCTCTGGCTGGCTACTGTGATTTAATACTTAGCTTCTCAAAGTGTGGTGCATGGTCCAGCAGCATCAGAGCTTCTTAGATATACAGAATCTCAGGCTTCACTCTAGACCTGCTTAACCAGAATCAGCATTTAAGCAAGACCCCCATGTGATTCCTATGCATATTAGTGTTTAAGAAGCGCTGTTTAATGGAAAGAGCACAAATTTAGGAGTCGGGAGATTGGCCTTTTAGTTTACTTTTCTTACAAACAAGTAAGGACTCTAAATTCTGTGGTTTTGTTTCCTCTCCTTTAAAGGGGGTGTGTTTTCATGTGCTGCTGCTGGAAAGGTCAGCTGTGATCTGGAAGAACAAAAGCAAACCCTTGCCTTAAAAATGTATTACAAATAATGTGTATATAATGCTTTTTGGATGTATACGCATTTAGATGAAACTGCAAAAATGAAACCAAACACACACACTGGTAGTTGTCAGCAGCTGTGTCATCCAAGTGAGATGAGGAAGCAGTAAACCTCTCTCCCTTGGGCACTTCCTGTAACATTCATCACTTTGCAGATGTGTTGCTCCTATTTTCCTGCCCAAGAGAAAAGTATTTGCAATTCTGTGGAGCTGCCCTTTATCCAATGCTGCAAGGACAGGGATGTAGGAGAAAGGGCGTCAAGTTTAGTTGCTGCATACCACACTAGGGCGAATCTGTAATCAAGTCATGTAGTTGGGACCTATTTGCAAACACTGCTGCTGTTCAGGGATGGGTGTTATTGTAGAGGACACTTTTGAAAACGGATCCCCGGAGGCCAGACTTTTATCATCTTAGGATTTGAGATGCTATTTTGCTTCTCATCTTTCCTTATTCAATTCACTTTCACTCTTCATACTTGCAGGGGTTTACATTATATATTTCCCTCTGTGGTCAAAATAGCTGCACTCCTCCTAATTTAAAGATGTTTCATCATTAAAAATTATATTAAACAGTCAACCATCCTCAGGGAAGACTTAATTTCCACTTTCTGCTGCAGTCAGCATGGTTGAGGTTCAATCTTTCCATAAACTTGGAATCTATTTAAAGCTATTTCCATAAACCTGGAGTCATTTGATACCTTTTCATACTCTTGCTAGCCAACTAACTACCTATTTTTAAGAGCCAATAAAATTGACCTGATTTTGGCTAAAAGAGAGAAACACATTTTAAATTCTGCGGAACCGAGAAATTATAGAAACTGAGTTTATTGGGTGAAAGCAATAAAATTGCAAATGCAAATATTTAGGAGTGTTAGACTATTGATGTTAGATTTTCAGAGGAACTTGGGGGATGGGTGAGTGTAGCTACTCTGCTCTCCCCCCAAAGCCATCTTCACAGTTGTTTTTAAGCCAAACCCACTTGTGACTAGCATCAGCATTTTTTTCTGAAGGAAAACATATTATTATTACTAATGTTATTTTGCTGTTTATTAAAGTAACATGTACTCAGTAGAGAAAACACCTAAAATCTATGAAGAAGGAAACAAAGAATCCCTGTTTGATTAGAAGCAACACTCATGTCTCTGACACGTTTCTCTTAGATACCTAAAAGGTGTCACATTAATGTCATCCTTCCTGGGTTACCTAAAGGTCTCTTAGGCAGTATAAGCGGTTGGCCTGACTTATTTCCACTCTCAGGAAGGAAGAGTTCTGGTGTTTCTTCTCCCCGTTGACTCTATTGCTGTGGTTGGTCCTCGTTACAGAATGGTGTCGGGCCTGTGACAAAGAGGATTCTGTGACAGAGAGAAATGAGGATGGACTTTAGATGAGGTGGTTGGAGAAGTTTACCTTACAGATAGCAAATATTAATTGAGACCTGAAAGATGACATAGCTCCTGAAACGTACTCTTAACGACCATGCCAAGAACATGCCTTTTTAACACTTGCGTGGTTAAGCTAAGCAAATGCAGACCTGCACATCCCTCCATTTCCCCTTGAGAAGTGTGCACAGATAGTGGTGGCTCAGAATCAAATCCTTCCCTGCAGGAGAGTGGATCTCAACTCTGACTGCCAGGGAGCTTTAAAAGATTGGCAGCTGCTTCTACTCCCTAGTCAATTATATCACAAAACGTAGGGTTGGGGAGGGACTGGGCATCAGTATTTTTCAAAGCTCTCCAGACAAAGCTAATATGCAAGCAAGGTTGAGAAGCACTTCTGCAGCGGTCCACCAGCCAGTGGACTTAAGACAGTAAACAAATCAGTGAGTAAAGAGTTATGTATGGAGTAATAGATATGTTGATGGGATTCTGTGAGGAGAAAAAAAAAACAATTTTTAGTCCAACTTTCTGTATTTCATAGAAGATGAAAATAAGGACATGGTAGAGTAAATGAATTTGGCTAAGGTCCTCCAAAATTAGGATCACCTGTATTACTTTATTTGTACTCTTTTCTCTTGAAAATCATTATCATCATCATCATCATCATCATCTCAAGGCAAAGCCTAAGACAGGCATTTCCACTTCTAATAGCCAGGAAACAGATCTAAGTTTGTATTTTGGTGAAATTCAAATTGGTGAATTCCTCATCTCATGAGGGTTATGCCTCCAAATGGTTCAATTATACAAATAACATTAGGACAACACTAAAAGAAATAGGAGAAAAAATCCACAGTATTACCCACCTAATTCCCCCACTTTGGCATGTGAAGTTTCTATCTTTCCATATTTCATTTGAGCCCTTCACTATATCCATGCACATTTTGCATAGTTGAATTCATAATGTGGGTATAATTTTGTTTTTTATGCCCAAAATACATTATAAATATTTTCAGCCTTGCCACATAGTTTGTCACAACAGTCCTAAGAAACTACTATACCTGTTAAAGGATTTGCACTTTCTCTTGAGTTGCAACAAGCAATCATTGACATGCTTAAAATAAAACAGAACATAGTCATATTGTGAAGATAACTCTGGGTGGAAAGCCAGTGTGGAAGTGGAAAGATGAGAGTACTGAGGGCAGAGAGATTTCATTCATTTGTTCATTTATATATTCATTCATTCATCCAGTCTCCAAATAGTTATCATGTACTGATGAACTATGTACATGGCTCTGTGCATGGTTCTAAGGATAGAGAACGAAATAGACTCTGCACTCATGAAACTTGGAATTTAGTGAAGAGATTGACAAGAACAGAGAGCAAATGAATAATCACTATTTGCGTGCACTGCAAAGCAGAGGATGGTGAAGGATGGGAGTGGGGTAGGAGTGGGGAGTAGGTGGTTTGATGGAGACATGGAGTTAGAGTCTCTGCTGAAGGAAGGACAGGCATGCAAGATCTCAAGGATGAGGAGAAGGCAGCCTGGCCAGGAAAAGAGAGAACAGCATCCATGGTAGAGGGAACAGCATGTTCAAAGGAGATCTTGCAGCTGGAAAGAAAATAGAAAGAGGACAGAATGGCAAGGCAATGTGAGGGAAGAAGAGCAGCAGGAAATGAGGCTGAAGACCAAGGAGAGCCAGATTATGCTGCAGCTCGTGGGTCTCAATTAAGAGTATGAAATTGATTCTAGATACAATAAGAAGCCAATGGAGCCCAGAAGAATAACTTAGTGTAGTTTGTGTTTTATAATGATCCTGCTGTCTTCAGGGTGCAGAATAAGGAGGAGTCAAAATAGGGTGGTCAGAGAGGATGCTTACACAGTCTTCCAAACAAGAGTTGATGTGGCTTAAAGCTAAGGCGATGGAAGGAGAAATGGAGAGAACTGGCCAGATCCAAGATATATTTTGGAAGCAGAATTAGCAGTGCCTTAAGAATGTAAGCCATAGGTCAGGTGAAAGAGGGAAATGGTTAATGGGTCTTGTCAAATGGCTTTTCAATTACACTGAAACCACCACATTTTAAGTATAGATATTTCACAGTAATGTTGCCCTGGTTTCTATTAATATATATAGATTATGCATTTAAAGGCTTTATTATACATTTCTATGATGATCTGAACAGAATGCGTCTGTTAAACCTAAATGTATTTCCTCTCACCTGAATTTTACCTTTTCTTTCTATTTCTGTTGGGGATATGATATTTTTCATCATCAAATTGTGTGAGCTAGTTCTTCATCAGATAGAAAGGTCATACTATGTCAGTTATATTTGGTGTCAGTGTTTTTTTATTGCTTTGTATTTTTAAATTTTCTATCATATTATTTTCCAATATAAGAATATTTAAAATTTGTAAAATTTAAAATTTGATGCATACTGAATTCATCTCTTCCTTTCTGATTTTCCCTATTGATTTAAAGCTTAGGATGTTGTTATGCTTCATAAGATCTGACTAGTTCTGTTTTATTTTATTACATATATATGAGCATGTGTGTATACATACATATATTTACAAATCCATTTATTGTTCATTTTGGCATATGCTATAAAATGTGGGTATAAATTTTTATTTTTCAATAGCTAACCAGTTTTCCCTGCATCATTTGTTAAATGGTTATTCTCTACCCTAGTACTATGAAATTCCATATATGTTACCAGATGTTTTCCTTGGACTTCTATTCTGTAACTTTGGTCTAGATTCTCATGTTTGTTGAAAGGGGAAGCATACCCTTACTTTTTATTGCTATAAGCAAAGACTTTCTGCTGGAGAATTCTTTATCAAAATAATACTTGATAGACATACTTATTGACTCTTCCAGGAGAATAAGCCTCTTGTATTTTTTGTTATTATTTAGTTAAATGTATAAGTATTTGAAAATTATATGTATTCATCTATTTCATAATTTTTATATTAAAGATTCCAGATTTTAAACTCTGTGGGGACCCACCTGGATTTCTCCCACTGAATCCTCAGCACTCAGCATAGAATACGACATCTATTAAGGGCTCAAAAATATTTTTTGAACGGATAAATGAATCACTACATTTTAGTCAGCCACCACTACATCTCAAATTAACCTGGAAAAGCAATTTTTATATTGTTCCATTTTCTCATGCAGAAATATAGAGTTTTTCTCTTTTATACGAGGCTCCTTTTATATATTATATTCCAAATAGATCACAAATATTTTGTGTTATATTTACTGTAAAGTAAATATAAAGTATTTTGTTTTCAGTATTGAAAATGGGATTTAACTTTTTGTTTTTATCATCTAACAGATTACTGCTCTTTACAGAAAAGCAATTGATTTTATTTATATTGCAGTCAGCCAATATAATAAGCATTTACTGACTTGAGCGACATTTTACTAAAACCTAAGATAGCTTACATTGTAAAATACACCACTGATTTAATAACAACTTAAAGTATAACCACATTAAATAGACACATGATAGTAAGACTCATTTCAATTTCAGAGTTTTTAAAAATTGAGACCGAATATTAATGTCATTCAGTAGGTTCTATTTAATTATTTGGACTGTGTGCAAATAATCTGTAAGACATGACATCTGTAACGCATGACATTTTCCTTCTTTTTACTATATTTATGCGTCGTATTTGTGATACTGACCAAAATTTCAAAAAGTGTGTTAATTAATACATTGTTTTTCTTATTAAGAATGACAGAAATGCTACTTTTTTACTTAGCAAATATTCACGGTGTCCCCACCATGGAGACACAGCAGGCAAAACATGCTGATGGGCACTGAAAACAACACAGGGACGAGGGACATATTAAGGCCCAGCAGTGAGAGCAGAGCTGTCCAGGCTATTACTTCTGGGTGAATTTAATGGGGGCAATCCCTGTGCCAAACTCCATTAAGGTTGAGAAGAGGTTTTTCACCCTAGCTGCACACATGAGTCACCTGGGTTCCTCTCTCAGAGATTCTAGTTTATTTGTTCTGAGAGGGGCCCAGGCACAGCTATGTTCCTCGGGCTTTCCAGGTGTTCAGAAATCAAGTCAGAACTGAGTTCCACATTGCAGGTGGATACGCTGTGCTGGTGGAGACGTGTAAGGAATACTTGCGTCCCAGGGATTCTCAGCGCCTTTAGTGGGCTAGATTACATTTTAAAAGCCAAAGAGAGATAACAGAATTACTAGACCACATCTGCTTGTATCTTTTCATAGCCTCACAGTTACAATTTAATATTTAATATTAATTTATTGCAATTTAATATTTTTTTGTGCAAGAACGGTAGACTAATTTTGTCTTCCCTACAAGATTCTAAGCACCATACGAGGGAGGGTCCCGTCTGATTTTATTCTACATCACACCCTAGTAGCTACAGTTTCCCAAATGGAATGGACCGTGGCTTTTCTTTTTTTTTTTAAAAATATCTCACATGACTCTTATTCCACATGTTCAGAAAATGCTGCTGTAAAGGGAATTATTTCGAGGGTTGCCACCCTTTATATTTCCCAAGGTCCTTTCATTTGATGGAGACGTGCAGCTCCTCAAAGATGCAAATAAACAGAAAGAAGAGAAACTACACTAGTATTAGAAATTGAGATTTCTCAAGGAGATGATGAATGCAGAATTGGCAGGAGACAATTTCCAACTCCTAAAATAATTGACTACTTCTTCACTTAAACAACAAAAAAGCATCTATGACATGCCACGCACTGTGCTTGGTGCTCGGTATCAAATAAAAATAAACATTTATTGAGGGCTTGTCACATGTAAGAAATTGTGCTAGGTTCTAGAAAAACATTGATAAGTGAACAATGCATGGGTTGGTCCTGACCTTCTGGAGTTTTTACACCTTCAAGGAGTTCACATTCTTATGAAAAAGGTGCAATACAGCGTTGGATGACATTAACCATCCCGGATCCCTTCCATCTCTTCTCCTATCTTTCTTTTTCTTCTTTTAATTCTCTGGCCACCTTTTTGTATTTTTCCAAGCAAGATACTACCCCCTTAAGATGGTATCCCCCAGGGCCCTATTTTCTTTTTTTTGTTTCACTTTCTTTCCTTATCCCTTCCTTAATTTTCTCTCCCTAGATAATTGTATTCATTCTTCTGACTTAGCACATATATGCTAATGACACTAAAATCCTTTTATTTTATGTTTAATGAATCTTTATAGTTCATAAACTTATGTCAAGCATTTATTGAGTCATCCAATTGCTTATCAATTGGCCTGACACATAGAAGATTCTAAATGTTTTGTAAGAAATGAGTTTACTAAATGCTCATTTACTGAAATGTGCATAATGTCAGAATTGTGCTCTAGATAGATGAAGAACGAATCTTTGCCCCAAAGAGTTCACCTTCTGAAGAGGGGTGAGGGGATTCAACACAAAATTGGAATAGCTAGCACGGCTTTAAAGCATAGGTTGTATAGGGAAATAGAGATGAGACTAAAATACAATGTTGAGAATAGATTATAAAAAGCATTGGAAACTCACCCACTTCAATACTATATACATCCAGGAACAAGTTAAGAAAATCATTGTTCTTTCCCTATAGTAATTTGGTTTCATTTGGCTAATTGCTTCTGGAGGTGGGTGGGGAGAGTAAAGTAGCTGGAATACCCAGACCCTCATTTTCCCTGCCTAGGGTCCCACCGGGTAGAACTTATTCTGGAGTCAGAGAGGAGGAGGGGGCTGTCTGCCTAGAAGTGATGAAGCCAGAATCAGGGCCGGCAGACACCTTTTATTTCCAGAGCCTATTTCCCATTGACAGGTCTTGATGGCAGCTCCTTGCTTAAGGGTAAATATATGCTCTTGTTCATTAATATCACTTGCAATGACAACAAATAGTAAATGAATCTTCTCCACAGACAGTACCCCAAATTCCCAAGCATGCAGTCCCCATTTACTCATTGATGCACAACGTGGACTTTTCCTCTCAAGACTGCACACATTGTACATTGCTGCCCAATTACCTCCAAAACCCCTCCTTCAACACCCTCTTCACATGGAGCAAGCCAGACCAAGAATGGCTTCCATTCTGTTATAGTTTCCATCACAGACACATGGTGTTTTTTATCATTATATCATTAGCATAATAGAGGAGGGTGGCTGTTGTCTGGGAAACCAGGAGGGGTGCAGCTCCGCTTGGTTTTTGCTGAGAATTCAGTGCCACATGAATAGACTCCAACTATGTTTTTATCTCAGCTCTTACTCATGATGGCAAGAATGCAAGTACTAGTAAGTTCTCTTTGCTTTTTCTTCTTCTCCTCTCCTCCTCCCCTTCCCTGTTCCTCCTCCTCTTCCTCCCCCTCTAAATTATTCTTATTATTTTGTTATTACTCCAAAGCTCTCTCTGAACTCTAAACTTAATAACTTAACTCTTTTATATCTAACCAACATTGATTTCTTTGCCTCCTTAAACACGATAGATTACACTTTAGGCCAACACAATTTGGATTACCCACCCGATAGTTTCAATAATTTTATCTCAATCAACTCTTATTCTTACTTTAATGGCTTTATTGTTCTAAACAATAATTTTTATAAAATTTCAGGTTTTGTGCTGCTTTATATTGTTTTAATATACATTTAATAAATATACTAAAATTAAAACCCGCTAGTCTAATTCATCTAGTATATACTTTCCTAAATTCATCTTGTAAAATTTCCTCTTCTCACGCTATCTCTTCTTTCACACACTGATGAAGTTGGGAAAATGTCCTTCGTTTATTTAGGGAGTAGAAATTTTAGACCTTGTGCAATTCACCCCAGTCACACTGAACCACCTATGGGTCTCTAAATACAAAAGACTATTTCATTGTATAAGGTTCTTATTTATTCTGTTCCTTCTTCCTGTAATACCTGTCCTAACTTTGTACTTTGTAGTCTTTCAAACTGGATCTCAGTTAATATCAGGAAGCCATCCAGAGCCTCTAGTTTGATTTAGGGACCCAGTCTGTGTTCTCAGAACACCTTGACACCTGTCTATGACAATAATTATTGAATTAATAAATAAATTATTAAATTATTATGTGTAAATACAACTTCGTATGAATCAAAGAGTACCTTAGGAGTCCAGAACTTACCTAAATTCTCCCTGTGCCCCCGGAGCCTATTGTAGCATCTAGCACAGAGAAGCCACCCAGCAAATGCAAACTGAATTCAGTTGTATTTTCTTTCCTATCCTTACAGTGTTTTCCCAGATGTAAACTGCAGGTATCCCCCTTAACAATTCCTAGACTATTTCCAAGTACAACCATCACATCCCCAATAGCATAACTTTTACTGTCTTGCCTTACTATTTTCTTGAGTCTTCAACATTGAACTATTTGGACTTGGATACTTGGAGGATGAATGTATTGAGGAAAGAGATAAAAACCCAAAGTGTCCTTTCTTTGGTTGTTGTTTTCCAAACAGATGGCAAATCGGGAAGATTCACTTTCAGTATACTAAGAAATACTTTCTTCTCAGTGAGGACGTAGGTTTTGTGATAGTCACTGTATATTAGTACTTTCAAGAAGAACGAAACAGAGTCTCTGTTTCTTCAAAAATTTGCTGGCGGTGAAAGCAAGTGAGAGGCCATGAGGACTAGGGTGATACAGCTATAGGACCCCACAGAGGACCCTCTGGCATGATTTTCTGACATCAGCTGTTTGAGACAGCAGAGGTCTACACTGGCTCCAATCTTTTTAATTATGTGCCCAAAGGTCCAGCCTAAACATATCTCCTCCTTCTCTTGCTTGCAACAACGTCCATATAACATAGCTCAGCAAGCGATGCCTTTGCCTTATGCCAAAGGCCTTGAACATGCTACCATTTCTCAGATACATGCTAGCAATGCAAGCACTAGTGCCTGAAGTACCCTTCCCTGCCCCTGCTCACTTTCCGTGTTGGTCCCAAACTCCTTGCTCAACCCAAGAGCAGGAGTCTGACTGTGTGATTATATGCAGGGACTGCAGAGTGAGACAACCTGAATTCAAACCCCAACTTGGCCACTTTTAGCTGTAATTTAACTTCTCTGTCCCTCAGTTTCCATATATGTCAAATAGAGTGATAATGCCGAATTCAGAATACTTATTTGAAAATGAAACTATGTTCATTTATGGACAATGCTCAGTTATTTTTTTTTTTTATCTTTCTATATGTTGGTTACAAAAAAGATAGAAAAAAAAAACAAAACACCCAGCATTTATTTTGTCAGCTACTTTCAGATTTATTGAAGCCTCATTATACTGCAATGAGGTAAGTTTATTATTCTCGGTTCTACAGATGAAGAAAATGAGGCTCAGAGAAGTTAAGAATTTTGCCAAAGTCCACATTGTTAGTAAAATTCACAAGTCATGATTAAAACCCAGGTGTTTCTGAATCCAAAGCTGGGTTAGTTTTATTTATGCATATCTCTCTTCCAGCTCCTTTATATGGCTCAGAAGTTATCCATCTGTCTGTTTCTGTAGCAAAATCTTGAGTGTGTGAAGGGCAGGGATCCCCAAATCACCTTCATCTGCTGGGCCTCCCACAATGCCTGTTACAAGAGAACAACCCTGAATATTCATTCATAAGTCAGTCAGTTGACAAACTCCTCCCCTTCTCACCCTTCCTCACAAAGCACTGTGGCACTTTCTATCCTCAGGACCATTCCCCCAGACTCTTTCCTGAGACTTCACTTGCAGGAATGCTATTTTCCAGTGAGAAATTGGGAAACAAATGGAACAAAAATTAAGCAAGAATTAAATGTGCTGACCTTTGCTTTAGCTTCCTGTGACGTGCCCCCTTCCAAAGGGAAGAACAGAGATGCCCAACACACAGCTGCATTAGAACTCTGCCTTTGCCTCTCACAGCCTGTGTGGTCTTGGAAACCACAGTTTCCTCATCTGTAAAATGGACCATTAATCCCCATTCCAGATTTGTTATGAGCATATGAGAGATTCCAGCCCACGGCAGGCACTCCATGAATATCTATTCCCTTAATGATGCCTTCTCTACCACTTTATCTCTAACCGCACAAAGAGGTTCAAGCTGGGCCAATCCTCAACCAAATGAGTGCACCAAGATTGGAACTGTTCCTCTATATAACAGCCCCTGGGACCCACCCCCCATTTCCCCAGGGTGAAGTTCTCTGTCGCATGCCTTCTACAATGGTAAATCCCCTTTTACACCATCCTTTGGTGGGGTCCAGTGATCATAGCCTAAAAAGACAGACTCAGGGTTACACAGCACACCAGTATCTTGCTTTAAAAAAAAGTGTCTTGCTGATAAAATTTAACTCATCATATGCCTGGCCCTCCATTAACCCACTTCAGGTACATGAACTCATTTAATGCTCAAAATGACCAGAGTAGTTGGGATATAATTATCTCCATTTTATAAATGAGACCATAAAGATTCAGAGAAGTTCAGATTTACGCATTAATGGTACACCTATTTACTGAAGACCTCCCATACAGCCAGGAGTCATGTGACATAAAGGCAACTCAAAGATGGGTTGGGAATAAAACACCTTACCTGAGTTCACATCCTAGTCATGTGACCCTGAGCAAGTACTTAACCTCTCTGTGCCTCTGTTTTCTCATCTCTAAAGTAGGAACAGAGTTTTTATGAGATGTGAGAGCATGAGATACAGAATGAAAAACATTTAGCAAGTTCTGCCATATAGTAAGTGCTCAGAATGTGTTTGCTATTACTAATAAATGATAAGAAACAGCCCTGCAGTGGGAGGGTAGGAAACAAACAAATGGTTCATTTCAGTTTCACAATGTAGGAATTAACAAGGGTCAGCCCATGCACAAAGAAAGTGATAATCAATTGCCCCAGGAAGGGGAAGCTCCGGATCGAAGTGACTCCTCAAGTAGCAGGCATGCAGATTAGCTGGACTCCTCTCCCAGTGATCAGGGATACATGCGACCTTCAAGAGAGGCATAACTTCCAACACAGCTCAATCAATGACCCCCAGTCACTCTTTGTGGAATCAAATGAATATACAGTCTGTGTCCAAAATTGTCTCCAGTGAAAGTGTAAAAATATATTAAATAAATCTGTAGTGTTTTCATAAAAGTTCAGAAAACCACTTTCTGAAGAAAAAAATTTTAATGTGTGTGAAAGTTAGTGCACTATAGATAATCACAGAGAGCTATCTCCTACTCAAAAGTCCAGGAATGCCTAGCCTGTCTGAAAATCTCACCCAACATTATATTAACAGAGGGAAGACAAGTCTAATCATCAGAAATATCAACTCAGAACTCTGAATTCATCCTTCAGTTGTTTTTCCTCCCAAATAATGTTCTTTGGGGAGTATTTGTATGAATCATTTCTCCTGAGAAAATATCACTGACTGACATTTCAAAATAATGCAGTTTCCAGTTATAAACCATCCTTTGCATTGCCTCCATTTTAACAAGAGAGAGAGAGACAGAGGAGGTAGGGAAGGGAGTGATAAGTCGTCTTCAGTTACAAGGAGAAGAGAAGACAAAAAGTTTACTCTTGAAAAATAAAATAAGCCTACTCAACTACTATTGATTAGAAATACCAAGTGTGGGAATTTTGCAACATATCAGCACTATGCTGAGTGCCCTATGTGTTTTGCTTTGTTTTGTTTTTTCATTAACTTCTTACCCTGGGTGAGATAGGTATAATTTTCCCTATTTTTCAGATGTGAAAGCTAGAGCTCATATGTGGGAAGTAACTTGCCCAAGATCACATAGAGAGTAAGAGGCAAAGCCATAAATCAAATTCAAGTCCCTGGATTCTGCAAGTCACATTTTAAATCATTATGGTGTTCCCAACTGACTCAGATTCTCCTGCAATGTATCAGGCTTCAGGGCTGATAAGAACCTACTTGGAAATCCCAGTATGGAAAGTGTGAAGATCCACAGGCTCCTCCTATGAGGTAAACCTTGGTTCTATTTAGTCTTTGCTGGAGTTGCAGGTTCTAGTTTGTCTTCCTCACACGTAATGGAAAAGAGGGGAAAGGAGGAGGTAACTTTCAATTCGGTTTGGATAGAATTTTTCTTCTGTCACTGTTGGACAGACATTTGTCAGTGTCCTGGCATGCAAAGTGCTATTCTCTTATTGTCAGAACGTCTTAAGTGTGATTAAACTGTCTTGTCTGTCAAATCATCTTCAGGGAGGTAGCGGTGCATGGTCATCACTATAGTAAACTTCCAGTCGGAGGACTTGACAGAGAAATATAATAAATAAAAGGGATGATAGTTACATCCCAGGGCAGTTGGAGGAACAATGCAATCATGTTCTCAAAGACCTTGGTAGAGTGCCTGGCACATAGTAGGAGTTTTGTAAATATTCTCTCCTTTTTATCTGTTAAAGCAGGATAATGATTATTATAGGCTTTATTGGAGAAGAGAAATTAAATAGACTGTGCTGCTGAACACTATATTTAATTAAAAAAAAAAACTCTGTTTAGGAAATGAATGGAAAATGTTTCTGCATTTGCAGTAGAGCAGAAAACAAGGCAATTAAGGATATCAAGAATTGACTGTAATCACCAGTCAGAGATGAGGAATTACAACTCCAGCTCCTAAAAGGAAGAGTGAGGGAAAAGTTTGGATTAGAGTTCATACATTTGAGGAGAAGAGAGAAAGAATATGAAAACTGTTCTGTGGTTACTTCAATAGGATAATTGAATATGGGAAAGAGGAAAGAGAAGTTATATAAACTTTCCTGAAACAGACTGTGGAAAAGTTAATGATAATTTCAGGGACTATTTTATCATCAACACTGCTGTCATTGTTGTCAACATCAGTATAAACCATCTATTGATTTTTCCCCCAAATATATAAAACTACTCAAATAACAATTAGCATGTACTTACTGTGTGTTAGACACTGCTAACGTACCATTCTATTTAATCTTCATAGGACCCATTTAAGGTAAGTATTATCCACATGCTATAGATAAATAAGATGAGTGTCAGAAATGAGTGCCCATCTTCAAGTACTTACAATTTAAACATGAAAGGTATAGAGGTTACTTGATCTATACTGAGAAACTAATAAGTGCTGGTTATTTCATATGCATTGTCTCATGTGATCATCAAAACAACCCATGACTTAACTGTCATCATGTTTATTTTGCACATTAGGAAACTGAATTTCACAGAGTTTGAGAAACTTGCCACAAATCACTGTTATAAATGGCAGAGGAATCCAATGCTGGTTTGTCTGATTCTGCCAAGGCACTGCATGGGGGAAACCAAGCAAACACCCCATAATCATGTAAAGATACGCTTAGTTTAAGACTGTCAGTCTCAGGGGAAAATCAGTGATTAAAGTCATGCCTAATGGTCCAGTCCTTTTCTTTCAACAAACCCTGAATTTATTCATTTATGGTTATTAGTCGTAGATAGTCATGGTCAACCTGCCAGGTAAACAGCTAATCATTTTGGATGTGTTATAAGCAAATAAACTTGCCTGTCTGCAAAATGGCAAATGAGACCTGATCAACAGAGAAACAATTGTTCCAGGGTTGCAAACTCCCAGGAGTCTAATGAACAATGGCTTACTGAATGAGCAATTGCAAAACAAAGAGATTACATTAGTGTGGTTGCTTTAGAAACAGAGAACAATCTATTGGCTTTAATGCTTTTGCAATAAAGAACTTTGGTAGGTGTGGGTTGGGCAGCTGAGAAAGCAAGCACACTGGGAATGTTCATGCCTTTGGCACAACTGTCCAGGACACTCCAGCACTCCCTGGGCCTCCTTCACGCACCACCTCCAGGACTGCTTGAATACCAGAACTTCCAATGAACTACTGGCCCAGCCAATGGTAATACCTCCTGTGCCAAGACAAAGGATTTCTTTGGGAACACATAAAACACTAAAACACACCTGTACTTTGTGAATGACTGGGACACTCAGGCCATATATGTCCTTGTTAAAGCAGGAGGCAGTGTGCCTAATGGCCAAAAAAGAAGAACTTTGGACTCAGTTAGACCTGGATTTGAATCCAGCCTCTTCCATTTATTAGCTCTATCCTTTTGGACAAGTGGCTTAACTCTTGCAGCTAAGGCATTTTGTCTATAAAATGGGGAGCAATAATTTCTCACTTTCTCTCAGGATCCTTGCAAGTGTGAACTAAAAATAATGACAAAGCATCAAGCTGGAACACCAAACTGATGACTGCCTATGAGTGTATGTGTGTGTCTGACTCTGACATTCAGAAAAGACAAATCAAGTTGAGTAGCTTTGAGTGGGATCTCCCAGCAAGACATGCCCCATTCAGGACCGTGTTTTTGGGCTTTGTAATTTACCTGAAATTTTTACAAGACGAGGAACTGGGGAAGCAGGATCAACCAAAGAGCAGAGTAAATACAGTTAAACAGCTTTGAACAGATTCAGCTTATGCTCTTGTAAGTAGCTTATTCACTCCAGTTTTAGGAAAACAGGAAGTAATAAGATTAAGAATCCAAAGCTCAAATGAAAACATAATGTCAAACCTAGTCCAAGTAGGATTTGGGTTCAGGAAAGAGATTGAAATACTCCATAAAATTAAAGGAAGATGAATAGGCTTACAATAAGCCTGATGCACATACTCCCTCTGTATTTTGTAAATTCCTAATGGAACACTACATGGAAAATAATGAATTGAGAGGGTCTATTAAGGAAGTCCGGTGCTAAGCAGGAAATATGGGCCAGGCACTTTCAGGATATGTATGCTGAAGAGTCACATGCAGCATTTACCACTAGGAACTCAGCAAAGAGTGGAGAAGCAGCCTGCAAACTTTTTGACCACAGTGCATGCAGTAGGGCAAAAAACACCCTAACCCTACTTACCCAACTCACCCCTATTTGAAAGATCTTGGTTACAACAAACAGTTGGAGAGAAATACCCCTACATTGCTTATAATTTCTATCATAAGATATATATATATAGTTGTCTATATTAAGATTTTAAACTATAAGTTAAAGTGATTCAAACTTCAAAATAACCAATTTGCTTTATCAACCATATGACAAATTATTTAAATAGTAAAAGTTCAGATGTAGTCCATTAGCAATCAAAAATCAATGTATAAGAATATTTGGGGTAACTATATGTATCTGTTTTAGAAATGGGTATAGATAATAATATATTTAAACTGCAGTTCTTACAAATTTTAAAGTCCAGTTAAAAGAATGTTATAAGAATGTTTTACAAATATGCATTACACTCCCTCTAAGGACAATTGAACACAATAAACTTAATTGCTAATGAGGAAATTAAACTTATAGTAATTTGCAGTAAAAAGCAAAAACTGCATATATACCATCACTGATTCAAGGCAAAACTGATGTTACATCAGTGATAAAGCTTTTTTGATCAGGTTGTGAAATTCCCAAAATCTATTTCTGTGTGCACGATGGGAGCTTTTGAACTTGCAAAGAACTGCATGTAAATCAAACTTCTTCAAAAATTACTGAATAGTCCTCAGGAAATTCTAACTTTTATGAGGCATTCTTACTTTTATCAACCATTAATAATACATTGAGTGGGTTACTAGCAAGTAACATTCAATCGTATTTAAAATTTTTTAAAAATAAAATATAGATCAGTGATTAGCACGTTAAGTGAATGCACTCATAGACTCAAGACTATAATAATAATTAAAAAAAATAAACAGCTTCTTCTTATTTAGCATTGATTATCTGCCAGGGACCATTCTAAGTGCTTTTATTAACTATCACTTAATCCTTCAAATTTCTCAACAGTATCAATGGAATAGATACTAATATAACTCATCTAAAGATAAGGGAACTAAGAGATTATGTAGCCTAACCTGGTTGGAAAAGTTCCTGGTTTCAAGTCCTGTCTCTTCCACCTATTTTCTACCCTTCACCAGTCAAACAATTTCTCTGGCCTCTATTTCCACCTCTGTAAAGTGTCTAGGTTTTAAACGAATAATACATGTACAATTGATTATTTAGAGTCAAGTACATAGCAGGTACCGAGTAAATGTTAATCTGAATCTGAAATTGAATTAGGCAAGAAAGAAAAAGAGATATTCAGATCCTTTAGTCTGTGGCGTTTATATCTAACTAAATCTAAATACATTTTTCTCATGGGTGTTCCTTGAGACATTTTACATTATGCTTTGCAATATCTTTATTTCACTAGCAAGCACTTAATATACACATAGACACGTATCTTCTAAAGTATATACTTTAAATGTAGGGGAAGTATTTCTTCTTTTTGGAGACATAAGGAAACTGGATAGAATTCTGTATTGATTCACTTAAAGAAGAAAGTATTGAAATAATTGAATATTTAATTTTACATTCACCATGGAATATCCAAGGGAGATATTTATAGATGTCTGCATATGATTTGAATAGTATTAACTGTCACTCTGATGCTGTTCATGATGTTGCCTTGAAAGGAAGGGACAACATAAAAACCATCTGGAACAGGTTGGCCACTAAGGCAGGACCCCAGGTAGGGATATTGGTGAAGTCATCGTAAGTCTAATGTCATTTTCTCATTCTGAAGTTGGCAAAACCCCGTCTTAGCAGTGCACTTAAATATAATCAGACTCAGGGGGAATGTTTCTCCTTAACTAAGCACCAACAGCGCTGACAGATAAAAATATTTCATTGTATTAACTAAAAGGGAGAATTATAACTGCCAAAGAGCCCTAAATGCAAGCATTTGGGTCAGTAAATTCTCTGATTATGGTAATTTTTCCAAATAATAGGTGTATTAATTAATATACTTATTCATTCATTCAAGGCACTGACCTATGTACTTGGCATACAATTTTAGCAAAGATAGATATCGTACTTGGTTCTTGTCTTCCTGAGTAGTGGAAGAGATAAATGTCCCTTAAAAAGTACACAAATAATTGCAAAATTGCATCTGTGCAGATGGACAAAAAGTAGTACATGACATAATACTGTGTGAGCCACACACTTACACTCAAGCAAGGTAAGGGCTGTTAGTTGACTTTTCTTCAACTATGAAAGGCTTGTGAACTCATACCTCCATTTTCATAGAGATAAGAAAGTACTCTAGTCAGGCCTCCTCCTACCTGGAAGAGGAACAATACTCCCAATTCTAAAAATATTAAGCCCATATTTCTCTGTTTTCTGCACTGATCATCCCTCTTCTCTTGTCACGTTGCTAATTGAGATGTGAATAAAATCAATTAGGCTGGAGTTGAGAGTTACTCTCTTGCTGCTCCTGCCAGATCAGTGTGTCTTTTTAAGGCATTTTCTACAGATAACTGAACTCATTCATCAGGTGGTGGTTTTACCAGTGTTGGAGATTTCATGCTCTTTTGGCTGTTTCACCACCTGTGTACATCTGTATATGATGGCAAATATGACGTCGGGGTGGAGAACCATGACTGATAGCCCTTCATTTTCCTTTAATTGTGCAGGAAGCATGCTGGTCACAAGGTTTTCCAGGGATTATTTCACAGAAACTTAGAAGCAGGTGTTCACAGTCTGATTCCAAGAACTGTTTCCTGGTATGGAGCACAGTACCTGAACAGTCAAGGACAGGAGGATGAACAACACGAGAGAGCCCTCTGGGAAAAGACAGGTAGCTAAAATTCAGTAGAATTTTCAGAATATAGCACCTGACTTCCTTTTCTCCTTTTCTAAACTTTTGCCACTGTGGTCTGGCCTGAAAAGTAGGTGAAGTAGAATCAAGAATGACAAAGGTTGATGTCCATGAATTTGTTCTCCTGCCAGTTGAAATGTTTACAAAAGCTAACCATAGCTTTGAAGAGGGCGGGGGAGGGTACATGACTTGTTACCTAGACCACACTCCTAAAGCTATCATTATGGAACCAGCCGGCACACTTCTTATTTCCATTGTTTTAAAACTATTTCAGACCTCAAAATTAAAGAGACTAAGCAGTTGCCGGCTTTGGAGAAATCAGTTCATAATTTGGAGTCTAGTTGACCATGTGGCGTATACAAGAGAGAAAAAAAAAAAAAAGTTATGTCTTCTTTTTCAAGGATCTAGATACTTGAAAACTATCCTTTGCTGAATTCATCATGGAACCAGCCATACCATTCTAATTAAGTTTACAATGTCCATTGTTAAAAGGAATAGTTCTTACTGTGTGGAAGAAATTGTACCCAGCAATTCTAGCCTATAATAGTCTGCAAAAATAACTCCTTAGTTGACTTTTGAAAGTAATGATAACATGATTTAAAACATAACGTTGGCACCAGAAAATTTAGTGCAGAAGACCAATCTGAGTGTTGAGCTGTCGTGTCAGTAAAACAGCGCATTGAATTTTTTTAAGCTAATTTAAATGAAAACGCTAAGATTAAAAGTGGTAGCAGTACCAATGACATAGGGATTTCTGAAAAATTAGATTACAGTCTTCTTGTGGCCATAAAAACTGTATTATCCTTGACACTACTAAATCAGTCACTGCAAGAAAATTATCTTCACAAGTTCAACTAGTACTTCTCGTTTGAACCTGAAGAGTTTGGTCTGTTTTCCTTCTATTTAAGAAACAGAAGAGGTGCTTTTTAACACATTTCTTGTCTGAAGAGGGATGAATTCTTCACAACCAGCTTTGTGACAAAGAATTCACACCATTTGCTTGTACTATCACCAAAGATATCATTTAATTTAAAAGGAAAAAAAAATTTGCAAAGGATTGAATTGTGAGATGCAATAATAACTTTTACAACTTGTCATTTAGCCACTTATTAACATCCAGTCACGACTTATTTAAACATAAGTATATTTTTGTGTTTGTGCAACACAGGTAACCATTTCCTGATACTTCTCTTCATTTTTCAGCAATTTCAGACATCTTTGATGAATACTTTTCATTTAGGATACTGTTTCTCCTGTTCAGTGAGAGTTTATTTACTGAGAACTGGTGTTCCTGGTCTGATTCTTTAGTAGAACAGCAGAGGACAATAGAAAACTCTTGCATTGATACAAAAAGAAAATCAAATTCCACAAAACAAATTTAAGCCCATGACACCCTGAACGTTGTCTCCCCTGGAGCAAATGTATATGATAAGGGCACAGATTTAGAATTTAGAGGGACCTGAGGTTGAATTCCAGCTACATTACATAGTAATTACGTGAGCTTGGGAAAGCCATGTAACCTCTCTGCCCTGAGTTCCTTATTGATAAAAATGATATAATAATTTTTGTAGGGATGGTATGAGAATTAAACTAAGTACGGACTATGATGCTTGACCCATAGAAAGCACTTGATGTATTGCATTATTATTATCATTAACATCTTCACCAGTAGTATTTGTACATCCAAATTATATCCATGGAAGTAATAATTATTAAAATATACTGTCTTATTTTCAGTCTTGACTCTTAGAGCATACTGTTTTCTCTGTCTGAAAGACCTTCAGATATTTATTAACTTTGAAGATTTATTTTAAATGCTTAAGAAGTGGTAGATGAGTGAAAATGATTAACAAATAATCTTCACTTATCCTGGCAGACTGATTGATGCCACTGATTGCTGTCACTGCTAGGAACCTTATAAGAACATACAGTACTGGACTTTGACTTGGTGTGGTAACCATTGGTTGGCTTTTTTTTTTTTTTTTTAACCTAACAGAGTTTGAATTCCTTGGGGATAAAGATATAGTCTAATTCATCTTTGTCTACTAGTCTCATGTAACTACAGAGTCTGGCATATAGTAGGTGTTCAGTGTTTGCTAAAGAAGGGACAGTTTCTATGACATTTTATTATTTTTTTAAATAAACAATTTTTTAGAACAATTGTAGGTTCACAGCAAAATTGAGTGGAAAGTACAGAGAGTTTCCATATAGTCACTTCCCCCACTATCAACATCCGGCATCAGAATGGTATTGCTGTGACTGATGAACCTACACTGACCCATGATGATCCCCCTAAGTCCATAATTTGCATTAGGGATAACTCTTGGTGTAGAACATTCTGTGGGTTTTGACAGATGTATAATGACATACATCCGCCATTATAATATCATACAGAATAGTTTCACTGTCCCAAATCCTCAGTGCTCCACCTATTTATTACTCCTTCCCCCCAACCCCTGACATCCACTGATCTTTTTACTGTCTCCATAGGTTTTCCTTTTCCAGACTATAGTTGGAATCATACAACCTGTAACCTTTTCAGATTGGTATAATTCACTTAGTAATATGCATTTAAGATTCCTGGATGTCTTTTCATGTCTTGATAGCCCATTTCTATAAGCACTGAGTAATATTCCACTATCTAGGTGTGACACAGTTATTTGTCCATTCACTTAGTGAAGGACATCTTGATTACTTCTCAGTTTTGGCAATTAGGAATTAAGCTGCTACATCTGTGTGTACATTTTTGTGTGGATATAAGTTTTGAACTCATTTTGGTAAGTAGATACCAAGGAGGACAACTGCTGGATCATATTGTAAGAGTATGTTTAGGTTTGTAGGAAGTCACCAAACTATCTTCTAAAGTGGCTGTACCATTTTGCAATCCCACCAGCAATGAATGAGAGTTCCTGTTACTCCACAGCCTGTCAGCATTTTGTACTTGTCAGTGTTTTGTACTTTTAGCCTTTCTAATAGGTGTGTAATGGCATCTAATTGGTGTTTTAATTTGAAACTCTCTAATGACATGTAATATTGAGAATATTTTCATATGCTATTCACTATATATATGTCTTCTTTGGCAAGGTGTCTCTTCAGTTCCTTTGCCCATTTTCTTACTGTTGCTAATTTTCTTACTGTTAAGTTTTAAGACTTGTTTGTTTATTTTGAATATCAGTTCTTTATCAGATATATCTTTTGCAAGTATTTTTCTAAGTCTGTGGCTTGTCTCATTCTCTTCTCTTGACATGGTTTTTGTAAAGCAGATTTTTTTTTTAATTTTAATGAAGTCCAGCTTATCAGTTATTCCTTTTATAAACATACCTTGGGTGTTATATCTAAAAAGTCATTTTCATACCCAAAGTCATCTAAATTTTCTCCTGTTATCTTCTAGAAGTTTTATAGTTTTGCATTAAATTTAGGTCAATGATCCATTTTGAGTTAATTTTTGTAAAGGGTGTGTTATGCAGGGAATTGTGTCTTTCCCAAATTTATAGGTTGAAACCCTAACGCTCAAGGTGGCTGTATTTAGATAGAGGGTCTTCAAGGACATAATTAAGGTTAAATGAAGTCATAAGGATTGGGCCCTAATCCAACAGAAATGCTACCCTTATAAGAAAAGATGTGCACTAACAGATAAAAGGCCATGTGAAGACACAATAAGAAGGTAGTGCTCAGCAAGCCCAGGAGAGAGGCCTTCAGAGAACTTAAATCTGCCAACACTTTGATCTTGGACTAGCAGCCACCCAGTCTGTGAAATTCAGTTATGACAGCCCAGATGACAAATATAGATTTTAAAGTCTGTGTCTAGATTCATTTTTTTGCATGTGTTCCAGTACCATTTGTTGAAAAGTCCATCTTCTTCGTTGTATTGCCTTTGATTCTTTGTCAAAGATCAGATGACTATATTCATGGTCTCTATTTATGGGCTCTCTATTCTGTTCCATTGATCTATATATGTGTGTATTCTTTTGCCAATTCCACAGTGTCTTGATTACTGTAACTTTACAGTAAATCTTGAAGTCAAGTAATGTCAGTCCTCCTTCAATATTGTCTATTCTTTTACCTCCCATATAAGAGGTCTTTTACTTCTTCATGTAAACTTTAGAATCAATTCATCAATATCTGCAAAATACCTTGCTAGGGCTTTGGTTGAGACTGCATTGAATCTATTGATTAACTTGAGAAGAATTGACATCTTGATGATATTGACTCTTCTTAATGATTATGGAATATCTCATTTATTCAGTTCTCCTTTAATTTCTTTCATCAGAGTTTTGTAGTTTTCCTTACATGGATATTGAGCATATTTTGTTAGATTTATTCATAAGCATGTCATTTTTGAGGGGGTGCTAATATAAATGGTGTAGTGAACATAATGTTCAGCATTTAATCTCAATTTGTTGTATGAAGGTCACCATTTGGAAGCTGCACTTTGTGTTACTTACATTCATAAAGGGATTGATCATGTGTTCTATCTGTGGTAACTAAAAGATTGTGATAAATGTTGCAAGACATTTTACTTTTTTAAAGTAATTAGGGACTTCACTGGTGGAGCAGTGGTTAAGAAACCACCTGCCAATGCAGGGGACATGGGTTCAAGTCCTGGTCCAGGAAGATCCCACATGCCGTGGAGCAACTAAGCCCGTGTAGCACAACTCCTGAGCCTGTGCTCTAGAGCCCACGAGCCACAACTGTTGAGCCTGCATGCCACAACTACTGAAGCCCGCATGCCTGGAGCCAGTGCTCCACAACAAGAGAAGACACCGCAGTGAGAAGCCCACGTGCCGCAACTAGAGAAAGCCTGCTCACAGCAGCGAAGACCCAATGCAGCCAAAAATCATTAAATAAATTAATTAATTGATTTAAAAAAATGATAATAAATAAAGTACAATTAATGATAGTACTATATAGCAACTTGGTTACAATACTGAAAGTCACCCAAAAGATTTTACACTAATACAACTCAGGTAAAGATACCACATTAGAAATCTAGAAATGTCTTTCATAACTCTAATTTGGTTGATTATATGAGAAAGAGAACGTGTGCAGAAGTTGCAAAATGTGAATATAGTCCCCAATTTTCATTTTAGAAAAAAAAAATAGCCTGTAAGAAAATTAGTATGTTTTATTTTATTTTTTATCCCCGTTTTCAAGTATGATTTTAAGCCTTCTTAATCTTTGAAAGAATGTTATCCATTTCTCATTTGTGTACGTATCAGGAAAACACAGGAAACTAGGCCCACAATGGTGAAAATATTAAAGATATTGTTCATTTGAATGTTTCCTTCTGTTCATTAAACTTTACTAGACAGTGTAACCTTGAGTACTGCCAGCATTAGATTGCTTAGAATTCCAAATCTGATCTTTAAATTCACCTCCAGTGTGTGACTGGGTTTACTATGTAATTTTTCTTTTCAAATATGCCATTATTGTAGTCTTCCACCTAAACCCTAAGAATACTGTTATTAACTAGCTTTTAAGTTCCTCAATAAAGCAATGTTTAGGATGTACATAAAAACACTGCATTTTTATTAAACAGCCCTAGAGGAATGAGAGGTTATTTTAACAGTCACATCAACAGTATAGTTCTATGGCTCTTTTCAATTAGCATTAGCTTGCCAACCTCCTTAAGTACTGGCACCATGTCCAAGTGTGCTTATTAATAGATTTTTCCCTTTTTACATTTTAACCAATATCATAGAACTCTTTTAAGAACATGTCCTAGATTTTTCAAGGTAAATAACAACCCTCTCCTCTCTCTTCTCTCCCCCTACCCTTCTCTTCATTTCATCTCTGTCTCTCTCTTTACCCTTAAACCCCTGTTTTCTAAGGATAAGCCACATGCAGAGAGAAAGAGATATAGACAGACAGACAGACAGATAGATAGATAGATAGATAGATTAGATGAAACCACAAAAAAGACATGAACTAGGGCTATGTTAATGGTGACACAGAAAGGGAATAGATTTGAAAACATTTAAATTTAAAGTTTATAGAACTGGATGACTGATTGTCATGGAGGTGAACAAACGTGAGAAAAATGTTTATAATATAGAAGAATTATCAGTTTCCAAATAAATATGGTTAATTATAGCTAAGTTTTATTTAAAGCTTTGTGTGTGCCATATACTTGCAAAATTCTTTTTCGTATGCTGTTCCATTTAATCCTCGAAACTTTTTAGGGCCAAGGAAACTAAGATCCAGGGACGTTAAGAAAACTTGCCAAAGGTCATATCTATAATACGTGCTGAGTGGGGACTTATGGCCAGACATTCTGAGGCCAGAGACCATTCTGTTAATGAATACCACCTTTCCTTTTGGTATGCTGATTTTGAGATGCTTATGCTCATCTAGGTGGAGATATCCAGCAATGTGTTGGATATTGGATTCTGAAATTCAGGAGGGATGGATTTTGGCATTTGGTAGACTTCCCCAAGGAGCAAGAGCATGTTTAAAGCAGTGTCCACAAACAGAATGCCAGGAGGTACCAACATGTACAGGAAGGGCTGAGGAGAGAGAATACAGTAATGAGATAGAGAAAAAACATTCACAGAAGGGGAAGAGGAGTCAGAAGATGCAGAGTAACCAATGTCAAGGGTGGTAGATAGTTTCAAGAAATAGAAAATGACCAGCATCAATGCATACATTAGCACAGCATACAGCAGATGAGTCAGTTGTAAGGAAAGGAATGTCATGTCCATTGGGTAGACTATTAGATCATTTCAAATCTTCTCTAAGAGCAATTCTAGTAGAGAACTGGGGAAAGATGAGATTGCAGTAGGTGGGGAATAGGTTGGCAGGGAAGAATTGTGGGGTTTTAATGGGCTAAAATTATAAGACTGTCCAACAGATACTTTTACATGTAGTGTTTTCACCATAAGCATTATTATGTTTATACCTATTCCTTTTTGCAGTGGAGCCTGTGCCTAGAGTAGCATACAGAAATTTCATGCAGAGATGCCACTAGAAATAACCTAAACTGTGACCTCTAACTTTTTAGCAGTGGGGGCAGATTTTGATGGAACAATATTTTGAAGATTTTTCATGTAAGCCTCAGAAAATGCAAGATATATATTTAAGTCTACCAAAAGAGGTTCATTTGGTAAAGCAAAAATGCCACAATCTTTTAAAATCAGTACTTTTTCTAAAACTGAGAACTTCACACATTTTGCATTTCATTTGCTAACTTTCACAGCAGGCTTCTCAAAATCCAACTTCCTACTGAAGTGTGTTTCCAAGCAATTTTATTTGGAAATTGAGAGCTGTCATGACCTTTTCATCGGTTTTAACTATATATCCTAAAAGACTTAAGAGACAACACTCGACAGGTGACCAAACATTCCAGAATAATAGGATTCCTATTTTTAGATAGCATTTCCTGTAACTAAAAAATAATAATAATAGATTATTCAATCAGTTTTCTTTTAAAAGGCCTTCTGGAGAAGCAGTTTTTACATTTGAGTTTGCATGACATTTACCGCTTTGTGTGTTCCATTAAGTATCATTACACGAGGCCTTTTACATCTAGCAATATATGGCTCTAAAACAGAAAACTCCAGTTGTTTCGGGGCTGAGGACTCTGAATCAAGATTCACAAAACTATAGAAAGATAGCACTTTAAGATCATGTGCTGCAAGGAAACTTAGCCCTTCTCAGAGGTTTGCTGAGGCTCCACTCGGGATGAAACACGTTTTATCAGAGAGGAAAGATTTGAACTGGGAAAACCATTCATCCCTTTCATTCATTTTATTTATTCAAGTTTCCTGCAACCCATTATTTTTAAGAAAAAGTCTTGGGGCTTCCGTGGTAGTGCAGTGGTAAAGATCTGCCTCCCAATGCGGGGGACATGGGTTTGAGCCCTGGTCCGGGAAGATCCCACATGCCACGGAGCAACTAATCCCGTGCGCCGCAACTACTGAGCCTGCGCTCTAGAGCCCGTGTGCTACAACTACTGAAGCCCATGTGCCTAGAGCCCGTGCTCCACAACAAGAGAAGCCACCGCAATGAGAAGCCTGCGCACCGCAATGAAGAGTAGCCCCCACTCGCTGCAACTAGAGAAAGCCTGTACACAGCAATGAAGACCCAACGCAGCCAAAAATAAATAAAATTAATAAATTTAAAAAAAAAAAGAAAAAGAAAAACGTCTTGTTTTATAGGTGGTTAAAAATGTGTGTCTGGATCACTAGCCTCATTTTACAGTTGAAGCAAACCGAGGCCTAAAGATGCAAGAGGACGTGCCCAAGGTCACGTCATCAATTAGTGGCAGAATGTGTTAACGCAAGTTCTTTGGGCTGCAAGCTAAAGAAACCAAATTTAACTTACTCAAGAAGAAATGAGGACTCATTGGAAGGATACTAGAGTATCCCACAGAATCCAAAGAAAAGTGTAACAGCCAAAACTTAGGTGGGAAGAAACCAGTGTAGCTATAGGAACAGTAGTTGTCAGGGCTTCTCTGCAGAACACGGCCTTAAGGAGACTCTGCTGCCACAGCAGGAGCTGATGTGGTCAACTCCCTCAAGGGAACATCTGCTGGGATGAGCTTGAGTGGCAGGTGACTCTGCTGCTGAGTCTAAAGACTGTGGGATTAGCAGAGCCATGGCCTCTGACCAAATTCTTATAAGTCTCATACTCAACTGCGGCTCACACATGGTATGGTGTCCACATTGCCTGGTCTTCTACTTACATTCTCTTTGCTGACATTAGCATCACTTGGGGAGATTTAAAAAATACCAATACTTAGGCTCTATCTCTCAGATATGATTTACTCACTGTGAGCAGGGCTGGGACCTGTTCATTTGTTTGAGGTGATGCTGCCTCCAGCAGCGCACACACACACACACACACACACACACACACACTCCATCACTTACGAAATTGTGAGAGAACAGGGATTTTGCTTTGCTTCCTGTTGAATCTGCCATGTCTAGAAAGGACCTCTTCAATGACGGAAGAAATGAATCTGTAAAACTTACCAAATACCTGAAAACTGGTATTGTTATTTACTTCCTCTTCTACATTTTTGTCTTCTACATGCTTAATTGTAGAATTTTCTAAGGACCTGATTTTATAGTCTACTTTGTCTGACAGACACAAAGTTCTCTCGCAACCTCAGCAGAAATCAAACTCATGGGATGACTGCACATCCATGGGGGATAGCTGGTATCTGAGACAGGACATAAATAATAAATTTAGTGTTTGAAATTTGCACATAGGTCTTCTGATTTTATTAACCTAGACAACTTATAATAATTATGATAAACAGACATTGTCATTAAATATAGCAGCCATTTGATAAGATTAAGCATAATGCAATACATCTTCCTTTCCACCCAATTCAGTATAATAAATTACCCTTAGGCTTCTAAATGAAGCATTTTATAATTGAGCAAAACAAACTGATTTTTAGGGGTCCTTATTTATATGCAAAACTGACTTTTTGAGAATGGTAAACTTGATTAAAATCTAAGTGCAAATCACAACTTCTTCTCACAAGCCATAACCATCCTATTAATGTATAATTTATTGCATACAAGGATAGTAAGATTCTAATGTCCTTATGATCCAGATGGAAGAAAGAGTTAGATAGAGAAAACAATAAACCATATAAAATGGGAAGAAAATGGAATTGAAATTTGACAAATATTGTACAAGATAGTATCCCAGCTGGTACAGATGCTATAGGAAAACAGAGATTGGGTTAGAGTATCATAGTGAAATCAATCTCAGGAGAATTTTAAAAGAGGTAAATTTTCATGGAAGTTCTAGATGTAGAGAGGAAAAAATTACTAGTTCAGAAAAAGCATGAACAATGTATTAGATGTGGAAAACAACTTTGCAAATGTGGCCCCTTTGAGTCTGTTTGCATTACTCAGAATCATAGGTCCCTTTTGGCTCCCACCCAACAACTAAGAGATGATGTCCTAGGTGAGTGGACTTCTTCCCAACTGCATGTCATTTATAAAAAAAGAAACATGCAACTTTTAAACGAAAGGACACATGAGTGACAGGATTAACCTAGGTATCATTAAAAGGCAAGGCCCAGTTTATCTCAGTCATGGCCTCTGCAAATAACCACATTTCACATGGCTCTTCTGGGTCCCACTTTAGAAGTGAATCCAGCAGAGATGTTCTCCTGGGAAGAAGACTTAAGGATTCAAAATCCTTGATTTATGGCCTCCAACCAGCCTCTTCATGAGCATACATGTTATACACACATAAAATTAGCTTTATTCCCTATTTAGAAATAGAGACTACTACTAAGAAGGGTACCGATTATTGAGTCAGAGCACATGATACTATTTCTTCTCTAGTAAAGGTAAGCATCGGATAAGGGCCTCCAGATTCGCCCATGCTTGTAGGAAGTTGTTCACATAGTGGGATGGCTTTGAACATTGGTTTGCCTGCATCTAGGCTTGAAACTCTTGTACTCTTCTCAGTATAACATTTACTCATTCACTCAAAATTGCTTACCTGTCACCAATATGTGTGATCTCCGGTGCTTTGTGCTAAGATAATTTTAAGTTATTTTAAGTACTTTAAAATTATGAAATATTTCAATTGTATACAAAGAACAAAAAAATAATACCCATGGTTTATACAAATATATTTTATTTAAAATATATTTATAGGACATGAACAATGGTGGGACTCTGCCCTGGGGATGCAGTGATGAGCAAGATGGACACAGCCCCACCCTTAAGACAGATAATTAAAGAAGACAGGCAATAGATTCTTATAAATGACATGATAGCCAAAGCCCAGGGTTATGGTACCATATGGCAGAGTGAAGGAAAGCTTCCTGGAGGGTGAAATGTATCTTTCTTCTGAACTCAGCATAATAAATCACCCTTAAGTTGCAGAATGAGGCATTTTACAATGGAGCAAAACAGACCAATTTAGAGTCTATTTTCATAAGGAAAGCAGGGTTTTTGAGGCTTATAACACTGATTTAGAGCTATAAAGAGTGCTCCAGGAGGGGGAATGAGGTGTGAGGTGTGAAAAGACCAGGTCACTATACCTCTCACCAGTCAGGTGATGGAGTAAGTGCTTAATGTTCAGTCTGGACAAGGAGCCCCTGCACAGAGAGGGTGAAATACAAGTACAGGTGCTATCAGCCTAAAGACTGTTGGTTCTTTTCAAATGAAAGCATCTTAAAAACAGTTCACCTACTGACAAACCCAGAACATGATATTTTGATAATATGTATCAGTTTAACTTTAAATGTTGTCCCAGAGCACTCATTTTTCTGGCTAAGCAGGATTGGTAGACTCAGTGCTACGGTTTTGATTGAAAGCAACAGAGAAAAGAGATGCTGATATTACACGCCTCTGAGTACTTTCAGGTTTGGGCAGCTTTCTGCAAAGGGCAGATCCTTAAACTTAGCACCTCGCTGAGAAGAATAATAGTCAAATGACCATGTTTGGTGAAGCCTCCTACAACCATGGTGTTCGGAACAGTAAAAAGTTCTAGTTACTGATTAATTCTAGTTTTCTTAGAGCTGGCCTCACAGGTTGGCAAAATAGTGCTTTAAAGTTTAGAAAAAATATTTCAGACATTATCTCATTTAGTCCTCACGTTGTGCAATGTGTGATATTGGATTCATTTTACACATTACAATATACAGCCCAGAGTGCATACAGCAGCTGGATCTGGTCTCTGGATCATAGCCTAGCACCACTAGTAACTAACTGTTCACACCATGGATTGGAGGAGTATGATGCAATGATCCTGCAGGGAAGGAAAAATAATTTTCTCAATACCCTTCTAGGTTCTTGGCTGAGAGCCCTCTGTAATAAAAAGATTAAAAGGAGAAAAAAAGCAATTTTAATTACATACATAGTACTTACGGGAACCCCACAAATATATGAGAGTCAAAATGCAGCCGTATGATTGAGGCTTGAGCTCAGGAAAGGGATAAGGATCTTGGGCTTCAAAGAGGCAATTCTCAGGATGGTAAGAAGAAGAAATGCTTGTAAACAAAGTTTGCCCTGCTTGCAGGTAAGTCTCTCAGGTTAAAAAGTGATCTCTGGAAATAGCTGTCTTCCTGACACAAACCCCATTTCTAATATTAACTTTCCGTACAAAAGGGTAACTTCTACTCTGTTTTGTAGAGCTTCTCCTGTGTCTGCAGTTTCTCAAAATAATCCTTACACAGAAGAGGCCCATCTTGAGGTGGCATATTCTACCCTTCAATCCTCTGAATTCTAAATGAACAGATAGTCATCAGGGAGCCATACTAAGCCAAGCACTGTCCCAGGCACTGGGAAAGAAGTAGCAGACCAGGCCTAGTTTTTACTTTCACTGGGGAAATGTACCTCCTCAAGGCTTCCCTAAATTAGGGGCAGTCCTGTCTAGACCATGTTCTCAGGACTGTCCTTCCTTTCATTTTGGTGGACACCTAACAAAAAGAGAGCATGGGCCAGAGGCACATGACATGGCCTGAAGATAAACACGCACACATACACACACACACACACACACACACACTCACACACACCCAGGACAATCAAATTTTGCCTTAGGAAATCCAACCTAAGAAATGCAGGAATCAAGTAGCTGTCACAAAGAGCTGACCCTGAAAGGCCAAGATCTGGAGAGTTGAGGCCACAGGGTGCGAACAGCAGCTGTATGGGGAGAGAAGCATGGGAGAAAGGAAGCCATTGGGAGGAGATTGGGCTGAAGAAGAGCCCCAAGGGGAAGGTCTACAAATTCCAGCTCCCGAGGTCCCATGAGCAGATTTCACGCCAGAATTAATTGTCCTAGAGGAGAGTCCCTACACTTTCTGGAACCTGATTGTTCAGCTCTTATCGGGTTCCTTGACACATGTACTGAATTTAACTCCTCCACCTATTATAAGAAATAATTTGACTGAACTTCAAGCACAATAACTTACAAGCACAATAACCTGCTAAATTATCTACCCCTGTGCTGATTGCAGCATTATTTGTAACATAGTTTGGAAACAATCTGAATGGCCATCATTAGTGGGCTGGTCCTATAAACTCTGGTATTTACTTTCTTTTGAATATAATATAGCAGGAAAAGAAATTGTGGTATGTTCCATATAGTATCTACCATATTTTCTTTTACTGCTATAGTGTCTTGTATTCCATAGGAATTATATGTGTAGTAATATATAAATGTCTGTTATATATGTATTACTGTATAATATACAGATATTTCATTTTGTATATATTTGTGTATAAATATATGCAATTTAATATGTATCATATTCCATAAGAACATAATTATTATAATACATATCTCATAGTATTGTTAAATAAAACAAAAAGTTTCAGTGCACACATAAAACAAAACTTTACATATATATGTGTATATATATATATATATATGGTATATAGATAGATTGGAAGGACACATATTAGGTTGAAAATAGAAGTTACCTTTTGGGACAGGGTTAGAATTGTAAAGAAAAGATTGAAGGGAATGACCTGTACATGTATTTCTTTCTTAGTTTCTTTTTATAATTAAAACTGATTTTTAAAACATTTTAAAAGAAAATCAAGTAAGTAAACCACAAGTTTCCTGGTTTATATTTTGTTTCATATCATTTTGTTTTTCCTCCTCCCGTCCACACTGCTCAGTGCGTAATGAATAAGGCCATTTTGTGGTGAGTTCTCACCTCACTGTTCTAAAATAAGGGAATAAAAGGAGAATATTAAGTTACTCTGAGGTCTGCATCTGCTAAGGTTTTTTTTTTATTTTTTAATTTCAACAATATAGACATGGACAAAAATAAAACCTAAAGCTTGATCATTTGAGTTTTCCATTAAATAATACCAATTACAGGACACTTCTCAAGCCATTTAACACAATGACCCAGAAGGTGCTTATTTTGTCTTTTAAATATTAAAGTACTTTTAAAAAATAGTCTTTTAATAACCCAAAAAATAATGGAGGTATTAAATCCATTTTGTTCTGTACTGTGTATCTTTGTTGTAAGAGTGTGTGTACCAGAGTCCTCATATGGATGCAAATATGAACATATTTTAGTTAGCAATGGAGAAATCCTCTGGGTCCAGAATGTGCCAATTTAACAAGACGTTAACTTTAACAATTTAAATATGGTTTTACTTGTATATATGCACATGGACATCAGGCTTTTAAAAACTCATCCTATATACATGGGAGAGGAGTTCAGAAATTCAAATAGTTGTGCAAAGAGGCCTCTTTATTTATTTTTTCAGTAGAGTTCGTAACTCATTTATTAAAATAAGCACTGTATATCCCTGTGCACAGTCAAGGAAATTCAAACTTGAGCCTTCCTATGACTTAGCAAGATGGTTGGTGGTATTCAGGAGAGGAGATGTGAAATCTAGAAGTCAGGGCTGGGGAAAAGACCTACTCCTCCCCAAGAATGGAGTCTGGATAGAGCTATTGAGACATTCAATGTCCAGCACCCAATATGGGAAAGTCAAGGAAATGTAGCACAGATGTACAACTTGGAAGAAGGAGCTCATCATGAGGACATTGTAGATATCCTGGGCCACTCCCAAAGTCAACTGGGAAAAATTAGATTTCGCATTGAGTTGTCTAAGATCAGGGTCCAGACTAGGGCCAGGGAACTAGCAGGAAATAGGTGAAGGGCCGAGGTTCTAGCAAAACAAAAGCAGAAGGCGGGATTTGTCAATGGAATAGGAAGAACTCAGTTGGTGATCCAAGGGTTATCTTGACTGGGTCAATGTAGTAGAGAGTAGCAGCCAACATCTTGGGGAGCCACAAGAGTGGTCTAAGCTCACCATTATCTTGTCTATCTCAGGTCCATTGGGAAAAAAAGCAAAGAAACAAAAAGCGCTGATATTCACTGATGGGATAGAAATTAATCACATACCTCCTGCCCTGATCAGTAATATTTTAATAACTGGCATGAGACAGGGCTTAGGGCTTGCTTGTGGATCCCAAAGTGGGAACTCAATAGAAAAACTACCTACCAGTTTTGGAGATGTATTTAATATTTCTTGTATAGGTGTAATATGTGCTATTGCCTTAGTACATTTTTATATTCACTGAGAAGACCCATAGCCTAGTTGGTAATCAAAATAAAACTCAATCCAATGCTACATCATCATAGTGATTTTACTCCTCTCCCACTTCAGAGTCCTCCCCAACTTGTAAGATCATAATCACCATTTTGCAGAAACTGCAAGGCACTAGCTGGCATAACCTCCTACTATTAAAATGAATAACTAAATTCCAGAGCAGTTGAGTGACATGATCTGGGTCCCATAACCAGTAATGCTAAACCCAGAACTTAAATGCTGACCTCAGGTCCCAACATAAACTTCCTTCCACTCTACGCCGTCAACTTTCTGTGGAATTTCTTCTGTTTACCACCTCCCTCATTCAGTTTAATTATGTTTACACAGTGTTGGTAGACTCAGCTCACTGTTGACACCTAATTATTTTTCTAAGGGAGAAAAATGATCACCCAAAACAGAGAATCCACTGACTGAAGCCCCATCAAAGTGATCTGCATCCATTGTGATATCTGCAAAAGCTGCCACAGTATATAAGGTCACCGAAAAATCCAGCTTAGTTCCCCTTGTGGAGATAGGCATGCCCCCAGACAAAGGCCCAGCACTTGTGTCTTGATTTTAAAAGGCACTTAGCAGCAAGCCCCTTGTTGACCTACATGTTTTCATAACTACAGGCTCATACACATTTGAGAGCATTCTTTTTGAGTCACCTCTCTCTATGTACTGAATATTTTTTTACAGCTTCCTGGATACCTAATGAACCTGCTTGGGGACCAGGTGAAATATATTTTTGGAACAGGATCACCCTGTACTTTGCAGGTCATGAATTTCTTTATATTTGTCATGGCAGGCACTGCTACCCCAAAAGTTATTACCTATTCAATCCCAGTTCTAACCTGCAAGCAGATCTGTCTGAGGAGCCAATTTATTACTGATGTAACAGCACCAGGGAAGATGAGTTTGCTTGTTTAAAGAGATGAGCGACATTGGCAACGCAATCAGTTTTCACATACTGAAATCCCGTACATGGGATTTTTTGTAGTTATTAAAAAATCACGCATAGCAATGTTTCTATCCTTCATTGTGCATTTGCTGGGATTGCACATCCATCATGGCTTGTTCCTCTCTAAATGGGCTTGTCTTTCAGAAATTCGTAGCCTTGAGGGTTTTTGCCAAGCACTAAGTTGTCAGACCAGAAAGATCATGATGCCTTCTATACTTGGCTTTATGTTTTACCATGAATGGCCCATATGATGTCCTTTGCATGTAACTTAGCCTCTCTGGTTATCAGTTTCATGTCATCAATCAATTCACTCACAAATTTAATTGCATTAGACATATCCCCAGGGTCTCCAAACTGGGAGAGGGTGTGGGGTACAGGACAGCATTGTGGAATATAGATCACAGTAATGTTGGCAAAAAGTTACACACACACATAATGCATACACACACACGATTAAGCATACAACTTATTGAGTAAGAGAGATCTAGATTCTAACCCTGCTTTCTGCTCACTTGCTGAAAGAACTTGGGTAAATCACTTACCTTCCTTGAATATGTTTTTTTTTTTTAATCTTTATTAGAGTATAGTTGATTTACAATGTTGTGTTACTTTCTGCTGTACAGCAAAGTGAATCAGTTATACATATACATATATCCACTCTTTTTTAGATTCTTGTCCCATATAGGTCATTACAGAGTATTGGGTAGAGTTCACTGTGCTATACAGTAGGTCCTTATTACTGAATCTGTTTTTTGTTTAATCTATAAAATAGAATAATAAAACCTACCTAATAGCAATATTTTAATAATTAAATAAGTTAGCACATATAAACCATTAGCACACGTTCCAGCACATAATAGTTCCTATTAGTTAATATTAAATTATTTTTAATTACAACAATATTGATGATAAATATTTAAGATGACTTCCTTTGAAAATAGATGATCTAATACTGGACATGAGGAGGGCATAGACACACATGTAATTAACCATAAAACCAGTCAGTAATAGAGAAAATCTCAATAGAAGGCAAAGAAAATGTACTCTGCTGGTGACATCTGGTGAAGGAGATCAAAGAGATGACATGAGAAAGTATAAATTAAGGCAGACTTTGAAGGATGGAGTGTTCAGGGCAAGTGAGAAAAACTGAACTCCAACTAACCTAACCAGCAACAGAATATATTGGCTAACAGAACTGGAAGTCTAGGGTCTGGCTTTAGGCACAGTGGGATCCAGTTGCCCAAATGAAGTTTTAAGGGCTCTGACATCTTCGTTCCTGAGTTCTAAATCCCTCTGTGTGTCAGGAAAACCATGGCATACTCAATATCCAAAAGAAAAGAGAGTCTTTTTCTGCCAGAATTCACATAGTAAATCTTAGAGAAGGCTATGCTTGGGTCAGATTTCTTCCCTGGACAAATTGCTATGGCAAGGAAGGATAAGTACTCGGATTGGACGGCCTGGGTCATTTTCCTAGCTCCATAGTAACGGTTGGATGCTGTGATTGACAGCTTCACCAGGGACACTTGGAATAATGGCAGAATGGTTTATCAAAGAAAAATGGGGTTCTTAGAAGAAGAAAAAGGAGGAGGAGGAGGAGATAAGGCTAGGAATGCTAAATGATAGATTTCTATTATAAAGGATACCATAGGACATGCACAGATCCAGAGCAAGGAGTAGGTATGAGGGAACATTACAAGGAAAGCTACTGAGGAAGGAAAACTTTGCTACAAAGCACAGCCAGTAATTTATCAAATATTCTACTCAGCTCGACTAGCTCATATACCTTCCCTCATTTGATCAAACAATGGTTCAGAAACCTGCCATAGTACTTAATTTTGCTCGATGAGTGAATGCATGAATGGGTAGTTGGCTAAAGGAACATACACACTTTTCACCTTACAAGTGTGTTATTCCCATTTTATTGATAATGAAACTGACTTGGAGATGTTTAGTGGCTTTCTCGAGGCTAGGCAGCTAAGAGTTTAGAGAATTTGGGTTTTGTCTCCATCAGCCCTGGCTCCAAGTTGAGTTTTCTTGCCACCCCCGCCAACCTTTCCCCCATCCCACAACTTTTTCTTCAAACTGTTGCTTTTTCCCAGGCTGACTCACAGAAACCTGAACCCTTGGGACTCATTGGTCAAATTTCATTTCCAACCTATTTCCGGTGTTCCTCAGTCTCTAACTTAAGGCTTTGAACTAAATTACATTTATATCCCAGTAACTCACAGATTTCTAGACACTTTAGAGTTGGAAGGGAAGGGACCTGGAAGTCATCTAATCCAAAGGACATCACACAGTCAATGGTGCTTAAGTGACCATTTCTGTCAGAGAATGAAGGACGGGAATCCAGGTCCTCTCTTGTGTTTTCAAGTGACTGAGTTACAGCTCTGACTATTCGAGTGATTTCTCCAAATGTGACTCAAACAAATTCTCAACAGGCTCTCCCTTGAACAGAGTTGCAGGAGTTCGGAGAAGTAATGAAGGCTCAGCAAGCCTCTCATACTAGTGCAAAGACTAGAACATAGTTCCCCTGGGTACAGAGAAGCTGCCACCCACTAGGATCCAACATATGGAACACCCACATTTAAAAATAACAAGATTGGAGATTGCTGTATTGCTTTTACTGCCCACATCCCAGCCACCTCTTCACATCCTAAATCCCCTTATCACTTAATAAAGACAGCCACCTGTTTGGCTTAATGAAGCAAGCCAGCTGGGCTGAAGGAGGACAGGAAAACTGACCGTGTGTGGTCTCTCCCACTCTGCTTTCAGATTATGCTGAAGACGGAAGCAACCATCTTCTCCCTCCCCATCCTCAACACTCAGTTTTAAGGAAATCTTCACATTTTTGCTGCTGGCCAGGAATGTCACGATTCCCCACCTCCAGCTTCCAGTGGAGTTTAGGGTAACCTTGTGCTCTGTTAGTGGTAGTGTTTATCCAAGCATTGTATGCCCCGCCCCTCTCATCAAAAACCCCTGGCTGCTTGTTAAACACTCAAACTCCAGAACCCCTGCCAAGCCTACTGAAATACAATCTTGGAACATTCTAAAATATTTTTGAACTCCCTGAGAGATACTTACACAAACTGAAGTGTGAGAACCTCAGCCTCTCATTCCCCTGCAGTTTCGTTTTGGATGAGTCCTCTCACATAGCAAAACAGGTGGGAAGAAACACCTTGGGAAGCAGAGTGAAAATCAGAGGTGTGTCCAGGGGATAGAGGATATGGAAAGCTCTGGTATAAGTCTGGGACCATAAGAGAACTAAAAAGTCAGTGTGGTACAGTCTTGTTCATTAGGGTGAGAGACTCTACAGGGATTTAGGACCAAAGCTCTGCTTAGATGTAATGGACATTGACCTGGAATGCATTTTGCACCATATATTGATCTATGATAACGTTTTTCAATCTGCAGGTCAAAACTCATCGATGGGCATGAAACCAGTTTAGTGGATCATGGCCATGCTAATGAAAAATATGAGAATGTGTTGTGCATTGTAAGAATAAGATCATCTTTTAGAAACTTCTGTTGCAGGTGTAGGTGTGGGTGAGTGTGTCTTGGGTTAGATGTTCAATATATTTCTTACCATGGGCTGTAGTCAAAAAGTGAGAATCATTGAACTAGGGAACCTAGAGTGCCAGACAATTTGCTAAAAGTTTACATGTATTAACTTATTAGGCCCATTATACAGATGGGAATACTGAGGCTGAGGTACAGTAGTACAGTCAAGATTCAAAAGTATTTGAACCACGGAGCCCAACTGACTAAAAACAGAGAACCAGGGAGAAAATAATATCTCATTATCATAGGTCCACCTAAGTCCTTATCAACCATCTCCCTTTGCCATTTAAATAACCTGACCCTCTAACCTTGTACTCCTCCCATGGTGTCCTAACTATATTATTGGTGAGTAGTTCTACACTGTAAAAGATCTTCACATCAATTGCTACGCAGTGCTGTGCTTTTAATGCTTTTTGACAGGAACTTGTGAGGAGTTGATAAGAGTCTTGTTTGTTTAGCTTTTACTGAAGGTCAGACCAAGATTTACTGTCCTCACGAGAGAACTGGAATTAATATTCAGATCTTCTCTCCAATATCAAAGGCTCCTTGTTAAGGGCTCTTCCACAGGCCATCAATGGCAGCTTTGTTTACTGCCTGAAGAATCTCTTCAAGAAATTTACCGATACCTACTTAATACATAAGACTCATGGTGGCAAGTGACAGAAAACTAGTCTCAAACTGGTTTAATCAGAGAGAAGAACTCTATTTTTTCAAGTAAATTAAGCATAAGGAGGAGGGCTGGATAGGTTCAGGCTGGGATCTAACTGGGCACAAATGATATAATCAGGATGGGATGTCTTTCCCTTGGTGTTTCAGCTCTGGTTCTCCGGTATTGAATCCATGCAAGAAGATGATCTCCCCTATTAGTTACAAGAGAATTACCATCACATCCCGTGTTAAGGCATGAGAATCTTTGATTCTCTCTGGGAATCACTGACGTTGGCTGAGTGACTGCTCATTCCCGAATCGATCACATAATCACTGTAACTATGCAACGTGATATGCGGAGTGATGGAACCCCACATAAAGACATTGGAGTGAACCAAGGGTGGATTCCCATCCTCACCTCAAAGGAATGAGCTGAAGTAGTTTCAAAGCTAAATGGATCCTAAGTATCAAAAGTTCAGGCCTTGTGCCATATATGACAAACCCACAGCCGACATCGTCCTCAATGGTGAAAACCTGAAACCATTTCCACTAAGATCAGGAACAAGAAAAGGCTGCCCACTCTCACCACTATTATTCAACATAGTTTTGGAAGTTTTAGCCACAGCAATCAGAGAAGAAAAAGAAATGAAAGGAATCCAAATCGGAAAAGAAGAAGTAAAGCTGTCACTGTTTGCAGATGACATGATACTATACATAGAGAATCCTAAAGATGCTACCAGGAAACTACTAGAGCTAATCAATGAATTTGGTAAAGTAGCAGGATATAAAATTAATGCACAGAAATCTCTTGCATTCCTATACACTAATGATGAAAAATATGAATGAGAAATTAAGGAAACACTCCCATTTACCATTGCAACAAAAAGAATAAAATATCTAGGAATAAACCTACCTAAGGAGACAAAAGACCTGTATGCAGAAAACTGTTAGACACTGATGAAAGAAATTAAAGATGATACAAATAGATGGAGAGATATACCATGTTCTTGGATTGGAAGAATCAACATTGTGAAAATGACTATACTACCCAAAGCAATCTACAGATTCAATGCAATCCCTATCAAACTACCACTGGCATTTTTCACGGAACTAGAACAAGAAATTTCACAATTTGTGTGGAAATACGAAAGACCCCGAAGAGCCAAAGCAATGTTGAGAAAGAAAAACGGAGCTGAAGGAATCAGGCTCCCTGAGTTCAGACTATACTACAAAGCTACAGTAATCAAGACAGTATGGTACTGGCACAAAAACAGAAATATAGATCAATGGAACAGGATAGAAAGCCCAGAGATAAACCCATGCACATATGGTCACCTTATCTTTGATAAAGGAGGCAAGAATATACAGTTGAGAAAAGACAGCCTTTTCAATAAGTGGTGCTGGGAAAACTGGACAGCTACATGTAAAAGAATGAAATTAGAACACTCCCTAACACCATCCACAAAAATAAACTCAAAATGGATTAAAGACCGAAATGTAAAGCCAGACACTATCAAATTCTTAGAAGAAAACATAGGAAGAACACTCTTTGACATAAATCACAGCAAGATCCTTTTTGACCCACCTCCTAGAGTAATGGAAATAAAAACAAAAATAAACAAATGGGACCTAATGAAACGTAAAAGCTTTTGCACAGCAAAGGAAACCATAAACAAGACGAAAAGACAATCCTCAGAATGGGAGAAAATATTTGCAAATGAAGCAACAGACAAAGGATTAATCTCCAAAATATACAAGCAGCTCATGCAGCTCAATATCAAAAAAACAAACAACCCAATCCAAAAATGGGCAGAAGACCTAAACAGACATTTCTCCAAAGAAGATATACAGATTGCCAACAAACCCATGAAAGAATGCTCAACATCATTAATCATTAGAGAAATGCAAATCAAAACTACAATGAGATATCATCTCACACTGGTCAGAATGGCCATCATCAAAAAATCTACAAACAATGAATGCTGGAGAGGGTGTGGAGAAAAGGGAACCCTCTTGCGCTGTTGGTGGGAATGTAAATTGATACAGCCACTATGGAGAACAGTACGGAGGTTCCTTAAAAAACTACAAATAGAACTACCATACGACCCAGCAATCCCACTACTGGGCATATACCCTGAGAAAACCGTAATTCAAAAAGAGTCATGTACCAAAATGTTCATTGCAGCTCTATTTACAATAGCCAGGTCATGGAAGCAACCTAAGTGTCCATCAACGGATGAATGGATAAAGAAGATGTGGCACATATATACAATGGAATATTACTCAGCCATAAGAAAGAAACAAAATTGAGTTATTTGTAGTGAGGTGGATGAACCTAGAGTCTGTCATACAGAGTGAAGTAAGTCAGAAAGAGAAAAACAAATACCGTGTGCTAACACATATATATGGAATCTAAAAAAAAAAAAAAAATTGGTCATGAAGAACCTAGGGGCAAGATGGGAATAAAGACACAGACCTACTAGAGAATGGACTTGAGGATATGGGGAGGGAGACGGGTAAGCTGGGACAAAGTGAGAGAGTGGCATGGACATATATACACTACCAAATGTAAAATAGATAGCTAGTGGGAAGCAGCCACATAGCACAGGGAGATCAGCTCTGTGCTTTGTGACCACCTAGTGGGGTAGGATAGGGAGGGTGGGAGGGAGGGAGACGCAAGAGGGAAGAGATATGAGGACATATGTATATGTATAACTGATTCACTTTGTTATAAAGCAGAAACTAACACACCATTGTAAAGCAATTATACTCCAATAAAGATGTTAAAAAAAAAAACAAAAAAAGAAACCCCATAACCATTAGCAGCCACTCCCCATCCCCCACTTCCTTCTACCCCTTGGCAAATACCCATTTACTTTCTGTCAATAAATTTGCTTATTCTGGACGTTTCCTATTAAAAAAAAAAAAAAAAGTTCAGGCCTTGTGCTAGGAACTCTGGAACAGGAACCCTTGCCCTTAAAGAGCTTACAGTCATGGATTCAATCATTCAGGGATGTGTGTGTGTGTCCAGTGTGTACTTTCAGGTGCTGAGCAACATGATAGATCTCTGGAGAAATGGCAAGCATTCTTCATAAGAGAACTTGTAGTCTAACAAGAAAGAAAAACATGCACATCATTAATATCTTTAAGGATGAAAAATGATAAAGTATCATTCATTCTACTATTTGAGGGAAGTGTAGAAGGCGGAACATACAAAGTTCAAGCCAAGCCATTAGCCCAGGTAGGATTTAGATATTATGGGAAGACATATCTACATCAGTTGAACAAGTCTGGTGAGTGGAGGGGGGAATAGGAGGCTGTGATATTTGGTACATGCAGGTGAGGAAGAAGGAAGACTGGATAAGGGGTGGGCCAGAGTACAGAATGCCAGGTCTTTGTGTTTAGGTTTTGGAATCATTGTGAAGTAAGTCAAGCTTTACAAGAAGGGACACACCAGCTCTGTATTACAGAAGCCACCCTGACAGTAGTGATAATGAGGGTCTTGCGGGGAGAACATTGACAGTAGGGGGTATTATTAATTCATACTAGAGATTATATGAGCAAGAGTTTAATAGCTGTGACAGATATTAAAAGGGGAAATGCTTACAAATGTGACAGCAGAGAAAGATGTGCTAAGCACCTTGCAATTCTTTAGATCTCTTATGATGTTAAAAACTTGTCTGACTGGCTCTGGGTGGTATCCTCTCAAGGGGATGGCATTTGGGAATAAACATTTCTTGGTTTATAACCAGTTATCCCAGTTTGCTTGAGATTGATTTCCAGTCATGGAGGAAGGCAGGAGGGAATTTCCAGGCATCATGGAAGAACTGTTATATATGCATGTCAATGCTTTGGATTGGAAAGTTTATGAAATTTAGAGCCATTGAGACCCAAGTTCAATCCTAATTCTTTTGAGCCCGTCATCTAATATCAGTTTCCTTTCTTGAAAATGGGTTTCATAAAACCAATATCCTCATATTATTGTGAGGTTTGAATGATAAATGTGTGAGCAATTCCCACTCATTAAATATTAGCTCAGTATTATTTAATTATTTGAGCAATACCAAAATGAGGCATTGACAGTATCTTCATTTTATAATACATAAGGAGACCAGTGAGAAGATGAGAAAAAGAGAATGAGACTTATTCAGAATCTTTGCAGCTAGCAAGTAGAAAAACTAGGGTTCAAACCCATGTGGGTCTGAGACAGAGTCTGAGTTCTTTCCGTTGCTCTCTCGTTTGGAGTCCTGACTTCTTAAATTTTATAGTGAAATATTTTACAAATGACTGTAAATTGTTACTTAAATATTAACATATGACATCAGTGTTATGGTCAGTGAATTATGTATTCTACATATCTCTTAGGCTGTTCACAGTTTTTTTTTTAACGTGACATAAGCATTAGCAATATTACTTGATTACCTTGGTAGATGTATTATTGGAATAGCAAGTCTTTCAGTAGATGTCAATTAACATCTTTGTTACACAGATGTTCCAGGATTGAAGAATAAATATACTGATTAATACCTCCCTCAAATCCTGGGATAGAGATGAAAGTATATTATCCACTTGCTGGCCAGCACAATAAATTAGATTAAAGAAGGAATGAGAAGCCATCCCTCCAGGCTTAATGAAATATGGGTTTAGCAGAGGAAGCTGGTTAGAATTGAGCCTCCTCATACAGACATCTGTCACCAAAAAATGTTTTTGTTTTGTTTTGTCTTCTTCTTATTATTATTAACTTTAATGGTGACCCAACATTTGTGCTGCTGCCTTTGGGTTCTAAAGATGTAAAACAACCAATATAAAGTAGATGTGATCCCAATGGCTAAACTATGAGAAGAGAGAGGAAAAGAAGCTGAGCCAAATTCTGGACAAGGGTATGAAATAGTTGCAGTCTCTTAGTGCCATAGGGGAGCATGACGAGAACACCTATAACCTGGGGGACATTGGCAGTACATAGTACAACCACTCTCCTGTGAGATAGGAGGTTGGGAGACTTCCTGCTGGCTTATAAGTGGCTGAAGATTTTCTCTGCAAAGAGAGTTCACAGCCACGATTGTAGCTCTACTAGGACTTGAAAGACATTCATGGGTGTTGGTGTTAAAAATGCAATCTTTTATCTGCTACAAATATGTATAATAAATGCAGTTTTAAGCATCTCCTACGTATTTCATCTAAAACCCGTTCTTATTTAACAGGGTAATATTATTCCCTCACTAGGTAAAATCCAATCAACAATCCTTTTTGATAGTCCATAAGGCCCTGAGTAGTCTGGCCTCAGCCCGCTTTTTCTACTAATGTTGCCCCACTTCCTTGTTCATTTACTCCCCCTCAGCAATACTGACCTCCTTTCACTGCAGGGCCTTTGTACAGGCTGTTCCCTATGTCTGAAGGTTCCTTTCCCCCATTGTTTGCCTGACTCAAAGACATCTTCCTTAATCATCTTCTCTAGATCACCTTTCTCCCAGCCCCCAGCCCCCACCCCATGGACAATTATTCTCTATCACACAAGCCTGTGTGTCTCCTCTGTATAATTATCACTAGGTATGCTTAACTAATCTGTTTGCTTTTAAAACTAGCTAAAATTAACCAATTATGTGTCAGCCAATTTCTATGTATTTACAGTTCTCATAAACTTTGATCTTTATCACACCAACATGAAGTAGGTGGCATAATTAACCCCCCTTTCTTAGGTCAAGAAACTGAGATTTACTGAAGTTGGTTTACTTACCAATGCTTCAAAACTAAGTAGAGGGTCAGGATTTAGACCCAGAAAGTCTTGATCCAGAGTCCATGCTCTTAATTGCAATCCTTTATGCCTCCCAGCCCTCCCATATCATTTATCTCTCACAATTGAAAATAAAAATTTCAGGGATTATTGTACCCACGTGCATCATTTTATTGTTTGTTTGTTTATTTATTTATGTTGGCTGCACTGCATGGCTTGCAGGATCTTAGTTCCCTGACCAGGGATCGAACCCGCGTCCTTGACAGTGAAAGCGCTGAGTCCTAACTACTGGACCACTAGGGAAGTCCGTCATTGTATCCTTATTTAAAACACATACAATGATTCACAAACTTGGCTTTTCCCAATAACTAAAATATAGCTAGCTAGCTATAGATAGATAGATACAGACACATATACACATAACTAAATATATGTTTATATAAAATATACCTATATATCAGGCACAGTTCTGTTCACATTAATATTCATAATCTAGAATTCAAAGTTATATTAAAAAAACAAAGAAAAGGAACAGAATTCACTAAGAAGCTACAAATGACTATAAACCCATAAGTAAATGTTCAGCCTTACTATTCGTTAATGAAATAAGATACCATTTCCTACTCTCTAATTAGCAAGGATTAAAAATAAATAATATCCACTGTTGGCAGGAGTACAGGGAAGGGACTTTGTCATACGTTGGTGGTGGGAGGGAAAAAATGGTTTACAGCTTCAGGGCAATACAAATTTGGCAACATGTATCAAAGGACTGCAAGTTTACCTTGGACTTGGATCCAAAAAAATCCAGTATTAGTTAATTAACTTAAAAAAAGTAGAGTCAGGGGCTTCCCCGGTGGCGCAGTGGTTGAGAATCTGCCTGCCAATGAACGGGACACGGGTTCGAGCCCTGGTCTGGGAAGATCCCACATGCTGCAGAGCAACTAGGCCCGTGAGCCACAATTACTGAGCCTGCGCGTCTGGAGCCTGTGCTCTGCAACAAGAGAGGCCGCGATAATGAGAGGCCCCCGCACCGCGATGAAGAGTGGCCCCCACTTGCCGCAGCTAGAGAAAGCCCTCGCACAGAAACGAAGACCCAACACAGCCATAAAAAAAAAAAAAAAAAAAAAAGTAGAGTCAGACTAAGACTTGGGTTGAGAAATTTTCACTAAAGTTGTGTGTGTATATAAGCAAAAATAAAATGATGATAATGTAAATATCCAACTATGTCAGTCAGCAAACGTTTACTGGGTACCTACTGTGTGCAAGAGCCTGGGTGAGGTGCTGGGGATATGATGGTGAATGAGTAGATGGGGGTGTTGTCCTTACCTTCTTAGAATGCTGTGCCTCATGGGACTGATTAAGGACATACTGTTAAATCCACACTGGGGGATGTTAATTAAATATGGTAATAACAATAATGAGGACATCTGAAAGTATGATTTTGGAGAATATTTAAATAATCATGATTAAAGACCTGTGAACAAGAATGGTGGTAAAGTTAGATAGCAAATGAGTCTGATTTTGTATAAAGTGGATGGCTTGTAGTGTATATCAATATGTGAACAAATGTGTATAGAAGGAAAACCATAGATAAAAAAAATCACCAGAATGTTATTGGTGGCTATTACTAGGAAGTGGAATTAAGAAATGTTTCATTATTTTCCATACAGATATTTTATTGAGGGGAATAATAATATTAATACCAAATGTTCCAGTATAAAAAAGTGGTTACAATTTTGTAATTATGTATGGTGACAGTTGTTAACTAGACTTGTTTCTTCCCTTGCTCATTGGCTGGCAACTCATCCCTGTCTGAATGTCACAAAAAGCACCTCTTCCTAAAACCACACCAGAGCCCCACTTCCCAGACACAATGAGATCATCTCACCTGTCTGCTCCCCAGCATCACAGTATTTATAGTGTCATGTCTCGACTTGAGTCAGTTTATTCTTTTTTTAAAAAAAAATTTATTTATTTTATTTATTTATTTTTGGCTGTGTCGGGTCTTCATTGCTGCGCGCGGGCTTTCTCTAGTTGCAGCAAGCCGGGGCTACTCTTCGTTGTGGTGTGCGGGCTTCTCATTGCGGTGGCTTCTCTTGCTGTGGAGCTCGGGCTTTAGGCATGTGGGCTTCAGTAGTTGTGGCACATGGGCTCTAGAGTGAAGATTTTTAACTTCTAAGTTGATTCTTTGGTACCATTTGATAGATTTTTTTAAGTCTGTGTCTCTGAAAGTCAGTGTTCTAGACTGACTTTCAAACTGCAAAAGAGCAAACTTGATTTCAGAAGAAGTGTGTGTGTGTGTGTATGTGTGTGTGTGTGTGTGTGTGTAATTTCATTTGTTTATACCACAGACTGTATTGTCAAAAAATATTCGGCTGGAACCAGGCTCCTTTGTTTATAGACAAGGAAATAGAGGGAGAAGGAATAATATAGAGAATTTACTTTTAATTACAAAACAGTGTTACAGACACTCTACTAGGCACTTTACATACAGTATTTAAATTCTTGCAGCAATCTCACGTGGAATGCATTGTCCTTCCTCATTTTTTGCATAAGAGAAAATCCTGAAAGCTTGGAGAGGCTCAGAGGCATGGCCAAGGTTCTGAATTAGCCAATATTAGCTGGATTCAAATTCAGATCTGAGTCAAAAATCATTGTTGAGAGTGAAGTGAGCTTTGATCTACATGTCCTAACTTACAAGCTTCTGCTGGTCCTGGGCCTCCTTTACATACCTTTGCAGCAGAGAAAAGAGTAGCCTGTGACCCCACTCTCCACCCATCTACTAACAATCCTGTTTGGAGACATCACTTCCATCTCTAACTCATTGTGAAGGCATGTCATTAATGAGACCCTGAGAACAAACGAGAACCCTGCTTCTTCTCTTGGCTCTGCTACAAGCTGCCTAATTGGGATTTATGGGTGCCCATGATAAGATCTCTGCATAGCAAAACCCTGAGATTTCTCTTGAACTCTTAAATAATGGCCAAGCAAAGCCTTAATGACTGAAGTGATAGGTCAAATATACCTCCACATTGCAGATGTCTGAGTGTGTGTGTGTGTGTGTGTGTGTGTGAGCTCACGCATGCATATGTGTATTGGGGGCAAGAAAGGCAGGTGGTTTACACAAATTAGGCTAATATGAAAGTCTACAGCTTCAAGCAATGTCTGCTTTTTATTAATTCAGACCTGAAGTGGATTAAGTTCAAGCTATCCTCCCAGTATCATTGAAGAGCCATTCACAGTGTGCAGAGCTTGGTGGTTTGTTTCTCTAGGTGCCACCCTCATTCTGGTTTCTGAGTCTGATGTATTGCTTTCGGATCCCAGCAAAAATGGCACACTCCCAGTTGAATGCCATCATTCTCTCCTCTTTGGTGAGAATATTCAATAACAATGATGATAGCTACAACGATGCCAGCAGCAACCCACCATCTTTGACTAGTGCTAAATAGGTATGAAAAAGGCTTGTATTAATTAGCCCTAATATCATCCAACCACCCAATAAGGTAGCTAGAATGACCCCATTTTGTAGCTGAGAGAAGAAATGCTCAGAGAGTGGGAGTTACTCACCCCAGGTCAGAGAGCTAATGCATGGCAGAGCCAGGATGTGACATGACACAGTTGTTTTCTATAACAAGTCTTTCACCATTACTTAAAGTTTTTAACCACACGCATTTATTAAGATTTCTTCTAAATATTAGATAGAAAAAAAAATTAGATATAGACAGAAACATCATGAACTATTAAATGGAGAATCTAGAAGACCACAAAGAAAGAGAAAGCATGTGAGCATGGCCTAGATTGCCAAGGAGAATTTAAGTGGTGGTGTGGGCAATGCTGGAAGTGATGATTGAAGGCAAGAAGGTCTATGACATAAGTAGAAAGGCCTGTGTTGATGAGCTTGTAATTATTATTGACATCCCTCTCCCCAAACCACCCTCCTTGGTCCATGAATGTCACAATACTCTACCCAGTCACTCAGACCAAAACCACAAGAGTCATCTTTAATTCCTCATTTCCTTTCCAGCCCATATCTAAGCCATCACCACCCACCACTAACACCCTGGCTAGTCCACAATCATTCCTGACCTCCAAGACTACACAGCCTCCTGAGCGGTCTCCGCATCTCCATGTCTGCCCTCTTGCCTCACACTCTGCCCTCCACAGGATTCCAAGGTGAGATTCCTAACAGCTAAACCAGACAAACTTATTCTCCTGCTTAAAATCCTGCAATATAGTTAATGGTATTATACAATTTTTGTTCCTTTTAGGTTTAATAATGACATTAATATTATGCCTAAAAAGAAGTTGTTGTTTTTATAGTATTTAAAATAGGATGATTTAGAGATGACATTTTCTTATGCCTGGGATTTGCTTCAAAGTAATCTGGGGATGAAGACAGTGGCTGGAGATATTCATAGACAAGATTGGCCTTGAAAAGCTGGGTGATTAATTACATTAACACAGGGCAACTTTTAACAACTTAACTTTGAAAGTGTCACAAAAAAATGTTAAAAAAAAGAAAAAAACTACTGATGGATTGCCATTGAAACCAGAATTACATAAAAATACCCACCCATAGCCTACAGTGTCATGTTTGATCTGACCCTGACTTGCTTCTCATGCCTCTTTATGCTCCTTTCTCCTGATTGTTCACTCTGCTCCAGATCAACTGCCCTTTCTGGCCTTTGAAAACACCAAGCCCTCCCTGTCTCAAAGGGCTTTGAACTTGCTCATCCTTCTGCTTGGGATTTTTTTTCCTTAACCTTGAGGTGGCTACTCCCTTTCAACATTATGTCTCAACTCAGTACAACCTCCAAAGAGATGTCTTTTCTGATCCCTCCAGAAAAGGTATATACTTTACCTCTTGCCTTGCCACCGTATTATCCTGTTTTTTCTTCTACAGCATTTTGAACTGCTAAACTAAAAGTGTTCTTTTACACATTCTTTTTTTTAATGTATCACATTACCGTGTAACTCCCTTCAAGGCAGGTACTCTTTTGTCCACTCAAATTGTCCAGTATTACGAGACTTCCTGGTGCTTAGTAGTTGTTCAAAACATACTGGTTGAATATTTACATATTGCTTACAGTGATGCTCTAACTTAACATTCCCTGGGGTTTTTATTTATCATTGTCACAATAAATGGGCAATGCCACTGGCGTTTAGGACTGAAGGAGTCAAGGATGCGAAAAGTCTTGCAACTCATGGGGCAATGTCCTGTCCAATGAGGAACTTCCTGCCCCAAATTCCACTGATGCTCCCATTCAAAAAGCCTGGGCTCGAGAAAGGCCATCAGAGGTGGTGGTATTGGGGGAAGTCTGACATTACAGAGAGTAGTATGGAATGAAGGGCTAGAGGAAAACCAGGACTAGACTAGGACAGGCCTAGTATTGGTTGGCCAGAAAGTTCGTTTGGGTTTTTTGTAAGATGTTACTGAAAACCCAAACGAACTTTTTGGCCAAACCAAATAATTTAAATGTTATTATATTTTTAGAAGTTGTATTAGTTTTCCATTGGAGCAATAACAAATTATCTCAAACTTAGTGAGTTAGAACAACCCACATTTATCATCCCACAGTTCTGTAGGTCAGAAGTCCATGTGGGCTCAGTTGGGTCCTCTGCTTAGGGTTTTGCATGGCCAAAACAAGGTGCCGCCTGGGCTGGGTTCTTACCGGAAGGCTCTGGAGAGTGATCTATTTCCCAGCTCCTTCAGGTTATTGGCTGGATCCAATTCTTTGTGGTTGTAGAACTGAGATCCCTGTTTCCTTGATGCTGTCAGCTGGGGGCTTGTCTCTGCTCCTCGATGATGCCAGCCTGTTTTCTCCTTCCTTCCAAGTGACCACCTCCAGCAACAGAGGGTCGAGTCCCTCCCAGACTTTGAATCACTCTGGTTTCTCTTTCAGGTACAACCCTCTATCTCCACCTGGAGAAAGTTCTCTGCTTTTAAAGACTTATGTAATTAGGTTGGGGCCACCGGGCTAATCCAGGTTACCTCACTGTTTTAAAGTCTGTAATCTTAATTATATCAGCAAAGTCCTTTCGTAAGGGAAGTCCAAAGTAACATATTCACAGGTTCCAGGGATTAGGTCATGGACACCTTTGTTAAGCCATTCTGCCTACCACAGGAATTATTGAACATTTCTAAAGAGGCAAATTAAATTACCCAAACCTGTTTAAATAAGCATTCCTTTCTCTGTGGCTATTTTTTAGCAATAGGCTTCGTTCTCCTCCAGGAACTATGGCAGAGACACCTGCAGGGACTCTGCTGGGAAAGCCATTATAAGCCAGAAGCTGCATGTCAAACCAAGTGCTGTGGCCCCAGCTCCAAACAGATAAAGCAGAGAGGAAGGGAGTGTGCCTTCGTCTACAAATGGTGGGGCTCAGCTGCATCTCCATTTCTGGGAGAATTTATGAGTGGAGCACATGCCAGGGAGCATGGAGAGCTTCGCTCCCAGAAGCAGATGCTGCTGATCCCTACACAGAAGCCACCTCACTCTCCAGCACTCCCAGACATTGCCTGCCAGATGGCCACAGCTGAATCCACAGCTGAATAGATATTTACTGTTGGCACCACATACACCTCTGTGGGACTGGTTAAGGACCAGAGGTGGTATGGCAGGGCATCAAATACACACAAACAGTATAAATACTTAGGATGTGCCAGGGACTGTGCTAAGCACTTTGCAGGTGTTAACCTACACAACATTCTCAGGTGGATGGTGTGATTCTTATACCTATTTTATACAAGGAGAAACCAAGGCTCGGAGAGGTTGGGTAGTATGCCAAAGATAATAGAATGCATAACCAGCAGAGATGGAATTTAAATGGAGGCAAATAGTATGTGATCACAGAGTCTATGATCTTACACACTGCACTAGCTGTATCTGATATCCACAGCTCTTTAGCCCTCTGCCCCAGACTCCACAGCATCCAACCTCACTTTGCTCCAGCTCAGATATGCCCAAATCCTAGCAATTTCAATCTGATGAACCACCCTCATTTATAGGTCAATGGCCCAGAATATTGCCTCCTGTGGAATAGTGTGTAAAGCTGGGGAGACGAAAATTGAAGCTAACACCAAAAAGGATAACTGTCGCCATAAAAGCTTAGAAAACTGAAGCCAAGTATAGGAATAACACCAGAAGAGGGGTGAAAAATGGGAGAAAGTGATGTCTGACTCAAGACTCACCTTTGGAATACTGAGTACCCTGGGTGAAATTACACATGAAGGGCAGATGTCATCATCCTGAGCATGTATTGAGTGCTTAATATAGACTAGGAACTAAATTATACCCATTGCACGATGATCTCATTTAATTCTTACACCACCTTTATGAGAAAAGTTATTACCTCTAGTTTATAGATGGAAAACTGAGGCTGAACAATGTCAAGTAACTGTTTCAGATATCATGGCTAATAAAGGCAATTATGAGATTTGAACCCATGAAGTCTGACATGAAAAGTAGTATGTTAAGTTCCATGTTTTCAGCCCACCAGAGCAACACCCAGCTCGACCCACCACCACTCCCTCCCATCAGGAAGCTTGCACAAGCCTCTTCGATAGCCTCACCCTCCAGAGGGCAGAGAGCAGAAACAAGAAGAACTACATTCCTGCAGCCTGTGGAATGAAAACCACATTCACAGGAAGATAGATGAAAAGGCAGAGCACTATGTACCAGATAAAGGAACAAGAAAAAGCCCAGAAAAACAACTAAATGAAGCTGAGATAGGCAACCTGCCAGAAAAACAATTCAGAATAATGATAGTGAAGATGATCCAGGACCTCGGAAAAAAAATGAAGGCAAGATCGAGAAGATGCAAGAAATGTTTAACAAAGACCTAGAAGAATTAAAGAACAAACAAACAGAGATGAACAATACAATAACTGAAATGAAAAATACACTAGAAGGAATCAGTATCAGAATAACTGAGGCAGAAGAACGGATAAGTGACCTGGAAGACAGAATGGTGGAATTCACTGCTGTGGAACAGAATAAACAAAAAAGAATGAAAAGAAATGAAGACAGCCTAAGAGACCTCTGGGACAACATTAAAGGCAACAACATTCGCATTATAGGGGTCCTAGCAGGAGAAGACAGAGAGAAAGGACCCGAGAAAATATTTGAAGAGATTATAGCCGAAAACTTCCCTAACGTGGGAAAGAAAATAGCCAACCAAGTCCAGGAACTGCAGAGAGTCGCAGGCAGGATAAATCCAAGGAGAAACACGCCGAGACACATAGTAATCTAATTGACAACAATTAAAGACAAAGAAAAATTATTAAAGGCAACGAGGGAAAAACGGCAAATAACATACAAGGGAACTCCCATGAGGTTAACAGCTGATTTCTCAGCAGAAACTCTACAGGCCAGAAGGGAGTGGCACGGTATATTTCAAGTGATGAAAGGGAAGAACCTACAACCAAGGTTACTCTACCCAGCAAGGATCTCATTCAGAATCAACTGAGAAATCAAAAGCTTTACAGACAAGCAAATGCTAAGAGAATTCAGGACCACCAAGCCAGCTCTACAACAAATGCTAAAGGAACTTCTCTAAGTGGGAAACACATGAGAAGAAAAAACAAACCCAAAACAATTAAGAAAATGGTAATAGGAACAAACATATCAATAATTACCTTAAATGTGAATGGATTAAATGCCCCAACTAAAAGACACAGGCTCGCTGAATGGATACAAAAACAAGACCCATATATATGCTGTCTACAAGAGACCCACTTCAGACCTAGGGATGCATACAGACTGAAAGTGAGAGGATGGAAAAAGATATTCCATGCAAATGGAAATCAAAAGAAAGCTGGAGTAGCAGTACTGATATCAGATAGACTTCAAAATAAAGAATGTTACAAGAGACAAGGAAGGACAGTGCATAATGATCAAGGGATCAATCCAAGAAGAAGATATAACAATTACAAGTATATATGCACCCAGCATAGGAGCACCTCAATGCATAAAGCAACTGCTAATGGCTATAAAGAGGAAATCGACAGTAACACACTAGCAGTGGGGGACTTTAACACCTCAGTTACACCAATGGACAGATCATCCAAAATGAAAATAAATCAGGAAACACAAGCTTTAAATGACACAATAGACCAGAGAGATTTAATTGATATTTGTAGGACATTCCATCCAAAAACAGCAGATTACACTTTCTTCTCAAGTGCACACGGAATGTTCTCTAGGATAGATCACATCTTGTGTCAAAAATCAAGCCTCAGTAAATTTAAGCAAATTGAAATCATATCAAGCATCTTTTCTGACCACAGCACTATGAGATTAGAAATCAATTACAGGAAAAAAAACCGTAAAAAGCACAAACACATTGAGGGTAAACAGTACGTTACTAAATAACCAAGAGATCACTGAAGAAATCAAAGTGGAAATCAAAAAACACCTAAAGACAAATGACAACAAAAACATGATGATCCAAAACCTATGGGATGCAGCACAAGCTGTTCTAAGGGGGAATCTTATAGCAATACAATCCAACCTCAAGAAACAACAAAGATCTCAAATAAACAATCTAACCTTACACCTAAAGGAGCTAGAGAAAGAAGAACAAACAAAACCCAAAGTTTGCAGAAGGAAAGAAATCATAAAGATCAGAGCAGAAATAAATGAAATAGAAACAAAGAAAACAATAGCAGAGACCAATAAAACTAAAAGCTGGTTCTTTGAGAAGATAAGCAAAATTGATAAACCTTTAGCCAGACTCATCAAGAAAAAGAGGGAGAGCACTGAAATGAATAAAACTAGAAATGAAAAAGGAGAAGTTACAACAGGTACTGCAGAAATACAAAGCATGCCACAAGACTACTACAAGCAACTCTATGCCAATAAAATGGACAACCTGGAAGAAATGGACAAATTCTTAGAAAGGTATAACCTTCCAAGACTTAACCAAGAAAAAATAGAAAATATGAACACACCAATCACAAGTAATGAAATTGAACTGTGGTTAAAAACCTTCCAACAAACAGAAGACCAGGACCAGATGGCTTCACAGGTGAATTCTATCAAACATTTAGAGAAGAGCTAACACCCATGCTTCTCAAACTCTTCCAAAAAATTGCAGAGGAAGGAACACTCCCAAACTCATTCTATGAGGCCACCATGACCCTGATACCAAAACCAGACAAAGATACTACAAAAAAAGAAAAATACAGACCAATATCACTGATGAATATAGATGCAAAAATCCTCAACAAAATACTAGCAAACAGAATCCAACAACACATTAAAAGGATCATACACCATAATCAAGTGGGAATTATCCCAGGGATGCACAGATTCTTCGATATTTGCAAATCAATCAATGTGATACACCATATTAACAAATTGAAGCATTAAAAACCATATGATCATCTCAAAAGATGCAGAAAAAGCTTTTGACAAAATTCAGCACCCATTTATGATAAATGCTATCCAGAAAGTGGACATAGAGGGACCCTACCTCAACATAACAAAGGCCATATATGACAAACCCACAGCAAACATCATTCTCAATGGTGAAAAACTGAAAACATTTCCTCTAAGATCAGGAACAAGACAAGGATGTCCACTCTCACCACTGTTATTTAACATAGTTTTGGAAGTCCTAGCCATGGCAATCAGAGAAGGAAAAGAAATAAAAGGAATACAAATTGGAAAAGAAGAAGTAAAATTGTCACTGTTTGCAGATGACATGATACTATACATAGACAATCCTAAAGATGCCACCAGAAAACTACTAGAGCTAATTATGTATTTGGTAAAGTTTCAGGATGCAAAATTAATGCACAGGAATCTCTTGCATTCCTATACACCAACAACGAAAGATCAGAAAGAGAAATTAAGGAAACAATCCCATTCATTGCAACAAAAAGAATAAAATACCTAGGAATAAAAGTACCTAAGGAGGTAAAAGACCTGTACTCAGAAAACTATAAGACACTGATGAAAGAAATCAAAGATGACACAAAGAGTTGAAGAGATATACCATGTTCTTGGATTGGAAGAATCAATATTGTGAAAATAATTGTACTACCCAAAGCAATCTACACATTCAATGCAGTCCCTATCAAATTACCAGTGGCATTTTTTACAGAACTAGAACCAAAAATATTAAAATTTGTATGGAGACACAAAAGACCCCGAATAGCCAAAGCAGTCTTGAGGGGAAAAAAATGGAGCTGAAGGAATCAGACTCCTTGTCTTCAGACTATACTACAAAGCTACAGTAATCAAGACAATATGCTACTGGCACAAAACAGAAATATAGATCAGTGGAACAGGATAGAAAGCCCAGAGATAAACCCACGCACCTATGGTCAACTAATCTGTGACAGAAGAGGCAAGGATATACAATGGAGAAAAGACAGTCTCTTCAATAATTGGTGCTGGGAAAACTGGACAGCTACACGTAAAATAATGAAATTAGAACACTCCCCAAAACCATACACAAAAATAAACTCAAAATGGATTAAAGACCTAAATGTAAGACCAGACACTATCAAACTCTTAGAGGAAAACATAGGAAGAACACTCTTTGACATAAATCACAGCAAGATCTTTTCTGACCCACCTCCTAGAGTAATGAAAATAAAAACAAAAATAAACAAATGGGACCTAATGAAACTTAAACGCTTTTGCACAGCAACGGAAACCATAAACAAGACAAAAAGCCAACCCTCAGAATGGGAGAAAATATTTGCAAATGAATCAACAGACAAAGGATTAATCTCAAAAATATATAAACAGCTCATGCAGCTCAGTATCAGAAAAACAAATAACCCAATCCAAAAATGGGCAGAAGGCCTAAATAGACACTTCTCCAAAGAAGACATACAGATGGTCAAGAGGCACATGAAATGCTGCTCAACATCACTAATTATTAGAGAAATGCAAATCAAAACGACAATGAGGTATCACCTCACACTGGTTAGAATGGCCATCTTCAGAAAATCTACAGATGACAAATGCTGGAGAGGGCGTGGAGAAAAGGGAACTCTCCTGCACTGTTGGTGGGAACGTAAATTGATACAGCCACTTTGGAGAACAGTATGGAGGTTCCTTAAAAAACTAAAAATAGAATTACTGTATGACTCAGCAATCCCACTACTGGGCATATACTTAGAGAAAACCATAACTCAAAAAGACATATGCACCCCAATGTTCATTGCAGCACTATTTACAATAGGAAGCAACCTAAATGCCCATCGACAGACAAATGGATAAAGAAGATGTGGTACATATATACAATGGAATATTACTCAGCCATAAAAAGAAATGAAATTGGGTCATTTGTAGAGACGTGGATGGACCTAGAGACTGTCATACAGAGTAAAGTAAGTCAGAAAGAGAAAAACAAATATATATTAATGCATATATGTGGAATCTAGAAAAATGGTACAGATGAACCAGTTTACAAGGCAGAAAGAAAGACACAGATGTAGAGAACAAACGTATGGACACCAAGGGGGGAAAGCGGTGGGGGGTGGGGCGGATGATGGTGGTGGGATGAATTGGGAGATTGGGATTGACACATATACACTAATATGTATAAAATAGATAAGTAATAAGAACCTGCTGTATAAATAAATAAATAAAATAAAAAATAAAAAGTTCCATGTTTTCTGTTCCAACATGTCACAGGAGATTTTTAAAGTTAGTTCTTTGGGTGTTGGGTTGACTCAGTCTGTCTTAGCACCACACTGCAACTGGCATAAATCAGGTGAGCATAACCTTCACAGAATTATGCCCACAGTTTGAGAGGTTCTACTTTCTACCAATGCACCAGAATAGGGAGCATTTCATAAATGATTATTGAATGAATGAGTTGAATCAAACTGAAAAAGTCAAAGCATGGGAGAGGTATCCTATTGTGGGATTGCCAAATCAGGAAAAGAAAGTCGTGGTAAGCATACGGAACATAATCCAGAGGGAAAGGTGAGATTATATATTGAGATTAAGTTCTTAATCAGATCCAAGATACTATTTGGTGGCACCATGCAGGCATGAAGTATGGCTGTAACTTGGATCACTTTTTCCATGTGCTATTAAGTGTATACTGCAGATGCCAGTGTGGTACCAACTCTGGCTGGACCCTATGATCATTATCTCTCAGGTTGGGTCAGGACATGTTCAGGAAGTTAAAAGGAAGAGAAACCTAATGACTACTATAATGTGCAGATTACAGAGACACATCTGACCAGGATACATAACAATTATTGCCAACTAAATGGGAATTTTTAAGAAATCCACCATTTGTATAAATGGCCAAGGAACATGGGCTTTCTCCTTATATATATATTGGGCACTAAACTTCTACCAAGACTGGCAAATTAAGGGCACGTGTTTAAAATTTCTTACGTGAAAAATGAAGATAATGCACTATCTCCATAGAGTTGTGATAGTTAAAATTCACTTAGAAACATGCCTGACAAGAAGGAAGTAGTACGTATATAATTTGAATGAGTTAATAAAGCACAAGTATCTTCAAAAGAACATGATAAGGATGCATTAAAAATTTATTTTCCTCTCTCCCTTTTCCTTTTCAAATTATCACCTGTTCTAGTTGCTATGGCTACTCTGTAAAACTAAGGGGCATAAAGCAACTATTTATCATACTCATAGATAAGTGTTTCACAGACTAGGATAGGTCACAGCTGGTTAGGTTGTTTCTACTAAACAACCAGAACCTCAAAGCCTAGGGCTGGAATCCTCTAAAGGCTTCATCACATATCTAGCTGATATGATATCTATATCACATATGATATCGAGGACTGTATAATGCCTATATCACATATGATACCTAGTACTATATAACAGTACTGACTGTGGCTGAGACTTTAGATGAAACCATCAAAACAATCAGCCAGAACATCTACACATCGACTCTTCATGTGGCCTGGGCTTCCTCACAGTATGGTGGTTGGGTTCCATGGGCAAGCATCCCGAGAGAAAGGTAGGTTGAAGCTGTACTCTGCTGGTGAGAGCAGTCTGTTCTCACTCAGATTCAAGAGAAAAGGAAATTGTCTCAAGCTCTTCATAGGGAATGTCAAGGCTCTATAAGAATATGCAGAACTGCAAATATTGCTATGGCCATTTTTGGAAAACATAATCTACCATGCCCTCTGACATCTACACCCCCATTGAGTATCATCCATCTGATTTATTATAAAAAGGATTTTTAGGAAAATAACTATTTTATTGAAGAATAGTTGATTTACTAACATAATATTATGTTAGTTTCAGGTATACATACAAAATATTCAGTATAGTTCTCTGTGCTATACAGTAGGTCCTTGTTGGTTATCTATTTTATATATAGTAATGTGTATATGTTAAATCTCAAACTCCTAATATATCAGGAACTTTTTTTGCATTAACCTCATGTTGACATTCCAGCACATCTAAATCTTGACAAAATTATGTTCTGAAATTCTAAAGAGAGTTTGGCTTAGGAATATGTCTTTATTGCTTCCCATTTCAATATCATATACATGTCCAACCTTAAAAACTAAAAACTAAAAGCATAGATTTTTATTAAGCAAGCACAATAAATCCTCAATGAATCAGTAATGTTTTCACATGATATGCATTTTCTCATTCTCCCATTGTTTGGCTATTCACAGCTATATTATTTCTTTTTAATTTAAACATAACATTTAAGGAAAATTTATAACTGGACCTTTCTTTGGTTCAATTCCCTCATCTGTCAGATGGGAAAGAATGGGATACATAAACAATTCACAAAGTACACTTATTGGCATGCTAATTTTGATAACATAGAAAGGGTACTATAATCAAGCAGTTTAAACAGAGTGGGACGTGATATTTGTTGTAAGATTTCTCAGAGCCTTTAGTATCTTCCTCAAACCCTTTTTGACCATGGACTTTATTTTGCAAGATCACTTTAAAGGGCCAGAGGTCCCTGGATTATACTTTGAGGAATGCCGAGATGGGCCAATACTTCTTAATTTGTGTTTCCAGGGAACACGGTGTAACAGAGGCAAGTAGTCTTTCCCCAAAAAAACTGAGAGGAAAAACAAAGAATATGTTACTTGTCAGTCTCCTTATTTATTTCTAACCATTTTGGCATCTATTACATCTTCCTCTTCTAAGATATATTTTGAGAAGGCATCTTCCCAGTCTTGCTTTATAGTAGTAACAATTTACCATTTATTAAGCTCATATCATGGATTAGTCCCAGGTCAAACACTTTGCATGAATGGCTTCATTTAATTCTCTAAATGACCCTAAAAAGTCAAACTGTTACTATACCTATTTTCCAGATGATCAAACTGAGACTCAAAATTTAAACAAACTCATCCAAAGTCATAGGTAAGGAGCAGAGGCAGGTTTTAAAACAAGGTCTTGAGAAGTCCAGTGAACTATATTAATACCCAGCAGTCTGGCATTTTTACTTCATAGCCATCTCTATAGAAATAATGCGTGAGCCTTCACATCCACAGATTACTCATTAATTAATTAATGAGTGATTAAGCTCATGTTCCAGCTCAGCCTGCACACCAATTCCTGACCCATTTTCAACCTTCTCATTGTGAACCTTAAAACTGGATGATGACGAAACTGATGATGTTTGTGCTGCTACTGCTGCTGATGATAATGTTGAGAGTTTATTTATTCTTTTATTGTTATTTATTTGTTCATATTATTTTATCATTGGCTATAGAACCTGACTTTTGACATTTTTTTCAAGCTTCATTTATGGCTTTCTTCCTCATCTAAAATTCAAACTCATTCTCTTGTTCTGTGACTTTTGGCACTTCTGGGATAATACCTCATATGATCCAACACAGCCCCAGGATATTTCCTCTCAGTGTTGGTTCTGTACTGTGGTGTCATTGGTGTTCAGATCCAACTTAGCATATGTGCACTGTTTTGGTTCAATTCCCCATGGGGTGACTGCAGGATGGTTCCACAAACAGTACCATGGCATCAAGGTACACTCCCTTGAAAACAAGGTTGAGTGTTGGTGCCACGTGATGGACTTAACAAGTATTTATTGAGACCTCCTATGGGGTGAATGCTGTGCTGGGGGTACATTGGTGAGCAAGAACAGAACCAGTCTCTGCCCTCATGAAATTGGCCATCCAGTAGGGGAGACAGATACTAGTGCCATATTCATGCAAGTGGATTTATAAAAAGAAACTGAGGTACGTCATCTGAAGTAAAGGAACAGGGGTCCAGGAGCCAGTAAACCAAACAAACCTAATTTTCTTTAGGGAGTCACAGAAATTGCATTTGAGAGAGTGATCCTGTAGTTGAGATCTGAGGGACAAGTAAGATAAATGAGGTGGAAGTGTGAAATATCCCAAAAGAGGGAGGAGGCAGCATGTGCAAGGACCCAGGGGGCAATGAAGCATGGACTTTGAGGTCTGACCTGTACGTCCTTTTGCATTTAGAGCCTTGTAGGCTAAGAAAAGGATTTAATTGTCAGAACAGTGAGATGCCACTGAAATTCTCAAGCAGGAAACTGAAATTAACTTCTTTGCATTTTTCCCAAATCACACTGACTGCACCCACAAGAGAGAACGGGCTGGGGTGGGGGGAGGGGCGTCCCAGATGTATTTAGGGAGACCAGTGAGGAGACTGTAGTCCAACAGGTTGTTGACAGCTGATCTCTAAGGGCTTATTCTGCTCTTAAATTAGATGATTTTATGTTTATCCAGCAGAAATTATAGACATTATTGGCCTACATTTATTTGAAACAAATACTAAGTTTTATTGAATTTTTATACTATTCTTTAGGCGATATATCTTATTTTAAATTGGACTGCCTACACTGTCAAATTGTCTCTACAGGTAGAGGACACTTCATTGATTGTGAGTGTTAAAAAAGCAGCCTAACTAATCAATTTTTTAAAATGTCAAACTATCTGGTGTGTGTGTGTGTGTGTGTGTGTGTGTTCTAGTTAATGAAAAGAAATGTCCTTAAGGTGAGATATACATTTTTGGAGCCAGTGTCATGTACTCCTTCACTGAATAACTATTTATTGAAAGTATTTATTGAGCCCTTATTATATGCTCAAAACTGTTCTATCCCCTAGGATGAAGTAGAATGAAACAAACCAGAACTCTCTCTCTCTAGGTCTCTCTGCCTCCTTAATTCTATTTGAAAAAAATGCAGGGTTTCTGACTTTTGATTGCAGCCCCACAGCTGTGTGTCTTGAACTAGTCACCTTTCTGACATTGATTTCCCTTCCCTCTAATTCAAGTAGAATAATATCAAAGGATTTTAAGAATAATATCTAAGGATTTTCTAAGGATTGAGATAATGTATTTCAATCACCTAACACAGTATCTGGCACATATTTTCAAGATCAACCTAAGTTTCCCAAATTAAGATCTACCCATAACTGCTTTTGGCACCCATGTTCGTGTTTGGCAATAATTTTAATGACCTTACCAAAACACTATACCTACCAGTTTGGGATGTTTTATTACTTTAAAAAGGCCCATAGCTGGGAAGATTTCAACTTATGATTCCAAGTTATGATGCAAAATGCCTTAAATTACACCAATATTGGGCACTTTCCCTCTTTGTAATCTTAAAAACTATAATCTAAAATATATGTGTATGAATACATATGCAAACATACAGACAAATGTATATATATATATATACACACATCAGCAGGGTGGGGGACACCTTTGATATGTGCAGTGGTTTACATTTTGAATTTATTGTCAAAGTACTGAAATAATTTCTGAAGTTTTGAAACAGTGGTGCTGCTGGCAGCTTAATCCCCCTTTATCTACTACTTCTGTCCCAGGCTGTCAAATCAACAGCATTGTTCATGGGTAATTTCCCACTCTTTCCTGCTGCTAACAAAATGGATACTTTCTTTAAGCTAGGAAACACACAGTCTGGCATTGCTCACTTCAATTGGCCATGAGTTCCACATGATCAAAGTCACAGCCTGTGGACAAACAGCTCCCATCTCTTTGAAAAAAGACTCAGTAGTCTCTAATTCACAGGCTTATATCTACTGAGGTTTTAATACATTTAATTTCACTAGAGTAGGGGCAGCAAATACAGTATATGCCCAAATATAAGTCGATCTTCTGTTTTCCCACATGAAAATCCAAAAAGATGTCAAGCATCAACCTAAGTTATTGAATTATTAATTAGGTTAAGATTACTTTATCATTCAAATGAAACCTCAGACTCTCCGCATCCTTCTTCAATAACAGTGTCTGTGTGTCATTTAACATGGATCTTTAGAGCACATAATTTTCATTTCCATCAGTCATCTAAATGTCAGAGATTTTGAGCTCCTATAGGTTGGTGTCACTTGCTCCCAGTAACCACTCCTATAGTATGCTCTTGTGTTGCTTGTGCTTTTCCATTCTTCCTATTAGCAAGAATCTCTGACCTCCATAAAGTAACTACTTACTTTATTTCTTTTTTAAAAGTCATCTTTAAGAGGCTTATTTACAATAACATGTAAGCTTGTAATTGTGAGGAAAGAGCTCCAGGAATAACTGCTAAATTGTGTTAAATTCCCTTGCCTTTTTTTCTAATTTTTAACTGATTCTGCCAGTGACCTCTTTAAGCAATCCAAACTAGTATTGATTGAGATCCTTTCCAGCTAGTGTGCAGTACTTTGTTCAAGCTACAGTAATTGAGAAAGTGCTCTATGATGTGAGATGTTTTATTAGGATGCAAATATGAATCCTCCAGTGAGATGATGGTGATGTTTCTTGAGGGGAAAGAAAACCTTACCTCATAAGTAAACATTGTTTTCATTGCGTAAATGCCAGTACACCCCCTCCCCCTTTGCCTTTGAAGAAGAAAAAAAGTTTTTAATGTTTCATGCCGTTCTTTTCCTATGAGGTTGACCTTTATCTTTCTCAACACTGTTCTATAGACAACTCATTTTGTAAGCCACTCTTAAGACTTACTCTACTGTGTATATTTATCTGTTTAACATTTACTCTATGGTAAGCACTGGGATAAATGTTTTTCATTTATTTTTCAAATCTTACTATGTAGGTGCTCACAACAAACTATGAAGCAGGTATTTCTTTTCTCTCCATTTTGCAGAAGAGAAAAACTGAGGCTTAGAAAAATTAAGAAACTTGCCAAATATCACACCTAATCAGTGGCAGAGTTGAGCCTCAAATTCAAAATTTTGTGCTTGTATTGAATATAGTATACATAGGCAGTCCTATCACATGTCTACAGAAGAAGTAGTTTTAAACATCGCTAGGAAAGAGAAAGATTGTTTAGGCAAGATAGTTAGGAAAGGTATAATTTAATGACCCTTCGTTTCTGTATTTCAAAAATCAAAGGATGACCCTGCAATTTCACTCCTAGGTATTTAAATAAGAGAAATACAAACATACATTGACACAAAAACTTATAAATAAATGCTCATAACAGCTTTATTCATAATAGCCTCAAACTGGAAATCACCCAAATATCTGCAAATATCCACTAATGGGTGAATTATTTAGCAAATTGTGTTACAATTCAATGGAGTACTATTCAGAAATAAAAAGGAGAGAACTACTGAAACATGTAACAGCATAGATGAATCTGAGAAACATTGAACACAAGAAGCAAAGCACAAGAGTATACAATGAATGATTGATTCCTTTTATATGAAGTTCAAGCATAGGCAAAACTCACCTATAAGAACAGAAAGCAGAGCAGTCATTACCTTGGCTAGAGTTTAGGGTTGACTGCAAAGGGGCCCTAAGGGAACTTCTCAGGATGTTGGGAATATTCTATATTTTTTTTGACATCTTCCTAAATTCTTTTTTTTTTTAAATTGGGGTATAATTGCTTAAGAATGCTGTGTTAGTTTCTGCCGCACAACGAAGTGAATCAGGTATATGTATACATATATCCCCTCCCTCTTGGACCTCCCTTCCAACCCCGCCCCCTATCCCACCCATCTAGGTCACCACAGAGCTCCCTGCACTATACAGCATGTTCCCACTAGCTGTCTGTTTTACACATGGAAGTGCACATACATCAGTCCCAATCTCCCAGTTCATGCCTCCCCCCGCACATGTCCACATATCCATTCTCTACATCTGTGTCTCTATTCCAGCCCTGCAAATAGGTTCATCTGTACCATTTTTCTAGATTCCACATATATGCGTTAATATATGATATTTGTTTTTTTCTTTCTGACTTACTTCACTCTGTATGACAGACTCTAGGTCCATTCACGCCTCTACAAATGACTCAATTTCGTTCATTTTTATGGCTGAGTAATAGTCCATTGTATATATGTACCACATCTTCTTTGTCCATTCATCTATCAATGGACATTTAAGTTGCTTCCATGTCCTCACTATTGTAAATAGTGCTGCAATGAATATTGGGGAGCATGTGTCTTTTTGAACTATGGTTTTCTCAGGGTATATGCCCAGTAGTGGGATTGCTAGGTCATATGGTAGTTCTATTTTTAGTTTTTTAAGGAACCTCCATACTGTTCTCCATAGTGGCTGTATCAATTTACATTCCCACCAACAGTGCAAGAGGGTTCCCTTTTCTCCACACCCTCTCCAGCATTTATTGTTTGTAGATTTTTTGATAATGGCATTCTGACTGGTGTGAAGTAATACCTCATTGCAGTTTTGATCTGCATTTCTCTAATAATTAGTGATGCTGAACATCTTTTCATGTGCCTCTTGGCCATCTGTATGTCTTCTTTGGAGAAATGTCTATTTAGGTCTTCCACCCATTTTTTGATTGGTTTGTTTGTTTTTTTGATATTGAGCTGCATGAGCTGTTTGTATATTTTAGAGATTAATCCCTTGTCAGTTGCTTCATTTGCAAATATTTTCTCCCATTCTGAGAGTTCTCTTTCATCTCATTTATGGTTCCCTTTGCTGTGCAAAAGCTTTTAAGTTTCATTAGGTCCCATTTGTTTATTTTTGTTTTTATTTTAATTACTCTAGGAGGTGTGTCAAAAAAGATCTTGCTATGATTTATGTCATAGAGTGTTCTTCCTATGTTTTCCTCTAAGAGTTTTATAGTGTCCGGTCTTACATTTATATTTGATTGTGGTTGTGCTTACATGGGCATGTATACTTGTCAAAACTCACTGTAACATACATTTAAATGAGAACCTTTTATTTTATGTAAAATATGTCTCAATAAAATTGATTAAAACTTAAAGAAGGGAAAAAAATTAAAGAAGGGGATTTATGATTAAAACTAGGAACATTTGGTCATTAAAAAATAAAGACTGACTAATTTGAGGACAAAAGTGTTGAGAATTGGAAGTCAGTTAACAAAGGCAATAATAAAGAAATGAGAGATATTTGACCTTGAAAATGGATGATTCAAGGGAAGAGGTGGACAGCCTTCAAATATTAGTCACAAGGTTATTTGTAAGAGGGAAGAGGTTTAAACAAGCATTAAACATGGCATGAGATGGAGATCTTGGTTCACCAGAAGGAAACCTTTGTAACAGTTATATTTGTCCAGTGAAATAGGCTGTCCTATGTGGTGGCAAATTCCAATGGAAGTGCTCAATAGAATTTGGGTAAACAATTATAAACAATAATGTTCAGAGATCCTTAAAATGGATGAAAGGGCAAATTGAAAACCTTTAAATAAATATCATTCCACCTGTAAAATGAAAACCAATTTATTTCCAGGTGTCTGAAAGTCCAGTTCAATTTAAAAAGCATATGTGAGCACATCTAATTGAGGGGCAGCTGTCCATGTGCCAACATTTGGAATGGTTCATTAAGTTAAAATGCATGGAAAATTGGCCTTAATTCTAAGAAGGCATTTGGGCCTCCTTATAAATGAAATATGTTTATTTCTTCCTCCCCCCTTCTATGAAGTGCTTCATTTCATCACATTTTATGAAGTTCCTATTAAAGGATGAGAAATGTGTTCCAAGTCGTGGGAATACACATATATATACAGAAGAATATCAGTGCTAAACTAATTGTGGGGGAGAGGACCACACATATTACAACTATAGCAAGTATGTACCCAAGGATATCACACACAAATTGCTCTGGAGGGTCAAAGGCCTGCAAGAACCTAGATATATATATATACTCTGCCCATTGGCTATCTCTACCAAGATATAACAGGGCCCCTCAAAATCAACATGGTGAAACCCAACTGAATACCTGCTCCAATCAGCCTTTTCTTCTTGGAGATCTTCAAGGATGGCACTAATCTCTGTGATCTATCGTAGTCCCTCCTTGCCAAAAAATACTTTGATTTGATTTCATATCCTGGCTGGATCAGTGCTATTAAGACCCACTTCAGACCTAGGGACACATGTAGACTGAAAGTGAGGGTATGGAAAAAGTTATTCCATGCAAATGGAAATCAAAAGAGAGCTGGAGTAGCAATACTCATATCAGATAAAATCGACTTTAACATAAAGAATATTACAAGAGACAAGGGAGGACACTACATAATGATCAAGGGATCAATCCAAGAAGAAGATATAACAATTATAAATATATATGCACCCAACATAGGAGCACCTCAATACATAAGGCAACTGCTAATAGCTATAAAGAGGAAATCGACAGTAACACGCTAACAGTGGGGGACTTTAACACCTCACTTACACCAATGGACAGATCATGCAAACATAAAATTAATAAGGAAACACAAGCTTTAAATGACACAATAGACAAGATAGATTTAATTGATATTTATAGGACATTCCATCCAAAAACAGCAAATTACACTTTCTTCTCAAGTGCACATGGAATATTCTCTAGGATAGATCACATCTTGGGTCACAAATCAAGCCTCAGTAAATTTAAGAAAATTGAAATCATATCAAGCATCTTTTCTGACCACAGCACTATGAGATTAGAAATCAATTACAGGGAAAAAAGCGTAAAAAACACAAACACATGGAGGTTAAACAATACGTTACTAAATAACCAAGAGATCACTGAAGAAATCAAAGAGGAAATCAAAAAATACCTAGAGACAAATGACAACAAAAACACGATGATCCAAAACCTATGGGATGCAGCAAAAGCAGTTCTAAGAGGGAAGTTTATAGCAATACAGTCCAACCTTAAGAAACAACAAACATCTCAAATAAACAATCTAACCCTACACCTAAAGGAACTAGAGAAAGAAGAACAAACAAAACCCAAAGTTAGCAGAAGGAAAGAAATCATAAAGATCAGAGCAGAAATAAATGAAATAGAAACAAAGAAAACAATAGCAGAGACCAATAAAACTAAAAGCTGGTTCTTTGAGAAGATAAACAAAATTGATAAATCTTTAGCCAGACTCATCAAGAAAAAGAGGGAGCACACTCAAATCAATTAAATTAGAAACGGAAGAGGAGAAGTTACAAGAGATACCTCAGAAATATAAAGCATGCTACAAGACTACTACAAGCAACTCTATGCCAATAAAATGGACAACCTGGAAGGAATGGACAAATTCTTAGAAAGGTATAACCTTCCAAGACTTAACCAAGAAAAAATAGAAAATATGAACACACCAATCACAAGTAATGAAATTGAAACTGTGATTAAAAATCTTGCAACAAACAAAAGTCCAGGACCAGATGGCTTCACAGGTGAATTCTATCAAACATTTAGAGAAGAGCTAACATCCATCCTTCTCAAACTCTTCCAAAAAATTGCAGAGGAAGGAACACTCCCAAACTCATTCTGTGAGGCCACCATCATCCTGATGCCAAAACCAGACAAAGATACTACAAAAAAAGAAAATTACAGACCAATATCACTGATGCATATAGATGCAAAAATCCTCAACAAAATACTAGCAAACAGAATGCAACAACACATTAAAAGGGTCATATACCATGATCAAGTAGGATGTATCCCAGGGATGCAAGGATTCTTCAATTTACGCAAATCAATCAATGTGATACACCATATTAACAAATTGAAGAAGAAAGACCATATGATCATCTCAATAGTTGCAGAAAAAGCTTTTGACAAAATTCAATACCCATTTATGATAAAAACTCTCCAGGAAGTGGGCATAGAGGGAACCTACCTCAACATAATAAAGGCCATATATGACAAACCCACAGCAAACATCATTCTCAATGGTGAAAAACTGAAAACATTTCCTCTAAGATCAGGAACAAGACAAGGATGTCCACTCTCACCACTCTTATTCAACATAGTTTTGGAAGTCCTAGCCACGGAAATAAGAGAAGAAAAAGAACTAAAAGGAATACAAATTGGAAAAGAAGAAGTAAAACTGTCACTGTTTGCAGATGACATGATACTATACATAGAGAATCCTAAAGATGCCACCAGAAAACTACTAGAGCTAATCAATGAATTTGGTAAAGTAGCAGGATACAAAATTAATGCACAGAAATCTCTTGCTTTTCTATACAGTAATGATGAAAAATCTGAACGAGAAATTAAGGAATCACTCCCAGTTACCATTGCAACAAAAAGAATAAAATACCTAGGAATAAACCTACCTAGGGAGACAAAAGACCTGTACTCAGAAAACTATAAGACACTGATGAAAGAAATTAAAGATGATACCAGCAGATGGAGAGATATATCATGTTTTTGGATTGGAAGAATCAATATTGTGAAAATGTCTGTAGTACCCAAAGCAATCTACAGATTCATTGCAATCCCTATCAAATTGCCAATGGCATTTTTTACAGAACTATAACAAAAAAATCTTAAAATTTGTATGGAGACACAAACGAACCCAAATAGCCAAAGCAATCTTGAGGGGAAAAAAATGGAGCTGGAGGAGTCGGACTCCCTGACTTCAGACTATACTACAAAGCTACAGTAATCAAGACAATATGCTACTGGCACAAAACAGAAATATAGATCAGTGGAACAGGAGAGGAAGCCCAACGATAAACCCACGCACCTGTGGTCAACTAATCTATGAGAAAGGAGGCAAGGATATACAATGGAGAAAAGACAGTCTCTTCAATAAGTGGTGCTGGGAAAACTGGACAGCTACATGTAAAAGAATGAAATTAGAACACTCCCTTACAGCATACACCAAAATAAACTCAAAATGGATTAGAGACCTAAATGTAAGACCAGACACTATAAAACTCTTAGAGGAAAACATAGGAAGAACACTCTTTGACATAAATCACAGCAAGATCTTTTTTGACCCACCTCCTAGAGTAATGGAAATAAAAACAAAAATAAACAAATGGAACCTAATGAAACTTCAAAGCTTTTGCAAAGGAAAAGAAACTACAAACAAGATGAAAAGCCAACCCTCAGAATGGGAGAAAATATTTGCAAATGAATCAACAGACAAAGGATTAATCTCAAAAATATATAAACAGCTCATGCAGCTCAATATTAAAAAAACAAACAACCCAGTGAATAAATGGGCAGAAGTACTAAATAGACATTTTTCCAGAGAAGACATACAGATGGCCAAGAGGCACATGAAAAGCTGCTCAACATCACTAATTATTAGAGAAATGCAAATCAAAACGACAATGAGCTATCACCTCAGACCGGTTAGAATGGGCATCATCAGAAAATCTACAAACAACAAATGCTGGAGAGGGTGTGGAGAAAAGGGAACCCTCTTGCACTGTTGTTGGGAATGTAAATTGATACAGCCACTATGGAGAACAGTATGGAGGTTCCTTAAAAAACTAAAAATAGAACTACCATATGACCTAGCAATCCCACTACTGGGCATATACCCTGAGAAAACCATAATTCAAAAAGGCACATGCACCCCAATGTTTATTGCAGCACTATTTACAATAGCCAGGTCATGGAAGCAACCTAAATGCCCATCGACAGAGAAATGGATAAAGAAGAAGTGGTACATATATACAATGGAATATTACTCAGCCATAAAGAGGAACGAAATTGGGTCATTTGTAGAGACGTGGATGGATCTAAAGACTGTCATATGGAGTGAAGTATGTCAGAACGAGAAAAACAAATATCGTATATTAACGCATATATGTGGAACCTATAAAAATGGTACAGATGAACTGGTTTGCAAGGCAGAAATAGAGACACAGATGTAGAGAACAAATATATGGATACCAAGGGGGGAAAGTGGCGGGCGGGTGGTGGTGGTGGGATGAATTGGGAGATTGGGATTGACATATATACACTAATATGTATAATATGGTTAACTAAGAAGAACCTGCTGTATAAAAAAATAAATAAAATAAAATTCAAAAATTCGAAAAAAAAAACCCAGCATGACACATGAGAAGTCCTCAATAAATGATCGTTATTATTTATATCTAGAAAAAAAAATAAAAGAAGAAGCTATGATGAGTCTTTGGTCATAGGTTTCTTTGGAAAATCTTTTGACCTAGAACCCGTTGACTGAGGAAACGACCAGGTCTCCAGAAGGAAGTACCCTGTTAGGTGACAAGTATATACTATAATAATGTCCCCCAAAAAAGCCAATGAGCATTTACTCAAGTGACAGTAGACAGGGGGAAAGGGACTGCCCAGACATTTCAAGGACAGATGAGCAAAGACTCTAAATTGATAATGATACTCAGAGATTCAAATAATACCCGCCTCCATCCACTTCATGGAAAGACATTCCTAATTCATCCCCAGTCTTCAGCACCTCCTTCTGTACTGCTTCTTCTAAAATACAAGGCAAACAAAAATGTTTCTCCTTCATGTGTGTTCAATTCTCAAACCACAATATTGAAATTACTGATATGTGAATTTTCATACTAAAAGGCAAGTTCCTCATCCCAGGGAGATCAGTTCATTCTTTCCTCATCCTGAACACCCTTCTTGAATGAATCAAATTGTGAAAAACTTGACAGTCTCCAGAGAAAGTAGAACTGAAAAAAGGATTTTGAAACAAAAGGCAAGTAAAAATGACTTTAATTCCAACATAATATATTTTAACCAATTTTTACCCAAAATAGGAATATAATACATAGGTTATACTATAGTTTTTAAAATGGCAGTGCATGATCCTGCTACTCTTGATATAAGACCGTGGATAAGTAACTGAAGTTCTCCATGAAATTGTTTCCTCATCTGCTAAAAAAAAAAAGAAGAGGGGGAAGGGTAGACAGACACAATTACATGAAAGTTCCCTCCCTCCTCCAAAACACACAACTCTTATTTCTCTAAGATGTTAAAGGACTTTCTTGTGAAATGTTCAAAAATTTGTGAAGTCTCCAAAGCAGTGTGATTTTAATGAGTTTTCTTGCACATGGTGTACATCTATATACTTTATTCCCTTATAGTTACATGGTGCAGTGAATTTTGTATTACTTTTGAATCTCTTCACATTTGAAACAACCTCTATGTGAAATCTTGGCTTTTTCAAGTTATCTTGCCGTTATGATTCAAAGCAAAGTAATTTTCCTGCCAAGATTTCTCCCTTTGTTATCTCATCTTTTCATCAGAGGCTCCATTCAGTCTGTTATAGAACTGGGGCAGTGCTTAGGGTTACCCCCTTGCATGGAGTATGAAGTCATTGGCCATCTTTTCCAACATATTTGCTCACAAAGGATTGGTATAAAGGTTAAGAATCCATATTGATATTATCACTTGGGTAATCAAAGAAGTAATTACAAAAATGCTCCTGGAAGACAGGCAGCATGATTCAGCCTTGGAAAAACAATTTATTTGCCTTTTTTATTTAAAAAAAAAAAAAAAAGCCAATTTGGCATGGGTCCATGATTAATTTAACATTTACTCAACATAGCAATGAAAGGGGGCCTCTTTTATTATACACAAGTTATTACAATCAAGTTGAGAAATGATTGCATATTTAAACATGTGATTATATCATAGTTCATATGCTGAATGTATGAATTACTAATTAAGAGAACTCTAATGCTTAGGGCGTAGCAAATACACTCCAGTAATATCTTTTTGTTTCAAATCCTTCAGATGACTTGCTTCCCACTAAATCATAAATCCACAAAATCATTGGACTGGAAGGAAGCACTCCAGCAATTTTCAAAGTGTGCTCTCTGGAACCGTAGGGTTCCCTAAGAATGACTCAAGGGAGCCATAGGAAGGAAAAATAAGGCAAAGTAAGTGAAGTTTCAAGGCCTTTGACCTGCTTCAGCTTAAGTAGTTCCTTTTTGTAGAGTTTGAAAGCTAGTTGTGCTACTAAAGGAGCTCTATTTGTTTAATTTAGTTGTCTAAATATAAATTCTTGTGTCACAATCCTTCCACATGGTTATCTCATCTCTGCATGAATCATTCAAGTGATAGGACTCCCTCTACTTTTGAGGCTATCAATTCTATTTTCAGACAGGTCTCAGGAGGTCTTTTCTGATTTGAACAATGATATGTATCCCTACAGTGTACATTCTGTACTTGAGTAAGTTGTTTGGAGATTCACATTGTGTGTAACAGGTTGTGTTCTCTAAGGAAGTTGCTCAGAGACGGAGGTTAGTATGCAGGATGTTTATTAGGGTCTGTCCTTGGAATTAACACCTATGGAAGAGTGGGAGAGAATAGGGAAGAGGGAGAAATCAAGGTGTGATGCAGGTACAAAACTCACCTTACAAAGAGCTCTGGAGCTAAGGTGAACAACCTCTTTGAACAAGCAAACTCAGAATCCAATTCTACACATTCTACCCCAACACTTGCTATTATTCCATGCTTTAAGTTTTTAAGGAATGGTCTTTTGCTTCTTTTATCAGCTTCAGCACATCTAAAGCTGTGCTATGATGCAACTTAACCCTAGTTACAGGTCTAGTGTCAAGGAGGAGATTGAAGAAACATCCTGAAGGACAGTTGTCTTTTGGAGGTGAGGTCTCTGAATTGCCTTCAAGGAAGGGAAGTGTGCTATCTTTTAAATAGGGAGAGATGTGTCACTTTGGCAGGCTCAGATGGTTCAAGGAAATGTGGGAAGTCAAGATTTTCAGATTCTTCAACTTAGATGTCTCCATTTGATTTCTTTTTCCAACCAGGGGTCTGACCTGCGCATAGCAGATTTGCCTTGTATTTTTTTTCAAAGAATTTATATATTTTAGAGCAGTTTTAGTTTCACAGAAAAATTAAGAGGAAGGTACAGAGGTTTTCCACATACCTCTTACCCCAAGACATGCATATTTCCTCCCCATCAACATTTCCCACCAGAGTGGTGCATTTGTTACAACTGATGAAGCTATATTGACACATCATTATCACCCTAAGTCCATTGCTTACATTAAGGTTCATCTTGGTACTGTACATTCTATGGGTTTGGAGAAGTGTACAATGACATGTATCCCTCATTATAGTATTGTACAGAATAATTTCACTGTCTTAAAAATCCTCTGTGCCCTGCCTATTTATCTCTCCTGATCCCTGGCCCCTGGCAACCACTGATCTTTTTACCATCTCCATAGTTTTGCACCAACCAATTAATGAGAGTTCTGTTGCTCCACATCCCTGTCAGCATATAGTATTGACAGTGTTTTATACCACTGGCCATTCTAACAGGTGTGTAGTAGTATCTCTTTGTTTTAATTTTCAGTTTCTTAATATATATGATGTGGAGCATCATATGCTGCACATCATATATGAAAAAATATCTTCTTGGTGAGGTATCTGTTAAGTGATCTTTGGCCCATTTTTTAATCAGGTTGTTTGTTTTCTTATTGTTGAGTTTTTTGGGTATATTTTGGATAGCAGTCCTTTATCACATGTATCTTCTGCAAAAATATTTTCTCTAATCTGTGTCTTCTCATTTTCTTGACATTGGCATTTGCAGAGAAGAAAATTTTAATTTTAATGAAGTTCAGCTTATCAACTATTTCTTTCAAGGATCATGTATTTAGTATTGTATCTAAAAAAATCAACACCATACCCAAGGTCATCTAGGTTTTCTCTTATCTTCTAGGAGTTTTACCATTTTGTATCTTACATTTAGGTCTATGATTCATTTTGAGTTAGTTTTTATGAAGGGTGTGAGTTCTGTGTCTAAATTCTTTTTTTTTTTTTGCATGTGGATGTCCAGTTGTTCCAGCACTGTTGAAAGACTGTCTTTGCTCCATTGGGCTGATTTTAAGTAAACCTGCTGAATAAATCCTGGTCCCCTTATGTGTTGTTTAGCTCTGCTGTTTTACTACAGGAGATGAAGACCTCTTTGTACGTTGCCAAGGACGCCTTCTGGCTTTCAAACAGACTTTCAGTTACCCATTAATCACTCTCAGCCTTTGCTATATTTGTTTACCTTCTTCTATTGTCCTTGTAGTTATTATATCCCCCATTTTAATCAAAAGGCCAACACACTGCAGGAGCTAATGCATTCTTTTCTACCAGTATACAATCCCAATTCACCATTTGTAGAAGTTTAACAATTGGTCCATCACTTTGTGCCAGGTGCTATCTGTGTTCTGCTTACTACCAGTAAGTGCTTATTGCCAAACAGGCAGCTAAGGATCTACATCCAAAATACCACCTTATCAACTGCTATCTCAGACCACTACTGGCACCAACTTTGCAGGTTTGCTTCTCTGGGAAGCTGATATGTGTTCAGGAGTGCCCTTGGCATCAACACCTGTGACAGGGAGAGGAAGGAAACAGGACTGGGCAGAGGGAGAAGTCAAGCTGAAATGCCGACCCAATGACAAACTTAACCAATCTTATTAGATTTTCTGTAGTTAAAATGGCCCATCAGAGTTGTCCCACATTGGTCTGAAATAGACTAGCCTTTATAGTCCCACTTCAGTGAGTCTTTGGATGTGAGCCACCCCAGGACCATGGGCAAAGTAGCTCTCAGTAGACATTATGTTTGTTGCTTCATCTCATTTAGTCCTCACATTAAGAGTAAAAATTTGCTTTTTTTTTTATCTATTCATTTATTCAAAAACCTTAAATTTGTGAATCCATTTTATATAGAAAACTAATCCATTTGAGAGAGAAAAATAACCCATTTCAGCTTACAGTTTCTGAAAGGAGTTGACAATTCAGCTGAGTCTTGAAGGACAGGAAGCAACACAACATCACCACCATCTCTGCACAAATATTGAACATATACCTAAAGCTTCACCTGTTCAAATTGAATCCCTTCCCCTTCCTCATCCCAGTGATGACTCTGCCTACCAATTGCTCAGGCTAAAATCTTTGGAATGACTCTTGACTTCCATCATTCTTACCTGCCCCACATCCAATCCTTCAGGAATCATGTTAGCTCTACCTTCTAAATACAGCAGGAATCCAGCCACCTCTCACCATATCCAATGCCATCACCTCGGTCTGGGGCACCAGTATTTCTCACCTGGATTACTACAGATCTCCCTGATTCTATCCCTGATTGCCCTTAATCTATTCTCAATACATCAACTAAAGTGATGACTTTATGGTCAAAATTCTGTACTCGCTTCCTGTTTCACCTAGAGCACAAATTAAAACCCTCCCCATGAAATGTAGATTGCCTTAAACAGCATCTTTCCTGATTTGAATAGATAGCCTCATTACAATCAGTGATAGAATAAGCCTCAATGAACTGTCTGAAATTTCTCTTTATGAATTTACAATGGTCATGCTGAACCTGTTGTAACACTCACACATTTATCCACTCAACAAGCACCTTTTGATCCCATACTATCCATGTATCGTTGGTGGAGACAGAGATTTGGAACATGTTAAAAAGAAAGCTACTATGGCATAGAACTTGAAATGCCACTTCAATTACTGTGTGAATTCTAATGATGCCAAGAAACCCACTCTCAGCTAAAGGGTCCTATGTGTGATCGATCTAAAATGTGGTCATATATACACTACCAAATGTAAGATAGATAGCTAGTGGGAAGCAGCCGCATAGCACAGGGAGATCAGATCGGTGCTTTGTGACCACCTAGAGGGGTGGGATAGGGAGGGTGGGAAGGAGACACAAGAGGGAGGAGATATGGGGATATATGTATATGTATAGCTGATTCACTTTGTTATAAAGCAGAAACTAACACACCATTGTAAAGCAATTATACTCCAATAAAGATGTTTAAAAAAAACCCCTCCCCATGGCCTGGAAGGCCCAAATGATCTACTTTCCATTATCTGTGTGTCCTCATTGTCTGATACTCTCGTGCTTGTTCACTCTACTTCCAGCACACTTGTTAGTATATCACATATATGGATCAGCAGTGAGAAATGAAACCAATGCTGGATGGAGCAGAGCAGAAAGGGCTGTGTATGATGTAGCAAAATGACTGGACATTTTTCTCTTTAAAAGTAGTGGAAAGCCTTTGAAGTATTTCAAGCAAGAAAGTAAAATAATTGGGAGTTTGTTTGTTTTATAGTGACTGTTTCTTTTTCCTTTCTAAATTTTATTTATTTATTTGTTTGTTTATTTATTTATTTATGGCTGTGTTGGGTCTTCATTGCTGCATGCAGGCTTTCTCTAGTTGCGTCAAGTGGGGGCTACTCTTCGTTGCAGTGCATGGGCTTCTCATTGTGGTGGCTTCTCTTGTTGTGGAGCACGGGCTCTAGGCACACAGGCTTCACTAGTTGTGGCACACGGGCTCAGTAGTTGTGGCTCATGGGCTCTAGAGCGCAGGCTCAATAGTTGTGGCTCACAGGCTTAGTTGCTCCACGGCATGTGGGATCTTCCCAGACCAGGGATTGAACCCACGTCCCCTGCACTGGCAGGCAAATTCTTAACCACTGCACCACCAGGGAAGTCCCTAGAAGTTTGTTTTGAAAAGATAAGCTAATAGCTCATATCGAACGTGGACTAAGGGAATGAAACACAGGAGACAAGAAGGATAGACAGAGGTGTTGCAATAACACAGATGAGAGAAGATAAATACCAGAAAAAGAGGACCAGCAGCAGAGACAGGAGGAGACAATCAGAGTGCAAAGTGGTCAGAGCTTGAGAGATACTTAGAGTGACATAATTGGACGCCCTTTAAGTATTTGAATGATTTGTATAAAAGATGAGTAAGAGGGATTTCCAGGATCCTGGGTAGCACAACTGAGAGGATGTGGGCACCATTCATTAAGATAACCAATAAAGAAAAAGAAACAAATTACAGAGCAAGATGCTTTCTATTGGGGATGTATTGAGTTGAATGTACCAGCTTTTCCTACAAGTGAGATATTTTGGAAAGACATTAATCAGACAGTTGAAGTTATAGAACTGAAATTCAGGAGATAGATCAAAGCTGGGCATATAGATATTGGGAGTCAGCTTAGAATGGCAATTGAAATACTAAGGAGAGGCTTGGTTATGTCAATATTTAGGTAGAAGTAGAAGTAGTAGGTCACTCATTCAAAATTGACAAGAAGAAGCTGTTGAAGTTTGGAGTGTACTTGACTCACCCTTTGACCTTTCCAGGTTATTACCAGTAGAGAAAAGATACAAGGAACCATCTGGGGATCAACATTATTTATGTCCCAATAACGCTTAAAACACACTTCTCCTAAGAAAAGTTGGGTTTTCCTAAAACCCTACCAGTGAATGTATCTTGCAAGCTATATTGCCCATGCTACCATGCTAATGGACTTCAGGTTGTATTTGGTCAGTGGATAGTACTGGTGGAAGATTGAGGGGGTGGGATGAAAGAAAGAAGCAGAATTTTCTTCCTCCTTCTCTATGCTTGGGGGAATTTTAAGATAATGCTGAGTATCCTCAATGGTCTAGCTCATGAGTAGCCCTTTTTCCATGGAGTGAAGCAGCCCTCTCTCTGATTCTAGCTCCCACCAAATAGGCACAGCTCCTGGGTACTTTTCAGCTCTTCCATCACTGTGTAACCCACTAAGTCTGTATGTATTAACCTATATTAAATTTTGAATTACCTAGAGTAGGTTTCTTAACTTGATGTGATACTGACTCATATGTTTGAAAAACATATCTGCAAACTAAAGACAAAAGTGTAAAGGCCTCCTGCCATCCCTCTGTCTCAGAAAGTAATCCCCAAATAACAAAGGGGCACATTTTGACTATTTTCCAGCCCTGATCCGTCATGCGTATCAGTAGAAAAGTGAGAAACTGGGAGAAGGCTGTGGAGAGAACAGGTCTATTTCCCACCTGAAGATTAGGGGCTTAATTTGAGTCAATCATATCTGTGGGCAGAGAAAGAAAGCCACAAACTTTTTTTTTTTTGAATTTTATTTTATTTATTTTTTTATACAGCAGGTTCTTATTAGTCATCCATTTTATACATATCAGTGTATACATGTCAATCCCAATCACCCAATTCATGACACCACCACCCCCACTACCCTGCGGCTTTCCCCCCTTGGTGTCCATATGTTTGTTCTCTACATCTGTGTCTCAACTTCTGCCTTGCAAACCGGTTCATCTGTACCATTTTTCTAGGTTCCACATACATGTGTTAATATACGATATTTGTTTTCCTCTTTCTGACTTACTTCACTCTCTATGACAGTCTCTAGATCTATCCACGTCTCAACAAATGACCCAATTTCGTTCCTTGTTATGGCTGAGTAATATTCCATTGTATATATGTACCACTTCTTCTTTATCCATTTCTCTGTCGATGGGCATTTAGGTTGCTTCCATGACCTGGCTATTGTAAATAGTGCTGCAATAAACATTGGGGTGCATGTGCCTTTTTGAATTATGGTTTTCTCAGGGTATATGCCCAGTAGTGGGATTGCTAGGTCATATGGTAGTTCTATTTTTAGTTTTTTAAGGAACCTCCATACTGTTCTCCATAGTGGCTGTATCAATTTACATTCCCAACAACAGTGCAAGAGGGTTCCCTTTTCTCCACACCCTCTCCAGCATTTGTTGTTTGTAGATTTTCTGATGATGCCCATTCTAACCGGTCTGAGGTGATAGCTCATTGTCGTTTTGATTTGCATTTCTCTAATAATTAGTGAAGTTGAGCAGCTTTTCATGTGCTTCTTGGCCATCTGTATGTCTTCTTTGGAGAAATGTCTCTTTTGGTCTTTGGCCCATTTTTTGATTGGGTTGTTTGTTTTTTTAATATTGAACTGCATGAGCTTTTTATATATTTTGGAGACTTATCCTTTGTCTGTTGATTTGTTTGCAAATATTTTCTCGCATTCTGAGGGTTGGCTTTTCATCTTGTTTATGGTTTCCTTTGCTGTGCAAAAGCTTTGAAGTTTCATTAGGTCCCATTTGTTTATTTTTGTTTTTATTTCCATTACTTTAGGAGGTGGATCAAAAAAGATCTTGCTGTGTAATATGCCAAAGAGTGTTCTTCCTATGTTTTCCTCTAAGAGTTTTATAGTGCCTGGTCTTGCATTTAGGTCTCTAATCCATTTTGAGTTTATTTTTGTGTATGGTGTTAGGGAGTGTTCTAATTTCATTCTTTTACATGTAGCTGTCCAGTTTTCCCAGCACCACTTATTGAAGAGACTGTCTTTTCTCCATTGTATATCCTTGCCTCCTTTCTCATAGATTAGTCGACCATAGATGCGTGGGTTTACCTCTGGGCTTCCTCTCCTGTTCCACTGATCTATATTTCTGTTTTTGTGCCTTTACCATATTGTCTTGATTACTGTAGCGTTGTAGTATAGTCTGAAGTCAGGGAGTCTGATTCCTCCAGCTCCGTTTTTTTCCCTCAAGACTGCTTTGGCTATTTGGGGTCTTTTGTGTCTCCATACAAATTTTAATATTTTTTGTTCTAGTTCCATAAAAAATGCCATTGGTAATTTGATAAGGATTGCATTGAATCTGTAGATTGCTTTGGGTAGTATAGTCATTTTCACAATATTGATTCTTCAATCCAAGAACATGGTATATCTCTCCATCTGTTGGTATCATCTTTAATTGCTTTCATCAGTATCTTATACTTTTCTGCATACAGGTCTTTTGGCTCCCTAGGTAGGTTTATTCCTAGGTATTTTATTCTTTCTGTTGCAGTGGTAAATGGGAGTGTTTCCTTAACTTCTCTTTCAGATTTTTCATCATTAGTGTATAGGAATGCAAGAGATTTCTGTGCATTAATTTTGTATCCTGCAACTTTGCCAAATTCATTGATTAGCTCTAGTAGTTTTCTGCTGGCATCTTTAGGATTCTCTATGTATAGTATCATGTCATCTGCAAACAGTGACAGTTTTACTTCTTCTTTTCCAAATTGAATTCATTTTATTTCTTTTTCTTCTCTGATTGACGTGGCTAGGACTTCCAAAACTATGTTGAATAAGAGTGGTGAGAGTGGACATCCTTGTCTTGTTCCTGATCTTAGGGGAAATGCTTTCAGTTTTTCACCATGGAGAATGATGTTTGCTGTGGGTTTGTCATATATGGCCTTTATTATGTTGAGGTAGGTTCCCTGTAGACCCACTTTCTGGAGAGTTTTTATCATAAATTGGTGTTGAATTTTGTCAAAAGCTTTTTCTGCATCTATTGAGATGATCATATGGTTTTTCTTCTTCAATTTGTTAATATGGTTTATCACATTGATTGATTTGCATAAATTGAAGAATCCTTGCATCCCTGGGATACATCCTACTTGATCGTGGTATATGACCCTTTTAATGTGTTGTTGCATTCTGTTTGCTAGTATTTTGTTGAGGATTTTTGCATCTATATTCATCAGTGATATTGGTCTGTAATTTTCTTTTTTTGTAGTATCTTTGTCTGGTTTTGGTATCAGGATGATGGTGGCCTCATAGAATGAGTTTAGGAGTGTTCCTTCCTCTGCAATATTTTGGAAGAGTTTGAGAAGGATGGATGTTAGCTCTTCTCTAAATGTTTGATAGAATTCACCTGTGAAGCCATCTGGTCCTGGACTTCTGTCTGTTGGAAGATTTTTAATCACAGTTTCAATTTCATGATTGCTCTGTTAATATTTTCTGTTTCTTCCTGGTTCAGTCTTGGAAGGTTATACCTCTCTAAGAATTTGTCCATTTCTTCCAGGTTGTCCATTTTATTGGCATAGAGTTGCTTGTAGTATTCTCTTAGGATGCTTTGTATTTCTGCAGTGTCTGTTGTAACTTCTCCTTTTTCATTTCTAATTTTATTGATTTGAGTGTGCTCCCTCTTTTTCTTGATGAGTCTAGCTAATGGTTTATCAGTTTTGTTTATCTTGTCAAAGAACCAGCTTTTAGTTTTATTGATCTTTGCTATTGTTTTCTTTGTTTCTATTTCATTTATTTTTGCTCTGATCTTTATGATTTCTTTCCTTCTGCAAACTTTGGGTTTTGTTTGTTCTTCTTTCTCTAGTTCCTTTAGGTGTAACGTTAGATTCTTTATTTGAGATTTTTCTTGTTTCTTGAGGTAGGCTTGTATAGCTATAAACTTCCCTCTTAGAACTGCTTTAGCTGCATCCGAATGGTTTTGGATTGTCATGTTTTCATTGTCATTTGTCTCTAGGTATTTTTTTATTTCCTCTTTGATTGCCTCAGTGATCTCTTGGTTTTTTGGTAACGTATTGTTTAGCCTCCTTGTGTTTGTGTTTTTTACATTTTTTCCCCTGTAATTCGTTTCTAATCTCATAGCACTGTGGTCAGAAAAGATGCTTGATATGATTTCAGTTTTCTTAAGTTTACTGAGGATTGATTCGTGACCCAAGATGTTATCTATCCTGGAGAATGTTCCGTGTGCACTTGAAAAGAAAGTGCTATCTGCTGTTTTTGGATGGAATGTCCTATAATTATCAATTAAATCTATCTGGTCTATTGTGTCATTTAAAGCTTCTGTTTCCTCATTTATTTTCTGTTTGGATGATCTGTCAATTGGTGTAAGTGAGGTGTTAACGTCCCCCACTATTATTGTGTTACTGTTGATTTCCCCTTTTATAGCTGTTAGCAGTTGCCTTATGTATTGAGGTGCTTCTATGTTGGATGCATATATATTTATAATTGTTATATCTTCTTCTTGGTTTGATCCCTTGATCATTATGTAGTGTTCTTCCTTGTCTCTTGTAACATTCTTTATTTTAAAGTCTATTTTATCTGATATGAGTATTGCTACTCCAGCTTTCTTTTGATTTCCATTTGCATGGAATATCTTTTTCCATCCCCTCACTTTCAGTCTGTATGTGTCCCTAGGTCTGAAGTGGGTCTCTTGTAGACAGCATATATATGGGTCTTGTTTTTGTATCCGTTCAGCAAGCCTGTGTCTTTTGGTTGGAGCATTTAATCCATTCACATTTAAGGTAATTATTGATATGTATGTTCCTATGACCATTTTCTTAATTGTTTTGGGTTTGTTTCTGTAGGTCCTTTTCTTTTCTTGTGTTTCCCACTTAGAGAAGTTCCTTTAGCATTTGTTGTAGAGCTGGTTTGGTGGTGCTGAATTCTCATAGCTTTTGCTCGTCTGTAAAGCTTTTGATTTCTCCATCGAAGCTGAATGAGATCCTTGCCGGGTGGAGTAATCTTGGTTGTAGGTTCTTGCCTTTCATCACTTTAAGTATATCATGCCACTCCCTTCTGGCTTGTAGAGTTTCTGCTGAGAAATCAGCTGTTAACCTTATGGGAGTTCCCTTGTATGTTATTTGTCGTTTTTCCCTTGCTGCTTTCAATAATTTTTCTTTGTCTTTAATTTTTGCCACTTTGATTACTATGTGTCTTGGTGTGTTTCTCCTTGTGTTTATCCTGCCTGGGACTCGCTGCACTTCCTGTACTTGGGTGGCTATTTCCTTTCCCATGTTAGGGAAGTTTTCAACTACAATCTCTTCAAATATTTTCTCAGGTCCTTTCTCTCTCTCTTCTCCTTCTGGGACCCCTATAATGCGAATATTGTTGCGTTTAATATTGTCCCAGAGGTCCCTTAGGCTGTCTTCATTTCTTTTCATTCTTTTTTCTTTATTCTGTTCCACAGCAGTGAATTCCACTATTCTGTCTTCCAGGTCACTTATGCGTTCTTTTGCCTCAGTTATTCTGATACTGATTCCTTCTAGTGTAGTTTTCATTTCAGTTATTGTATTGTTCATCTCTGTTTGTTTGTTCTTTAATTCTTCTAGGTCTTTGTTAAACATTTCTTGCATCTTCTCGATCTTTGCCTCCATTCTTTTTCCAAGGTCCTGGATCATCTTCACTATCATTATTCTGAAATCTTTTTCTGGAAGGTTGCCTATCTCCACTTCATTTAGTTGTTTTTCTGGGGTTTTATATTGTTCCTTCATCTGGTACATAGCCCTCTGCCTTTTCATCTTGTCTATCTTTCTGTGAATGTGGTCTTTGTTCCACAGGCTGTAGGATTGTAGTTCTTCTTGCTTCTGCTGTCTGCCCTCTGGTGGTCCACAAACTTTTTATAGGCCGAGAAATTACCCTCTGGTAAACAAAATCCAGGGTCTCAGCCATCTCACCAATCATATAAGGCAACCCCAGTGTAAATAGATCAGTGTGAATGACTGAATCATAGGGAAAGGGGAGCACTTGTATGCTCACTCTCACCTCACCATCTTCGAAGTAATAGAGGGGCTAGCACCTTCCCTCTATTGAAAGGTGTGGTCTGGAAAATTAATTCCTTCCCACAGGTAACCGGGGAGCCAGGAAAACTTGTGTGGTTGAGTCCAAAGAAAAAGTAAACTTCAATAAGCGGGAAAGATCAATAAGATTAAATGTTCCAGAAACCTCACATTAAGATAGCAATTGAAAGTGAGTTATTAGATTCACCAACTAGGAGAGCTTTGATGAGTTTTAATGAGCAGCTTCAGCGATATAATGGAGGCATTGACCAGACTTCAGTGACTTGGGGATTGAGTAGTGAGGAAGTGATACCAATGTGACTGGACAGTTCTTTCAAGAAGTTTAACAGGAAGGGTATACAAGGGTGAATAAACGAATGGAAAGAAGAATAGGTTTTTTTTTTTTTAATTAAAAATACTTGTATGTGTTTATATGCTGATAAGAAAGAGCCCACAAAGAGAAAAAGACTGAAAATAGAGGAAAAAGAGAATTTATTAATGAAGCAAGATCACTCAAGGGCTAAGAGAAAATAAGATGGAAAATATAGTGGATAGATGAATCATGGAAGAAAGAAACTTCTTTCTTGTCTTGAAACGATACAATGAGAAGTAGAGATAAGTATAGATGCACATAAATTTGTTGAATTCATTTAAACATCTTAATCATTTTCCTTTTAAAATTAATTCAGTACATATTATTCCTAGTCAAATATCTTGATTAGTATACAAAATCAAAATAAAAAACAAAAAGGTACCATTAATAATGTTTTCTCACTAATTTGACATAATTACAGCCAAAGGACAAATATTCCCAATGTCCTCTGGTGGATGAAACCATGTCCCGTTATTGCTTCCCTCACCCTGTGTGTCTCCATCATTTCTGCCAATGATGGTTTTCCTCTAACAATGTAGAACAAAGAAATTGTTTCATTGGCCCATAAATTAAACCAGCAGTTTCCATGATATGCATATTATGGAATTACATGAATAAACTATTTCATGAGATAAACAATATTAAATATTTTACTGAAAAATACATTGCATTTCTTATTATTGATTGTCTCAGGTGCAGTGTTCTCCACCACTACCACTGCACTGTAGAAGATTCTTATTAGTGAAAATCACACAGGACAGGAAGCGTGTCTCTGTAGTGAAGTCATGCACATTGTCCCACTTCTACCTTCTGTGGTCTTTCTATGTGAAAACAATCCCAGTGATGTGAGCAACCCCAGCTGTATTCCACTGGGTCTTAAACTCATTTCTAGGGATGCTGTAAAAGTGCTTACATGTAGTGACTCTGGTCATTTGGTCCAGTCTTGTCAACCACCAAATTGGAAGGGATGACCTGAGCATGAAGGTTCTGCACCCATTATCAGAACCCCTTCTCTTGCCTACGCTCTATTTCCAGTATATCTATAAAGGTATTTATTAAATGGAAAACATCCCAAGAAGGATGACACTCTTGGAAACAGCAAACGCTGAAGCTGTGACAATGTATTTTCATGCTAACTTCTTCCGTCAAAAATCTTAGTGAAGATACTGTCATAACTTTGTGACTAGCTTGATCTGCTAGTTGGCCACATGGCCTTAAAATATCAACATTGAAAGACTCCTTTTTATAACATTTCTCAAAAGACGGTCCACAAACCCACTTAAGTTAGAATAACTTAGGTAGTTTATTTTAAAATAAGCCCTTCTCTGGTCCTAAGAGTAATGTTCTCTGGAAATAGAGCCCTGAAATCTGTTGTTTTAGCAAACTCCCCAGGATTATTTTTGTAATTATTTATTAGGCTTTAGTAATTTTTTAATCAGTTTATTTTTTAGGCTTTAGTAGACTAATAAATATTGTCTGAGAAATTCTCTACTCTGCCACCCTCATTTGGGTTTTCAAATTTTATTAAGAAATAAAATATACAGAAAAGATCACAAATTCATGAATTTTTAAAAAGTGAATACATCTGCATAGCCAGCATTTTTATCAGGAAGCAGTAACAGAACCCCAGAAGGCCCCATGTACCCCTTTCTAGCCACTACCCCCATGGAAGATAACCACTCTCCTAACTTGTCACATCATCAGTTTGTTTCACCTATTGAACTCTATGTAAATGAAATCAAATAATGTGTATTTTGGGGTGACTGGCTTCTTTCACTCAACATTGTTTGGTGAGGTTCATTCACACTATTGTGTGTCACTGTAATTTGTTCTTGATCTTTGCTGTGCAATATTCTATTGCATGAATATACAATTTAACTACTTTTCTATTGTATGTAAATATTTGGGTTGGTTTGGGCTATTCCAAATACTGCTTCTATGAACATTTTCGTACATGTCTTTTAGCCCACATATGTACACATTCCTATAAGCCTAGGGATAAAAATTGCTAAATCATAAGCCTTTTTTTTTTAGCTTTAGTTATTTTTGTTGGGTTTTTTGGTTTGTTTGTTTGTTTTGCATTTCTTTCAAAATGATTGCACCAAGTTAAACACCAACCAGCAGGAGACAAGTTTCCAGTTGCTCCACATCCTTCACCCCCTCACTTGGTGCCATGTGTCTTTTTCATTTTACCCATTGTTGTTGGGTGTACCAATATTACATCGTGGTTTTAATTGGATTTCCCTAATGATAGTTAAGCACTGTTTCCTATGTTTATTGGATATTTTCGATGTCCACTTGTATGAAGTGCTTGTTCAAATCTTTTACCCATTTTTAAAATTGGGTCATCATCTGCCTTTTGCTTATGGTAGCAGTGATTTCTAAATTCTGGATTCAAGTCCATTGTTCGATATATGTATTGTTAATATAGTCTCCAATCCTGTGGATTGTTTCTTCAATCTCTAAAGGGTTATTTTTTTAACAAAAATTCCTAATTTTAATGTGGACCAATTTATCACTTATCATTTTCTATGTCTATTCTAAGAATTATTTGCCTTCCTCAAATTCATGAAGATATCCTCCTGCATTTTTTTTCCAAAAGCTTTATTGTTTAATTGTTTAGTCTTTTACATTCAGATGGGCTATCTGAATAGAAATGATTTTTTTCTTTGGTGTGGTATGCCGTAGGTATCTCCCTCTATAGATAGATAGATGATAGATAGATAGATAGATAGATAGATAGATAGATAGATAGATAGATATAAAATGAAGCCTGAAGGAAGACAAAGACGGCCCCAAGATTGCCCATCTAGTACGAAAGCAGCCAGATATAGTGTTAAAACCCACTTTGCTACCTGCTTCCTTTTATTGGTATGATTATAGTTCTCAGCACTGATTTCTCCAAGCAAAACAGCCTCACCAACTTATGGTTTCATTTAAGGTCTTATTTCCTGACCACTGTTCTGATCTAACCCACCTCCAATTACCCTAGTCTTTAACCTTCTTATCGCATTCAGGGCAAAACAGAGATGTCAAAAGAAGCTCAGTCCCCTAACCCCAGGCCACCTATCTGGTACATGTAGTACCATTTCTCCAGCATGACTTTAAGTCATGATCCCCACATACCCTGGTTCCATGCTAGTCATTGTCATTATTTAATTATATAGAAGTTCACCATCTGTAAAATGGAGTAGGATGACTACATTGGTTGGCTCCAAATTTCCTTTATTTCTATCAAGGAAAAAAAACAATGATCCCATTACTTTACTTTATGTTCAAAATAGCCAGTCTCTCTGTAATTATGGCAATGTATGACACATTTTCTCCTTAATCATTCACTGCAAAATAAGAATGTCTGGATATTATTAAAACTTAAGGACATTCTGTGAAAGCAACTCAAAGTATTTAAATTCTTGCAATCCATAAAAAGCATCTTATCTCCTTACTGCAGTTTACCAAAGGATTTCCATTTTAAAACACAACTTCAGTCTGACACCTTCATTAAACACACAGATGTGTTGTTGGATGTGTTATTCCCTTCTAAAAAATCCTGGTTTCCAACCAGGCAGGAAAGACAGATTGAGAATGAGACCAAAGAATGAGTTTTATTAATGATTGCTGCCTGTTTTTGTATACATATCTCAGTTCATATCCTGATAAATTCTTTTTCACTCAATCCATTTCTATTACAGTCCTGCATTGTGTTACCACCTCATTATCTGTCTGAGAGACTGATTCAAAGTGAGGTTTAACATGCTGAGCATTTGGACAGCAAAGAGCAAGAATTTTTTATTTTTTATTTTTTTTCCTAGCAGGAAATTCCTGGGAGGTCTCTGGTCACTTTCTTTTTATCGCTGACAAGTTGGTTTTGATATTTGAGAATGTAGAGATCAATACCGACTTAGCCGTCAAAATGACTTGATAGGAAAAACTCTCTAATACTCTGCCAGGAATAATACCTCATATCTTTGAGACTCATGTGATAAACTTTGCAACAATTTCCGAGTACCCCCACAGAGGGTTCCCCTGGAGTAACTTCAAAGGAGTTAAGAAAAATATTTTTACCTAGTTCTAGACCAGACCCACTCATAACCCTCAAACCTGACTCTAGACTTCATTGAAGGTAGTATTAGGGATCCATGAGATACTTCCTTTATTTTAAAAGGCCTGAAGAAGAATGGTACTTATGGGCAATCAGGCTGTCCAAGGCAATTAAAATTCTACGTCCCTTTACTCTTGGATAATTTTTATCAAATTATTTTAATTACACTGGATCTCTCACCCAGATCAGAAGCTGTGATTGGAAGATAAGTACTAGAAATAAAAAAAAATAAGGAATGAATTAAATATCACTGAACAAATAGAGTTAGTTTAAAAATGGGTCCTCACATAAATCACAGCAAGATCTTTTTTGATCCACCTGCTAGGGTAATTGAAATAAAAACAAAAATAAACAAATGGGACCTAAAAGCTTTTGTGCAGCAAAGGAAACAAGACGAAACGACAACCCTCAGAATGGGAGAAAATATTTGCATATGAAGCAACGGACAAAGGATTAATCTCCAAATTATACAAACAGCTCATGCAACTCAATATAAAAAAAAAAAATGAAAAACCCAATCAAAAAATGGGTGGAAGACCTAAGCAGGCATTTCTCCAAAGAAGACATACAGATGGCCAGGAGGCACATGAAAAGATGCTCAGCATCACTAATTATTAGAGAAATGCAAATCAAAACTACAATGAGGTATTGCCTCACACCAGTTAAAATGGGCATCATCAGAAAATCTACAAACAATAAATGCTGGAGAGGATATGGAGAAAAAGGAACCCTCTTGCACTGTTGGGGGAATGTAAATTGATACAGCCACTACAGAGAACAGTATGGAAGTTCCTTAAAAAACTAAAAATAGAATTACCGTATGACCCACCAATCCCACTACTGGGCATATACCCTGAGAAAACCATAGTTCAAAAAGACACATGAACCCCAAAGTTCATTGCAGCACTATTTACAATAGCCAGGTCATGGAAGCAACCTAAATGCCCATCAACAGATGAATGGATAAAGAAGAAGTGGTACATATATACAATGGAATATTACTCAGTGATGAAAAGGAACAAAATTGGGTCATTTATACAGACGTGGATGGACCTAGAGACTGTCATACAGAGTGAAGTAAGAAAGAGAAAAACAAATATTGTATATTAACACATATTTGTGGAATCTAGAAAAATGGTACAGATGAACCGGTTTGCAAGGCAGAAATAGAGACACAAATGTAGAGGACAAACGCATGGACACCAAGGGGGGAAAAGGGAGGTGGGATGAATTGGGAGATTGGGACTAACATATATACACTAATATGTATAAAATAGGTAACTAATGAGAACCTACTGTATAGCACAGGGAACTCCACTTCGCTGTATGGTAGAAACTAACACAACATTGTAAAGCAACTGTACACCACCCCTCCCCCCCAAAAAATGAGTCCTCAGTGTTCTATTCTGATGGTGGTAGCAGTTACATGTATCTGTGCATTTGTCAAAGCACATTGAGCTGTACATCCAAAAGAGTCCATTTTACTATACATAAATGTAAAAATATATTTTTAAGTGAGTCCTTTCAAAACAAAGCAGGGGTAAGGAATCATTCTCTTAGATGGAAGATAGAGTGTTTTCTTCTAAGGTGACATGGTGGGGAGAGAGAATGTCTTGATTGGGACTCAGGGAGCCAAGGGCCTTGATGGAGAGAGATGCACAGATGTATTAGGGTCACCCCACTGGGGAGATACATTGACCATCATCAGTCCTTGGGGAAGCCAAGGGAGACAGATAAGAAGCCAGGAAGCAGAGATAGAAACCTGAAGTGTCACAGCTGATCCTTCAAGCAAAGGCGGTAGGGTAGAGGTGGCACAAGACAACATGGGCACCAAGAACAAACACAGTCAGGTGGAAGCAGGAGACCTAAGACATAGAACCTAGAGCTAAGCTCATAATGGGAAGCTAGGGCAGGTTTTATTTTATTCTATTTTTTTTTAACAACTTATTCAAGTCAAGAAGTTTTAGCCCCTGGCTCTCCACTAATAGCAGTATGAACTGGTTCCTTCCCTCTGGACTTCAGTTTTCTCACTCACTGACAAAATGGTAAGACTGAAATGGGTCATCCTCCTGGTCCTTTGTACCTGAGAACATCATGTGAATGAAAAGTTTAAGTCGGGGTCTCTCTTCTGTAAGCTTTGTCTCATATGTACATGACACAAATACTGTTAATACAGGCATAAAAGTCTCCTTTGTGATAGAAATAATAGCTCTCCACTTGGTTTTTACCCTTTGGCCCCTTTCATTTCTCTCTCTGAATCAAGTAGAGAGTGTAGAAAACTAGGTAGGTTTAACACAAATCAGTTGTGATTAGTTCTCAGCCTTTCACCCACGCCATTTTACTTGGTTAATCTTGGAAGTGGTGGATAAGAAGTATGGACTCAGATGGGCTTTAGATATGTTGGACCAAGCTGATTATGCATTTATTAGAATTAGACAGTGGTGTGGTTAGCTGCACAAACAGATATATGTAGAAACCAACTAACTGAGAAGGAAGGAAGCAATTGGTTGAGCAGCTGCTTCTGTTGGTCTTTGTCCCAAGGAACTTCGTATACCAGCTATTTTATTCAATTCTCATAGATGCTCTTTGGGGTAGGGAGCGTCAGTGCGATTGTACAAACAAGGAAGTGGAAGCTCAGAGTCTTGAAGTTATTACTTCAAAATCTCTCTGTGTCCAGTACGACTAACAGTGGGCTCAGGACACGTAAGAAGGATGTAGAGGCTCTCCTCGGAAGACCCATAGGCAGGAGGTGAGTCTAAAGGGTTCAAAACAAGAATCCCAATACTGGTCCTCAAACGTTCATGTTTTTAAGAATCACAGGCGAGCTTGTGAACTATGTAAATTCAAAGGCCTCTCTCAGGATATTTGGGGAAGTAAGAATGGAGTGAAGTCCAGGTTTCTGCATAATTCTAATGTGAGATTTACTGTCTCTGATGAGAATGAAGAGGCCATTCATCCAGGTCACTGGTAATAACTGTGGCTCATTGAAGAAAATGATAATGTAGTCATTCAAAGTCACAGTGGATGACACCAAGAGAAAACTTTGAGTAAAAAGTTCAGACTGCTACACACCTATCAAAACAGTAAAATCCAAAACACTGATAACACCAAATACTGGGAGAATGTGCAGCAAAAGGAACTCTCATTCATTGCTGGTGGGGATGCAAAATGGTACAGCGACTTTGGAAGACAGTTTGGCAGTTTCGAATAAAACTAAACATAGCCTCACCATATGATTCAACCATCGTGCTCCCAGGTATTTACTCAAATGAGATGAAAACGTATATCAACACAAAAGCCTGTGTATGAATGTTTACAACTTCCTTCATAATTTCCAAAATGTAGAAGCAACCAAGATGTCCTTCAATAGGTGAATGGATAAACAAACTGTGGCACAATCTGAAAGCCAATCTGAAAAGGCTGCAAACTACTTTATTTCTACTATATGACATTTTAGAAAAGACAAAACTAGGGCAACAGTAAAAAAAAAAAAAAAAATCAGTGATTGCCACGGGCTTTGGGGGAAGGAGGAAAGGATTAATACATGGAACACAGAGGATATTTAGGGCAGTGAAACTCTTTTCTATGATACTGTAAAAGTAGATACATGTCATTAGATATGTATATATATATCTCCAAACCCATAGAATATACAACAAAAAGAGTGAACCCTAATGTAATCTATGGACTTTAGTTAATAATATTGTATCTATATTGGCTCATTGATCCTATGAAATGAACTACATGATGCAAGAGGTTAATAATAGGGGAAATTGGGTGGGAGGGTCTGCAGTGGTATATGGGCACTTACTCTAACTTCCTCTGAATTCTTCTGTAAACTTAAAACTGTACTAAAAAATAAAGTCTATTAATTTAAAAACTTAAAATATGCACTTATAAAGATTACAAAGAAAAAAAGTCTCAGGCTTTCTTTGAGCACTCCCTAGGCACACCCTCCTCTTCTAGGGGCCCAGCCCAGGAGTGCTATTTGATTTTGTTGGAGCAGAAGTGTGTCTCAAAGGATCTCAAATTGTTGAAGCTCTGAGTTCCTCAGGTACCATGGATATGGTTGGCCAGTAGATAGGGTTGCCTCACCCAGGACACTGAGCTTTCTCATTGGTTAGTGGACGTGTGCTAAATGTAATCTCTCTCCAGTACCCTCTTGATATTGTGGGATGCTGATAGAGCTGCCTACCATGGAGCTTTTGATGACCGGGCTGCACATTTGGACCCTCGATCCTGGCCTGGCCAATCATGGTGCTCCATCCCTTCTTTCCTTATGCACAGGGATTGGTCCAGGGAGTAGACGTTGACCTAAGCAAGGATAATCCATACAATTATCTTCCATAAGATTTAATATAGAAAACTGAGAAGAAGAGGGAGAGGAGGAGCAAAAATGGAAGAAAGAAGAAGGGGGAAGAGAAAGAGAGGAAAAGAGGAGGGAGCTCTTTTCCCGATATGAAAAGTTGAAAGAACATTGAATGCAAGGAGCCACCAGATCCATTTTTCTGCCCATACAGTCTGAAGGAGAATAAAGCTAATAAGAACAGACCGAGGATGCAGAGGAATAGAGAGAGGAAGAAGAGAAAGAAATCAGACAATTGTTATCACTCTGAATTTTTAATTACATTAGCTAATATACCTTTTTTGTTCTGTTAGTTTCTAGATTTTCTGTCATTTACAGTAATCCTACCAATGCAGTAGACGACACTTACTGCCCTGCGTGCATCATTATCCAAATCATTCCCGTACCTGAGATTTCTGCATGGACGGGGTGCCTGATTTCCTTCCAGAATTCCACAGTGAGAACACTCACCAGCTTCTGTTTCCAGCAAAGTGGAAGAAACCTGTTCATTATGCCCACTGGGAAGATGTGTGCAGAAGAAATTTTAACACATACAGGTTGAACAAATGAAACAATAATGTTACCATGTATGAAGCGAGTCACAGGGATCATAAGAAAGTCAAAATAGAGAATATTCAGTCAAAACAGTGTCATGAAGTGATAGCCTGGCATAGAAAATAAGCTAGCCTGGTAGTTGGCTGCACATTCAAAGAGGACTTTGTAGGGAGATCATTTGGAGATTGTAGGAATAATTTTATTTTTAAATTGTTACTTTTATGGATAGTGTAATCCCTGTTTCACATATGATAAACTGTAGGCTTAGGAATGGTAAATAACTTGCTTAGCTAATAAGTGGCTAGATCCATAATTTTATTCAGATTTATCTGAATTTTAGCCAGTATATTCTTTACTGTGTCATTGCAGGGTAGAGGAAGATAAGTAGGTGGTCAGAAAGTGGTATCCCCTGTTTATGGCCCTCAGTCTCATGAGGTAGATAGAATCACCCTGGGCATATTACCTCTTGAACAACTCCTACTCTTTCCCTCAAGTTGTATCCCCTTCTATATCCATGCCTACAATGAGCTCTTGCATATTCAATAAGGGATTGAAGATACACAAGAAGAAGAGGAACATACAGACTGGCCCTCCTCTGAGGAATGTCAGATCTATTGGGGAAGACAACAGTGAACAAACAATTGCAGTAGGACATAATTGTGCAAGGATGGAAGCACAATCAGGAGCTGGGGAACACAGGTGCAAGTGACTCACGCTTCCTGGGGGCTTCAGGAAAGATTTCACAAGGAAGTTCTCTCTGAGATGGGCCTTGAAGACACATGGAGAAAAGGGGAACTCTTACAGACTTACAGTGTTAAAGATCTTTTTTGGTTAACCTCTCTGTGGTGGGCAACTATTTTTTTGTTTGTCCAACCTACCATATCTCTCTCTCTCTCTCTCTCTCTCACATTCCTATTTTAATAAAAATTCCCTTTAGAAAACCACCCCTCTTCTTCTTTCAGTCCAGAGGTTTTATTTTTCATTGACCTCTGCCTAGTAAATCAGAGTTAAGACATTGATTCATTTAGAGATTGAGGCGTGACCTACATTTGACCAAGTAAGAATCACACCCATAATTTTTGCATTCATTAGTTGTCAGAACATAAGGATTTTCTCAGGGCTTGTTATTTGGGAGGATGTAAGTCTACAGGGGCCATTGCTCATGTGTACCACCATGTGGGGAGGGCTTGCCTGAGAATGAAGTCAGTTAGAGCAGACACAGAAGAAAGTGTTTTGATGACGTTTTAAGTACCCATGTCTACCTATGCCTGAAGCCAGTAACACCTCTATATGCTATAGGTAAATTAACCAATAAAATTCAAACTTGATAGATACTTCACACTAATACAGTAAATGCTACTTAAGTAACATTTGCATATTACCTGGGACCTTCTAGAGGCATCTTCTTATGCACATTAATGGTGGGAGGTTTCTACACACAGCAGCCATTCAAAAAGCCCTTGTAAATCAACTATACTCCAATAAAAATTTTTTTAAAAAGCACAAAAAGCATTTGTCAATCACATCATCAATCATCAGCTATGGGCCTGCTCTGTGTGAAATACTGCTCTTGGCCTGGGGATATAGATAAATAACAGAGCCCTTCAAGAAGTCCAGTGGTAAAGACAGTCACAAAGCAATCAATTACAGTGTCACATGATAAGATAATATGAAGTTTAGTCACAGTTGTTTTTTTTTTTTAGACAAAAAAAGAGAGATAATATTTCTGGGGGAGGAGAAGGAAAGCTTCCTGGAGGAGACCATATCTCTAACAATGGAAAATGAAGCAAGAGTTCACAAGACAGGAAAATAGTGTTAGAGCTTTCAAAAGACAGAATCAGCTTGTTCTTTAGGCAAGGCATAACTAATAGTGTGTTCAAGGAAGAGCAGGTTTTTCTGTAGTAGAAAAGCAAAGCATGGATGGCGAGATTGGTCTGAAATTCATCTGAGAAGCATATTGAGATTCAATGATAAATGTGTTTAGCTGTACCAATCAATTTTGCCCTGTGAAAAATAGGAAGCCAAAAAAAAGAAAACTTTTTTTAAACAGAACCAAATTGCTCAGATTTGAATTTTGGAAGATGCATCTGGTTGTAAGAGGGGATATTTGATATTGTGTGGGGCAGAAATAGAATAGAGATAGGGATGGAAACATGAATGTTACTATGATAGACTAAGAGAGATGGTAGGGCAGACCGAAGGCAGTTGTAGTTGGGATGAGAAGAAGGGGTAAGAGAAGGAAGAAGAGGGATAAGAAAAGATGACACAATGCTTGATGAACAACTGGGGAGAAGTTATTTTACCTTCTTAACTCTCGTTGCAAATGCAGATCACTGTGCCAGGAAGTAGAGGGGGTCTAGGTGAACTTGACCCAGATACATCCAAGTGGCAGACACTTCAGTGGCAGGCATTACTTTTGGAATCACCTACATTTTGGGGCTCCTGCATCCATCATAAGCAGAAGTCTTCCCAGCGAGCACTGGCCAGCTACAGTTCTTTCACTGAAATAACATACCCAGAGCCCATCTTGCAGCCAGACTCCACTGAGGTTTTCAAAATGCAATTAACATCATCCTCAGTCAACATACACCTGTTACGTGCAAAATACTGGATCAGACTGGCCTCCTAAGCACTTTGGAGTTCTTACAACTATCCTATGAGATGGGCAGTATCATTATCTCCATTTTCCAAATGAGGAAAATAAGGCTTGGAATAAGTGCACATTCTGTTGTTTTTTGTTTTCTTCTGTTTAAATCATCTTGCATGTATACATTAGACTCATTTTTTTAAAATCTTGAATATGTTTTCACACCCTTATATAATATTTGTAACAGGATTATCAGGCTCAAATAATATTCAGTCAAATGGCTGTAACATCATTTATTGTGGAGGTATTTAAGTCACTCTTTTTTTTTTTCTGGTGTTGTGAATATTGCTATGATAAACATCCCTATTTACAGAAGAATAGATCTCTGATTATCTTCTGCAATGAATTCCTAGAATTAGGTTTACTAGCATGAACATTCTTAGTCATAACGTCTTTTTCCAAATTTTGGAAAGGGTTTCTAAAAAGAGTGATATTGTGGATTATCAGAGTTTTAAAACAAGGTTTGAAGGAAAAGTTGCTTGGTTAATGAAGGAAGAGCTAGTAACACAGTCAATTACATTTCTTACTAATTCAATTGGCCTTTTCTCCCCATCATCACCTAATCATAACGCTGTCTTAAACAAGTGAATCCTATTCAAGAAACAGAAAAATTCAAGGCCATAAATCACTTATTGCTGATTTATCACTTACTCTTTTTTTCTTATGCAGTGAATTTCTATTTATTTTAATGTATTTTACTTACTGACAATATATGTTTTAACTGTGAATGTTTGATAGATTTGTAAATCATTTTTAGGAAGAAAATCACATAGCAATAGAAACAATCTCAAAATGTTTTCTCCATAGCATAAGCTACTTTCAAAAATGTTATTTCTATTTCTTCATGAATAGATTATATACTTAGAATGAGGTTTATCGCAGATTTAAGGGATGATGATTTGTCTTTAAAATCATTTTCTTAAAAAGTTGAACTCACAGAAACAGAAAGTAAAAAAGTGGTTGCCAGGGGTTAGAGGTGGAGGAAATAGAGAGAGGTTGGTAAAAGGGTGCATTTCACTTGTAAGGAGAATAAGGTCTGAGTCTGATGCATAGCATGGTGACTTTGTTTATAACACTATATTGTATAATTGACATTTGAAATTTGCTAAGAGGGTAGAGCTTAAATGTTCTCACACACACAAAAAAGTAAATATGTGAGATGATGGATGTGTTAATTTGATGGGGGGAAGTTCTTTCACATTGTGTAAGTATATAAAGTGTTGTGCGCTTTAAATATCTTATAAAATACAATTTTAATTGTATTGGTCAACTTGATAAAGCTGGAAAAAATAAAGTAAATTTAAAATATTTTGTCAAAGATATCTATGAATATATAATGAAGATCTTTAACAGAAGAAAAAAATTAGTGAAAATGTACAAATTAAATAAATAAATAAAATCCTAGTCTTTAGTTACAATTTCAAATGTCTTTATAGTTAATTGGCGTTTTTTCTCACTTCCAGGCTTTTAAATTTATTTTATAATTACTCATCATCAGTTCACTTTGAGTTGTTTTAATAAGGTTTCTATTTGGAATGATTTGAATTTACAGAAAATTTGCAGAGGTAGTACAGACTGTTCATGTCATATCCTTTACCCAGTTTCTCTTAATGTTAATTGTGTGTACAACCATTTATCAAAACTAAGAAATTAACATTGATACAATACTCTTAATCAAGCTATACACTTTATTTGGATTTCACCAGTTTTTCCACTGAAGTCTTTTTTCTGTTTCAGAATTCAATTACTACAGAATCCAAATACTACATTGCATTTAGTCTGTCTTTTGGTTTGTCAAATTCTTCATTGATCTGACTAGAGTGTTATTATGTTAATTTGAAATGTGGCTGATGAAGGCTCATCCTCAGAGTAGCAGTTTCTTCTCTTGTCCTGAAATCTACTTCTGCTTGTCTTATTAGTATTATCTTCAATCAGTATTCTCTTTTCAGGAATTTTAAAAATCCACTTCTTTTTAAATGGGTTAATTTAGTCAAACCCAGGTTAAATAATCCATAAATCTACTTAACTCAGCCATGCTAAACTTCAGGACTTCACAACACAATGGCAGTAGAATAATTGCCAATCTTTTTAAGTTATGGAATTCTCACTCTTTCACAGGATACGTTGAACATTGTTCAGGACTTGGGACCCTCTGAAAGATGGAGAAACTAATAGCACCAGCTTCAATCAATGTGTGAGTATCAGGAAAAAATTTTTTTCTCACTTTTTGATAAATGGATATAAATTCTATTTAAATACAAGCATACCTTGGAGATATTGCGGGTTCAGTTCCAGACCAGCGCAATAAAGCAAATATCACAGTAAAAGGAGGCATACAAACTCTTTTGGTTTCCCAGTATATATAAAAGTTATGTTTACACTATACTGTTATGTTTACACAATGTATAGTGTAAGTGTGCAGTAGCGTTTTGTCTAAAAAATCGTAATCATCATCTGAGCAAGTTGTAGTAGGAACATCAAAGATCTGATCACAAATCACTGTCACAAATACAATAATAATAATGAAAAACTTGAAATATTGTGAGAACTACCAGAATGTGACACAGAGAAACGAAGTGAGCAAATGCTATTGGAAAAATGGTGCTGATGATAGACTTGCTCAATGCAAGGTTGCCACAAAACTTCAATTTGTAATAAGCACAGTATCTGCAACACGCAATAAAGTGAAATGCAATAAAACGAGGTATGCCTGTATATGAATATTAAAATAGGTTTCAGTATTTTCTTCCCATATGGCCATAGATGTGCTTGACCCACTGAAGGGATTCTGCCCCCATAGGAGGCTTCCCGGCTTCTGTAGGCTTTAACAATGCTGGGAGGAAGTAATAGTGCCACTGGGACTGGTGCAGCCCCACCCATAGGCTTCCTTTCTAGTCCTCACTGCTCAGGAATGCATCCTTATTAAACCAGGCTCAGAAGCTCAATGTGTCTGCTCTGAGTCACTGAAAACGCTCCTGAAATATGACATCTGCAGTGTTAGGGAGAGCAGAACTTTGTTGTGTGGCATTTAAACTTTCAGCAGGATCACAGAACGTCTGTTATTTCAAGTTGGACTTGATTATTTTTTTTTAACCGCCAGACTTTCAGACCATACAATACCAGCTTTCTTCAAATGTAACTCTTAAGTTCCTTTTATGGTAAAGTTTAATACTGTGAACATATGGAAGGTCTGAACGTCTGCCAAATGTTTTAAAAGACAAGGTTATAAATACCCCGGCAGCAAGCTTTGTTCCTTAATGTATGGCTCTGTTACTCAGAGTCAACGTGGAAGATAAATCAGAACATAGAGCTGGCTTGGGCATTAACTTGATATTTCTGGCAAGTATTCATAGTATCTCATTCGAGAGAGAGAAAGAGAAGTGGTTGTTCTGAGGTAACATTAACAGAATGCAAAAAAAAAAAAAAAAGAATTTTATAAAAAGCAAAGAACGGAATTACAGCTTAACTAAAACATCTAAAATGTGAATACACAGTCCAATTCTCTCACCAGAAAGTTGAAGCATGAAAAGTCATCATAAAGCCATGGGACTGGAGATTATACTCTTTGCCTCGTTCCTCTAGATTTGGAAGAGATACCTCTTAATTTCCTGGGTAATGGATCTCCCCATCCCACCTCAAGCTCAGTTCTTCACTAATCCCTAGGGCACTATTCTCAAGTGTCCCTCTGCCCAAAGTTGGGCTCGTCCCCGCCTGACTCAGCTCAGGACCCACCACGATCATTTCTCTGATTCTGCTCTTTCCCTAGAAACAGGGATTGGCTGACCTGCCCTTGCTCTCCACAGCTTCTGACACAGCTGGAGCCATTTGTGGCTGGGCTGACCGTCAAAAGGGACTTCCTCAACATAAGATGCACTGTTTCAAGGCTGGGCCTAACACATCTTTGAGACAAGGCCTCTTGGCTGAATAAACCTCAGCATGGCATAAGAAAAGCTCTTTGCCTGAACTTTTCAGGTCACTAGGATAATGTTTACTGACTCATGTCCTCCTCACAGTAAGTGCACTTAGTATCCTCAATGGCTTAATGTAGCTTCCAGTGACTCCAGAAATGGCCTGGACTGAGCTCATTTATGTGGCAGGATGTGATTAAGGGCAGAAAGCTAAAAAAGATATCAAGAGAACTAAGACTAAGAACTAAGACTATTTTTTCCACTTCCTGGATAAGAATTTTTTGTTCTTTTTCACATACCATCTAAACCTGAACTTCCACATCTCTAAAATGGGAATAATAGCAAACCTGACTTACTTAGAATATTGATATGAGACTCATATGACATAGGGCATGAGGAAGCTCATAAGAGCCTGAAAAGTGCTTTTGCTCTTTGTATTAATGAGCTGGGGTTTGCTGGTATAACAAAGAACCTTCAACTCCCAATGGATTACAAACACAATTTGATCTCTCACACATGATACATGATGTCTGTGGGTTTCTTGCCACTCTGCTCCACTTGGACACTTTCTGCTTCACTCCAGGATTCAGGGTAACCCCCTATCTGGGAATTGTTTTTGGTAGTGTAGGGGAAAAACAATAGTAGAACCCTATGGTGGTTCTGGAACCTTCTGCTCCAATGTGTCACGTGTCAAATCTGCTCATATTTCATTAGCCAAAGCAAGTCATATTAATAGTCCTGATCTCAGTTGGTGGAAAAGTATACATATCTCATAGGTAAACAAAACAAAACCTGTCAAAGTTCTCTCTTCTCTGCCTTACTTGTAGTCCTTGGACAACTATTATGAAGTAGCCTAGAAAGAAGGAACTCATCTGAAATTAAATAGACAGGGAGGGAATAGAGGATGAAAGATTTTATGGAGACAGTTAGAGGGGGAAAAAAGGCAATAAGGAATGAAAAGCGAAAAAGAAAAAAGAAAACATGATACACAACACTTCTGTCCCAGAATTTGTGAAGGAGATGTTGTAACTCATAGTGCAAGATTAGAGCTGAATTCTTAGTGAAAACCAGGGTTCACACACAGTGTCACATCAATGAGAGTGACAACTTACATTAGACTCTGGGTCTCAGAGCCTTGGTTACTTGGCTATAAAATGAGAAGAATGAAGGCAAGCGCATCTCATAAGTTTCAATGAGATAAATAGATATGAAAGTGTAAGTCATAGAACTATCAGGCAGAAATAAATATTAAAGCAACATTTTGGGGGAGGTTGTCTATTTGGTTTTGCTTACTCTAACAATAATCATGATAGAAGGACCCAGTAACAATTAATCACTCTCTCCTTCCACCTACCTAGCCATCAGCCACCAAGTCATCCACACACGTATCCAACCTATATTTCCTTACATCAACAATTTAGAAAATTTAGGGCTCCATAAAGATAACAAAAGCATTTGCTGAAGATAGCTGGAAAGTCCCATAGTCATATTCATAATTGCGTACATCTAATTGTGAACAATATTCAACATATGCACATTTCCATGCGTAGAGTTGATGAGAGGAGGAAAACTCAGAAAACTGGTTGCACAAAGCTTGGAGTGGTCCCTTTCCCTGAATACACTCCCTGCTCGGTATGCCCGAGGCCTCGCTCAGGACTCATGTCTGTTCCCTCTGCCTGGAAAACTCCTCCTCTGTGGGTCAGCACAACCAACTTCCCACATCCTTCAGATCTCTGCTCGGGAGTTACCTCATTAGAGATGCTTTCTTGACCATTTTATGGAAAATAACCATCTGGCAGCATGAGAGAGAGAGAGAGTCTTCCAAAAGGACAGAGACATTTTGTTGTTGTTGTTCACTAATCTAACTCTTAGTGCAAATAGTGTCTGGCACAGAGTAGGCACATACAAAAATGATTTGAATGAAGCCAGTTGTGTTTTGTGCAGTCTCTGGTTCCAGTCAACCCAGATAACCAGCTCACTTAATTAAGACTGAACCTTCAGGATCACCTTATGCCATACAGTCATTCATCTCTACCTGGTTTGCCTTAACTTTCCACTAGGATATTGGGCAGCTATCAAAACTTTCTTTTATAGGCCATTTGGAACATGAAATCACCAAATTTACATCCATAAAAAAATGCACTGCAGGAGTGTCCAAGCAATAAACCTGACCAAGGAGGTGAAAGACTTAGATGCTGAGAACTATAAAACATTAATAAAGGAAATTAAAGAAGATTCAAAGAAATGGAAAGATATCCCATGCTCTTGGATTGGAAGAATTATTATTGTTAAAATGGCAATACTACCCAAAGCAATTTACAGATTTAATGCAATCCCTATCAAATTACCCATGACATTTTTCACAAAACTAGAGCAAATAATCCATAAATTTATATGGAACCATAAAAGACCCAGAATTGCCAAAGCAATCCTGAGGGGGGGAAAAAAAATGAAGCAGGAAGCATAACTCTCCCAGACTTCAGACAATACTACAAAGTTACAGTAATCAAAACAGTGTGGTGTTGGTACAAAAACAGACATACAGATCAATGGAACAGAATAGAGAGCCCAGAAATAAATCCACACACCTACTGTCAATTAATCTTTAACAAAGGAGGCAAGAATATAAAATGGGAAAAAGTCTCTTCAGCAGGTGGCGCTGGGAAAGTTGGACAGCTGCATGTAAATCAATGAAGTTAGAACACACCCTCACACCATGCACAAAAATAAACTCAGAATGGCTTAAAGCTTAAACGTAAGACATGGCACCATAAAACTCCTAAAGAGATCATAGGCAAAACATTCTCTGACATAAATTGAACAATGTTTTCTTGGTCAGTCTCCCGAGACAATAGAAATAAAAACAAAAATAAACAAATGGGGAGACCTAATCAAACTTAAAAGCTTTTGCACAGCAAAGGAAACCATTAAAAAAACAAAAAAAAAGACAACCTATAGAATGGGAGAAAATATTTGCAAATGATGTGACTGACAAGGGCTTAATCTCCAAAATATACAAACAGCTCATACAATCAACAACAACAAAAAACAAACAACCCAATCAAAAAATGAGCAGAAGACCTTAACAGAAATTTCTCCAAAGAAGACATACAGATGGCCAATAGGCATATGAAAAGATTCTCAACACCACTAATTATTAGAGAAATGCAAATCAAAACTACAATGAGGTACCACCTCACACTGGTCAGAATGGCCATCATTAAAAAGTCTACAAATGACAAATGCTGGAGAGGGTGTGGAGAAAAGGGAACTCTACTACACTGTTAATGGGAATGTAAGTTGATGCAGCCATTATAGAAAACAGTATGGAGGATCCTCAGAAAACTAAAAATAGAGTTACCATATGATCCAGCAATCCCACTACTGGGTATATACCTGGACAAAACTATAATTCAAAAGATACATGTACCCCTATGTTCATAACAGCACAATAGCCAAAACATGTAAACAACCTGAACATCCATTGACAGATGACTGGATAAAGAAGATGTGCTATACATATACAATAGAATACTACTCAGCCATAAAAAAGAACTAAATAATGCCATTTGCAGCAACATGGATGCATCTAGAGATTATCATACTAAGTGAAGTAAGTCAGAAAGAGAAAGACAAATACCATATGATATCATTTATATGTGGAATCTAAAATATGACACAAATGAACCTATCTACAGAAACAGAAACAGCCTCACAGACATAGAGATCAGACTTGTGGTTACCAAGGGGGAGGGGAGAAGGAGAGGGATGGACTTCCCAGTCTGGGGTTGACAGGTGCAAACTATTGCATTCAGCATGGATAAACAACAGGTCCTACTGCATAGCACAGGGAACTATATCCAATCTCCTGGGATAAACCATAATGGAAAAGAATATTTTAAAAAAAGAATGTATCTATGTGTATAACTGAGTCACTTTGCTGTACAGCAGAGATTGGCACAGCATTGTAAATCAACTACACTTCAATAAAAAATAAAATAAGATAAAATGCACTGCAATCCCTCCCCAAACATAACTTCTATTTGAATAAAATTCTAGCATAAGAAAACCAGAGTTTGGGAATATAAAAAGGTAGAAAAATAGAAAATTCAACGAATTTTAGCTTTGAAAGCCTCAGTGGGAGATAAAAAGGGAAAGTGATGTGATATCAGAAGTCCATCAGCTGGCACATAAAGCCAGGAATGAATTAATGTTTGAATGGAGAACCATATCCCAAAATGCTTTTTAGTGGATATATTACCTGTGACAACACAAGATACATTTAGGTATATTTAGTTGGGGCCAAGGAGAAAGAAGATCTTAAAGGTCTTCAATGAGCATAGGACAGAAGAAAGAAATTTATAGTATAGCATTAAATGTTATTATTAATCCAATGTTTGTAAAATATATATATAATGTATTTATTTAAACTATTTCACCTCAACTTTGTTTATTTGGTTTTCCTATTATGTTTTAAGTTCTGAGACTTATTCTCTCAGAGTTGTGAAGAGCCTCTGGACTGGGGTGTTACTGCTATAAGTCAAAGTTGCAGGAGCACAGCCCAGCACTCGGGTTTTGCTTACCCACGTGAGCTCAAGTTCTGACAATCTATTGCTTGATATCTGAATGCTTCTGGACAAGTCACTTCACCATTCTATGCCTCTGGTTTCTCATCTACAACATGGTGATGACAGTAAATAGTTCTAATGCATGTGATAATGAAATAATTAAATGAATTAAACTTAGTTGCCTAGTACCTGGCACTGAGTTTGGTATTATTTTTTATTAATAATAGTATTATATAGTAATGCTTTTTCTATTTAAAATCATTGAAGTCTGTATTAATTGGGATTTTTGGTTGTAAGCAATGGAAACAGAAGTTAAGCTTAAACAAGAGAGGTAGTTATTGGCTTCCATAATCAGGGAAGGTTGTAGGTATATATGAATTGAGTCACAGGAGATGCAAAGATGCTGTCATGCTCATCATGATCTTCATCACTCTCACCATCCTCTCATGTTATTTTCCTCTCCCTCCTTTTCTCTGTCTCCCACTCCTTCTTCTCCCTCTCTCCCCTCCCAATTCCCTTCCTGGATTACTTTTCTCTCTGTATCTCCACTTCTATTTACCTATCAGTTTGATCCTCTCCTGTTTCAGGTATGGTTTCTTCCTAGAGCTGGGAAAGTGGTTCTTGCTAGCAATGAAACCATATCCTCAAGTTTATAATGCAGAAGGAAAAGAAACCCTTGTATCCCCATAGAGGTTCCTAATTTCATGAAAGAAGCTGCTTGAGTCCAATGTTCACCATTTGTATACAACTCTGTACAGGCAAATGATGTAAGACAACGGGCTTGTGAGAAGGAACATGCGAGATAATCCCTGGACAACCAAATGGGGTGATCAGGCACAGCTCTCAATGGAATGGGATAGACACAACAACAGAAACCCCCTGAAAGCACCTACTATATGCAGCTGTCATTACTACTATGCTCCCTATGACCAATAAGAATGTCTACCCCTAACAATCTTTAATGACTTAGGAGCAGCAACTGTCCACCTCTCCTACACTAATCAATTAATATGAGCCTCCCACCCCAAATCCTCAGATATCTCAGGCTTTGAAGAACCCCAGATTATATTTGTCACCACAAAGTTAGGAAGAGCCTGGGATACACTTTGTACTGCTGTTTGATTGTCAGCATGACCCCTATAGAGCATTACTCCTTAAGACTAACAGAATATAGACTATCACTTCAGTTTTGATTTTTATTTTTTCATTTCCCTCTGCCTTGGCCACCACTGGAATTTCAAAAACTTAACTATTACAATTTTCTATCTACATTAAAATATTAAATGCAAAGTAAGTTAGGTTAGAGTGCAAGTGTTATGGTGAGAATGTTATTTTTAAAATGCATCAGTGGCTCCCACACAGTGGGGCCTTAATAAATGTTTAATAACGGCTATATTAGTTTACTTCCTATAATTGTTTCTGCCATTAAAATGCACTTCTATCTTCTGCAGGAAAATGGCAAGTGAGAAGTGTTAAAACAATATGCCATTAAGATGGTAAAAAGGACATTTTTTTTCTAGCCAGAACAAATAGCTCAGGGATTTGTACTTTTTATTTTCTTATTTAATCACACATAAGTTGTGTATATAGAGACTGAAGGATTCATCCAGTGGCATCCAACACCGTTTTATTCCTATCTCTCCTAGTGTTGCGATTTTGGAATAATCCATGAGGAAATCAGTTCACTAAGCACTTTCAGAGTGCCCCCAGTGAACAAATAAAGGTGTCAGGCGATGTGGGCAACACAGAGATGAAAGTGTTGAAAGTTCCTGAGAGGTGGGAAGGAAAGATTTTTGTTGAAAGTAAAGCAGGTTATAAAATTTTCTGATGTGATTATTGTTTGTGTGTGTGTGTGTGTGTGTGTGTGTGTGTGTGCATGTGTGCGTGTGTGTGTGTTGCTTTTATAAAGACGCACATTCATACAACATACATAAACCATGTTTTTAGAGACACACTAGCAAGCATCCATTCAAATTAATTAATACTCCATTCTAAACTTAATCATTTGGTAAGAAAAACAAATTCTTATACAATGTATTAGATAACCCATTAAATTCCTCATTCCAAAATATTGAACTTGTCACTGTACTTTTGTACTAACCTGCATAGATAAGTAGTCAGCTAGCTTCTCTTTTTCTGGTTCCTATTGTTTTAAATAGCAACATAACTGACAATCTGAAAAACAGTAAGCACTAGGAATTATGAATGACCAAAGAAACAAGGAAAACTGGAGAGATCTATCACATCTTATCAAGCATTATTTACTACCACCTATTCTTGCAGGTTTGTTTGTTTTCACCGCCCCCCCCCCCGCCACTAATCACAGATGTGTGATGTACCCTTCTGTTTCATTTTATTTTATTGCAATCCCTAGAGTAACGCACTCCTCACTTTACTGGCAATTAAATTTTCTGAGATACTATGCAGAAGATATGAAAACAGACCTGATCTTCCAATAGGGAAGATCCTTTGTTTGAAATATTTGATGTGTTTTAAGAACCCTAAATAGTTCTTTGCATCTGGTCACATAGATGTATATATAAATATCTGAGGCAAGAATGACAGATAGCAGCTGGTGTCAGGGGTTTTCCACACATCATTTCATAATGTTAGCTATAGGTAAACAATGGAGGGTTCTAAGCATTGATCTGATCCAATATGTGTCTTAGAAATATCACTCTGGTGATTAGCCAGTGGACGAGATGGATTAGATAAGATTGCTTACAGGGTAGAAAGAATGAATGTAGAAAGCTCAGTATAGAGAAATTTTGCAAAAGCCCACACCAGACAGTAGTAGAGAAGACAGGGGATTTGAAATTTATCAAGGAGCAAACACTATTGAACTTATAGGAAAATGGAACATGGGGCTGGAGAATTCAAGCAGACTAAAAAAACAATTAGGTAGAGGGCAGACAGCAGAAGCAAGAAGAACTACTGTCCTGCAGCCTGTGGAACAAAAACCACATTCACAGAAAGATGGACAAGATGAAAAGGCAGAGGGCTATGTACGAGATGAAGGAACAAGATAAAACCCCAGAAAAACAACTAAATGAAGTGGAGATAGGCAACATTCCACAAAAAAGAATACAGAATAATGATACTGAAGATGATACAGGACCTCGGAAAAAGAATGGAGGCAAAGATTGAGAAGATGCAAGAAATGTTTAACAATGACCTAGAAGAATTAAAGAACAAACAAACAGAGATGAACAATACAATAACTGAAATGAAAAATACACTAGAAGGAATCAATAGCAGAATAACTGAGGCAGAAGAACGGATAAGTGACCTGGAAGACAGAATGGTGGAATTCACTGCCGCAGAACAGAATAAAGAAAAAAGAATGAAAAGAAATGAAGACAGTCTAAGAGACCCCTGGGACAGCACTAAATGTAACAACGTTCTCATTATAGGGGTCCCAAAAGGAGAAGAGAGAGAAAAAGGACCCAAGAAAATACTTGAAGAGATTATAGTCAAAAACTTCCCTAACATGGGAAAGGAAATAGCCACCCAAGTACAGGAAGTGCAGAGAGTCCCAGGCAGGATAAACCCAAGGAGAAACATGCTGAGACACATAGTAATCAAAATGACAAAAATCAAAGACAAAGAAAAATTATTGAAAGCAACAAGGGAAAAACGACAAATAACATACAAGGGAACTCCCATAAGGTTAACAGTTTATTTCTCAGCAGAAACTCTACAAGCCAGAAGGGAGTGGCATGATATATTTAAAGTGATGAAAGGGAAGAACCTACAACCAAGATTACTCTACCCAGCAAGGATCTCATTCAGCTTCGATGGAGAAATCAAAAGCTTTACAGACAAGCAAAAGCTAAGAGAATTCAGCACCACAAAACTATCTCTACAACAAATGCTAAAGGAACTTCTCCAAGTGGGAAACACAAGAGAAGAAAAGGACCTACAAAAACAAACGCAAAACAATTAAGAAAATGGTCACAGGAACATACATATCAATAATTACCTTAAACGTGAATGGATTAAATGCTCCAACCAAAAGACACAGGCTTGCTGAACGGATACAAAAACAAGACCCATATACATGCTGTCTACAAGAGACCCACTTCAGTCCTAGGGACACATACAGACTGAAAGTGAGGGGATGGAAAAAGATATTCCATGCAAATGGAAATCAAAAGAAAGCTGGAGTAGCAATACTCATATCAGATAAAATAGACTTTAAAATAAAGAATGTTACAAGAGACCAGGAAGGACACTACATAATGATCAAGGGGTCAATCCAAGAGGAAGATATAACAATTATAAATATATATGCACCCAACATAGAGGCACATCAATACATAATACAACTGCTAACAGCTATAAAAAAGGAAATTGACAGTAACACAATAATAGTGAGGGACTTTAACACCTCACTTACACCAATGGACAGATCATCCAAACAGAAAATTAATAAGGAAACAGAAACTTTAAATGACACAATAGACCAGATAGATTTAACTGATATTTATAGGACATTCCATCCAAAAACAGCAGATTACACTTTCTTCTCAAGTGCTCATGGAATATTTTGAAGGATAGATCATATCTTGGGTCACGAATCAAGCCTTGGTAAATTTAAGAAAATTGAAATTGTATCACGTATCTTTTCCAACCACAATGCTATGAGATTAGAAATCAATTACAGGGAAAAAAACATAAAAAACACAAACACATGCAGGCAAAACAATATGTTACCAAATAACCAAGAGATCACTGAGGAAATCAAAGAGGAAATCAAAAAACACCTAGAGACAAATTACAATGGAAACATGATGATCCAAAACCTATGGGATGCAACAAAAGCAGTTCTAAGAGGGAAGTTTATAGCTATACAAGCCTACCTCAAGAAACAAGAAAAATCTCAAATAAAGAATCTAACCTGACACCTAAAGGAACTAGAGAAAGAAGAACAAACAAAACCCAAAGTTAGTAGAAGGAAAGAAATCATAAAGATCAGAGCAGAAATAAACGAAATAGAAACAAAACAATAGCAGAGATCAATAAAACTAAAAGCTGGTTCTTTGAGAAGCTAAACATAATTGATAAGCCATTAGCCAGACTCATCAAGAAAAAGAGAGAGAGGACTCAAATCAATAAAATTAGAAATGAAAAAGGAGAAGTTACAAAAGATACCACAGAAATACAAAGCATGCTACAAGACTACTACAAGCAACTCTATGCCAATAAAATGGCAACCTGGAAGAAATGGACAAATTCTTAGAAAGGTATAACCTTCCAAGACTGAACCAGGAAGAAATAGAAAATTTGAACAGACCAATCACAAACAATGAAATTGAAGCTGTGATTAAAAATCTTGCAACAAACAAAAGTCCAGGACCAGATGGCTTCACAGGTGAATTCTATCAAACATTTAGAGAAGAGCTAACACCCATCCTTCTCAAACTCTTCCAAAAAATTGCAGAGGAAGGAACACTCCCAAACTCATTCTATGAAGCCACCATGACCCTGATACCAAAACCAGACAAAGATACTACAAAAAATGAAAATTACAGACCAATATCACTGATGAGCATAGATGCAAAAATCCTCAACAAAATACTAGCAAACAGAATCCAACAACACATTAAAAGGATCATACACCATGATCAAATGGGATTTATCCCAGGGATGCAAGGTTTCTTCAATATATGCAAAACAATCAATGTGATACACCATATTCACAAATTGAAGAATACAAACCATATGATCATCTCAGTAGATACAGAAAAAGCTTTTGACAAAACTCAACATCCATGTATGATAAAAACTCTCTAGGAAGTGGGCATAGAGGGATCATACCTCAACATAATAAAAGCCATATATGACACCCACAGCAAATATCATTCTCAATGGTGAAAAGCTGAAAGCATTTCCTCTAAGAGCAGGAACAAAACAAGGATGTCGACTCTCACCACTATTATTCAACATAGTTTTGGAAGTCTTAGCCACAGCAATCAGAGAAGAAAAAGAAATAAAAGGAATACAAATTCGAAAAGAAGAAGTAAAATTGTCACCGTTTGCACATGACATGATACTATACATAGAGAATCCTAAAGATGCCACCAGAAAACTACTAGAGCTAATCAATGAATTTGGTAAAGTTGCAGGATGCAAAATTAATTCACAGAAATCTCTTGCATTCCAATACACTAATGATGAAAAATCTGAAAGAGAAATTCAGGAAACACTCCCATTTACCGTTGCAACAAAAAGAATAAAATACCTAGGAATAAACCTACCTAGGGAGACAAAAGACCTGTATGCAGAAAACTATAAGACACTGATGAAAGAAATTAAAGATGATAAAAAGAGATGGAGAGATATACCATGTTCTTGGATTGGAAGAATCAACATTGTGAAAATGACTATAGTACCCAAAACAATCTACAGATTCAATGCAATCCCTATCAAATTGCCAATGGCATTTTTTACAGAACTAGAATAAAAAATATTAAAATTTCTTTGGAGACACAAAAGACCCCGAATAGCCAAAGCAGTCTTGAGGGAAAAAAAACGGAGCTGGAGGAATCAGACTCCCTGACTTCAGACTCTACTACAAAGCTACAGTAATCAAGACAATATGGTACTGGCACAAAAACAGAAATATAGATCAATGGAACAGGATAGAAAGCCGACAGTTAAACTCACGCACCTATGGTCAACTAGTCTATGACAAAGGAGGCAAGGATATACAAAGGAGTAAAGAAAGTCTCTTCAATAAGTGGTGCTGGGAAAACTGGACAGCTACATGTAAAAGAATGAAATTAGAACACTCCCTAACACCATCCACAAAAATAAAATGGATTAGAGACCTAAATGTAAGACTGGACACTGTAAAACTCTTACAGGAAAACATAGGAAGAACACTCTTTGACATAAATCACAGCAATATCTTTTTTGATCCACCTCCTAGAGTAATGGAAATAAAAACAAAAATAAACAAATGGAACCTACTGAAACTTAAAAGCTTTTGCAAAGGAAAAGAAACTACAAACAAGACGAAAAGACAACCCTCAGAATGGGAGAAAATATTTGCAAACCAATCAACGGACAAAGGATTAATCTCCAAAATGTATAAACAGCTCATGCAACTCAATATTAAAAAAACAAACAACCCAGTGAAAAAATGGGCAGAAGACCTAAATAGACATTTCTCCAAAGAAGACATACAGATGGCCAAGAAGCACATGAAAAGCTTCTCAACTTCACTAATTATTAGAGAAATGCAAATCAAAACGACAATGAGGTATCACTTCACACCATTTAGAATGGGCATCATCAGAAAATCTACAAACAACAAATGCTGGAGAGAGTGTGGAGAAAAGGGAACCCTCTCGCACTGTTGGTGAGAATGTAAATTGATACAGCCACTATGGAGAACAGTATGGAGGTTCCTTAAAAAACTAAAGATAGAACTACCATATGACCCAGCAATCCCACTACTGGGCATATACCCTGAGAAAACCATAATTCAAAAAGGCACATGCACCCCAATGTTCATTGCAGCACTATTTACAATAGCCAGGTCATGGAAGCAACCTAAATGCCCATCAACATAGAAATGGATAAAGAAGAAGTGGTACATATATACAATGGAATATTACTCAGCCATAAAGAGGAACGAAATTGGGTAATTTGTAGAGACGTGGATGGATCTAGAGACTGTCATACAGAGAGAAGTAAGTCAGAAAGAGAAAAACAAATATCGTACATTAACGCATATCTGTGGAACCTAGAAAAATGGTACAGCTGAACTGGTTTGCAGGGCAGAAATAGAGACAGAGATGTAGAGAACAAATGTATGGACACCAAGGGGGGAAAGTTGCCAGAGGGTGCGGTGGTGTGATGATTTGGGAGATTGGGATTGACATATATACACTAATATGTATAAAATGGATAACTAATAAGAACCTGCTGTATAAATAAATAAATTTTTAAAAAATTGATATTAAACACACACACAAGAAAAAAAAAAACAATTAGGTAGACAGAGTACCTGAATGTCTTGTTTTCCCATCTCTTATCAGGAATTCTTAAATGTGGTGTGATCCCTGAGAAAACATATTCATGTGGAAGTTAAGAGAAGTCCACTGAAACCACAGTGTTCATAGGAAACCAGGCCACCCTCTTTCTTATTAATGGCAAAAGATGGGACCCGACCATAGGTTAAAAAAAAAAAAGAAAGGAAAGAAGATTCTGCCTTATTGTTCAAGAAATATTTGATTATTGGCCTAAATAGAACTACCACTTTAGATTGGGGGTTGTGTAAGTTACCTATATATTACACTTATAGTCAAAAAGCCAGAACTTAATTTTGAGCAATAGTTATGATGCTATAGCCACAACTTTAGGTGGTATAACTGTTATAGTGCTTTACATGGGTTTACATGTTTAATCTTTGCAACAGTTTTTTGAGATGAATACTATTATTAGCATTACTATTAGGGATAAAAGCAACTAATTTCACATAAAAAATCTTGCATCAAAAAATGGTTGTGAAGGGATAATTTATCATTGTAAACTCAGACTTAGGGTATGACTGAAAATGAGTTTGCTAACCTTAGGAGATGTGAGAGTAGAGGGGAAAAAAAGTGAGGAAAGGTGGCTGTTAATTTTACTTCTACTTCAAACTTCCAATTTGAAAATAGTGATTCAAGAATTTGGGACCTTGGGTTTGTAATATGAGAAATTAAGAAATTATGCAAAATACTCTTTAAGATCATTTTTATTTTAACAATCCTATCATTTTTTTCTTCCAAATAGCAAGTTATTTATGGAATAGTTTCTTGTTATTGATATTTATAATAATTGATCAATGATTCTTTAGTTTATAAACACCATATAAAGCATTTGGGAGGACTAAATGCTACATTTAATTGAAGAAGTTTTCATGAAGAGCTGTTTTTACATATTATTTAGATCTTCTGTCTATAATATATGTGATAATTGAAAGCTGGTTGTTTACAAAACCATACAAAGAGCATAGCAAACTCAAGAGACAAAAGGGTGAGGATTATAATTTAATGAAATTATATTTGCTAACACAGGCTAGCCATTTGTGAAACTCCGCATGTCTATATTAATTTCACACTGCCCTGATTATGTGTAGCACTTTGTTCCGCTGAACCAAAATTTAGCCTCAGGATCCTTTTCAACACAAGGCTTTAGTAGCCATTACTGACGAAGTAGAGGTTTGCCACATAAGATGATACTTCATTTCCATCTGAAGGGTACAATATCTATCCTGTTGAAAATGAAACAAACATGCTTCCATACAGGTGTCTCACTTAGGTATATCTGAAACTGTAAATGTTTCTGCAAACTTTTAAGGAGAACAGCTGCCCCACACTATGAAGAAGTGCTTAGAAAATTGAGTATTTTCTTCAATTCTCTCTCCACATATAACTCTCTTAAGAGCCTTTGTCCTGACTCTGTTAAAAGATAAAGACCTGAGAAAACTCTCTGCTGAGAACATCTCATTCAGAAGCTGAATATCTATTTATAGGCTGGGGGAATTAATAATAATGTTACCTAGGCAGTAAGTGTTAGATTAAAAAAGGAAGCCGGTGTTCGCTTGTGTTAACGGGTCAACAGACAGACTTTAGGACCCACCACCTGGCACATCTGGGCCTGCTGCTTCTTACACAGGCCCCATGACACATTGGAAAGTCAGGAAAAGAAGCGTCGCACCTTTATTTGTCTCTGACCTCAGAAGAGGTGGTGTTGGGCCTGAAAAGAGCTTGGAAATTACAGCCAGGTAAATAAGGATTCATAAATTAGTTACGATGTTAGTTACTAGCTCTTGGGGGTTATATAGAGGTGCTCCCCAAGCCAGCAAATAAATTAAATGAGCTGGTGTTCTAAGAAGGAAGCTAAACATGCCTCTCTGAAGGGATCATGGTGTCCTGAAGCTCCCTGTACACCATGACTTGATAGTAAAGTTGATAGGAATAACTTATCCAGAGTCGGAACACGTCCATCCAAAAGGTGGGAGGAAGTGGTCTGCCATGGAGACCTAGTAAGGGAGAGTCACAGAAACACATGCTGGCAATGTGTAAAGATGTCTGTGTAAAGACACCTAGATGAGGAGGAGCCTTAATTAGCGATTGTTTTTTTAAGATAGGAGAGGGGGGTGGAACAGCAATTCTAGAATTCAGTGGCCTTCTTCAAATACATTCAGATAACATCTTTCAAGGAAATGGGAATGTCCCTAAATCACTAAACTATCTTTTTTTTAAAGTCCAACCTTTATATTTCAAAGCAGGAACTTTGAAACTAAAACATCTAATCATGAATAAAAGGCTACATCTCGAAGAATTGCCCCGACTAGATTGTTCTAGCAGTAAGAACAAATTCTTTTCATCAATACTGTTGTCTAAAAGCCAGCATTTTATGCTGAGGAGAGCAAGAGCACTTTGAATCCCAGGAGAAACTTTTCTGATTTTAATTTTTAATTAAATCGTTTCTTGCCAGCAATAAAGTAGTTTAGGGAAAGGTCATCCACCAAAAAAAAAAAAAAAAAAAAAAAAAAAAAATCATGATTTTAAGTGGAGCCAAGAGAATGAGAATAGAAAGTGTTTAAAATCTTCTCTAATCTCCCACAATACTTTTAGAGAGTGATGCAATGTTTAGTTGAAGGGAATCAGCATTTATCAAGTGCCTACTGTGTCCCAAACTCTGTGCCAGGGGTTTAACTGACTACTGTCTCAAAACACCCATGAGGTTTGATCCTAACTATCCTGATTTTTCAGGTGAGGGAACTAAATTTGGGTGGCTTTAAGTAATGTGCCCCTGATTGTAGACCTGAACATGGGAAGATCTAAGACTTAAACCTCAGGTTTCGGAATTCAGTACCCACTTTCTTAGGCATAATCCTTCTCAGTGAAGGAACACACAAAAGAAACTTGAACACAAACACTTAGTAATATGCACAGCCAGAATCTGATAGAAAGAAATTCAATTCCCTAAACAATTTCCTATAAAATATAACAATCAGTCCTGCCTCTTTTCTTAAATAGGAAACTACAATCCATTGGATTAGTAATATTCTTCTTTTACTGATGCTTGATATATCTTTTTCTCAGTAAATTTATTATGTTTGAGCATGTATGCATATGTGGGTGTATAATGTTTGCTTCTAAAACAAGAGGGCCTGATATTCTTCTTCTTAGATGCCTGTTTAAATTAGCCATGGGGAAAAAATTATAAAGTGATAAATTCATGCATTCACGCATACATTCTTTTAATGTCAATAGCAGTGTGATCAGTTAACAAGGTAACACTGGTAAAATCTTTGTTTTGATGTGAAATAGAATTACATCTCACTCTTCTTTCTAAATGCAGGGAAACTTCACGTTGCTATGGATGCCATTTTTAGGTTTCTAAGTACGTGGCAGCCAATCATCCATCTATAAAGGAAATTATTTTTTCTCTGAGGCAGAACTTCATTGTACACTAGAAACTTATAAATGAAATTCCAAAAGAAATTAAAATACTTATGGAACATAGGGAAAAGGACTACATAATTATGTGATTGTAGTGGTTTGGAGCACTCAGTAACCTGGTAAACACTTAATATATTGATAAGATCATCATTGTCTCTACTCCAACAGGGTGCTCTGTGTGAATTGCTCTTATAAGCCAATCAGGATCACACTTACCCTTAGGAAATAAAGAATAGTAGCAATGCCTGTGATGCCTATAGTGCGTTCATATTTCTAAGAGTCCACTGTTTCATTAGTCCTCACAAAAACCCCAGGAACAGTGATGATTTTTCCTCTCCAGAGAGGAAAACAGAGGACCAGAGACTTACACTGACTGCCTAATTTGACTCTGATAGTCAGTGGAAGAACTTTGACTTGTGACATGCTCATCTTCTAAGTCTAGAGCCACAACTTCATACCACAACTACCCACAAAGAGCTGCAACAGTTTGATCACTTGACCTACTGCTGGACGACATTGCTGTATATCGCTTATTCATTTAGTGAGCAAACGAGTTAAGTGCCTGCTCTGTGCCCAGGACAGCGCCGGGCACTGGGAATGCTGTATTTAGCAAGCACTGTCACAATCTGAAGGGGCAGGTGAATGTTAAGCAACACAAAGCCTGATTAAAGAAATATGGTCAGGTGAGAAGCTGACCAAAAGTTCGGAGAAGACATGTCTAAGGAATAAATAAATACAATTTCGTGGGAATCTGAAGACTGAATAGGCATTAACCAGACAACGTATATATACTGTGTATGGATCAGTGTGTTCTAGGCCAAAGCGGCAGAAGGAGCAACGGCTCTGTGATATGAGTAATATGAGCTGAGGATGGAGAAGTAGGTGGGGGTCAGACTATAACAGGTCCTCTAAGCCATTAGGATTTACCATATTTCTAACAAATCAGTGGGACGTGACTAAAGGGTTATAACAGCTTGGGCAGAGGAAGGGTGATGTGACTACATGGTAGACTGGCAGCCTCAAGAAGACTCTACCTAGTTGGGATCCTCTGAAGGTAGCAAATGATATCTCCACTTTATTCTCAACTAAAATAAGCAATACCAGATCAAAAAAAATGAAACTTTTTTTTTTTTTTTTTTTCTAACAAGGACCTAGTCTCATGTTACAAAAAGGCTGGGTAAGGCTGCAATACTTATTATCAGTCCCCAAATATTCAGCATATAAAAGATTGCATGTAATTTCAGGAGTGGAAACAATCTGAGAAAAGCTTGAGTCATAGCCCTTCCCCTTACTGGCAAGGAAACCAAGGGTCAGGAAGTGAGTTATCAGAATTCATGGAGCAAGTGAGAGTCAGGAGCGGGGTTTTCTCTGGCTGCCTTAACATTTTCCATTTCTAGGGAGAAGTGAGCAAATTTCCAGGGGGATTAATCTCCCCTCTTCATTCTGCACTATATGCAACCAAGATGATATGGTACCTTTAGATAACAAAGAGTAACAGCTCTCAGTTGACTGTCAAATATCCATTTCAGAAGCAGTGGGTAAATTAAATGTAGGAGGCACGTACACATTTATGTATTTTCCATATCAGAAAATGACCTTGTTCACTGTCATCTTCCCATTGAGGCATCTCCCTCAGCACAACATATATTAAATTTATGGATACAAGGTATAAATATAGTCACTAGCCATTCATTCAGCCAGCATGTATTAATCACTGTGTGCACAGCACCATAATTCAATTAAATTCAGTTCACTTTTATAAGTATTTGAAAGGCAGCAAGAGGAAAGAACACCAGATGCAATTTTGAATCATGGTTTCAGTACTTCCTGAGTGTAATGTTAGGTGAAACATATAACTTCTGCAAGTCTCAGTTTCCTCATCAGGAAAAGGAGGATAATAAATAATGACCTCATTATGTACGGAAACTAGTAAATGAAGTCATACTGCACCTAGTCCCTGGCACATAGTACTTAATACATGTTTCCTAAGTCCACGGTGACTTGAAAACACTCTGGGATTTTTCACTTTTCTTTCGGTGATTCTCTGTTTCTGCACAGATACTTTGGTATTTCTCTACTTGCGGGCCTGCTTAAAACAGAACCCATCTATTCCTTGGGTGCAGCAAAATGAACCCATTACTATAAAACCGCCTCAAGGATTATGAAGTGGAATTGGAAGGCTGGGCTCTGTTTTGCCCGGTGTTGGAGCACCATCCCAAGCAGGGAGGAAATACCACTCCTTTCTCGGGCACCGGAAGATTCTTCCATTATATTTCCACCATAAAGTGAAATTGACTAGAAGCCTTTACTGAATTCTTTCCTGCCACACTGTGGTTTGGCCCATGAGTGAACTGCTAACTGGCCGCTCAGTGTCCTGGACTGTTCTGCGAACCCAGAACTCAGCTCAGCTGAGGAAGCAGCAATGTCTAATTACATTAGTCTTGAGTGCCAAGGACAGAGTGGCAGAATTCATGAACTGCTGGGAGAACCATTTGTGTATCATATTTCTTTGACCATGTAGCTGTTTTCCCTGTGTGTCAATTTCTAGTTAGATTTGGGGATGTGCCTGACAGTGCTCACCTTCGAAATGGGGGAGATGGCGCAGATTTGAAACTGTGCTTGCCAGTTGATCAGATAGACAACCTCTTTATGTGTTTAAATATGAAGAATTCTACTGCATCGTGGTACACACACACACACACACACACACACACACACAAATATAAGTGCGCTGTCTACTTATACTGCACTTTTAAAAATATACAGATGGATATAAATTAAAAGACAAGGGGTTCAGAATCAGTTGAATTTGGAATTGATCCTAAACTCAGTCTCTTGCCAGCTCCATGACTTTGAGCAAGTTACTTCACCTCTCTGAGCAGGGCCAGGATGAAGGTGGTGTCAAAGAGGCACCTAGGGTGTAAAATTTAAGGAGGCACACATGACCCTGAGAATCTACTTAAATTTTGCACCCCAGGAGTCTTGCTTGTCTCACCATCATGCTGACCCTGTCTTGGAGCTTCAGAATCTTAAGAATCAAGACATTTAAAGCACCTACTGCACTGCTCGGCACAGACACCAAGTAAATGGTGGCCTTTAACCAGAAACATTCACATATATGGGAGCGAGTGTGCCAGTTGCAGCCAAAACCACATCCAGATATTACGCGTGTCCCCCTTCCACGCTGGGGCAGGGTGGGTGTCCGTGACCACCCAGGGGTCCACCAGGAAGCAGCTACTGATGACATGGCAGGGATGTTGAGATCCAGATTAAATAGCAACATGTGGGGTTTCTGGAGCAGTCCTGGTAACCCAGTCCACTCACACGCCTCAGGGAGCCACCAAACTAAAGCAAAGGAATACCAGCGTAACATTAGGAATACTTTTCCTGCTCATGTGAGTTAATTTTAGGGAACAAATAAAATAAAATAAAACAAAACCAACATTCTGCAACAGTGCCACTGTTCATTTCTGAGGTAGGTTTTTTCCTCTATAATGCACACTTGTACATACTTTGGGTTGTGTTTCATAAAAAGATTTCTTTTTTGTTTCTTACTTAAGATTGTGTCACGACTATTACTCCATGTCATTAAATGTTTTTACAGTGTAATGGTTAATGCCTGAAAAGAAGGCCATTTCATAGATGTAGCATGACTAATGAATTTTATGTTGTTGGGTTTTGAACTTAGGTCTGGAATACATAATATATATTTTTTTTAATTTTATTTATTTATTTTTGGCTGTATTGGGTCTTCGTTTCTGTGCAAGGGCTTTCTCCAGTTGCGGCGAGCGGGGGCCACTCTTCATCGCAGTGCGCGGGCCTCTCACTGTCGCGGCCTCTCCCGTTGCGGAGCACAGGCTCCAGACGCGCAGGCTCAGTAGTTGTGGCTCACGGGGCCAGTTGCTCCGCGGCATGTGGGATCTTCCCAGACCAGGGCTCGAACCCGTGTCCCCTGCATCGGCAGGCGGATTTCCAACCACTGCGCCACCAGGGAAGCCCAGGAATACATGATATTTTGATGAATATCTTGTCCTCATTTATCAGTCCACTTTTGTTTATATATTAATATTTGTCAGTGGAATTACTCATCAAATGTTATGAACATTTTTAAGGCTTCTGATGCATATTGGCAAATGTCTTTCCAAGAAAGTTGTACCAATTTACATTACCCACAGCTGGTGCTACAATGTGTCACAAGAGGACATTTTCACTGTTCCATGCTTGGCAGTTGAGGGAACAGACCAGGTCTTAAGCTGTTTAACCAGGGACAAACCTTCTCCTGCCTGCGATGGCTCTTCTCCACTCAGCTACCAGCCTGTTTTCTTAGCCGCTCTACTTGTGTTCCATCCCCATGGCTATAATCCCCATGGATCTGACCGAAAAGCAGGGCGTTCTTCATAGCTTTGCTTCCCCACTCTTCTGTAAAAGCAAACGACGGTATCAAAGAGTGAGTAGGCTTTGCTGGGCACAAAACAAGGGGAAAGGCACTGCAGAAAATTGACCTTATGTGCAAAGGTACAGCTGGATAAAAGGACAAGACGTTTCCAGGAATTAGTTAAATATGTAAACAAACATTCAGCATCTCAAAGAGTGATGAGAAAAATGGCTGGAAAGGTTGGTCTGAGTCCTTTATTTAAATTACTCTTTACTAAGCACAATGTATTTTACTTTTTAAATTCTTATTGAAGTCTTATGGGCAAGTGTTATTATTCTCATATTAGATGAGAATATATGTTCAAAGAAGTTCGGAGAAATTCAATTCCGGCCCCCCCAGAACAATCAACTAGTGAACCACTAAGCTTGGATTCAAACCAGCCTGACCTCTATGATCATCCTCTTTGTCTCACAATGTACTTTGGCACCAGGCAAACTAATTTGGATAGTTGGGCTTAGCAAGTCAATATTTTTAATCCTTCTGATCTCGACATTGTTTTGAAGTGGTTTAGCTGTTCCAACTCTCTAACAATAACTGGTAACTCGGTATTTATGCTCTTCCAGGCATTTTTCCAAGAACATTACTTCTAAGAAGTCATTTAAACCTCAAACATCCCCGCAAGGTAGGTACCATTATTAGTCTCATCTTACAGTGAGGAGGCAGAGGCCCACAAAGGTTAAGAAATTGGTCTGTAGCTGTGAAGTAATTGCATGTGGTAATTGAGTTTATCACCCAGATCTTCATAATTATGTCCTGCTTCAGAGGTGTTCCTGGCAACACCTTACATCCCGTTGTGGACACAGTGGTGGAATCCACAAGAGCCACCTGGACTGCACTGGTAGCATAAAAGCAATAGGTGAAACACCATAGGCCAGTTGTTTTAGACCTCGGACTTATCAAAGGTTATCAAATAAGAATAAAAAGCCAGCTGCCTCTATATCACTTGCAACTAAAATATATTCAAAGTTACTGATCTTGGTGGTGCCTTACCATCTTTCCTGTGCTGGATTTCACAAGTCTGACCTTAAGACACATAACACTGCCTGCATCCCCATGCCCTACACCTGGCCCCTATTAGAGTGAGCACATGCTCAACATTAATTGCCTGAATAACTCCAAGCGAAGAACGGCAGATGAATTTAAGCAGCGAACCATCCAACAAAGAAATTTTCATTAATATTCACAGAACTTAGAGGGCAGTAGAGCAAAGATTCAAACTGATGTTGGTTTTAATCTGGTGGTGAATACATTCCTACACTTCTTGGTGGGGTGCGGGGACAGATGGGGACAATTCTTTCATGCAACCAAAATATAGTGATTTCCCATGCTCTGGTGTGGACACAGCCAAGTTCCATCTGCAACATGACCTTCAGATTCAGGTAAAAAGGTTTTAACTCCTTTAAAGACCTGGGTATATCCACATGCTGCTGCAACATTTGAGTGGAAAGTAAAAAATATGGTGCTTGTTCCAGATATTTTTTCCTCATTGAGCATATAGATGTTTCAATGTCTTCAAGTATTTGGCACCAAACAGGAAAAGAAAAATCCAGGTGATAGATTACATCTTTCCCTTTACATCTACACATTTTTGTGGGGCATATGAAATGGTGTGCTGCAGGAATCTATTTCTGGTTTGAATGAATAAACTAACCCATGAGTGTTTTTCTATTTTCTCCAGCAAAATAGAAAATAGCCACACACCACACAATCTCAGGGCTTGATATTATATCTCACCTTGCCATGAAAAAGCTAGGTGTATTATTTGGCAGAAAGAATAGAGGATATCTGTAGGGTGGGAAAGGGGAGGGACAGTGTTGTTTCTTCATAATATGTAGAAGATCTTTGGAAATATTTGAGAAAAGGAATAGATCGTTTGGAAAGAACAAGGCTGAGGAGTCACACTGATTTTCCATTTACTAGCTATGTGATGTTGAGAAAATTGCAAAACCTCTCTGATCTTTGATTGGAGTGTCAGAGAGAGCAAAATTCTCTCAACTGCTGTAAGGACTAATGAGATGGCATTTGTAAAGTCCCTAGGTAGCTTATATTGGCACTTCATTTCATAACACTGTTCTAACCTCTTTATATAAATCAATTCACTTTAGCCACAAAGTAACCCTATGAGATAGGAACTGTCATTTTACAAATGAGGAAACTGAGCCTCAGAGAGGTCAAGATAGTTGTTTTGTAAATGACAGAACTGGAATTTGATCCCAGGCAACTTTACCTTGAAATCAATGTTTTTAACCATTATACCGTACCACTTCTAATATATCGTAAATGATTTATAAACGCCTGACATTTCAGGATTATCTGTTGCAGAGTTAGCCAAGTTCTCTGAACAAGTTCCTCCCAATCAGAACACTCACAGGTGTCATCCCTAATAGTGGCCCAAGAGGTTTCAGACTTGTGTTCCAAACATTTGATGTACCTCAAGCATGATTCACCTGAACATGAGGGAGAATACAGTATAGAAGTAGAGAACATGGGCTTTGGAGTCTGGATGTATTTAGGTCTAAAGCCCATTTTGCCACCTAGTAGCTGAGTGGCCTAAGCTAAGCTAAGAGGCTTAGCTTGCTTCTCTGCTTGTTATGAGGACTAATTAGTACCATAAAAATAACACCGTTGAAGTTCAACAAATATTACTAATTGTGATGATGGGGTCACAGTAGTGGTTGTAGAGTAGTAGTAATAATTATAGTTGGAATGGTAATCATAGTAGTAGTAGAAAAGTAGGGTATTAAGTTGCAAGGGCCACAATAACAAAGCACAGTAGTCTGGGTGGCTTTAACAACAGAAATTAATTTTATCATAATGCTGGATACTATAGATGTCTGAGATCAGGTGTTGGAAGTGTTGGTTTCTTCTGAGACCTCTCTCTTTGCCTTGCAGATGGCCTTCTTCTCTTTGTGTCTTCACATGGTCTACCCTCTGTATGTGTCTGTGTCCTAATGTCTTCGTATAAGGACACCAGTCCTATTGGGTTAGGGTCCACCCATATGACCTCAATTTATTTTAATTACCTCTTTAATGACCTTTTCTCCAAACACAGTCACATTCTGAGGTACTGGAGGTTAGAACTGCAGTATAGAAATTCTGGGGGCCACAATTCAGTCCATAATAGCAGGTCTTAACACAAACCAATTTCCTGCGAGTCAAGAATCCTTCAGCATCCTTAATATTATGGAATTTAGGACACTCAACCTCAGAAGTAATTATATAAGTAATGTAAGACATTGGACCTTGGATAGTCAACCAAGAGAGCACCACAGAGTGTGTGTTTTAATGATGATGGGGATGGTGGGGGGCAGTACTGGTATTTGAATGGGTGGGGGTCAGGGATGCAAAGCAAGGACTGTCCTGTACAATGAAAAATTATCGTGCGTTCTATATGACTTTTGAAAGTCCACCAGATAGTTAGGTAGATTAAAACCTCTTCATAATTATATGTACCTAGATTCAAGTCCATTTTACATATAAACATGTGGCTTTTATCTCATTGCTTTAAAATGCACTGAATTTTTCAGAAATACACCTTCTGTGTAAATTGGGGAAGGTAGATTTTTAAAATCTTACCAAGTCAATTATACTTCAGTTAAAATAAAAAATTACAAAGAGTTATTAGTTAGAGAAATACCCCCTACTGCTGTGGGGTTTTTTTTTTTTTTTTGGCTGCATTGGGTCTTCGTTGCTGTGTGTGGGCTTTCTCTAGTTGTGGCGAGCGGGGGCTGCTCTTCATTGAGGTGCGTGGGCTTCTCTCATTGCAGTGGCTTCTCTTGTTGCAGAGCACGGGCTCTAGGCACACGGGCTTCAGTAGTTGTGGCATGCGGGCTCAGTAGTTGTGGCTCTCAGGCTGTAGAGCGGAGGCTCAGTAGTTGTAGCACACGGGCTTAGTTGCTCTGCAGCATGTGGGATCTTCCCAGACCAGGGGTCGTACCCATGTCCGCTGCATTGGCAGGTGGATTCTTAACCACTGCGCCACCAGGGAAGTTCCCCTACTGGTGTTTATACTGCCAGTAGAATATATCTGTTTCAGCCTGTATTTTTGGCTGTTCCATTCATGGTGATTTTATATATGGATATAGGTATCTTACTACTTCATTATATCTTCTTATAATGTCATGTCAGACATTATAACTTAATTATGGGAAATAGTTATTAATATTATCACAGTAATACTTGTGCATAATAGTTATTACTTTATTGTAATCTATTATCTTTAATTTCTCTTCTGTATCACGATTAGGGCATTGCACTGATTTTATAAAAATGATGTATGTAGATAATTTATATTATTTATGAATTTCATTTCAGGATGATGAAGGGAATATTATAAAATACGTGTTATAAAAAGAGGCATTGAATCAATAGGATTTAAAATAACTACTGTCATCAGTGCTCCTGGGATTAGAAAGTCTACAGTGGCTAATGGGTTGAATGTTGGACCCTAGAATTGAATCCAAGGTCACAGAGCAAGAATTAGAATGTTTGTATTGTAGAAATACAATTGTATTGTAGAAATGTTGACTGTATTAGAACTCCGACTCTGAGCAGGGTTTCCCCACACTAGCTTTTCTGGTAACCCATGAGCACATATAAAGAGCCTTTGGGTTTGGGAAGGAAAGCTGAGGTTAACATGCAAAGTTTGAGTACCCTAATATGTCACTTCTATTGGTGGTTTTGTTTGTTCATAGCCCTAAATTAATTGTTCATTCAGCTTGGAGCTGTATGAAGGAAGAAGATAAAACACAGTAATTAGCTTATTGCCCTGCAATTATTGAAAGCCTATGATGGCAGTCCCTATAGGTATCTTCCCTTTGTGTGACACTCTTGGAAGAAAATGTTACTTTATACATAGCTTAATTTTGCTTATTTTATGGCATGCCACATGATTCTGCCACCAAACTGTGAGTTAGGACAGGCAGCGGCACCCTCCCCTTAGCTTTAGATGAGTGAATTGAGTCTCTTAGCTTCACCACGATCACCATGGTTCAGAAAAATATCTCAGTAAATTTAAGCCATTGATTGACAAAGCAAATTCCATCGAAATCTGCAACGATCCTCCAACACATAGATGATAAAATTCAGATTCTCTAGAATGGCATTTGAGCCCTGTCCTTATGATTCCCCCATTGATTCAGCCTCATCTCCCATCCCATCTCCTCCAGGTCCAATCCGGCCACACAAACTATAGGAGATGCATTACCCAACATGACCTCCCATCTAAACTGTTTCCAACACTGGGTTTCCTAGACTACTCAATATTAAATTTACCCTCAATATTACCCTCAATGTTAAAGACCCAGCTCAAATGAGAAGCGTTCCTATTTCATCACCTTTCTTACCTTTCCCCTCCATATTCCAATGTCTCCCCGCCATATCACTTGTTACTTTAGAGTGTCATTAGTGATGAGCCTATTTCGGTGGACCCCACCCAATCAAGTAGTTTTTCAAAGGAAAATACTTTTCATCCTTATCTTGTATTTCCAGAGTCGAGAACAGAGTTTGGGACATTGCAGCTTGGTCCTATTCAGTGAATAGAGTAACTGATGACTACCCACTACAGAGTGTTTCGCCTCCTTGTATTTTAGAGTAAGGAGAGAGAAGTGATATTGAAGAACTGGGAGCAGTTAATCAGAGTTACTGGTAGAATCCTGTAAAAAGTGGTATTTCCTTAAAAAATATAGGCTGGTAAGTCAACCTTGGTTGGGGTAACAGTTTTTGAGTCTTGGGCAGAAGGCTTGAGTTGAGACTTCTGGTGAGGCCATTGGTCTTTCACCAGTGGCTATGGTGCTAGAATGGCCCTCCCTCTTCCTGCTGAAGGCAACAAGGCAGCCAGAAGCGCTAAGAGGAGAGGAACCCTCTAATGCACAGCTGGCAAGAGGAGAAGTTGGTGCAAACTTTCTAGGGAGGAACTTGTACGTCTGTGTGTAGAAAATTTTATTAATAAAGATGTTAGCATATTCCTTCTAGAATTATTGATATGAGAAACTACTGAAGAAATTAAATGTTTAAAAGTAGGGACTAATTCCAGTAAATTATGTAATATCTACATGATGAAATATTGTGAACCATTAAACACTTATTCCAAATAATAATAATACCAACTGCACAGCTAGACAATTTTTAAACATTAGCCCTTTTCATCCTATTATCAAGTTTAAGATATAGTCCTTCTCATCCCCAGTTTATAGACAGAGAATCTACACTAACAACAACAACAACAAAAATGTAGTCTTGCTTAACATTACATGATCAGGTAAAGCTGGGATTCAAACCAGATGTGCCAAATGAAAAAGTCCATATTCTTCCCACTTTAGTGAATTGCTTGTAATACTTTCAGTGACATGGGAAAGATGTTCAGGCTACAGTGCTACATGACAAAGATGATTATAGATACAGGTGCTATGTTAAGACCATGAAGGAAAAATAGAAGAAAAAAAAAAGAGGGAAATAATAAATTTGTCGTTTGGTTACACACCTTTTCTTTTCCTTGTATTTTTCTGTTCTTCCTAGTTGTTCTATAATGAGCAGGCATTACTTACATAATACAAATATTAAAATAATATAGGACAAGGAAATATTCCAGTTTTATTGTAGATATCAAATAAGATGGCATTCACTTATTTTCAGGCAGATCCTAGTGTACCTACTGAGCAAAACTAGGCAAGAAAGAGACTTCACTCTTGCTTGTTCCCAGCAAGTCCTGCTGCATTTATAACAGCATCACAGAACTAAGTAAAGCAGCATGGGTCAGGAGGGACAGGGTGGTCAGGTGACAAATGATCCAATCTGGTTGAAGGTAGCAGCAACCAAGAAAAGCCATTAGATTTGGTGATTAGAAGGATATCAGCAGCACATGCCAAAGTCGGTGGGATATCAGGTCCAGAGCCAGACCGCAGGGTGTGAAATAAGACAGAGAAATGAGGAAAATGTCAGCAGGTATATACCACTTTCAATCAATGGGCGAGTAATAGCATATCAATTGAAGTGTGCCCAAGTTTATATGAAGGTTGCCCATTGTGATTCAGCAATCATTTTGTATTTCTCAACCGCAAATATTCATACACATTTGACAGGAGGTAGAAATTGGTGTTGGTTGTTTCTAAAGGAAGGTCTAAGACTGAGCCATTTTTGGATTGCCGTCTTAATACTCTGCTAATATCTGGAATAGAGTGAATTTTTTAGTCTTTCAATGACCTCATCTTGAAAATGGGGTTGTCAATGCAATAGGAGACTTGGTGTGGACCAACTACTGATTTAAATCCTTGTGAAGTAAACATTCTTGCTCCAAGTAGCTTTCTAAGAAAAGAATACTACAGGAAAAGCAATTGCCATTAGCTCAGCCTGCCCTGGGAGAATTTAATGAAAAGAAGGAAGCTGGAGAGAAAACAGCACTTTTTAGATACAACTGGATACCTCATTTCCATGGGCTACCCCATCCTAATTTGTCTAAGCAGGATCCCTTTTTCTCCTGAGCCCAGCAAGGTTGGCCAATCTGCCTTCCTTTCTTTAAGTGGCCACCTCCAATTTAACATATTTACTGGCATCCTCAAGTGAGCCTTCAACAGAACTGAGCCATTTAAGGGTTTGCCCTCATCTTATTATAAATTAGTTTTGAATATCTCTCAGTATGCACAACATTCCTCAGCTACCCAAGTTAGAACTCCTTATTAGACTAGGAAGAATTTGCGTTTTAATTAGTTTTACCTCTGGTGTACAAAGCCCACTGAGATTACTACACTTAGTAAAATTTAATTAACTTGACAAAAGATCCTAATTGTTTTCGTACCTCTGGTCCTTTGCAGGGCTAAAATTAATGCCCTCCAAATTAAGCGGCCACAGCAAAGCTTCACTCTGACTGCCCTATATTGAAAAAAAATGCAAATTATAATTCACAGGAAGTTTTTCTTTGTCAGACACCAGGATTTGGGTGCATAGGCAGAGATTTACAAACCCCTTAGGAAGAGCTGTCCAGGGGCAGGGATGGGAAGAGGGTAGGGATGAGCCCCCTACCCCCAGCACACACACCATCTCTCTCTCAACTTCATTCTTCTGGAAAGCTTTGTGGAAATGAGATGAGGGACACATTGATCTGTTCAACTCCTCAAAGACCCAAGCAGACATAATATATCATGTGAATTAATAATGAAAGTTTATAAGTAAAAATGCTGAATGAATAAATATTCATTCATTCATTCATTTATCTTTCATTTACTCCTTTAATGTGCACTTCCCAAGTACCTTTGGGGTCAGGTGTTCACAATGGAATATCTGATCTTCAAGAACCCTGAGCCTTTACAATGTCATTCCCAATGTGCAGCTTTCCTTTTCGTCTGCTCACTCCATCTAATATTCTGTAGCCTTCAAGACCAGCAGCATTTTTGTGCTCACTCCTTTGTGTTCCTGAAGCATTTTGTCTTCCTATTCTAGTAATGCTAACTGCATTGGAAGGATATATCCTGACATCGTGTGCCCCTGCTGCTGGCTTTTGTTTCTTTGTGGCACAGTAGGTTTTAACCTGGTCATTCTTGGACCTTGTACAAGAAAATCTTTGTATTTTGGTCTACTCTTCAGAAGTGATAATAGCCTCTTGGTGGAAGTTCTGAAGGATTGAATGAGAGCTTCATATAAAAAGAAATGGACGAGGTTTGGCATAGAGCTGATGCTCAGTATTTTATTTTATTTTTATTTTTTTATCTTTTATTTTTATTTTAAGAACCAAGTCAGTTCCCTCAACCCTGATCCTACCAGGCCTAATTTCCCTGTCTCCTTCCACGGACCACCACGTAGTTTGAGAATGCACAGCCCTTATGATTAAGCCCATCTGACTTATGGTATATTTTTGACCTGAGACTATCATCATCATCATCAATATTACTATTTATGTAATGAACACAAGACTATGCCTGTTGCAAAAGCTGTATCCATTAAGTATGGCTGAAATTTTAAAAAGAGTTAACATTGAGTATGGGCTGCAGCATTTCAAGAGGTCCTAGTTTCTTTGTTGCAGAATCAGGCCACTCTGCCACATACTGGAATATTGTGCTATGCCCAGAGCTTTGCTTTCTTTGCTCTGTTTCTAACCGACTACCCTTACCAAACGAGTGAGGACTCTGAAAAAGTTTTTTACTTCACCAGTCAGTGTGGTCAACTGCCTAAAAAGGTCTTTCCTCCATTTCTGAAATGTCAGGTGCCTTCTCTTGTGTTTAATAACAGCCTCCCACTCCAGACATCCCTTTTGGAACATGTTGTTCTCTGCTTTGGCTGCCAGTCACAGTATCCCATCCTCCTGAGTGTGCACATCTGACCTGGGTCTGGACACTCAGGGTGCCCCATCCCAGTGGCCACAGTGACTACACAGTGACGATTCTGTTACCAGCCTGGATTGCATATAGACGAAGTAAGCTCTCCATTTCCTTCAGGTTCAGAAAACTGAGCTGGTGGAAGCCTGGAGCTGGGTATGCCTGTGTCTCTTTTTTCCAGGATAACTGACTATGGGATGGAGGGCAACTTACTGAGAGAATTAAAGCTAAGACATGTAGAAACGGGGAGGAAGAAGGAGAAGAGACCTGGAGGGGAAGAGAGGGAGATGACAATATTCCTGAAGTCACTGGAGACATTTGACTCCAACCTCAGTCTTTCTCATTATGTGAGAAAGTAAATACTCCCCGCCCCTGCCCTCCCCTCACCCCTTGCCCTAGGTTAGTTTGAGTCAGATTTCTTTTACTTGCTACTGAAAGACTTTTCCTCCATTCCTTTGTACCTTCAACCCCTTTATCATGCCTTCTTTCAAATTCTTTTCTTCAACAAGGACATGACCAGCTCCAAAGATGGGGCTGCCACCAGTGCACAGTTTTAAGGGAATGTAGGTCAAATGCTGAGTGCCCGTGAGGGTGCCGCCCTTCACCCTGCCTCCAGGCTGTGTACATCCTGAGCACCCCAGATGGGGTATTGTTTCAGGAGCTTACTCCGTGCTGTACATCCTGAGCACACCAGACGGGGTATGGTTTCAGGGGCTTGCTCCGTGCTCGCTGATGAATTCTGATGGGGTCAGCCTTAGAGAATCTCAGGCTCTTTCAGCACCAGGCCTTTACAAATTTGAAGGACAGCCAGAAATAAAAGACTCTTCCAAACCACTGCGCTTCAAACCACACGTCAGACTTACAGCTCAGAAAGGGGCTTTTTCCTGCTGAAGCAGATAGACCTTGGCAATTTCCCCTCTACAATGAAAAATTGAACTTTAGACCACATTTTAAATGAAATGAAGTAATCTTTGTTTTTCAAATACTATATATTTGTAAGGTCAACCATTAGCACAATATTTATGAACTTTGACAAGCACACATTTTAGCACAGGAGGAGAAATGTATATGTGATTGATATCCATAGTTTTATATATATATATATATATATATACACACATACATATATATATACATATATATATATTATGATTATGTATATATAATCATACCTATATCTATGTCCATTATCCATAGCCATAGCCATATCCATTACCTATATCTCCCTTCTTGCTCTAAATTTCCCAGGGATCAGATCTATAACATTTATGTTATTATAAAAGAAAAATAATTGTCCCCAACTGTTTTTTAGTCTGTCCACAACTACTCTCACTCAACAAAACTTTAATGAGCACCTACTACATGCCGCTGAAAGGTGCCAGGAAATGAAGATAAGGGAGAAAAGTCCCTGCTCTCAGCTTATACTGAACTCATCTGCCCCCTATTTCATAGTCACATTTTGCACTTATGCTTTTTCTTCTCTCTTCAATACCCTCTCCTTCCTGATGTGCATTTGTCCGTATTCTTCCCAAACTTTACAATCTATGAAGTCATCTCTGATATAGGCAATGTGGAAATGGTTTCTTTTCTAGATTTTCATAGTTTATTTGCTGTCTCTCCCTTTGGACATATAATATATTTGGTCATTTAGTAGTTATTTATGTGCATGTCATCTCTGCAAATCAGAGATTCTATCATACAAGTATAGACATATATTCATACATATGTGTGAATATGCACATAATATACATAAGTGTGTATGCGTGTGTGTACATCCTAGGTAGCACCGACTATAGTTACTGTGGTTAGTACCGAGTCTGACACATCATAGGTGGTTAAAGTAATAAAAGAATGTTCAGTGACCATACACATGACTGACTCAAATTCCCCATTGAGTGTAAATCCTTCCCACTAAGAAATGCTCTTTAGAAAAAGTGATTCCCTGAGACTGTTGTATTTGCCAACAAAAATGCTGAGGTGTGTTTGCACTGGACAGAATGAATTGCTTCCCTGTGACTCAAGCATCCATTTGAGGGGTGACATTACAAGTTCCTGTAATGACACCGAAAAGGATGGTATTGATCTCTGAAATTGGCAGGTACGTGTCCTGCAGATGGAATATTAATTTAAGAAAATTACAAGGATCAATAGCTCAAAGGTCATCAAGAGAGATGACAGGTTCTAATTTCAACATATGGCCTGCCACAAGCTAATGAAAAGAGAAAGGGCCCATTTGTCACATCTGAGAGATAAATCTTCCATGTGCCTCTTTATTAAACATAAAGTCATGCAAGCTCTCGGCAGCTGTGGCCTGGGCATCCTAATCTGAGAAATGGGGTAAGGTTTACTTTATTTATCAAAAGTACTGTCCAAAGGGAAAGAAGTGAAAGCAACATTTGTTAAAAGCATGAAGCACATGTGAAGCTTGGCAAAACACACTTTCACAAATGCAATCAAACCTCATACTCCCAAAAGCCTCATGGGGCAAACAATGTCATTTCTGCTTTTCAGATGGAAAAACTGAAGTCCCCAGGGCTGGCAGGGCTTAGCACACTCTCAGCATCTAATTGATTCTGGGGCCCAGAATCTTAGCGCCAAGCCTTATGGAGTGAAGACTCCTGAGGAGAGCAATTGTCACATGGACTGAATTTCAGAAAGATCATCTTGATCCCTAGCTGGATTTACCACTTTCCTTCTGGCTGACATTTGTTCTCTCAGCCTCGGTTCCCTCATCTATGAAGTGGGAATAAGATGTGTTAGAAAGGTATTTAAACACTGGAGGATTCTTGAAGCTTCTGCACATCACACTTTTAAATGTCAGAGCATTTTATTTATATGTTCAGATAGGGGAATATTTTTACCATAAAGGTGAGGGTAATGCCACATATAGGAGAGAGGGCTTTTTAAATTTTTTAGTTTGTTATTCACCTATCTAATTCATTTATGATCCAGTCCATTAACTTTAACACCAGTACTGGGAATATTACCCTTCCTCCGCCTCATGGAGATAGCAGAATTCATTTTGGATTCTTGGTTTCCCCCAAAAATCCATGCTTAGTGTCCCTTCCCTTCCACGCACTATGAAATATACAGGCAAATCCCAGATCTGAACCCTGGGAAGTTTAGAACAAGAAAGAGAGATGGTATAGATATAGATATAGTTATAGATATAAATATAAATATGAATATTAATCACATACACATTTCTCCCCTATGCTAAATCGTGTGCTTGTCAAAGTTCATAAGGGCACAGAGCTACATGCCTTCTGCATCAAAACCCTTAAGATTCAGGCAAAAGAAACCAATCTCCCTCCCCAAGGGCATGTTGATGGCACCAACAAATTGTCTGGGGCTGTAGAACATTAAAGAGTTGGCAGACAAGAGATAAGATACTGGGAGATGCTTTGGAGGAGGGGGAGAAGAAGGAAGTAACACACTGGGTCCTTGCTTTGTGGCAGGCGCTGTGCCAAGCATGTCGCACGCAGTGCATGGTTGACGTGTCCAGACAACATGAGGCAGGCCTATGGTTTTGCAAATAAGGCCACTGAAGCACAGAGGGAGTAAGGTCTTCTCCAAGTGCATGCCTGGGAGGACGGGAACCCAGGCTGTCTGACATCACCGATGTGCTTCTTGGGGCTGCAGATTTCTTCTTGGGGAGGGGATGCCCTTGAACTCCAGGATTTGGCCCAAGCAGACTGCACTGGTTTTGTTTTGTTTTGTTTTTTGTCTGCGTTGGGTCTTTGTTGCTGCACGCAGGCTTTTCTCTAGTTGCGGCAAGCAGGGGCTACTCTTCGTTGCGGTGCGCGGGCTTCTCATTGCAGTGGCTTCTCTTGTTGCGGAGCACGCGCTCTAGGCAGGCAGTCTTTAGTAGTTGCAGCACGCGGGCTCAGTAGTTGTGCCACGTGGGCCCTAGAGGGTGCAGGCTTCAGTAGTTGCAGCACGTGGCCTCACTAGTTGCAGCATGCGGGCTCTAGGGTGTGCAGGCTTCAGTAGTTGTGTCACGTGGGCTTCAGTAGTTGTGGCACATGGGCTTAGTTGCTCCGTGGCATGTGGGATCTTCCCAGACCAGGGCTCGAACCCGTGTCCCCTGCATTGGCAGGCGGATTCTTAACCACTGTGCCACCAGGGAAATCCTGCACTGGTTTTTAATTCCTTGGAGATTTGGGAAGTGACCAGAGACAATAACCAGCCACACTAGGCTCTGCTGATAAGACAAGAGGTGGGCGTGGGGCATAGCCTGAGGTCCTTGGGTGTGCATTTCTGGGCAGAGAGCCTGGAAGGAGGAGAGGCAGTGAGAGGCTAAGGCAGCCTCGCCGCAATCTAGGAGGGGAAATGGGCTCTGCATCAGGCCTTGCACTATAGCTCCTGCCTACTGGAGCAAATGCCACAGACAGTGCTCTAGGAGCAGGGCAATGCCAAAAAAAGGCCTTCTCCTCTGACCTCCTCTGTTATTTCTGGATCCTCCACCACTTTTGATCTCTCTGGCCAAACTGGGAAGTCCCTCTCCAATAGCAACCTATGAAGGTTATCGCTCATCTTCCCTTCCCTGTCTTTGCCCTCTGTGTTAGCCCTCCTGCACTTTAAAGATATTAAAATATTGTATGTCACAGCATTTTCTTTAAATAATAAATTTGCTGCAGCAAAATTGGAACAGCTTTCGAAGCACATTCTTTGAGATGAACCTTGATGTGATGTATTACAACATTTAAAGCAGGAATTCCATACACAAAGGACTCATTGGGACCTGAAATGATTAGATACATATGAAAAAGAGCAGTAATGGGAAAGGCAGGCCCCTCTCTGACCTTTGCTTCCCACAGTCAATACTAATCATGTTCTTTTTTAATGACACCCACAGCTCTTACCTAATGAAAATTTTCCCACTATGAACGTCTGTCAGGAGAAGAATGCACCAGAATGATGCACGTATCCACATCTGGGTACTTACAGGGGTGTATTAGCAAATCTGAAAGAAGGACAAGCCTTCATAATAGCACATGCTTCTTTTCCAAAAGCTGATGGTAGCTATTCCCAATTTGTGTTTATCTCAAGGGCAGTAAAAATTCTGGCAAGTTGGCATAAAGAATATGATTCTTGGGCCCTAATTTAATAATATGGGGCCAACTTCAGAGACATATTTCTAAACTACCCTTTTAATTTATTTTAATACGTTAGTCAGACATGGGAAGGGAGTGGACATAATTACCACACTTTTTGGGAGATCATACACTGTTTGCCAGCTAACACTTCAAAATAAAGGTGGCCCTCTTGAGAAAATTATGGTCTCTTAATTTTGTGCTATTGCATTTTAAGTCACCTTTGAGATTTTGTAATAACCTATAATTGATTGTTTTAGTGAATTGCATCTTAATTGAAAAGTATAATGTCTAAAAGCTATTTTAATTAGCAGTTATACCAGCATTTTGCTGCTGTAAACCCAAAGAAAATAAAGAAATGAGTAAGTAAGTACATAAATGATTTGCCAGCTCTGTCTCATGGCAGTGTTCTGTTTCAGAACACAGAGCTGTGAACTGGGGATCCAAGGGTAGTTATAGAAAGACTAAAATCGGCACCTCTTAAATGACTTAAATTTCAGTCCAGGAAAAAGTAGCTGACTTTTCACCCTAGCCATCATACCCCATTGAATTGCCTTCTGTCACCCAACTGCTGTTTCAAAAAATCAGGTCTTCTGGACAAGGCTAGTTTTAGATTTAGAATCATGGATTCTTTACAAAGAATTAAAGGAGAATGCTTCACAAGGGATTTTTCCTATATCATTTGGGGGTGGGGGGCATGAAAACCTATAAAACTAATGCCTCAAAGTCTACTTTTTTCTTAATTTATTTACTTACTTTTGGCTGTGTTGGGTCTTCATTGCTGCACACAGACTTTCTCTAGTTGCGGCGAGTGGGGACTACTCTTCATTGTGGTGTGCGGGCTTCTCACTGCAGTGGCTTCTGTTGTTGCGGAGCGCGGGCTTCAGTAGTTGTGGCACATGGGCTCAGTAGTTGTGGCTCACGGGCTCCAGAACTCAGGCTCAATAGTTGTGGCACATGGGTTTAGTTGCTCTGCGGCATGTGGGATCTTCCCAGGCCAGGGCTCGAACCCCTGTCCCCTGCATTGGCAGGCGGAGTCTTAACCACTGCACCACCAGGGAAGTCCCTCAAAGTCTACTTTTTAAAAATCTGATTTCCTTCATTATAGCAGTATTGAGTGGTCGAAAGTCACTCAACTCTACATTAAAATGTGTGTATTTACTATATGTAAATTATGCTGCAATTTAAAATACACAAGTATTAGGAACATAAAAGCCCATTTTACCTAGGTTCCTGGCCTGCTTGGCTAATTTAATGTGGCATCTACTGATTAAGAGAGCCACTCAGGACTTCCCTGGTGGCGCAGTGGTTGAGAACCTGCCTGCCAATGCAGGGGACACGGGTTCGAGCCCTGGTCTGGGAAGATCCCACATGCCGCGGAGCAACTGGGCCCGTGAGCCACAACTACTGAGCCTGCGCGTCTGGAGCCTGTGCTCCGCAACAAGAGAGGCCGCGATAGTGAGAGGCCCGCGCACCGCGATGAAGAGTGGCCCCCACTTGCCGCAACTAGAGAAAGCCCTCGCACAGAAACGAAGACCCAACACAGCCATAAATAAATAAATAAATAAATAAAAATTAAAAAAAAAAAAAGAGAGAGCCACTCATTGCTAGTGAGGTAACAAGACTTAAGGTTTTGTGCCACTGCATGTTTACAAAGATGATTATCATATAGTACCTTCTGTATTCGTGGTGTGCATTTTTTAATGAACCAAACAAAAATGTTTCAAATTTTTAGAAAAAAATGGGAAATCTTTGCAAAGCCAAGGGACATGAAATTGTATGACTTTAAGCCTTGGAGGAACAAAAAAGAAAGAAAGAAAAAAGAGGGAGAGGTGGGAGTATAAGCTGAACCTGTTTATAATATATTTAACCAGCCAATTACACTGTTAGCCCACAATGGCAAATTTCTCTCCAAGTACTGCTTAGCTATTCCTCATTCGTAGCACTAATTTTCTTCCAATTTGCTACTGTTTCACAAAGTTTTGTCAATCATAAGCATTTTTTTAGAAGATTGAAATGGCAAGTTAATGGTTTACTCTAAAAGAGACAAACACCGGGGGGAAAAAGCAGCTGCAGCATTAAACATCGATGGAGAACGTCAATGTAATGAAGGAGCTAGCATGCAGTTAAAAGGAAGGAAGTGCTCGAGGAATGAAATTCTAATGTGGGGAGTTCTCTAATTTGTAAATCTATTGAGGATTGTTTAAACATGTTCCCTTTGATCAGTAAAAATCCTGGTGGCCATTTGCATTCCCTCCGAATGTCCCCAAACTGGTATCTGCAAGCTTAGCAAAGTTGGACACAAATGAAGTCAAGGCAAACCCAGAACATCCATGTGTGTGCCGTTCCTGCAAAATTTTGAACTCAAGAGCAAAAATGGTGTGAACCTTAATAATGGTGAATTGAAAAGATAAAAGAAAGTTAAAAGTGTCTTAGAAGAATATATATGTATTTTAGAAGAATTCTAGTCCAGAATTTCCACATTGTCTTCTTTTTTTTTTTCTTTGAAATCTAAAGAAGGATGGAGTGGGATATGAAAGCTGAACACCAATATTTAAGTCTCTGCATTAGGAAGCTTGGCATATCTGAAATAGATTTAGGGAGAAGGGTGTGTCTGCCACAAAGCATTTGCTACAAAAGACTTTCCTTGCACTTAACTCTTTTTGTTTATTCCAAATGCTTTAAGTTATCAAGTCTGTCACTGACAGCATCAAATAAGAGACCTCCTCTGGTACATGCTGCATATTTTTGTTTTACATGACTTATCTTTGCTTAACCCACACAACATTTTCAAACCTTTCTCATTCTTCCCATCATTTGATGGTGTGTGTGTGTGTGTGTGTGTGTTCTTACTAACAATTTTCTTCTTAAATTTGCTATATTCTGCTATGACCTCTTGCTGCACTTTTGGTCTACAATTCGAATCCCACTGAGTTCCACTGTCATTAGCTGTCCTGGGTAAAAAAAAACCCTGCCCTTGTTTTGCTCCTACCTTCACACGTCTCTTTGAAGGGACTTTTCCTGATTTGTTAATCAGGTAATAAATGTGCCCAAATACTAGTTACAATAATGTCCATTTACTTCCTCTTTGGAAGTGGGAGATGGATCAAATGAGTGGGTAAGGAAGAGCCTTATCAGACAGCTAGGAAAAAGTTCACTTGGGCAAGACCAAGACCGCTATAAACGCTGAAACTTGATGACGTGGGGCTCCAGTGACCCTCTCATCACAAGTGGGAAGCAAAGGGAAAACGTGGTACCCTTTGCCCCAGAGAGCTGGGACCTCCAGCTCTGTCCTCTGTGTTGGCATAGCAATAGCAAAGCTTATTCTCTGTGATGGGGGGTAGATGGGAACTCAGGATTATGGATAATTTCTGTTTATTTGTTTTAAGAAGAAACTTCAAAAGTAAAAGATTATCAGATGAGCAAAAGTTTCCTACCAACTACAGACGAGTGAATGAAAAACTTTTATCTGGCATTTTACAGCTGGGAAAACTGAGGAAAGAGGCATCTAAATGACTAGGCTTCTACTACACATTACATTGTATATGCACACATCCATTATTAACACAAACAAAACCTTTTCCTTTTGAAAATACACCCTATGCCAGTCCCTGTACTAAGTGCTGGGATAAAGTGATAGAAAGGAATGACCATGGCCCTCATGGAGTTTACAGGTTAGTAGAGGAGACAGTCATTAGAAACTAATATAATGGGGAATTTGGTTTTGTTTTGGCCAGTGTGGGGAAAGGAGTTTATTTTGATTTTCAAATTTAAATAGTTAAATTATTTTTTCTGATTATGGAAAAAACGTGTGCTCATGCATAAGCATGGCATCACACCATGCGTGCTGCTCCCTACGCTGCTTGTGTCACTCAGTAACTCAAAACATGCAGAGCATGTTTTCCAGCATCGAAATAGGCTTCGTCTATTTTTTTTGAATGGCTGCATGGTACTTCATTGCATGAAAGAACCATTTCCCCTAGTTTTCAGTTCTTTCTCTTTAAATCATAATATTCCTGTTTATATCAGACTTTAAATATGGTTCTTTGTGATTTTGCTGTATGCTTTGGAAGCATGTTAGACAAAATGTTTGAGAGCATTTTATAAGCAATGAGCACAGTGCAAACTGTTATTTTTCTGTTTCTTTTCTATTTCAAGAATAGATTAGTATTTTGCTTCACGTAAACGGTGATCAAATCCTGGTTCTACCAACCAAAAGGGATTTTTGTCTTGCTTTGTTTTTCTCTCTCTGAAACATAGGCTCCTCATTTTCAAAATAGGGCTACCTACATCTCAGGGTCTCCCAAGGACTAAGGGTGTCAATTCAGATAAAATGCTTGGTTCTGTACATGGAATGTAAAACTGCCAATACATGTTAGGCGTTTTCATTGCTGTCACTGCTCCACTCTGAACTCTCGTTACCTCTATTACAATTTACTCCTACCTGAACTCTCTGTATCCAGTCAGCCTCTTAGTACTGTAGATAGGCTTGAAATGCTCGTAAGTACCTTGTCTGCATGAATTCAACTAGTCTTCCAACAACCCATAGATGGGTACCATGATCACTGCCACCTTACAGGCAAGGAGGCTCAGAGAAGTTAAGTAAATTGTCTAAGATCATTCTGTCTATAGGTACTTCTCTAGGGTGGTATACAAACTAGGAGAAGGGAAAAGTTATAGTTGACACTGAAGAGATAGGCAAAAGCCATATGACATAAAGCACCTTGTGCATTGCAATATAGAACATGAGTTCAAAGAGCTCAGCTCCACTACAACAGCAGATAATAGGATCCAAGTAGAAGAAATCATCTCTGAGGGGCCAGCATGTAAGACAGGACTAGTATGGAGTGCCTGAGACTCGTGGCCATGTCACCAAGCCTTGAACTGGCCTGACAACAGTGATAGTATCACTTATTACTTATTAAACATATTATATACAAGTCATTGTTAGAATTGGAGGTAGAGTCAAGATCAAATACCAGGACTGATCAGGACTGCAAAGCTTTCTGAATTATCCCTGCATTAATAGGACCACATTTGTGATTCTATGACAGAAATGTCCAGTGTGGTCTATTTGATTAGACATTCCAGCAAGAGAAGAGAAGAAACCAAACTCCTGGTCATTCCTGTTATCCACATTTGAATTCAGAGACGTTTTCCAAAAAAGAGGAAAAATATTTCTCTTCCAAATGTATCCTTTGTCTCAGAACTCTTTAAGAAAGACAAATGCTGATATAATGCAGTCATATGTATCTGAGTAGCTTGATATGTAGTAGAGGAAAGACTATATATTATGACAGACAGCAGCATGTGGAGGAAAATTCCATTGCCACGTGATAACTTCTGCTTCGATAATACATTAAAATTCAATAAGAAATCTCTAAGGAGTGTGGTTTGATGGGTTGGGATAGAGGAAAGCCCAGCATAAATAGCCATTTATGTATGAGATCACACATCAAAGAGCTGTTTTCACTAAGACTGAAATAGCTAACTAGGAGCCCATCTGACAGCAGGATGGAGTAGACCCTCCATAATGCATGTGTGTGAATAGGGCTGATATCTCAAGGGGACCCCCATGATAATGATGATGATGTAGTTTCCGAGAAGGGTGATACTACTTTATCTTGGAGAAAGCCTGAGTTACAGAAACCCAGTTTTCCCACTTCACCCACACTCATTATCATCAAGAAATGCCTTCATGTTTGATTGCTTTGAAAATGACTGGTTAGTGCTGGAATGAAAATTTTATAAATTATTCTGTTTCTTTTATGATTTATACAAGTTGGCAGAAAAGCATTCCATTAATCTGAAATTGCTTCCTTAAAAGGAGATTCTAAAACAAAACAAAAGGATCATCTTACCCTGGTGTGGAATGGTGGACCTTGTAATCCTGTTATTCTTCACCCAGTACTACCTATGCCTGACACTAAAGATCATCTTTGCTGAGACGATCTAAAAAAAAAAGTTAAAATTCAATTATAAATTCATCCATTCAACAATTTGAATACATCCTCTGTATAACAACTATGCTGAGAGCTGGGGATACAAAGATGATTGAGACCTTGTTTGTACTCTCAGGAAATGGAAAGACTCATAAATCAACAGTTACATTGCAATGTGATTAGTTCTATAGTGTGTGTGTTTGTGCACATAATCTGATAAGAATGATAAAGTTTATCTTAAAATGCAAAGGATAAAAGGAGATAAAGATCACTCACAGACTATGGAGTCACTGAGGCTTTGGCTAGAATGAACCAAACTTCAGTAGATCAAGGCAAGGATACTCAATGGAAGCATTTTAGGGCAGATAAAAGCATGGCACATGTCACAAAACAGCTAGCAATTTTGAGAACATTCTTTGCTCTAAAATATCATGCTTCCTGAAAATAGAAAAAGCTTCACAAAAATAGCATCTGCTTCTCAAGTTGTTGTAAGGGTACAAGGAAACACATATAAGACCCAAGCAGAGTGCCTAGCGTATAGTGTATGACCACTATGACTTTCTTCACCTACTTGCCCAGGATCCCTCAATCTATTAGACCATCTGGCCACATCGTGAAACTAAGCCCATAAGAGTAGATCTTTATCCAGAGAGAGCTAAGCTCTTTAGTGTCTTCCAACCCCTCTGACATTTTAAATATGTAAAAATCAAATTCTACCAGCAAGAATCCCTTTCAACCTTGTAGTTTAGACCTAATTATGTCACCAGCTCACCATGTCCACCACTGAGAATTACTGGGCTTCAAAGACTACTCTACCTAAACATGTGACTCCTTTCTACGTCTTCTCTATATATGTCAGTTCTGTAAGTTCAGTTCCTATGAAATAGCTCACCCCTCTATCAAATTTATAAAACCAATGGACCCTTTAGTTGAAAAAAAATATCATCTGTGGTTTTTCATCTTATGATAGTTATTATCTTAATAATTAATAATAAATCAGTACTTATAGTCTGCTAATAAGTTTTAATTCTGGTTTGACCTCTATAGCTCTGAATCTGAATTAATGAATACCTCATTAATAAAATGGAATTAATAATACCTATTGCTTCCAAGAGGTCAATACTGATAAATACCAGTAGATCCTACAATAATTTCAATAGATCCTTGAGATAGGATCTATTGGTATTTATCTAACAGACTTCAAATCCTGTGCTCAAGCATCATGTAGCTCCAAATCCAAAATGCTTCCCCAGTAACTTGCCTATTCTCTGATTGGTTCCTCCCATAGTATCCTGGGCTGTGCAAGGTACTCATGACATCTGCACTTGTCTCACATATTCAGGGGAATGATACAGTTTAACAGAGAGAAAGAGAGATAGACAGACTGACAGAAACAGTGAGAAAAAGAGGTAGAGGATAGGGGCACCTGGGGATCTGAAGGTATCCTCACTCTCTACCAGTATACTAAGAATGCTGGCATTTCATTAGAAAAGTTCTTCTCACACTTAAGAACTCTCCAATCATAAAAAGTAGGCAACTTACTTCTCTACTTAGAACAATGCAGCTACTTAAGTTTGCAGGTAACTTTTCTAAACCACTTTAGAAAGATGAAGAATTAGGTATCTGATCCCATAGACTTACTTTGGGACTTCATTTGAGGAATGGAAGCAAAAACAGTGTTCTACATTACAGAAGAATCGTGTCCCCTAATGGGGCCCTTTGTCAAGATTCTATGAAGAAAACATGTGCCGTCATTGTAAGAGATTTGAGCCTAAAATATAGAATATTGATTCTAAAATATTATGAGGAGAAAGCTGGGAAGCGTGAAAAGTGCAGAAGAAACTCCTAGCATCTTAGATTTTGAAGATCCCTTAAAAGCACATGGCTCCACACCATAACCTTGAATCCTCCATTGTCGTTAAGACAGCTATCTAACGTTTTCTGAAAACCTCCAGATATAGGAAATCCCATTACCTGCCAAGACAGTGCATTTGATTTGTTTCTGACATTGTTAGAAGTTCTTGCCCCTTTTTAGATGAATTTTGCTGCTCCAGTTCCAACCTCACCCAGCATGAGTGTGGCCCCTTTTGATCATGACACATATTCAGTAAGACAAAGGGGATATCATCCTCCCTCCCCTAGCCCCCAGAGTATTCTCTGAAGTGTGGTGGCTGGGTCTCAACTATTTCTGGGAGTAGAGATTCATTGCAGAGTTAGGGTGGGAGAAGTTGTCAGGAAACAAACTGAAAAGAATAGTACTTCAACACATCTTAAAGGAAGAGAAAGAGATCCCAGGTCTTTTGCAATTCTTTGGATGGAGAAGCAGCTCAAGTTCCTAATATGATTTGACAAACCAGGACTGATGTTACATTGGGGTGATTTTCCTTACAGGTGAGTAATCATGAGAGGAAATGGGCGTTATTCAGAGAAACCACCGTGCTGATATGGATAATGTTCCTCCAGCAAGCACGTGCACTTAAACTCCTTTCTTTCTGTGCCTTTCTGGTCTTCCACACATAGATGTTTAATTCTCCATTTTGCCATCAATCAGCTCACTGCTCTGGGAAGGGTCTGTGGATAAAAGCTGCTGGGTGAGGTCTGCCTAGACCTCCAGATGCACTCAAGGCACCAAGAGCTTCTAAAGAGCTGATGTCAGGATGGGGCCCTTGATTAATGATTCCCTGGGACATTCTGAGTCCCCTGCAGGAACAGGAAAGATAAGAGCCTAGACGAGGCTGCCAGAAAGCCCTGCTTCAGAGAAGTGAGGTCAAAGTCAAAAACATTGGCAGGTCTACTGCAAAACCCAAGGCCAGAGTTTCCTCTGGGGCAGTGTGTTTGCTTGCAAAGGCCAGGAAGAGAGCAAAATATCATCCTATGGCACTCAGAGGCAAACAACAGAAAAGACAGATGGAGTTAAAGGGGAGAGCAGAGACAAGAGGAAAACTCCACAGATAAGTGAGGCAGAAGGCACCTGGGGATTTGTTCCAGAATGCATGATTCCATTTGTCAGAGGAAGGACTGTTTTGTGTCACCAGCCTTTGGGTCTTCTTACTTGGGGCGGGGGAAGGAGGGATCATCTGCTCAATGCAGGAACACCTCAAATTCTGGGACTTTTTGATAAATTGCAGCTCTAAGTTTTCAAGAGCTGGAAACAATATTCTCCCTGGTATGTGTCCTCACCAAGGAAGGCCCCTCTGGTCTTTCACTTAAAAAGAACATCTCAGGCCAGGAACAGTGCTATCACAAACTCAAGGCACGATCCACTCCCAGAAGAGAAGGAACAAGAATATTGTCTCCTTGATTTTATCTCCTGAATAGTCACCCCCTGCTGGCTGCACCCCAATCAGAGCCCTTCTCTCCATGCCGCCTGAGCCTAGGGCTTTGTCCCTCTCAGCTTGGATTATCACAGTGGGCCTCTGGTTGGCTCCGTGGCATCTGTCCTAGTATCTTCAAGCTAGTCTCTCAAATCAGTGATCCTCAGAAGTTCGTACAGTGTGTCGGGGGGGTGGGGGGGGGCGGTGCGAGGGGTGGGGAAGGTTAGCATCCAGTGAGTATTCTTTAAAACTGATCCAGTTTAGGGCTTCCCTGGTGGCGCAGTGGTTAGGAATCCGCCTGCCAATGCAGGGGACACCGGTTCGAGCCCTGGTCCGGGAGTATCCCACATGCCGCGGGGCAGCTAAGCCTGTGTGCCACAACTACTGAGCCTGTGCTCTAGAGCCTGCGAGCCACAACTACTGAGCCTGTGTGCCGCAACTACTGAAGCCCATACACCTAGAACCCGTGCTCCGCAACAAGTGAGGCCACCGCAATGAGAAGCCCACGCACCGCAATGAAGAGTGGCCCCCGTTCACCGCAGCTAGAGAAAGCCCGCGTGCAGCAACGAAGACCCAACACAGCCAAAACTAAAAGTAAAATAAAATAAATAAATTTATTTTTTTAAAAAAGTGAGCCAGTTTAAAAATATATATTTTTATATGTGTGTGTATACACATATATATGTGCACATGAACACATAGATATGTATAAACAGGTATGTTTAGATTTATAGATATGTGTGTTGATATAGATATATAGAGCATAGTATCTATCTATCTAGCTGCCTAACTATTGCTTGAATGCACCCTGTGAGTTTAGACCATTTTTGCCATAATTCTTAGACATCTAGGGAAAAAAAATGTCCGGATCATAGGATTTCTTAAAGGTCCCTCCTTAGCTATAAATTTCTCCGATATTTTGTCTGTTTGAGATTACGTATTTGTCAGAGGGAGAAAAAGCTGACCCTTAACTTTATTGCCAGAGGACTGGAACTCAAAGCAATATCTATGCATTCATTCATTCACTCATTCATCATTCAGTAATTATTTACGTACAGATTGGGCACTGCATGAGAAGCCGGAGTTACAATGATCAAAACAATTTAGTGTCTGCCCGAGAGGCTCAAAGTTTATTTGAAGAGACAGGCAAGTATAGGGGCAGATTTCAATACAATGGGATAATTTTGGTAGCAGAAAGGTACTCAGAATACTTATTATCCACCCCCCCAAAAACAGAACATACTGTCTTGTATATGCCATATAAGATATGGAAAAGCAGAGATTGATATTAGGATGTGGTTTTGCTCAAAGAAAACAGGCACTTGACAAATTATAGTAGCAGATAGTTTAAACCAAACAACTAAATGTGTCTTGATCTTGCTTTTGAATAATTCTTTTATTTTTGGCTGAGTGGTCACCATCCCAGCTGACCCTCCCTTAGTGCTAGACAATCTTGTGAAGGTAGCAAAGTTAGCTGCATTTTGAGTGTTCTGAGCTCCCTGATCAAAGACCAAGAGACAGTAAGAAAACTTCTTAATAAGACACAAGGGGTGATACAAAAGCTTAAGGGAACAAGTGTATAATTTTTTACTGTACCATCGAGCCCCACTGCACAGGAAGGTAGTGAGCGCACTTCCGATACATCCTATGGGAGAAACGGCACAGACCACAGCCAAACCATTCTGTGATCCTGCTGCTTCTGGCTTGAGAATAACCCCTGGCTCCTGCCCCCATGGGGTGAAAGCGTGGGTGGGGAGACAGGTGCTATCTCACACACAAGAGGAAGATGCCAGTGAATTCCACATAGGACTCTAAATCTGCTAGGATTTGGAGAGAAATGATGGTCAAAAGCCAGATGGAACCAGAATCTTGATAAGAAGAAATAGCTGAAACTGAAGGCTTAGTTTCATGATCTATAAATGGTGACTATGATACACACCTCTTGCCAACCAGGTACAAAGGCAAAATGATGACATTTATAAAGCCCAGCATCACCTACTTGGTAGCCCAGCATCCTCTCTGTAAGGATGCTGTCTTAGCCTGTCTGTCTTGAATGGTCTTGATGACTTTCTCCCCCATTCACCCTCGATGAGTCCCGGAGGCCCAGACTCATTCCTTCTGACGCACCTTGTCTGACCAAAGCAGAAGGCACCCCCATTCTTCCCAGCCCAGCCTCTCCTCCCCTAAAAGTGGTAACCAGCTAAGAAAGGAGGAGCCCTGATCCCTGGGGAGTTCTGCAGGAAGCTGAGCCAACACCCACACAGCTGCCAGACAGGAAGCACAGCAGACAAGCATTCTCTTCCCAGGGGACTGCGGCTTACCAGCAAAAGGGATTCCAAGGCTGGAAATGTAAAGCCACGAATCAGACACTTGGCTACCTCAGGCGTCCTCACTGCCTTGCAGTATACTTAGATACTTGTCACTCCTTCCAAAGCTACAACTGAGAGCCTTCTGCTGTTGTTGTCATTATGAATACAGAGTCTGAAGATTCTGGTGGCAACACAGCAATGGAAATGAGAAATTAAGATTTTGAAAAGCAACATGGTATGGTTAGGAAAAACACAGATACTCTGAATATAAAAGAAAAAAAAACACATTGTCCAATAAGCCTGTAAATTAGTCTCAGGTTCCCTGCAATCAAATGCATGAAAATTTACAATATATAATTTGACTATCAGTTTGGCAAATATGAATGAATGAATGAATGAATAAGAGACATAATACCCAGTGCCAGTAAGAGTTTTGGAAACTGGGACCCTCATGTACTATATAGGAACAAAACCTAGCACCACCTTACTCGTTAATGACATGTTTGAAAAATTTTTAAACATGCTCTGTGCCTATCACCCTTAGGAATTTATAGTAAATGAATCATTGGTTAAATATCCTGAAGAAGAAAGAACTCTGTTTCTTCTTTACTCTCACATTCTACTTCCAGAACATTTCTGACCCTGCTGGTCACTAAATGTATGGGGGATGCCCCACACCAAGTAATTCTCAGACGTCAGCAGGGTGTCCTACACTTTTACTCAAACTGGATGCTCTCTACCTAGAGGTAGCATCCGATCCCACAGGTCAAGGGCTCAGTCCCACAAGACTGACCCCACTGCAGATGCCAGTCGCAAGTCCAGGTTGTAAGCTGTGCTTCTGACCCACTGGCTGTTAATCCGAGTTTCCCACAACCCCCTTTTAGGGTTTGATAATTTGCTAGCATAGCTCACAGCATTCAGGAAGACACTTTACTTACTAAATTATGGGTTCATTATAAAAGGATACAACTCAGGAACAGCCAGAGGATTAGATGCATAGGGCAAGGTATGTGGGAAGGGACACAGAGCTTCCATGCTGTCATCCTCCAAACAATTCCACGTGTTCACCAACCTTAAAGCTCTCTGAATCTGTACATAAGGGGCTTACATGGAGGCTTCATTTTGTATTGTACCTATGATTTAAGTACCATTGGCCATTGGTGATTGAATAAGTCTCCAGCCCCTCTCCCCTCTCAGAAGGTCCAGACTGGACTAAAAGTTCCAACCCTTTAATCACCTGGTTGGTTCCCCTGGCAACCAGCTCCCATCCTGTAGTTATCTAGGGGCTTTCCAAAAATCACCTTATTAACATAAACTCAGGTATAGTTGAAGGGGGATTGTTATGAATAACACAAAACACCCATTTCACCTTTCTGGATGTGAAGTTATTTCAGGAACCCAGGAGTAAAACCAAATAATAGAACAAAAGATGCCCTATCACTCTAATCACTTATTTACCTACTACTAAACGACAGAGATTATGCTAAGGAATTTACATGCTTCATCTCATTTGAGCCTCACAACTTTTCCGAGGGCAGATATGATTAAATATTGTTATTATAATTCATATGGAACCATATACAAGCCAGGCAACTTCATTATCCCTCCTCACACAATTAAAATTTTTTTAATTAAAAATATCTAGGGACTTCCCTGGTGGTCCAGTGCATAAGACTCCTCGCTCCCAATGCAGAGGGCCTGGGTTCAATCCATGGTCGGGAAACTAGATCCCACATGCATGCTGCAACTAAGAGTCTGCATGCTGCAACTCAGAGGTCCGCCTGCCACAACTAAAGATCCCACATGCCACAACTAAGAACCAGTGCAGCCGAAGGAAGGAAGGAAAGAAAGAAAGAAAGAGAGAGAGAGAGAGAAGAAAGAAAGAAAGGAAGGAAGGAAGAAAGAAGGAAAGAAAAAAAATCTAGCAAGCAAACAATTAGAAACAATTCAAATGATATCCTGGGATTTTTTATTAATATGGGAAAAACAAAAAATACAGGACTTGATTGGAAAACTTACCATTAAAACTTTATACATAGTATAATCTTAACTGTAAAAAATTCATACAAACTCATGCATAAGGAGAGTGGGGAAAAAAATCCAGCAAAAAACTTATAGTTGTTTCTTTGAGCTGTAAATTAAGGTGGTATTGAGTTTTATGTTCATGTTCCTTTAAAACTTCAATATGAACCTGAATTAATTTTATAATGAGAACATTTTATAACCATAAGTCATATACTCAGGTAAAATATTAATTTTAAAAGAGTGTAAACACATAAGTATGTAAATAAATACATTAAATACATAAGTAAACACGGTAGTAAATATTTTCTCTTACTCAATTTTACTGAGGCCTGAGGTAGTCTGGCTTTGTCTCTATGCTTGTTTAGGATAGAAACAGAAAAAAAAAGGAAAGAAACAGAAAACTATGTATTCCTGGAATGCTGTAAGAGAGCTGATGTTAAAATGCTTTTTTGACATAAGGATCTTAATCTTGTCTCCACATTATAATGACTTGGTGAACTTTAAAGGTAACAGAAGCCTGGTCTTCAACTTCAAGAAATTCTGACTTAATTGGTGGGGTGTTAGACCCAGGAGTCAGTATTTTTTTTTTAAACTTTCCTAGCTACTGCTGTGTAACCATGGCTGAAAATCATTAGATTGTATCCTTTATATTCCAAAGGCTCTTTCCAAAAACTGTAGCAAGCATTTCAGAGTATCATTGATGGAAATGCTTCCCCTCACAGCCTCCCCCCATACACGTATACTCAGTGGCTTGACCTAAGCCTACTTCTAAACTGGACACTTTTGTAAATTTTCTTCTATCTTCTCCCTCATTTTTCTTTTCAAGCTTCAGACAATGCTCCAAAGGATATCTTGAGATTAAAAAAATTTTTTTATCCTTTACAACATACTCTTTTTTTATTTTATTTTATTGAGATATAATTGACACATAACATTGTGTAAGTTTAAGGTGTGCAGTTTGTTGATTTGATACATTTATATATTGTAATATGATTAACACAGTAGCCTTAGCTAGTTAGCTAACACCTCTGTCATGGCATAATTATCATTGCATTTTGTGGTGAAAACATTTAAGATCTAGTCTCTTAGCAACTTTGAAGTATATAATACAGTATTGTTGATCACAATCACAATGCTCTGCATTATATCTACAGAACTTATTCATCTTCTAATGGTATTTTTATACCCTTTGGTCAACATCTCCCCAATTCCCCCACCCCCAGCCCCTGGAAACCACCATTCTACTTTCTGTTTCTGCAAGCTTAGCTTTTTTAGATTCCGAATATAAGTGCTACAGTATTTGTCTTTCTCTGTCTGACTTATCTCACTTAGCATAGTGTCCTCAAGGTCTATCCATGTTGTTATAAATGGCAGGATTTCTGTCTTTCTCATGGTTGAATAATATCCCAATGCATACCTGTGTGTGTGTGTGTGTGTGTGTGTGTGTGTGTGTGTGTGTGTGTGTGTGTATTTCACATCTTCTTTGTTCATTCATCCATTCCATTGACAAACATTTAGGTAGTTTCCATATCTTGGCTATGGTGAATAATGCTGTAATAAACATGGGGTGAAAATATATTTTTGATATCCTGTTTTTATTACCTTTGGGACTACTGGATTACGTAGTAATTCTACTTTTAATTTTGGGGGAAACCTCCATACTGTTTTTCATAGTGTCTGAACCGATTTACATTCCCACCAACAGTGCACAAGGGTTCTCCTTTCTTCACATCCTCGGCAACACTACTTATTATCTCATGTCTTCTTGATGATAGCCATTCTGACAAGTGTGAGGTTATAGCTCATTGGGGTTTTGACTTGCATTTCCCTGATGATTAGTGATGTTGAACATCTTTTCATATTCCTGTTGGCCATTTATATGTCTTCTTTGGAGAAATGTCTATTCAGTTTCTCTGCCCATTTTTTAATCAGATTGTTTGTTTTTTGTTATTGAGTTGTATGAGTTCTTTATATATTTTGGATATTAACCCTTTATCAGACAGATGGTTTGCCATTGAATAACTTCCCTAATATTAATTCTTTGGTTAGCACTTTCAAAGGGCTTGAATATTTTCATGATTCTGGACGTTTTGTATGTTGACGTCCAAAAGGTTTCTATCAATCTTCATTGCCCCCCCATAGCATAACAATTTGCTAGTTCACCACAAAAGTAAAATGCCAAATTACTCCATTTTTCTGTTTTTGATTATACAGCAGATGAAAACATTCCATCTGTATCCTCATTTCTGATTACAATTTGTTCTTCCTTACTTGAGAATTTTTCTGTACTAATATATATTATAATCTGTAATTGTTTTATTATCAATATGTGTAAATTCAACAGGTATTTTAGATATCATCACCATTGCTGATGATTTTAGCCTTTTTTTTCTAAATCTGACTTAAATTTGTTTGTTTTACTTTACTGTAGAGAACATTTTCATTTTATGGGAGATAAAACTGTTGGATTTTTCCTTTAAGATTATATTACTTCAAAATGTATAAGTATTTTCTCATAAAGTGTTGATTTTATTTTCATTTTCTGTGCTTAGATTATATGTAAGTCCTTTATCCATTAGGAATTTATACTAGTATATAGATGCAAAGGATTTATTGAAATTTTCATTCCCTCAAAAATTAGCTAATTTTACAAACATCATTTATAAAATGGTCGCTTCTTTCCAATTATATAATGCTACAATTTTACAAGTCATATGGGTACCTACACATACAGGTTTTCCCTTCTGTCTCATTGATCCATTTGTCTGATTTTGTACAAGCACCATGCTGTGTTATGTTTTGCTGCTGTAAAATATAGTTTTATACCCAAAAGAGCTAGCATCTGCTAATTCATTAAGCCATTATTTGACATGTATATGCCCAAATATATTTTATAATAATTTTACTTTGTTGCAGAGAATTTCCTTTTGATGTTTTATTTCAGACTAGATTAAATATGTACATTAACTTATGGACTAAAGACATGTTAAGCAAATGGCTTTTTTGAACACTTAGTGAAATTTCCTAATACTCACAGCCACCCATTAGGAATCAAAGAAAAAAAGGTGATTAACTTGTGTCTCTACTGAGGACGTAATTTTGATACTGCTCCCTTTGGACTGAGTTTCTTACCTCCCAGAGGTCTGGGTATGAGTGTTATGGAGAAAAATCACGAGATTTTCATTTCCACTTTCTGACAGCGACGTTAAACAAACAGGGCAATAGCAAATCAATGACTGGCATTGGATTTAGATTTCACCTGCAAACAAAGCATGCAGTGCCACACTGAGCTTGGGTGCATAATCATGCCTCATAACAAGAAAAGGGTCGAGGCGATTACGCAAGGCAGTCACGTTGCGGTGCCAGCCTTTTTCCTTGCTCAGTTCAAATATTATTGCTTTTAAATGTCAGCATATCACCATTGTAAGCATGTGTACTTATTAAAACTTCTTCTTCCTGAGACATTTCAGGTGGACACCTTGGAGCATGATATGTATTTAAAATGTTAATCACAACTCCAGAAACAGCGAAGCTTGGGTTGGAGCTGAATTGTCTAGGAGAGAACCGAATTTAATTAAGGTCCTGCCATAGGTGTGCAGTGTTAGGCATGTTCAATTCTCGTGTGCTCTCTATGAGGGCGGGATGTTTCTAAATTGCCACTTTACAGGTGATAAAATGAAGTTTCAGACTCTGGGGATCAAAGTGAGCCTTAAAGGACACCCAAGACACTGCCCCATCCATTCCTTGCTCACGGGCTTCTTTAATATCTTGCTAACATTGCAGAGAAGTCTTTCTGAATACACATGTCTGGACATCTCTGAGGATATGAGCTCATGCCTCTTCCTCCAAAGGGAGCTCAGTCCATTCTGGTCTGACCGTTTAAAAGCAAACAAACAAAACAGCACTCTTGAGATCTAACTATATCCAGTTTCCTGACCCTTTCTGACCTTAGGCTCTATTTGTGTCTTCTAAAGTCAAGGAGAAAAGTTCTTATCTCTCTGTTCAGATATGACTCAAAGGCATCGCAGGGACCAATCATTCCCACTGAGTGACAAACTCAGCATTTATGAGACAGAGAAACTGGCACCTGTTCTGATATCCTCACTGTTAGGAACTCAAAGTGCACTGTCTCTTTTTCAAAAGACCACATCCTTCATCCTAAAGGTATCGAGGAAAACTGGTTTCCCCCCAAATGTCAAGGCTTTCACTGAAAAATCCCTGAACCTCACCTTGAGCCCAGGGAAAACTGTGTCCTCAGCATCCATTTCTAAGATCTCTGTCTTCCAGTAACATATCACCTTTCCTCTTCCTAGAAAGTGGAGGGAAGCCAGAATTTTACATTATTGTTCTTTTCTCCTTTGAAACCTCTCAGGTGATAGCTTTTCAGTGTCTTGTTTGATCCATCCTGGAGTCCCTCGGAGAATGTATGGGTGGCTTGTCCCTTGGCGAGTCTTCCTGAAATCTCATTTCTCTTGGCTCTGCTTCAGAGAGGAGCTGGAGACCAGACCATTCCAGGTTATGCCCTCTAATGAGGGCCTAGAGTAACAGCATCAGGGTAGGGGATTTGATGTCAGGAATGATCAACATCCAATCACTGTGAAATTATTTTCTGACTCCAGCTGACCACGCACTTTTCTTTGCAGCTGCAACTTCATTTAATGGAGGAGTGAGTTTCCAGCAAGAAAAGGTCAACATTTCCATTCGGGCATTCAAACATCTCCAAGATGGGTTTGAGGCTTTAGTGTTCTATTGATTCAGCCATCCCCATGCTGAGCACAGAACTTTGCCCAGAATAGATGGGCTGTGTCAATCAAAGCTCACCAGTGGGGCTATTTATTTTCCCTTTGATTCATGGGGCTATCAAATATTGAAGTTGAAGGGGGACTGAGGTAGTTCTACTTTGGTATAAATGTGCAAATAGGACTTTACTTTCACAACTGTTATATTACTGAAATTAAAATTCATAAAGAACACTGAAATGACAAGGTTTTCTCCTGCATGCATTTAGCAAATATCCACTAAACATGAAAACTCCAAAGTAGGGATCTCCAGAGGAGGCACTAAATCTGTCTAAAAGAAACTATCATAATTAAGTGACATAGAAATATAAAGCACTGTTGATCAGGGAAGAGGCAGTCTTTGATTTGGAATATAACAGAGATTGGTGGCATTTGTACATGCAGAGATGAAGGATGCTCTCTTGATGGAAGGAGTAGTAGTAGTTTACCTAACTGATGTTAATAATGATAGCAACTTCTCTAATTTTATACTTTTTGTGTACTTTTATGGCATTTAGTTGCATCCTGTAATGTTTTTATTTAAAAAAGCTATTTTTATGTTACACATGTAAGTTTCTTCTCTCAATAGTGTAAACTATACGATAGATGTTGTTTATCAGATTTTTTATGAACCCTGTATTTTGGGAGCTTTGTTTTTTTCAGGTTTTCTCCTTCTAATCTCCCTAAGGTGGGATTTTCACTCTGAGTGGATCACCTCCACTCCCCCCCCACACACACACTCACACTTAAAAGATTCAGTTTTTCTGGTACCTTGGAAATTCTTTGTTCTCCAAGTTTGCCTTTGTCTTTCCATTCCTAGCTAACCCGCTTTAATTTCAAACATGTTTAAGTAGCAGTGAGTGTATCAAATAAACACTAAAGAAAATGTTTCAATCACTTATAATCATATCCCCATACCCAAAGGCTATTTATAAACCTTCTAATAAAATGCCTGCCCTTTACTTTGTGTGTTCGGATCTCCAGTATCTTTACATCTCCAGCACCTTGGCTAATTGATTTCATAGGTTTTATGTTTTACTTTTTTTTGGTAAAGAAAAGGATCAATTTCTCCCTCTTTAAGCTTTTTATTCTTTTTTCCTTTGAACTTTTCTTTATAGATGTCCAGATTCTGACTTTCCTGAACCAGAATATAATACCTATGTTTAATATAAATTATATATATCATCTCTTGAAAAATGTATGCATAACCATTGACTATATAGGGTGACTGAGAAATTACTAAGTCTACGTATGTGTACGTTCTGTAGCAGGAGGAGAAGAAAAACCCGAGCAGAGTAAGTCATCTTGTCCCTGTTGTGTTGCTGTGTGACATGAGTTAGAATGGACATAGCTCCTTCCACCCTTTGTGTTTGGAAACTGGCCGTGCAGAATGCAATCATGAGCTCATCTTGACTGGTCCCCAAGGTGATGCTTCAGGTGTGCTTAGGAGCAGGTCCTCTGATCTTTTCTGCACCTCCTCATTTAGCTGACCTCAGCTCACTCTCTGGCAGTGACCCTGAAGAAGTCCCCATTTGCCTGGGAAAAGCTGTGCATTGGATGGTGACTCTATGCATGCCCCCACTCTGTGTTCCTCTGCCGTCCTGTCCTCTGGTCCTAGGATAAGCCCCTTCCCTGGGACCCACATAGGGCTGCATAGACATGGCCAGCAAGGTGCATGAAGGTTGTGTTGAAGATCTGATTATAGCAGAAAGAAGTACAGCCTATTTGCCCCCTCCTTTGGACACAGGCCACACTGAACGCCTCTACAGAAATGAGATTTTCTCACCCTGGTTCTTTCCTGCTCAAGATGACTTCCTCCCAGCGCGATTGATAGCTGGAGTCCCCATTCCCTTTAAGAAACACTCCCCTCACCTCCATCCCTAACACTCGCTACAGGAGACCCCCATGAGACCCTATCACAGTACACAGACACCAGCACATTTCTCAAGATATGAGTTACTAAATCTCTTATATCCCCACATGTGGGATGACCTCAGCCTATACCAGTTCTCTGTAGTCTCTCCTCCCCAAAGGCTTCAGAAAATCTTGATGCCAGTAGTTTCCTTATCACGACCAAAGAGAGAGCCAACCTTGCACAATAAACTGATTCATTAACTTCATCCTGTCTCTCCATAGTTATGTGCAGCTCATCTTTCTTCTTGATTCCATTCTTTTCATATTCCCGTGGACTTTGGACATAGAAATTAAATTCAGCAAACATTTCCTGAGTCCCTGTGATGAACCTGAACTTGAGTCAGCACTGTGGTTAGGACTAATTTTAAGAAGAGAGGTCAGAGGAAAGGTTCTGAAGGAATATCTGCAAGGAGAAGAGTAACCTAGTTTGGCTGGAGTATGTGGGAGGATGTCATGGAGGTAGTATCATAGACGTTGGCTCTTGAATAAAGGTGATTATCCAAGAACAATCACCCACTTATTATTCAGGTATATGCCAGGAATATTCTCTATTTGTAAATGATTGATGTGATGATATTTCCTTTCATCTCTTGGGTGATACCCAGCAGCTCATTCCATTAATTCTTACCTAGAGACTCTGACATACATACTCTCTCTGTGTCTTAATATTTATCTTTCTAAGAACTCCTATACACTGCATGGAAATGTAAATTGATGTGGAAGTCTTGCAAAGCAATTTGACATTAATGTATCAAGAGTCTTAAAAATGTTCATACATCACACCACCAGGTTCCACATATATGTGTTAATATACGATATTTGTTTTTCTCTTTCTGACTTGCTTCACTCTGTATGACAGTCTCTAGATCCATCCACATCTCTACAAATGACCCAATTTCGTTCCTTTTTATGGCTGAGTAATATTCCATTGTATATATGTACCACTTCTTCTTTATCCATTCATCTGTCGATGGGCATTTAGGTTGCTTCCATGACCTGGCTATTGTAAATAATCCTGCAATGAACATTGGGATGCATGTGTCTTTTTGAATTACGGTTTTCTCTGGGTATATGCTGAGTAGTGGGATTGCTGGGTCATATGGTAATTCTATTTTTAGTTTTTTAAGGAACCTCCATACTGTTCTCCATAGTGGCTGTATCAATTTACATTCCCACCAACAGTGCAAGAGGGTTCCCTTTTCTCCACACCCTCTCCAGCATTTGTTGTTTGTAGATTTTCTGATGATGCCCATTCTAACCGGTCTGAGGTGATAGCTCATTGTCGTTTTGATTTGCATTTCTCTAATAATTAGTGAAGTTGAGCAGCTTTTCATGTGCTTCTTGGCCATCTGTATGTCTTCTTTGGAGAAATGTCTATTTAGGTCTTCTGCCCATTTTTGGGTTGGGTTGTTTGTTTTTTTAATATTGAGCTGCATGAGCTGTTTATATATTTTGGAGATTCATCCTTTGTCCGTTGATTTGTTTGCAAATATTTTCTCCCATTCTGAGGGTTGGCTTTTCATCTTGTTTATGGTTTCCTTTGCTGTGCAAAAGCTTTGAAGTTTCATTAGGTCCCATTTGTTTATTTTTGTTTTTATTTCCATTACTCTAGGAGATGGATCAAAAAAAGATATTGCTGTGATTTATGTCAAAGTGTGTTCTTCCTATGTTTTCCTCTAAGAGTTTAATAGTGTCTGGTCTTACATTTAGGTCTTTAATCCATTTTGAGTTTATTTTTGTGTATGGTGTTAGGGAGTGTTCTAATTTCATTCTTTTACATGTAGCTGTCCAGTTTTCCCAGCACCACTTATTGAAGAGACTGTCTTTTCTCCATTGTATATCCTTGCCTCCTTTGTCATAGATTAGTTGACCGTAGGTGCGTGGGTTTATCTCTGGGTTTTCTATCCTGTTCCACTGATCTATATGTCTGTTTTTGTGCCAGTACCATATTGTCTTCATTACTGTAGCTTTGTAGAATAGTCTGAAGTCAGGAAGTCTGATTCCTCCAGCTCCATTTTTTTCCCTCAAGACTGCTTTGGCTATTCAGGGTCTTTTGTGTCTCCATACAAATTTTAAGATTTTTTATTCTAGTTCTGTAACAAATGCCACTGGTAGTTTGATAGGGATTGCATTGAATCTGTAGATTGCTTTGGGTAGTATAGTCATTTTCACAATATTTATTCTTCCAATCCAAGAACATGGTATACAGGCTTCTTTTTTTTAATGTGTAATATTTGCAGTCAATTTTTAAAAGGCACCTTTTTATCAAAAAGTTTTTCTTGTCCTTGCCAGGGCGATGTTTTGTGCACACGCGCAGAGCCCAGATGTCTCCATTTGCCTCCCTTCATTATCAGACTCGGGTGCTCATAAATTTCACATTTGAGGCTTCTCAGCCCACACACACAACATCAGACACAGAGGCCAACTCGCTCTCTCCCTGGTCAGGGTCATTTCTACCCAGCCCACCCACAGAGCACAGAGAGTCTGGCTACTTTAATACACAATAAACATACATATTTCTGTGACTTGTCTGGTGTTCCTGAACCCTGCATTGTGCTAAAGAGAAAATTCCAACTTGTTTGATACAAACTTTGGTCTTGATTCAGCTGTTACTCCTACGCCTCGCTCATTTGGCATGAGTTTGGTGTCCCACAAATGTCAATATCAGCTCTTTTTGGAAGGTCTCTGCACCTGGCATTGCCAGCCTTCTTCTATCTTAGCAAAGTTTTGCCGCAAGATTTCCATAAACACCTGGACTTCATGTTTAGCAACGCCAGCGCATTCTTCCCACATTGGATGGACTCTTCCTCACATTTTGTAATGACATGCTCATTGTTGCCCCAGGTTTTCCACTGCCTACAGCTCTCATGTACCCCTGATCATCCAGCCTGAGATTTAGTCCAGGTAAGGAAGCGAGACTGCTAGTAGCCTCCTCCACAGTTTGGTCTGCTACTGAAACATACATAATCTGATGCTGGTCATTGTCTTGTCACTTTCTCTCTACCTTTCCTTTTTCCAGAAGAACTCCAGCATGGGCAATTTTGCTGAGTATAATTAATCAATAAACAGACATGTATTGAGTGTCTGCCACTTGAAAAGTGTAGTGCCAGCTTCATAGGAAAGTTAGGGAAAGAAAAATGGGCATCCTTACCCTCAGAGATTGAATAGTCTAGTGAGGGAGATAAGATAGGTTTGGTTAGCATCTAAACCTAAGGCATAGCAGGTAAGTGATGCAGAGGAAGGAAGGAAGGAAGGGAGGAAGGGAGGAAGGAAACTAATATTTATTAAGCCCCTTCCATATGCTAAGCACATACAAATGTGGTACAGAGAAATAAAGTCAATGATTTGAAAGAAGTCAATAAATACTCACAATTGTATTTATTTTTATAGAAAGAACAGAAAGATAAATGAAAACTCAGTGCATGGGGGAAGGGTGAATTTGGAGCAGAATTTCAAAAATCCAGGCTTAAGCGATATAAGTTTGTATAGATAAAATTAAAGTGACAAGGTAAGCAAATAGAGATCCTGTGTGGACAAAACATCACTCATTCCCTGATTTGGTATATTATACACTTGTTGTGGGAAGAAAATAATTCCAAGACTTCTAAAATGGTGGAGTAAGGAGGTTGGTGGACCCTTTCCCTAGCAAAAAAATAAATTTAACTGGTGGAAATTATAAAAAATAAAACAAAACAAAAAAAGATTACTTAAGGTATCTGGAAATGGTTTCAAGGACATACTCAAATGAAGAAATATGTATTCAAGAAAATTTACTAAATTTCAATATGAAAAGCAAGAGTCTGTGGCATCTGAGCCAGGACCTGCTACCTTTCCCCACTAGCTCCATGTTACAAAAAACTCTACCCTGGGCACTCTACTCTGGATCCAAGAAGAGAGAGGCTCCCCCCTTCCCCAGCTCACAGTGCGGGGTTACTGGTCCACCTGGGAGAGGCAGGCTGCTTGCGGGGTTTTTATCCCCCACCCCTATGTCACAGAGTCTCTATTCTCTATTTCAGTCAATAGGCTAAAAGGTGTGAGGCTCTTTTCCCTCCATCCATCCCTCACTCCTAGGAGAAGAGAATGCTTCCAGCCCCACCCCTCCATCAACTCCTCCCCATCACCTCCACCCCAGTTCATTCATAGAGAGGAGGTTCTATTCTGGGAGAGGCAAATTGAGAAGACCATGGACTTCTGCTTCCACACAGTGTCCAATAATGGAGCATTGGTGTCACTCTTGGAAAACTGGGTCCCATCCCCAGTTCTGTGCAGTGCCCAGGGGAAAGGCAGGTCATAAAGACAAGAACTCCACACTCTGCTTCCTTACCTATGAGTGCTATGGTCTGAATGTTTGTGTTTCCCCCAAATTCATATGTTAAAGTTCTTACCCTCAAAGATGATGGTTTTAGTAGGTGGGGCCTTTGGGAGGTACTTAAGTCACGAGGGTATAAAAGAGGCTCCAGAGAGATGCCTACCCCCTTCCACCGTGTGAGAACACAGTGAGAAGGTGCTGGCTATGAAACAGGAAGATGGTCTTCATCCAACCATGCCGGCACCCGGATCTTAGACTTTCAGCCTCCAGAACTGTGAGAAATAAATGTTGTTGTTGATAAGATAGCCAGTCTGTTTTGTTATAGCTGCCCAAAAGGACTAAGACAATAGATGTTGTGGAGAACAAATGAGATCTTGGTGGAGAGCAATTAAGAGGAGGCTGGTAGATCCATTGTAGAAGCAAAATGGCAGAGCCAACAGAAGTTCAATAGAGAGAACCATGTAAACAGACAGAAAAGAACATAGGCAAAACATTCTCTGACATAAATCATAGCAGTGTTTTCTTAGGTTAGTCTCCCAAGGCAATAGAAAGAAAAGCAAAAATAAACAAATGGGACTAATCAAGCTTACAACTTTTGCACAGCAAAGGAAACCATAAACAACACAAAAAAACTACAGAATAAGGGAAAATATTTGCAAATGATGCGACTGACAAGGGATTAATTTCCAAAATATACAAACAGCTCATACAGCTCAATATCAAAAAAAACAAACAACCCAATCAAAAATGATGGGCAGAAGATCTAAATAGACGTTTCTGCAAAGAAGACATATAGATGGCCAACAGGCACATGAAAAGATGCTCAACAATGCTGATTATTAGAGAAATGCAAATCAAAACTGCAATGAGGTACTACCTCACACCAGTCAGAATGGCCATCATTAAAAAGTCTACAAATAAATGCTGGAGAGGGTGTGGAGAAAAGGGAACCCTCCTACACTGTTGGTGAGAATGTATATTGGTGCAGCCACTATGGAGAACGGTATGGAGGTTCCTTAAAAAACTCAGAAAAGAGTTACCATATGATCCAGCGATCCCACTCCTGGGAATATATCCAGAGAAAACTCTAATTGAAAAAGATACATGCACTGCAGTATTCATAGCAACACTATTTACAATAGCCAAGACATGGAAGCAACCTAGGACAGAATATATTTACCTGTGGTAATCACTTCAGTTGTTTGTTTCATCACACAGGTTTTTGGATTTCAGACTTCAGCTGTATCCTCTCCCCTGGAACTATTCTGTATTGATAAGGCTCTAAAAATCCTTCTCTGGTCACAAAGTAAAGACCCCAGCCCTACCAGAAAAGTTTATTTTCTTAAATTTAAGTAAAGTAGCAACTAAGATGTGAGAGTTTAGGCACAGGTTGGAAAACCTTCCTTGCTGCCCACATCAGGAATGAGCAGGACTGCTTGGGGCAGGTCTGCTAGCCTGGAGTGGAAGTGCACAAACAGATGATGGAAATGTACTCATACAGCTGTATGAACAGATGCAGTGAACTTTCTGTACCCCCACAAATGCCAGATGGGCCTAAAAGTGATGAATATGGACGTATCAAGAAAATGTCCCTTCTCACACTCAAACTGAAGGAGGTCTCCCTAATCACCAGAGGTTGGGCACCAACATATTCAGCTGCCCAATTCCCCTATTTGAGCATTTAAGTGAATTCCTCTCCAAGAAGTGTTGGCCTATCGTTGCTTAGACTACGAAGCAGATGGAGTGTAGTTTATAGTTCAATCAGGAATCCAAATTAAAGTCATTGGCTTGTTCTTAATGGGATTAATGGGAGTTGATGAATACATCCAGGCAGCTTGAGAAGCTGCCTGGTTTTGGCATTAAGCCCACCCTATGTTAAGTACACATAGGTATGCCAAGTGGCTAGGTCCCCACCTTCTGAGATTTCAGATCTGGACCAGGAAGCCTGCTGGGAGGATGGCACAGGATGAAGATGCTCTTGTTTATTAAGGCCCCAAAGTTTTGTATCCTATTACTTTTTTTTTCCATTTCTTTTATTGGGGTGTAAGTTATATGCAGTAAAATTCACACTTTTAAGAGCAGAGTTCTGCCAGTCTTGACAAATATAGACAGTTACATAACTACCACCATAATTAAGATATAGAAGAAAATTCCCCCATCTCTCTTAGTAGTTGACTTCCCCCCTACCCCCAACTCTTGGCAAACACTGGTCTGCTTACTGTTCCTATAGTTTTCTTTTTGTAAAAAGGTCATATAAATGGAAGCATGCAGTATGCAGCCTTTGAAGCTGGATTCTTTCACTGAGCATAAATGCTTTTGAAACTCATCCACGTTGTTAACTGTGTGAATAGTTCATTCTTCTTATTGGATGTACCACAGTTTATCCATTCCCAGTTGTTTTTATTTCACTTGTTTAAATACCTCAGAGTAGGTATACCTCACTTTAAGAAAAATTGCTGAAAGGTTTTCCAAATCAGTTGTAATATTTTGCACACAACCAGAAACGTATGAGAATTCCAGTTGGTCCATGTTCTCGCCAACACTTGGTATTTTTGTTGTTGTTTTTGTTTATTTGTTTTATGTTACCGATTCTGAGAGGTGTCTAGTGGTGGTTTTCATTGTGGCTTCAATGTGCATTTCCTTAATGACTAATATGTTAAGCACCGTTTCATGTGTTTATTTGCCATCCATACATCTTCTTTAGTTTAAAAACAAAAAAGCTAGATTTTCTTAAAATGGGGCTATGTCAAAATATTCATTGTGATGTTGAGAAGTATAGGTGTTTAGACCTATAATACCCACACCCAACCCTAACATTCCTGGGTTTGGTAAGAGTATTTAGAAATTGAAAAAATAAATAAATGAAGGACCCTTAGATTTTAGATTTAAATCCCCAACAATCAATGTATAAGCAATACCCCTAATCAGTGATTCTATAGTATCTCCTTAAATACCACCAGTAATGGGGAGCTTATTATTTTCCAAAGCATAAATTCCATAGTCCTTCCTTACACTGAGAATAATTTTTAAAATTGTTATTCCCACCCGCTATACTACCTGGAGGAAGCCTAACCCCATCCCACAGGATAATCCTTGGGATTATTGTCAGTCCTAAACACATCCAGACAGGTCTATTTTCTAGACTACCAGGACTGTACCTTTGGCCTTTATCCTTGTGAAATGGTTTCAAGATCCTTTATCACTTAAATGTCAATTTGTTAGTACTTTTTGACAACTGGGGTTTTCATATCTAGAAACGATTCTATAGTTGTGATGTGACTAGGGCAGACAGACATCTATTATCTTCCCCTTTATTCTGTTGAACAAATAAAGGAATGTACCTATAAAATAAAATGATTATTTAGAGAAGGTATTAATGCCATACTGAAAGCTCTGAGTGGGTTGGCTAGGATAATGCCTGCAGTAAACTCTAGTCAGAACTTCTGTCTGCTCAAGATGGCTAACTTGTCCTCCTTCCTCTTGTATCTCTTTTCTCTAAGAAATCTATTTCATATGGTACAACTGAGGCTGCTCTCTTCCTACTCACTCCTGTGTAACAACATGTCATAAGCATTTACCATGTCACCATGTTACTTAGTCATTTCTGAATCATCACTTTTGATAGCTACATATTAATCCATTGAGAGACTGTGCCATAATTCCTTAGCTCACATCACGTTGCTGGACATTTAATTTGCTTTGATACCACTGACCACTCTTATGAATATACACATGCATGTATTTTTCTGTATTTGGGTGACATCCCTGGATAGATTCTCAGTAGTAGAATGACTGCTCCTGTGACATTTTGGCTTATGATACAGATTACCAAATTGATATTCCAAAGTAGTATACCAATTTACATTTCTGCCATCAGAACACTAATGTGTTTGCTTCTCTGAATTCTTGCCAGGACAAGCATTATAATTTTAGCTGTTTGTATTTGTTTTTATCTTGGTTTCATTGAAATACAGCAGTTTAAATGCTACTTTAGTTTAGTATATATTTGTTTGATTACTAGTTGGTGACGATATATACATGATTTTTCTGGGCTGTTGCTAGTCAGTGCAGTTACTCTTTTGCAGTTTGTTCATAATCTTTACTCATCTGTCTATTAGTACTTTATTGACTTATTTGAGCCATCTGGGTGTTAAAGATAGGATCCCTTTACCTGCCGTATTTCACATACGTATTTTCCCATCTCTCTCTTTGCCTTTCTAGTTCAGTTGTCTTTGCTTTAGCCGTTCCCACTGCTTGAAATACTCTTACACCAGATGTCTGTGTGATTAGCTGCTCCTCCCCTTCAGGGCTGTACTCAAATACCAGCTTCTCACTGAGGACTTCTCTGGCCAGACGATATAAAATTTGAGTAACTTCTCCTCCACTTGACAATTCTTTTCCACTCTCCTCCACTTGACAATTCTTTTCCACTTTCTTTTTTTTTTTTCTCCTTACCACTTTTCACTGTACAACTATATATAACTTTAACTTTAATTATAATTACAACTGTATTTACTGTATTATCTATTACTGATTTGTTGTGCTTACTGTCCTCTCCCATCACCAGAATGAAATAGCAGAATACTTTTGCTAAATATTAATCAAACCTGATTCTTCTTATGTTCTCTACCCCACACTATTCTATTAAAAAAAAAAAAAAAAAAAAGCTGCCAAAATGTTTTGAGCTTCTAGCCTCAAGGATATTTGCCCTGGAGAAAGCAGACATAGACTAAAGTCAAATAGCTTTTCAAACTGTTTTGTAAAACATGAAACCCAATGAAGAAATAATAGCAGTGAGAGAGGAGACATTTAAGTTTCCACCTCCACCCTCAACTGAGGCAAAAAGGTGTGATGTCCATCTTACTGGGCTGCCCCACAAGACCCACAAGGTGTCTGCTGAGACTGCACTGAGGTGGAAATTAAAGGTCTTTCCTCCATTTTCCAGAAGGTTCCCGGATTCCAGTGCAACCCTGAATAGGAAATTGAGGGGCAATAATGGCTGGGGTGCAATTCCTCCAGTTTGGCAGAATGAACATGCCCCTGGAGACTAAACAGACTTAAAAAGAAAAAGGACAGTGGTATTCTTTGTAGTACCAAGGTTGCTGTCTGAGGTACAAAATCTATACAATTTCCCTAGTCAGAGAACTGTTGGTCACAGCCCAACCCACCTTGAGCTGAACTCATCAAACCAAAGCAACAGAATTTGGTACATACTCCAGGTAGGAGGTTTTGCCTACTGACAGCTGACCTGAGAGGGACTTTTTCATCCAAATGTGGCAGGCTTGACTGGGGACTTGAAGGACATATTTTAATGGGATATCAAGTAAGATAAGCAGCCAATGGTGATTTCCAAGAAATTGTGTTTGGGGGTTTCTTCTGGCAGAATCAAGGTCATGCCCTGGTCAACATTAATGGCTAGAGGAGTCTCAGACCTATTGCTACTTGTTTTTCAAATCTCCATTTACTTAATGGGGAGTCCTGTGGGTTATGAAATGATTTACCCCAGATGGTTCTGTCACTGTCAGTCACATTCTGCAGCACATGGATCCCCATCCATTCTATCTTTACTCCACGTGGACAGGGGACTGTTTGCAGTGGGATAGCATTCACTTTGGTTCCATGTACATATGAGGAATGTTTTACCTCATACCTTTCAGATTAGCTCAGAACTTTGTTCTGTAGACCAGAAGCATCAGCAACACCTAGGAACTTGTTAAAAATGTATAATCCCAGGCTTCATTCCAGACCTGCTGAGTCAGTTTTCAACAAGATCCCAAATTGGTTCACATGCACATTCAATTTTGAGATGTGTTGGCTTAGACTAGTCACTGGAGAAGGCTTCTCAGCCCTCACTGTACATGCATTAGAATCCCAGGGGGGAGGAATTGCCCCTGAGGCACTGGCCTTGGGTGCAAAATACAAGGGAGCTCTGAAAATTCAATTATCAAGACAAACAAAATTTAATGCAAACTTTTTTTGAAAGTCAGAATTAATGCAAAAAATACATGATGAAGAAAATATCAACTCTTTAAATAAAGACAGAATTAGTATTACTAATTTTTCCTTTTTATTCTGGCTCCAATATTTCTAGATAAGGCACTGCTTTAAAAAATACAGATGCATTAAGTACCATCTCATTCTGAATCAATCAGTCTGGGATGAGGGCAAGACATTATTGCTGTGGAGGAAGAAAATTTCCTCTACCCTTCTAGGTTCTTCTGGCTGGTCTGACTTAAATTGACATGAGACAAATTAACAGGAGAAAATCAAACAAAATTTAATAACATGTTTATGTGGGAGAGACCCAGGAAAACTGAGTAACTTGCCAAAATGGCTGAAATCCTCAACCTCAAATACTATCTTTAGCTAAAGACAAAAGAGGATGTTGGGGCTAGTGGTGTGGTCCTTCAGTGGGGAGGACAGCAATTCACATGGAGCTGGAAAACCGAATGTTTGGTAAACAAATGTTTGCTGGGCCCTGCAGAGACAGTGGGGCACACAGAGGAGTTTTAACAAACGGACCTTGCTAGGTTCCTCCTGTCTATACACCTGGCTCATACCTTAGTTATCTATGGTGATGGCTCCCTTCTTTTAAGTGGTTAAGAAGAAGGCCAAAGGTTCTTTCTGAGTCTTTTGGGCCTTAAAAATAATCAGCCTAAATTGATTTTTATGCCAAAGAGACATATTTGGGGATGGCAAATTTTGCTCCCCTACATTATCAAGAACAGCAACAACAGTAAAGCCACTTGAACATTTTCTTTATTTTTTATTATGGAAAATGTAAAACAAAAGTAGAAAGAAGAGTGAGCCCACCTGTATCCATCAGATAGCTTCAGCAGCTACCGACACATGGACCATCTTATTTCACCCATATACCTTACTATTCCCCACCCCATCCCCAGCCCCAATTTATATGAAGTAAATTTCAGGCATCATAATATATGTATTCTGGTATGTGTTGTAAAAAGAAAAAAAACTCTTTAAAAAAATGAATCACACTAGCAATAACGTAATGACAAATTATTATCAAATATTAAATAATATCAAATATCCAATCAGTGTCCCAGTGTCCAAGTTTTCTTTTTAGCATTTTGTTTGTTAGAATAAAGATCTAAGTAAGACTGAATAAGTATCCAAGATATTTTGTTTGGTTGCTATATCCCCTAAGTCTTACTTAATCTCTAGGTTTCTCCTCCATCTGAACATCCCCAGCAGGCACTTGTTCTATTTTGCTTTTGTTTTCCCTGGGCAGTGATGAGTGTCCAGCTTATAATTAGGTGTTTAATAAATATTTGCTAATTTAATGAAAACATAAGTGGGGATTCATCCACACTATATAATATTATTTAAGTAATGTAATATAATTTAAGTAAGGGTTAAAAAACTTTTTTGATATTGAATACTGCTCCTATGTTAAGTGAAACATACAGAACATCAAACTGTATAAACAATATAAACCCAATATTCTTTTTTTTATTTTCAGTATTTCTGTATCCTGGGGAAGAGGGTTAAGGTTGCTTTTTAAAAATCAGTCTTAAAATTTAAGCCTGCAAAGATGGTAGAAGTTTATGTGGAGTATTGCTTTAAGATTAATGAGACTGAGTCTCAGGTCTCTTTCCTTTTCTTTGCTTCCTACAGTAGGCTGATCACCTTTCTGTGGTTGTGGGAAAAGTCTCTATGAGCCACTGAAAACCTGTTACACTGTCAACATACTGTGGGATAAAATTATTGGTAGGATGACCATATAAATTATTATCCATAATGGGCCATTTTGGAGAATGAAAGGGGCACTCTTAAAAAAATTGCTCTAGAACCACAAACAAAAACTGGGACTGTCTCAGGGAGAACTAGCATACCCATAAGAAGTACCCTGCCCCTACTTGTTTCTAATAAACAAACAAACAAAAATTATGGCTATGGGATATTTGGATCTTTGGGACTTCAATTATCTTGCTGGAGAGTTAAAAAAAAAAAAATCCCACACAGTGAGTGGTATCTAGAATATATTCTATTTCATTTGGAGTTTTACCCATAATGCTGAACAATTGAAAGGGAAGGACTATGAATATTAAATGGGTCTAATTTCTAGAACAGAGCAGGCTGCCAGTAAATTGTCCATTTGATTCTTGAGCCTGGGAATCATGTTCATGTTGCATTCATTACAGGTAAGATGTAAGAGCAGGTGTTTAACATTACCAGAATGACTAATAACTGCTTTAGTTCCTTTTCTACCACCCTGTCTGGGTATAATAATGCATCATAGTTTAAACAAAAATGTATCTCATTAACCAGAAACTCACTTCATAGCACAGCTTTCTACATCCTTTTGGGTCATTAAAATGGGATTTTGAAGCTTTCTTTTTTTTTTTTTTTTAATTTATTTTATTTATTTATTTATTTATTTATATTTTTGGCTGCATTGGGTGTTTGTTGCTGAGCGTGGGCCTTCTCTAGCTGCGGCGAACAGGGGCTACTCTTTGTTGCAGTGCTCAGGCTTCTCATTGTGGTGGTTTCTCTTGTTGTGGAGCATGGGCTCTAGGCGCATGGGCTTCATTAGTTGCGGCACTCGGGCTCAGTTGTTGTGGCTCACAGGCTTAGTTGCTCCACAGCATGTGGGATCTTCCCAGACCAGGGCTTGTACCCGTGTCCCCTGCATTGGCATGCGAACTCTTAACGACTGCGCCACCAGGGAAGCCCCTTGAAGCTTTCTTTCACTTAAACATTGGGAACCCTCAAAAGAGGGTCCTCAAAAGAGCTCATCTGGCCTCAAAAATGGCCAGATGAGCTCTTTGTGCACTCATGTAGTGCTGTATTCACTTCATCTAGAGTCGCTTCTTTAGCACTGGGGATGCCAAGCTGTTCAGTGCTGTAACATTTGGGATGCTGGAAAAGCTAGAGGGAAAACCCCAATAAGGGGTTAACAATTGCTGATCAATCACAGCTCTGAGTATCTGAAATGCCTGTATTCAAGGAGTGAATGCAGTTACACTGTCTTCTCTAATCCTCATTTGGTTGACAACATCATTGCTACTAATAATTGGAACTGAAAGAAGAAGTTGAATGAAGTCTCACTCGATTAAAACTAAACATTAAAAACCTAGGGTTGATAATGCTTATTGTTACGCATTCATTAGTTCAACAATTATTTATTGAGCTCTTTTATATGTCAGGCACTGTTCTAGATTCTGTGTGTACAGATGAACAACACAAAACCACTGTTTTCATGGAATTTTCATCCTGGTGGGACGGGGGACACAAATAATAAACAATCCATAGATATCAATTATAATGTCAAGTAGTGCTAATTGCAGTGAAAGAAAAAATGAGATAAGGGGCTTGGAAAGGGACTCAGAGAGAAGGGATATTATTTACATAAGGTGGTCAATGGAGGCCTTTCTGAGGAGGTGACATTTAAGTAGAGCAATGGTGGATGTAAGGGGAAAGTCAATGTATCTGGGCAGGAAAAAAACACCTGGCAGGCTTCCCTGGTGGCGCAGTGGTTGAGAATCTGCCTGCCAATGCAGGGGACACGGGTTTGAGCCCTGGTCTGGGAAGATCCCACATGCCACGGAGCAACTGGGCCCGTGAGCCACAATTACTGCGCATCTGGAGCCTGTGCTCCGCAACAAGAGAGGCCGTGATGGTGAGAGGCCCGCGCACCGCGATGAAGAGTGGTCCCCACTTGCCGCAACTAGAGAAAGCCCTCGCACAGAAACGAAGACTCAACACAGTCATAAATAAATAAATAAATAAATAAATAAATAAATAAATAAAAGAACGTGAATTTCTTTAAAAAAAAAAAAAAGACACCTGGCAGTAAAAAACTGACTCAATGGCTGGTAACTCTGGAGTTCAGGCTTCTTAGAACTGAGAGTAAGGTCATAAGCAGAAGATCCATATTTTCTTTTCAGATCCTCTTGTTGGTCCTCTGATTCTTGAAGCAAGGTAACAAGTTCTAGGACCTCAGTTCTTTTATCCATAAATGGACTGGTTGGACATGATCAGTGTTGCCCCAACTCTCAGGATACCGCTGAATTCAACATCACCCTTCTCCCCCCACCCTCTTCCCAGTCAACATATTTGAATAACTGTTTAAATAATATACATTTATCTTTAAATAGCTCATTTTTTATCTAAACAGATGTATTTTTAAAGGTTTCTGCACCCAATTCCAGTGGAGGGTGGAATTTCCCCGCCAACAAGCAATCACTGGACACAAACTGGATATCCTACAAGTCAATTCAATTTTGAAACTATTCTGGAGATGGTGTTGTTACCGAACCACAGGTTGAAGGCTCAGGCCTACAGGACTGTTGCCCCTCACCCTGACCTATTTCAGATGCCAATCACAAGTTCAAGTTGTCACCTGTGCTTCTCACTGATTGGCTATAAATTGGTGTTTCCAACAACCCCTTCCTTGGGTTTGATTAATTTGCTAGAGCAGCTCAGGGAACCCAGAGAAACATTTTACTTACTAGGTAACTGGTTAATTATAAAAGGATATAACTCAGGAACAACCATATGGAAGAGGTGCATAGGGCAAGGTAAGGGGAAGGGGCATGGAGCTTCTAAGCTCTCCAGGTACACCACTCTCCCCAAATCTAACATATTCACCAACCTGGAAGCTCTCAGAACCCTCTGCTTTTGGGTTTATGGGAGACTTCATTACATAGGTATGGTTGACTAAATCACTGGCAATTAAATCATTGGTGGTTAGATTCAAACTCCAGCCTCTCTCCCCTCCCTGGATGGTCAGCAACCGGCCCCCATATCCTTAGGTGTGTTCAAAAGTTCACCTAATTAACATAACAAAAGATACCTCTATCTCTCTACTTAGGGAATTCTTTTTTTTTTTTTTTTAAATACATCCTTATTGGAGTATACTTACTTCACAATGCTGTTTCAGTTTCTGTTGTACAACAAAGTGACTCATCCATATGCATACATATGTCCCCATATCCCCTCCCTCTTGAGCCTCCCTCCCACTCTCCCTATCCCACCCCTCTAGGTCATCGCAAAGCACCGAGCTGATCTCCCTGTGCTATGCAGCTGCTTCCCACTAGCTAGCTGTTTTACATTCGGTAGTGTATATACGTCGATGCTACTCTCACTTCACCCCAGCTTCCCCCTCCTCACCCCGTGTCCTCAAGTCCATTCTCTATCTCTACGTCTGTATTGCTGCCCTGCCACTAGGTTCATCAGTATCATTTTCTTTTTTTAGATTCCATATATATGTGTTAGCATGCAGTATTGGTTTTTTCTTTCTGACTTAACTTCACTCTGTATGACAGACTCTAAGATCATCCACCTCACTACAGAGCTCTGTGCCAGAAATGGGAGGGAGACCAAATATATATTTCTTATTATAAATCACAATGTCACAATTTTAAAAGAAAACGTTGTATTATTGCTATGAGTGGAAAACTCTCCATGGTATGGAAGGTAACTGCACAAATATACACACGGAAAGAAAACCATGTTATTAAATTCTATCTTGACATTTGCCACTGAGGACTTTAGGCTTGAGGTTTTATCTCCTTTTCTAAAACGGGATTTGCAGTGGTTAGACATACAGCCCCAAACTAGGCCTTACCCCATCAGAAGGAGCAATGTAAGTTTTACCAACACCCCTAAAGGGCCAACAGTTGTTTATTGAACATCTACAATACAGCAGGCTCTGGTCTAGGATTGGAGATCATGGAGAAAAATACGAAGTCTTTGTTTCCCAAAAGGCTTACAGTCTAGACAGTAAATAGATTTACTGAAAATAAACAAAGCAATGAAAAGAGAAAAAAACTTAAAAAGTGATACATGTATTCTTGTTAAAGAAAAAATTATTCATGATATCTCTCAAAGACTGTAAGGCACATTTTCTTCAAGTTGGGCTACTATGTGAGGTGTTGTAGTAGGGGAGAGAGATCAAACTCAGTTCCAGTAGGACAAGTGGAGATGTGTATCCAAGGAGCAGGTCAGTGGATAGAACATTACTAAGAGGAAACCTCAAAGGTAAGGGAGATTCTCGGTAGACCAACCCAACAGAATTCTTGCTGAAGACAGGCCATGGTGATTAAGACATGGAGGGTGGAGAATTTTCCCTAAGCAGATTTAGCAAGATTCTTGCTCAAACTGGATTCTACAAAGACAAAAAAGGCCAAGTTTGGGCCTAATCCAGCAGCTGGGTCAGAGGAGCCTGATTAAAGTTCAGTCAAAGGAGAGAGTCTTTGTCATTCTGCAAAGAATGACAGAAGGGCAATAGGTAATAGGTGATAGGCAATAGGGAATAGAAGGAAACTTTAGATTGGGTGGTTTGGGAAAGAACCAGCTAAGGAGGAAGCGGATTCCAATCAGAGGGAGAATTGTGTGTATGTTATCACTTTAGTAATTTAAAAGAGGACACTATTCTCTCTTTAGTATTGTTAATGCCATGTAAACCTTTTCTTCCAACCACCAGTGATGCAGAAATGCACTTTCCAAACTTGGAAAACAATGGACTAGAAGGATCAAGGTTCCTCATAGCCTAGACCTAAAAATCACTATAGTTGACTCTCCACATGGGTGGGTTCTGTGTCCACAGATTAAACCAAACATGGATGGGAAAAAAATTTTTTTAATTCCAGAAAGCTCCAAAAAGTAAAAGTTGAATTTGCTGCAGGCCAGCAACTATTTACATAACATTTACATTGTATTTACAGCTATTTACATAACGTTGACATTGTATCGGGTATTATAAGTAATCAGGAGATGATTCTTTTTTCGAATTTTATTTTATTTTTTTATACAGCACGTTCTTATTAGTCATCAATTTTATACACATTAGTGTATACATGTCACTCCCAATCACCCAGTTCACCACCAACACCCCCATTGCTTTCCCCCCTTGGTGTCCATACGTTTGTTCTCTACATCTGTGTCTCAATTTCTGCCCTGCAAACTGGTTCACCTGTACCATTTTTCTAGGTTCCACATATATGTGTTAATATACGATATTTGTTTTTCTCTTTCTGACTTACTTCACTCTGTATGAGTCGCTAGATCCATCCACGTCTCTACAAATGACCCAATTTCATTCGTTTTTATGGCTGAGTAATATTCCATTGTATATATGTACCACTTCTTTATCCATTTGTCTGTCGATGGGCATTTAGGTTGCTTCCATGACCTGGCTATTGTAAATAGTGCTGCAATGAACATTAGGGTGCATGTGCCTTTTTGAATTATGGTTTTCTCTGGGTTTATGCCCAGTAGTGGGATTGCTGGGTCATATGGTAATTCTATTTTTAGTTTTTTAAGGAACCTCCATACTGTTCTCCATAGTGGCTGTATCAATTTACAATCCCAACAACAGTGCGAGAGGGTTCCCTTTTCTCCTCACCTTCTCCAGCATTTGTTCTTTGTAGATTTTCTGATGATGCTCATTGTAACTGGTGTGAGGCGGTACCTCACTGTAGTTTTGATTTGCATTTCTCTAATAATTGGTGATGCTGAGCAGCTTTTCATGTGCTTCTTGGGCATCTGTATGTCTTCTTTGGAGAAATGTCTGTTTAGGTCTTCTGCCCATTTTTGGATTGGGTTGTTTCTTTTTTTAATATGGAGCTGCATGAACAGTGTATATATTTTGGAGATTAATCCTTTATCCGTTGAATCATTTGAAAATATTTTCTCCCATACTGAGGGTTCTCTTTTCGTCTTGTTTATGGTTTCCTTTGCTGTGCAAAAGCTTTTACGTTTCATTAGGTCCCATTTGTTTATTTTTGTTTTTATTTCCATTACTCTAGGAGGTGGGTCAAAAAGGATCTTGCTGTGATTTATGTCAAAGAGTGTTCTTCCTATGTTTTCCTCTAAGAGTTTTATAGTGTCCAGTTTTACATTTAGGTCTCTAAACCATTTTGAGTTTATTTTTGTGTATGGTGTTAGGGAGTGTTCTAATTTCATTCTTTTATATGTAGCTGTCCAGTTGTCCCAGCACCACTTATTGAAGAGACTGTCTTTTCTCCATTGTATATCCTTGCCTCCTTTCTCATAGATCATTCAACCATAGGTGCGTGGGTTAATCTCTGGGCTTTCTATCTTGTTCCATTGATCTATATTTCTGTTTTTGTGCCAGTACCATATTGTCTTGATTACTGTAGCTTTGTAGTATAGTCTGAAGTCAGAGAGTCTGATTCCTTCAGCTCCACTTTTTTCCCTCAAGATTGCTTTGGCTATTCGGGGTCTTTTGTTTCTCCACACAAAGTTTAAGATTTTTTGTTCTAGTTCCATAAAAAATGCCATTGGTAATTTGATAGGTATTGCATTGAATCTGTAGATTGCTTTGGGTAGTATAGTCATTTTCATAATATTGATTCTTCCAATCCAAGAACATGGTATATCTCTCCATCTGTTGGTATCATCTTTAATTTCTTTCATCAGTGTCTATAGTTTTCTGCATACAGGTCTTTTGGCTCCCTAGGTAGGTGTATTCCTAGGTATTTTATTCTTTTTGTTGCAATGGTAAATGGGAGTGTTTCCTTAATTTCTCATTCAGATTTTTCATCATTAGTATATAGGAATGCAAGGGATTTCTGTACATTAATTTTGTATCCTGTGACTTTACCAAATTCATTGATTAATTCTAGTAGTTTTCTGGTGGCATCTTTAGGATTCTCTATGTATAATATCATGTCATCTGCAGACAGTGACAGTTTTACTTCTTCTTTTCCAATTTGTATTCCTTTTATTTCTTTTTCTTCTCTGATTGCCATGGCTAGGACTTCCAAAACTATGTTGAATAATAGTGGTGAGAGTGGACATCCTTGTCTTGTTCCTGATCTTAGAGGAAACGCTTTCAGTTTTTCACCATTGAGAATGATGTTTGCTGTGGGTTTGTCGTATATAGCCTTTATTATGTTGAGGTAGGTTCCCTCTATGCCCACTTTCTGGAGAGTTTTTATCATAAGTGGGTGTTGAATTTTGTCAAAAGCTTTTTCTGCATCTATTGAGATGATCATATGTGTTTTCTTCTTCAATTTGTTAATATGGTGTATCACATTGATTGATTTGCATATATTGAAGAATCCTTGAATCCCTGGGATAAATCCCACTTGATCATGGTGTATGAGCCTTTTAATGTGTTGTTGCATTCTGTTTGCCAGTATTTTGTTAAGGATTTTTGCATCTATATTCATCAGTGATATTGGTCTGTATTTTTCTTTTTTTGTAGTATCTTTGTCTGATTTTGGTATCAGGGTCATGGTGGCCTCATAGAATGAGTTTGTGAGGGTTCCTTCCTCTGCAATTTTTTGGAAGAGTTTGAGAAGCATGGGTGTTAGCTCTTCTCTAAATGTTTGATAGAATTCACCTGTGAAGCCATCTGGTCCTGGACTTTTGTTTGTTGGAAGATTTTTAATCACAGTTTCAATTTCATTACTTGTGATTGGTCTGTTCATATTTTCTATTTCTTCCTGGTTCGGTCTTGGAAAGTTATAAGTTTCGAAGAATTTGTCTATTTCTTCCAGATTGTCCATTTTACTGGCATAGAGTTGCTTCTAGTAGTCTCTTAGGATGCTTTGTATTTCTGCAGTGTCTGTTGTAACTTCTCCTTTTTCGTATCTAATTGTATTGATTTGAGTCCCCTCCCTCTCTTTCTTGATGAGACTGGCTAATGGTTTATCAATTTTGTTTATCTTCTCAAAGAACCAGCTTTTAGTTTTATTGATCTTTGCTATTGTTTTCTTTGTTTCTGTTTCGTTTATTTCTGCTCTGATCTTTATGATTTCTTTCCTTCTACTAACTTTGGGTTTTGTTTGTTCTTCTTTCTCTAGTTCCTTTAGGTGTAAAGTTAGATTGTTTATTTGAGATTTTTCTTATTTCTTGAGGTAGGCTTGTATAGCTATAAACTTCCTTCTTGGAACTGCTTTTGCTGCATCCCATAGGTTTTGGATTGTCGTGTTTTCATTTTCATTTGTCTCTAGGTATTTTTTGATTTCCTCTTTGATTTCTTCAGTGATCTCTTTGTTATTTAGTAACATATTGTTTACCCTCCATGTGTTTGTGTTTTTTACGTTTTTTTCCCTGTAATTGATTTCTAATCTCATAGTGTTGTGGTCATTAAAGATGCTTGATATGATTTCAATTTTCTTAAATTTACTGAGGCTTGATTTGTGACCCAGGATAGATGTGATCTATCCTGGAGCATGTTCCATGCACACTTGAGAAGAAAGTGTAATCTGCTGTTTTTGGATGGAATGTCCTATAAATATCAATTAAACCTATCTGGTCTATTGTGTCATTTAAAGCTTGTGTTTCCTTATTAATTTTCTCTTTGGATGATCTGTCCATTGGTGTAAGTGAGGTGTTAAAGTTCCCCACTATTATTGTGTTACTGTCGATTTCCACTTTTATAGCTGTTAGCAGTTGCCTTATGGATTGAGATGCTCCTATGTTGGGTGCATATATATTTATAATTGTTATATCTTCTTCTTGGATTGATCCCTTGATCATTATGTTATGTCCTTCCTTGTCTCTTGTAACATTCTTTATTTTAAAGTCTATTTTATCTGATATGAGTATTGCTACTCCAGCTTTCTTTTGATTTCCATTTGCATGGAATATCTTTTTCCATCCCCTCACTTTCAGTCTGTATGTGTCCCTAGGTCTGAAGTGGGTCTCTTGTAGACAGCATATATATGGGTCTTGTTTTTGTATCCGTTCAGCAAGCCTGTGTCTTTTGGTTGGAGCATTTAATCCATTCACGTTTAAGGTAATTATCGATATGTATGTTCCTATGACCATTTTCTTAATTGTTTTGGGTTTGTTTTTGTAGGTCCTTTTCTTCTCTTGTGTTTCCCACTTAGAGAAGTTCCTTTAGCATTTGTTGTAGAGCTGGTTTGGTGGTGCTGAATTCTCTTAGCTTTTGCTTGTCTGTAAAGCTTTTGATTTCGCCATCGAATCTGAATGAGATCCTTGACAGGTAGAATAATCTTGGTTGTAGGTTCTTCCCTTTCATCACTTAAAGTATATCATGCCACTCCCTTCTGGCTTGTAGAGTTTCTGCTGAGAAATCAGCTGTTAGCATACAAGGGAACTCCAATAACGTTATTTGTCATTTTTCCCTTGCTGCTTTCAATAATTTTTGTTTGTCTTTAATTTTTGCCAATTTGATTACTTTGTGTCTCGGCATGTTTCTCCCCTTGTGTTTATCCTGCCTGGGACTCGCTGCACTTCCTGTACTTGAGTGGCTATTTCCTTTCCCATGTTAGGGAAGTTTTCCACTATAATCTCATCAAATATTTTCTCAGGTCCTTTCTCTCTCTCTTCTCCTTTGGGACCCCTATAATGCAAATGTTGTTGTGTTTAATATAGTCCCAGAGGTCTCTTAGGCTGTCTTCATTTCTTTTCATTCTTTTTTCTTTATTCTGTTCCACAGCAGTGAATTCCACCATTCTGTCTTCCAGGTCACTTATCTGTTCTTTTGCCTCATTTATTGTGCTATTGATTCCTTCTAGTGTATTTTTCATTTCAGTTATTGTATTGTTCATCTCTGTTAGTTTGTTCTTTAATTCTTCTAGGTATTTGTTAAACATTTCTTGCCTCTTCTCGATCTTTGCCTCCATTCTTTTTCTGTGGTCCTGGATCATCTTCATTATCGTTATTCTGAGTTCTTTTTGTGGAAGGTTGCCTATCTCCACTTCATTTAGTTGTTTTTCTGGGGTTTTATATTATTCCTTCATCTGGTACATAGCCGTCTGCCTTTTCATCTTGTTTGTCTTTCTGTGAATGTGGTTTTTGTTCCACAGGCTGCAGGATTGTAGTTCTTCTTGCTTCAGCTGTCTGCCCTCTTGTAGGTGAGGCTATCTAAGAGGCTTGTGCAAGTTTCCTGATGGCAGGGACTGGTGGTGGGTAGAGCTGGCTGTTGCTCTGGTGGGCAGAGCTCAGTAAAACTGTAATCTGCTTGACTGCTGATGGATGAGGCTGGGTTCCCTCCCTATTGGTTGTTTGGCCTGAGGCAACCCAACACTGGAGCCTACCCAGGCTCTTTGCTGTGGCTAATGGTGGACTTTGAGAGGGCTCATGCCAAGGAGTACTTCCCAGAACTTCTGCTGCCAGTGTCCTTGTCCTCATGGTGAGACAGAACCACCCCCCGCTTCTGCGGGAGACCCTCCAAGACTAGCAGGTATGTCTGCTTCTGTCTCCCCTGGGGTCACTGCTCCTTCCCCTGGGTCTCGATGTGCACACTACTTTGTGTGCGCTCTCCAAGAGTGGAGTCTCTGTTTCCCCCAGTCCTGTTGAAGTCCTGCAATCAAATCCCGCTAGCCTTCAAAGTCTGATTCTCTAGGAATTCCTCCTCCCGTTGCCAGACCTCCAGGTTGGGAAGCCTGACGTGGGGCTCAGAACCTTCACTCCAGTGAGTGGACTTCTGTGGTATAAGTGTTCTCTAGTTTGTGAGTCACCCACCCAGCAGTTATTGGATTTAATTTTATTGTGATTGCGCCCCTCCTACCATCTCATTGTGGTTTCTCCTTTGTCTTTGGATGTGGGGTATCTTTTTTGGTGAGTTCCAGTGTCTTCCTGTCAATGATTGTTCAGCAGTTAGTTGTGATTCTGGTGTTCTCGCAAGAGGGAGTGAGAGCACGTCCTTCTACTCCGCCATCTTGAACCAATCCCCCAGGAGATGATTTAAAGTAGGCAGGAGGTTGTGCTTAGGTTATAAGCAAATACTATGCCATTTTATATAAGGGACTTGAGTATCTGCAGCAAAGTTGAGAGGCATCTGGGAGAACCCCTGGGGCCACAGTCCTTACATGGCAAAATGAAATAGCCATCTCTTAGAAGCAGTTTAAAGCCTGCCCTGAGGCTATTGGACCAAAGTCTTCAAAAGAGAAGCCCAATCTCCCTTGTCTTCACTTTTGGATCTGAAGTTATCTCTTGCAGATGCTAGAAATATCTGGTTTATTGTAGGAAACAGCCCAAATAACAACAAAAACAACAATAAAATCATTCATTTGTGCAGCAATTATACATTTAATTATTTTCCTATTCTAGGTCCATCTTTCCTAGAGTTCTTGGAGGAATGCCAGACAGAGATTACATATCTCCACGGTATAAAGTCAGTGAGACCCACAGACATTAAGTGGACTTTCCAGGGCTAGCAAGTCACATAGATTATCAGATGGCACTTCACTGATCTGCTCAGTGCATCCAGGCCCAATTTGATCTGACTATGCGTTGGGTGAATATCCAGTCATGACAAATCTAAATCCAAAGCATTATAATGGTACTATCAAAACATGGGGGCGGGGAGTGAGGGAAGATACCCAGAGGAATTCTCACATATACATTTCCAGTAGTTTTAAAATGCTATAATACCTAGACCATAAAGTGAAGAATTTATTTTCCTTTACCCATTCATCCCTATATTCCTGCCCCAAATATTTACTCAGCACCTATTTTGTGCTAGGAATCCAAAGAGAAAAAAAAGAAAAGGTGGGTGCCCCCACTGATCTAGTTTGCTAGGTCACCATCATCAAAGTGACCACCTCTTTACTGATTTATAAGAGAATAATTTGAAAATTATGTTTCCAAGCACTACTATTTCATTCACATTCCAGTTAGTGTTTGGAAAAAAAAAAGAGGAAGAAAATTACCGTAGCATAAAATAATTTCCAATTTCCTGAGTGCTAAATGAAGTAAAAATTATGGTTAAATTAAACTCATCAGGATGGTTATTTTAAAAAAACGTATGCTAATGAAATTATATGTCTTCAAATCTAAATATTTTCAGAGTTATGTCTATTAAAAAGGAGTTCCATTTTTGGAACAAGTGAGCAAAAATATATCGAATATGAAATTCCCCGTATTAAATGTCAGTTTGTGCAGTTCTTGACAAGCTCATCCAAATTCCATGTATCACTTGATACACAGTTTCTACCCAATTAAATATAATTCATAATCATGTGAGTTTATTTATTGTCTTCTAATGGAACATTTAAGACCTATTTTACCTGGTGCTTTGCCAATATCATGCTATCCATTGTAGTCAAACAGGTGAATTCATTCATCAGGTAATTAGCCTTATTTAAAAAAAAATTTTTTTTTTTTTTGCTGGTAGGAAACTTAATCAGTTCTCCGCCTGTCCTAAACTATGGTGTGCCAAGCTATGTTCTATTGTTGGCTCAGGACAGAGAGATGATAGAGTGAATTGATTTTGAAGAGGAAAAGGGAGGCATAAGAAAATGAAATTCTTCCCTTACATTGTTCTGCAACCTGGGATTGGGAAAAGGATATTGACGCTAACAATATAATTGCTACCTTATTTTAAGGGTTTGCCCTGTTCTAGGAACTGTTAGTGGCTCTAGAAACATGAGCTCATTTATTCTTTACCACCACTGGCCATGTTATTTGCATTGCATGTTTGTGGAAAATGAAGTTCAGAGAGGTCAAGTTACCTGGCCAAAGTCACACAGCTAGTAAGTGTTGGAGCCAGGCTTTACACACAGTGATGCAATGAATGCCACACCCAACAAGGGGTAGTATATTGCTTTTACTCTTGAGCTGAAGATTTGAGGTCCATGAGGTTTGAGCCTTAGACTAGTGTTGCGTCTGTGAGCCTGTGACAGATGACCATGTGCCGGCCATCAGCTGATTAAAGTGGCAAGAGCTATAAAATCACATGTAAAAATGTATTCAAACACCTTGAATGAAGAAGGCCCTTTTATGAAGACAGTAGCCTCTGATCACAAAAATCATTAGCTGAGTTAGACTGCAAAATGAAAATTCAGTTCTTACTCCCAGTCTATTGGGGCCTGACAAAGGCTCCAGACTGACATTTTTCCCCCCACACAATTTTAGTGCAATGAAGAGGATGGACTATCAAACTTCTCTGTGAAACATATTATAAAGAGTTATGACATGCCTAATCAGTTTCTTTTATATTTGATTTGCAACATACTGTAGAAAGACTGCAAACCGCAGCAAAAAGAATTCACAGTCCTGCCTCATGTATCACTTTGGACTTGGAAGGCAGGCTGGGCATTCAGAGGTGTGACTAGATCCTATTATCCAGCTCTGTGGTGAATGGCAGCTTGAAGGAGCGTCCATCCCAAGTTCTTACTGCCAAGCTTGCGCTAAGTCACTGATTATGAGGAACAGTCATCGCTGTTAGCTCTTCAAGTTTAAAGGATAAAACCCTTGACCAAGGTGGGAGAAACGAGATCTATTCCCATCCAGCTTTGACAATCACCTCCTGTGTATGTGTTGGAGAGACACTTAGCCTCTCTGGTCTAGTAAGGTGGGGATTGTAGCACATACTTTGTCTTCTCATAGGAATGAGATCAGTGTCGTATCTAGTACACGTTCTCCCACACATTACGGGCTCAAAAAAAGCCTCATTAATTGACGAAAAGAATTAGTGCATTAATTAATACTCTCCTTATTTTTCAAAGCATTTGACATACAAGGATAAGGTTTATGCTTACTAATGATCCTTATTAATAAAACTAAAGTCAGCATTACTCTTCAACACCAGAGGGACTTACTTTACCGTCGAAATACTCCTTTAAAGTTGGGAGAGAGCAGTGAAACCCAATTAGAAATACAGTCACTCCTGAGACTTCACCACCTGATGACTCTTACTCCACATGCCCAGCCCTACTTCTGTAGTGAGCTAAGTGGCAAATCCATGTTTCTGATCACCTAGTTCCACCTAGCTGCCACACAAGCATCTCTAATTTACAAGTCCAACCCAAACTTAATTCAACTTCTTTCCCCCTAAACCACTTTTCCTTTTGGATTTACAATCCCAGATACCAAGAGCACAATCCACTCAATTTCTCAAGTAAGGAAGCTTAGTATCTCACTGGCACTCTCTAATCAGTCATCAAATCTTGATCTGTCTGCCTTATCAGTGTACCATCATTCATTCAAGTATTTTAAAAAAATATTTATTTATTTTGGCTGCATCGGGTCTTAGTTGCGGCATGGGGTATCTTCGTTGAGGCACTCGGGATCTTTTGTTGCGGCGCGTGGGCTTCTCTCCAGTTGTAGCATGCAGCTTTTCTTTCTCCAGTTGTGGCACGCAGGCTCCAGAGCATGTGGGCTCTGTAGTTTGCGACACGTGGGCTCTCTCGTTGAGGCGCGCGAGCTCAATAGTTGTGGCGTGTGGGCTTAGTTGCCCTGTGGCGTGTGGGATCTTAGTTCCCCGACCAGGGATCGAACCTGGGTCCCCTGCATTGGAAGGCGGATTCTTTACCACTAGACCACCAGGGAAGCCCCTCATTCAAATATTGACTGATATGTTTCAGACAAAATGCAAAGAACTGGGAATACAAGAAGACAAGATCCCTGCCCTCATGGGGCTTGCATTCTGGTGGGGTGGTCAGACTCACAGATACAGGAAAAGCCAATAAGCAAAATAAGTTTACAGAGTGGTAATTGATACAAAGGAAACCAACAGAGAGTGAGCTGCTTTAGATGGAAGAGGGGGCACATTTTGTCTGTACAAGGAACTAAAAGGTGGCCAAGGTGGTTGGATCACAGTGCACTGATAGGAGAATGGAGTAAGATGAAGTTGGGGAGATTTGCAGGGCGCTGATCATGTAAAGCAATAAAGTAAGGGAATTGATATATATTTAAGACTTTGGGAAGCCAGTGAAGAGGTTTAAGTTATGGAGTCATGTGGTCTGAGTTGGGAGTTCATATCCCTCTGGCTTCTTTGTGGAGAAGTTGGGAGCAGGAGATCAGCTAAGAGGCTGTGTTCGTCCTTCAGGTCAGAGATGATGATGGGTTAGACCAGGCTGGTGGCAGTGCAGGAACAGCAAAGCCTTGCCTCTTTTCCATCACCAATTTACTGAATTATTTTAGGATACTTCTATCACATTTTGACTTTCATAATAACCCTCCTGACATGCCTCTAGGTTTATATGCTCCTAATCTGTCCTCCACACTGCCTGGCAGCTAGATTTGGCCACTCTTCTGCTCAGAGATCCCAACTCACCCCCATTGTCCTACAGAGGCTCTCAAAAAGAGGTGAAGGATGTTGCATAATTACCCAGGAGCAATTTCAAATACTGTTGACCAGGTGTCACCCTATACACAGGGTTATACTCTCTGGGCAACTTGAATGTGTATTTTTTAATGAGTTCTCCAAGAGATATAGATAATCTGCTCTCTTATTTTCTCCATCATGCCAGGAACAGTGGCGTATAAAATGCAACTTAGCTAAACACAAGATCTGTCCAGAAAGGCCATGATTGGCGTACCCTCCATTCACAGTCAACATCTCACCATATCCTGTTATGTCTTTTATTTATTTTCTTCCCTCAACTCTGAAGGAGAGGAAATAGCCTGATGCATTGTCTGGGGAGGTGGGTGGGCATAGAGGTAAATAGCTGATTACAAGGCAAAAGGATAGATATTTTGGAAAGGGTTGGAAAGCCTGAAACACATCAGGAAACAAGACATTCTGCAAGCTTGAGAAACTAGCACAGGGTCTACAAAATAAGATTTTGATGAGTGAATGAAGGAGTGAATGAATGATGATTGAAATAATACCTACTACTGAAAGACAAGAATAACAAAGCAGAGTCCTTTCTTTAGCTGAATCCAGGTCATAAAGCAGTGATTACTTTATATTGAAATAAGGAAGGACCACTTAAACTAAGATTGCTTTTAAGGTAATATGTTCCAAATGAAAAAAGGACTCCACTAGTCGGGAAAGACGTTTTATTCCCAAGCTTCTAAGAGGGGTCTACAAACAATAGAGGCTTAAAGTAAAAAAGAGAAGATAAAAAGGAAAAAAATAAAAATAAAAACAAGTATTTTTAACTATTGAAAAGTAGACAGCTTTTTTTTTAAAAAAAATTAAACATAAAAAATGTGAAACTGTAGTTGTCAAATCTAATCCAAATACATTCCTAGAAAAAAGGATCATCCACGGTGACAGGCTTACTTACAGCTGTATATTTGTTTTAAGTGATATTCATTTTCTTTTTTTTTTTTAATTAATTTATTTTTGGCTGCGTTGGGTCTTTGTTACTGCATGCAGGCTTTCTCCAGTTGCGGCGAGGGGGGGCTACTCTTACTTGCGGTGTGCGGGTTTCTCATTGTGGTGGCTTCTCTTGTTGCGGAGCACGGGCTCTAGGCACGCAGGCTTCAATAATTGTGGCTCACGGGCTTAGTTGCTCCGCGGCATGTGGGATCTTCCCGAACCAGGGCTCGAACCCCTGTCCCCTGCATTGGCAGGCAGATTCTTAGTCACTGCGCCACCAGAGAAGCCCCAGTGCTATTCATTTTTTCCTTTTGAGTTATTTCTTCACTTCAAATTCAACTGGAGATCTGTGCAAATCTAGCAAAATATTCTTTGGATTACAAAAACCATATAAAAAATGAACAAAACCTGCAATTATGGAAGTCTTGAGAGTGTGCAATCCCTCACTGAAATGAAAGATTCCAAAGTGACATTGTCCACAGAATTTATTCCGTTGAAGTGTTCAGACAATTTGATTTAAATGCAAAGGAATATGGAAGTGAGCACTTCATCAAAACATTTATCTTTGTATGCATTTTGACTGAGTCATAAAAATAGTATGTAGCAGGATATCAAGAAATTGCTTGAAACAAACTCCCACAATAAAGTTAAAAAAAAAAGAAGATAATCTAAAAATTATCTGCAATCCAAGAGAAAGTGTGTGCCCTCTGTCTAGGGGAAAGAGGAAAAGCACTTACAGCATAGCATAACCTGTATGTTCTTTCCCCGAGTATTGCTGTTTTGACCTTTGGCCCTATGGAGCAGGTGAAGTGTCCTTCACAGAAGTCCCAACCCCCAGGCAGCAAGATGGGACTGCAGGAGACTGCAGGCATACTCACAGATCAAATGGCATTGACCCTCAGAAGCCACCATGGTCCCTGTCCTCATTCTGAGCTTATGGCCCAAAGCATATTTTAAAACAAGGTTTGGAAATGAATTGCTCTTTCTTTGATCAAACTTTAGAATGCCACATTGTTTTAAGAGGCGTTAAAATTATAAAAGGAAAAATAAGCAGTTTCAACTGGCAGAGTCATTATGATAGCCTGGCAAAATCAAAGTAAGGAAAAATAGAATAACATTGGAGGTCTGATCTGATAACTACACATGGCAAATATATATTTTTGACTCTTCACCCCCCCAACCCTCAAATGCTCAGTATGGGGCATAAAATCTACGTCTTGAATTTCAGAGTTCTGATAGTTTCATTCCCTCATGGGCTCGCTTCTCATAACCATCAAATTACTGATACACAAGATAAAGGCATATTATATAACAAGTATTGCAAAATCATAGACTGACCTAGATCTTTAGCATCCTTCATTTATAGAAGATGCATGTGAAGAGAAGTCAGGAAGCTAACACCGAGAATGTACAAAAAAGCTTTACACAATGCTACAGAATCTTGTCTGAAAAAACATTTGTAAAACATATTTGATTTTAAATAAACAATAAAAGAGCAGACTACAACAGATCATAAATAGAGTTATTAAAAGATCACAAATATCTTAAATTAGAATTATAAATGGGTCATTAGAAATAATTTTTTTCAATGTTAAGAATCAAACCCAGAATTAAAAAAGAACCTTTTTTTATTTCAAAGGTTGCTTCTTATATTGAAGCTCATATTAAAGCAACAGTACAATGTTCATAAAATATAAGTGTGATGCCGTAACATTTCTTACATGTCAGAATACTGATATTTGTATGTATACTAAAATAAGAACTTTAAAATTGTACAAATAGATACATTAAAAATGACATAGAAATAGGGCGCCTCTCACTGAAACAAGACAGTTATATCTGGCACGTATTAGTTTAAGATGAAAGTAGAAGCAAAAAGATTTACAAGAATCAGCAGTAACAAGATTGATACTCAAGAGACATAATTGTACATTGTATTGTACATACATTGTATGGGTTTAAGCTGGCTGAATATTATATATTTCAAGTTTAAAAATGCACTACATATAGAGTGTCCATAGTTTAAGGCGAAATTACAGCTCAGAACTGTTGTCCTTTCTAATTTTGTGGAAGCTTCTTTGACAAATTTTTTAAAAAAAGAAGAAAAAAAGACTTAGATGTTCATAACACATAAACAATTTCCCTTCATTGTGAGTTCACCGTTAGACTTCCCCTTCTCTTAAATATTTTGTATGCCAAGTGGTTTTCCTCTAGCCAAGTTGATAAACTTCAATATTTGCCTTTTTTGTGAGAAAAGGTACTTCACAGTATTTACCACTTTGATGTCCTTGCAGTTTTATTAAATGTATCCTCTCTGTTAAAACTTTGCTTGTTTTAAATGAGCCTTTCCTTGATTTAAAAAAATACCTGTTTACATATCTTCTAGATTCTTCAGAACACCAGACACAGTTCTTAAGGCCAAATTTGTATCGTTATTGTTAAGAGTCGTCATCAAACGTGTCTTTGGAACCGTACAAGTCCGCTAGTTTCTTAAATCGAGGTCCCCAGTTCTGTAGGTAGTCATAGTCCAAGTCTGAATCTGTGGTGGCCGACTCTAAGGAGCTCAGGGAGCCCGCCACGGAGCCCCTGCCTTCGTAACCATAGATTTGGATGGAGTCATAAGGAGGGGCGGTCGGGTCATTATCCGCCTCCTGTATTCTCGTGTTGATGAAGTCATCCACATCCACACTGTTGGGTGCTGGCCGGAGCCCAGGTCGAGGCATGTACTGATATTCAGGTTTTATGTCTTTGCGAGGGATAAATCCATTGATACCGTCAGGGTTCTGGAGGGTGGCGATATCAAAGGCTTCTGTGTCTTCTTCCCCACCCCCCTCATCATCATAGGTAATGATGTTCTCACGGACATCTTCTTCCTCGAAGACAATGAGGGGTTCTTTCTTTTGCCTTCTCAGTGTCACAAACAACACTACGATGACTACAGGGGAAAAAAAAAAAAAAAAAAGAAAGGAAGCATAGGTTAAGCCCAGTCTTCTGGGTTGTTTTCCCAGGGAAACTCTGCTTACCTTAAAGCATGGTGTACACATGCTTCAGAACTGGGACCAGTCTATGAAATGAGAGCTTTACCTGGAATCCCCAAAGATGTGCAAAGTTGCCCTCCACCTGGCTCTTCATCTGCAAAATGCTTCCAGGAAAATATTATATCCAAACAAACTGGCAAGTTGCAACTATTTTGAGTTTTTACAAATGAATCCGACACTATTTGGAAGTCATCTTCAGAAGAATTAGGAAGATTCTAAATATGTCTGTCTGCAGCCTCTTAAAAGTGGGTTATGCCTGTTTCTTTTTGCAAAGGAAGACAGCTGCCTCTCCAAAGTTTACAAATGAGGACATTCAGAGACTTGAGGTCCTAACTTTCTACAGGAGGTGCTGAGCCCCTGCCCAGAGTTCTGAGGTGGGGTCAGCATTGATCTTTACTCTACCTTTATAAGAAATCTTATCATAAGCATGGCTAGACTCTCTTCACACCACTGTATAGAAGAGGGGTAGTTTATAAAGATCCCTAAGAGACAAATGACAAATCTTCTCTATTTATCTGAACACAGGGAAACAGCGTCAGCTGAAACTCCAGATAAAACCACTGTAACTGTCTCTTCCCTGAGAGAGGGGATTCCACTAAACTCAGGTCATCTAGGATGAATAAGCAGAGTTGCTTATAAGGAAAGCTCTGACACTGTTTCATTCTCTATCAACCCCCCCACCTCCCCACAATGTTCCATTGGAACACTCGCTCGCACACTCAGCAAGATTGAAGAAAATGTTTGTGGCTGAATTTGGCAAGTGACTTGAGAGCCCCTCTGGGTCCACCATCACTCTGAGATGCAGGGATGAGGGTCTGCACTTGACCAGACTGTGAACAGCTTCCAGTGCTCACCAGGCAGTGTCTTTCCCCTGTGCCTTCTTTAACAGCACCTTCACCAGGACCACTCTTTTTCACTTTCTTTGCTTGGCTGACTCTTTATCTTTCATCACAAAAATCCTTCCTGATATCCCATTCTGATTCCAGACAGGGCTATTGGTATCCACTCTATGTACCCACCTGGCCATCACGGTGACACGTGTCACACTGTTCACATATCTGCCTCCACCACTAGATTATGAACTTCTCAGAGCTTTTCTGTTTTCTGCTCCCTCTGCTTGGACTATCCATCCATCCCAGCCCCTTTCCCCAGCTGGAAAGCTCTTTCAGCATCTGATAAGTACGTTACATCCTCCAGGAAGTTGTCTCTGACCTTCCCAGTCAATGTCAGGTACTTTCTCCTCTTGTGCCCCCACTGCCTTAGGTTCGTGTCTCTATCATGGTACTCACCATGTGCCTCTGCAATTTATCTGCTCATGCCTATTTTCCTCAATAGACTATGAACTTTTTGATCACTGAGATCTTGTATGATTCTTCTCTTTATCCCCCAGGGCTGAACACAGGGCCTGGTACCCAGAAAATACTCATTAACTATTGGTTGAACTAAACTTGCTGGCTCTTCCCTATGTATCAGGGACACATTAATTCATTCAGTGAAGAACTAACCATCATGGAACAAGTATAAATTTGATGTCAGACATACTTAGATTTGAATCCTGATTTTTTTGTCATACACTAGTTCTGAGACTTTGGGACAACTGATCTAATCTTCCTGAGGCCCGGCACTGGTAGATGTTACCTGCATCAGCACATTCCTGCTATTACAGAGTAAACCACAGATGGGACCATGTGCAGAAGAGGGGCACCTAACTCAGCAGGCAAGTGCAGGAAAAGCTGCTCTGGGGTCCCCATGAGCTGACGCATGCACCCAGATATTACATATGACATCTAGAGGAGGAGCCCAGATCCAACTTCAGCCAGGCCAGTCTTCATCCAGGTCCTTGAGTCCTTCCTAGACCATCTTTGACATCACGATTATTCTTTCTACCGCTAACTCTTCTCATTCCTCTTGTAAGGCACACCATTGTTCATATACTAGGGCTCTGCCTAAATTCCTCTCCTGCAAAATCTCTGATGTCCAACCCCGTCCCCTGCTGATGCCCCCAGATGTCTTCTGCTACGCAGCCCTGTGATGCCCGGCATTTGGTCATCACAACCACCCCCAACTCGGCTCTAATGCTTGTCAAGTTGCCTGTTCCCCCGCCGTACCCTAAAATACACTAGCAAGCAGGCACCACCTCTTTTTTGTCTCAAATTGCCTCCACGGTATATAGCACAATTCCCGGTAACTTGAGAAATATATGTGTTTCAAGGGTGGGCATCTGGTTGAAAGGCCCTTCCTACAGGTGACCTGGGAGGTCCCTTACCCAGGAGAATGACGATGCAGGCAAGGATGGCGATCAGCGCCCCGGTGCTCAGGCCGGCGTTCAGGATGTAGGCCTCTGCGTTGCAGGACAGCAGTGCCCCGTTCACATCACACCCACAGACCTTGATGGTGAGGGTGTTGGTGCTACTCATGGGAGGGATTCCGCCATCACTGATCACGATGGGCAGGAGGTACAAATCCTGCTTCTGCCGACTGAACCCTCCGCGCCGGGCATACACCCCTGCGGTGTTGTCTGTTGGAAGAGGGGAGACAAGGTGTACTCGCAGAGCAAGACCATGGAATCACAGACTTCACATTTTTGCGTTCAGCTTGGCTGATCTGAATGTGCTCTTCTCACCACGAAGGCTACAACCAGAATCCTCCCCACTTGTTCTTTAATCTAGACATCTATAGAAGCTGCAGTCATTTGGCATGACAAGGATCCCTGAGTTTTGTCCCATCTCGAAACGAAACGCAGAAATCAGCTCTTTTTTATTTCGTCGATAAAAATGCCTTCAGTGGCCGGGTAACCACACCATTTTCTGTTTGGGTGTTGTCCCTTTCCTCAAATACAAGAAAGTATGGGCTTCAATCACACACTCTATGTTAATGTACGATAAAATTAAATATATAGGCGAGTGTGAGAAAAAACACACAAAACCCTTCTTTTTCATGTTTGCACTTTCCCTACTTCATGACAAGCCTTTGGCCAGTTTTTGTTAGTTTTTTGAGAGATTTCTAATCCACCCTCAAATCTTGCCCAAACTATGAACCCACCTATAAGCCCTAAAGGAAAATATCATCTTTAAAGTGGAAATATTTTATAAACCCAGCAGCAGGTTTACAGTTTCTCTGAAATTCAGCCACCCAGTTAAACATGTCACTCCTGCTTAAAAAGATGACGTTTTCTCTGCTGCTCACACAACACAGCCCACATCTGCGCGGTGGATCACCAGATAGTTCCCTGATCTAGATTTTACCTTGCCTTCCAGGCTCATGCCTGCCCCTTCCCACACGCCCCAGTTCAGCCTGCTGTGCAGAACTCATGTCTGTTCCCCAGCACACTTCACTCTTTGTACGCCTTGGCTTTGACCCTCTGCTTTAATGCCCCCCAAAGCCGTTCCTTTGATCATGACAAGTGAGCTTCTCAAGCCTCAAAACTGAATCCAAAAGTCACTTTCTGGGAGCCCTTTCTAGACCTCTCCCCTCTTCTCCTTTGTGACCCATCCCACTGTACGTTCTTACAGAAATCAGCCTCCCACTCTTCTGTCATTATTTGGTGGCATAACTACTTGGATCTCTCCTAGACTGTGAACTTCTAGAGAGTAGGGGCTTTTATCTGATTCATCTCAGTCTCTCCAGTGCTGGACACACAGCAGACATTCAGTAAATATTTGTTGAATAAATGTCGTAACCTTGTTCTGGGAAAAGTTTCACCCAAGTTCCAGATGTTGGTTTTCATGTATTTCCCAATCGTTTGTAACCTATTCCCCCAAATGCTTCCTCATCATGTTTTCTGCATATCTGTACCAGCCAAAAAGAATTTTTCCAGGCCATATGCTCTGCGTTTGGAAAACATCACTATTATAAAACTGTGGAAGTTTTGAATATACTCCATCAAATTACACACACACACACACACACACACACACATATCCTCAATATGGCACACATTTTTTTGTGTGAGTTAGGAATCAGTAATTTATAGCAATAAGAATGTTATGACCAACGTGATGGCCCAATAGCCAGCATACTTTGAATGGATTGACAGGACCATGAATTAGCTCTTGTGGTAGGAAAAATTATCTTAGAATCTAAAAATTGAATTCATATATTTTAGGTTAAAGGAAATGTAATATATTCTCTGTGAGATAAAAAATATATACAAATGGCAGATTCAGTCTCATTTAGGACTGAGCAGATATTCTGAGTATTGCAGAAGGTAAGGTGGGTGTACCTGCTGGCTTTCGGGAAGACTTATTAATGATGGATCCTCTGCCCTTTGCTGCCAATCTCTCAATAAAAACAGGGCAGAACAGCTAGCCCTCATTTCTGTATTTTCTGAAGTTTGTGTGATTGGCATATATTGCTCTTACCACTGGAGGAAAATTATATATACTATGAAAAATCATGAAAAAATAAAAATAAGCTGGTCAAATAGAATGTTAACATTCAGTTTCCTGACCGTGCTTTCCTCTTCTAGGCTATAACATTGTTGTATGCTTAACAAATACAAAAAAATTACATATCTACATAATTAATTCAAATGTTATTTTTTCCGTCTCATAAATTTCTTTTGAGTTCAAGTAAGACTTTCACAAATTAAATGTTAAAATATCTACCACATTTTAATGATCTGAAATGGCACAAATGCCGTCGTCAATAAAAATGAGTATGAAAAATTTACGAAGAAAAGCAAATTAATTGCTCGATCAAATATACTTCTCTGATACAAATGACATCCCCAAGAGGGCATTCACTTAGTTTATCTATTGGGTCCCACCCTGTTACCCATGGTGTAGTTTGGAGGGAATGTGACCTGAGTGTTTTTATTTTTTTAAACCTGTGGAAGCCATAATTTAAAATCTATTTTTCAATGTGCCATCCATGCAAGACTGTACCTCCGGATCATAGCAGGCTGGCTTACACATGAAGGTAATTGAAAATCAAACACTAATGGAAAACATGTTTCTGAGCAGGACACCAGCCTGCGAGTTCAAGATGTTTCACATTCTGAACAGCTGAGTCCTCTCAGACACACTGTAACTATGAAATGGAAGCTCATCAAAGTACCCGGCTGACTGAACCATTTACTGTCTCTGAGTGATTCATCAGTAGAATCTCGAGAACTTTTAAAAACTGTCTTCTAGTCAAACATGTTTCACATATGGATTTTAAGATTAGTTTGAGAGGTGGAAGATAAATGGAGTGAAGGTCTCTTCCTGGGCATATTCTAAATCCATGCTTTAGAATGAGTCACTTGTCCTGTCAGAGCCTCACTTGTTCATCTTTAAAATGAGGACACTGGTTGATATCAAGCATGCCTCACGGGGTTGCTTTTGGAACCAAATAATATAATAAAAGCCCATGGTTGTCCTCTGGGCTTTGCTTCCAGAGGGCTCAGGAATCATTCTACCAGAAAACCTAGCACCAGTATTGAGATCCTCCAGGGATGGTGAACTGGTGAAGGGTAGATATGGTTAGACAAGAAACATGTCTAACCAGACTAGTTTGGAACTTAGGTGGTTACTGTGGCACTTAGGTGGTTGCTGTGGCATGAATGCATAAAATATCCCCCCTCTAGATCTAAGTGGCCCCAGCACCAATGGGGGGATGAGATTTTCTGGGGGAGGGCCATATCAGAGGAGACAGTGCCATGTTCTCTGATAGGCTTTCTTGTGGTCCACTCTGATCACTGATCTTTTACTAACAAAAAGAGCCACTATGGGCAGGGACTCCATGAAAATCAACTCTAGAAAAACAAATGGAAAAAGAAACAAACAGTAATAAAAAAACCCTCTAGGAAATCAATTTTGCATCTTAAGTTTGGCTACAGATTCTCGCATCTCAATTATTTCAATTAGCCAGCTACTCCCTATCTATCTTTGAGAGGGTCCCCCTACTTTGGACATACATATTTCTGAGGTTTATCAGTGACCCAAAAAAAATAAGAGCTTCTGTGAGGACACATTTTTAGGGAAGTGTCAAATTGGCTCCATGGTTAATAAGATGAGGCAGAAAATGACAAATGTTGTATGGATTTTTAAATTTCCATCAAGAGATTTCTCAGATCCTTCTCCTTTATAAAGCTTCCAAAGAGCAAATCTCTCAGTATTTGGGGTCAGACAGACCTGGGTTTGAATCTCGACTCTTCTACATATCCAATTGCCTGACTTTTAGACATGTTAGGTAAATGTCTTGATTTGCTGTATTCTCATCCAGAAAACTAATAATTTTTAGGGTTATATCTGATTCCATTCATAAAGGTACTTAGCATAGTGCCAGGCTGTCGGAGATGCTCAGTAAATACTAATTCTTTTCTGGAAGCTCTCCTCTTGGTGCAGTAGACTAATGAGGAAGAGAAACATATTGACAAAGAGAGGAAAGTGAATTCTTGGAAATGTCCTCACAGTTTTGAATGCAATTGCCTACATAGAAGGGCTCATCATCCAGAGGTAGGAAGATAGTTCATGCTCTTCAATCCTGGGTGATATATTTCCCATGGTAAGAAAATGTTTTTCAAGCACCTCGGTGTTTCATCCTGACACCCAATATTCTCCTCCCTGGCCACAAACGTGGAAGCAGTTAGCAGTTCCTTTTTCTTACCCCTACTTAGGCAAAAACTTGCGAATGAGGCTATAAATTACTAGTATATGTGATGTACAAATTGTAGTATTTCTATTAATGGAAAATAAATTCAGGTTTCAAATTTTTATGGCTACAACCTGGACTCCTAATCGTATGCTGTTTTTATCTGCACACTTTGTCATTACACTAACAAAATGTAAAAGTTCCTGATAATGATGGTCTCCATGGTACCAGTTTGGAGATGCAAATGTACGGGCTATGATGATGATGTCACCCAAGGGAGGAATATATACAACTGATATTAAAAGGGAAAATTATGATAGGGGAGCAGCCTTTGATACATAGACTGCACAGGGTGCCAACCGTGTATTAGGTAAAAAAATAATGGGAACAGGGCAAAATGGGCAGTATATGGGCATAGCCCCTGCATATTAACAACTTGAAAAGAGGGATCACTGAAGCAAAGGATTAGTACTTTCTGCTCTCACCATGATGTCAGGAGAGAGGCTTGGCCTAAGGTGAGAGAATGTTGCCCCATTAGCTTTCCTAAAGAGCATCTTAAGATGCTCTTCCTTACCACTTCTTTTCCTCTGTCCCTCTCTGTTCCAAAGCTAAAAATTCCCCCACTGATCAACTTGATCAGAGATACTTTAGCCTGTGAAGATAGGCGCTGTCTGCATCAGACTGGAGCCCATCTCTTGAGATTGTTAAAGAAAAAAAAAAAAAAAAGATATGGAGAATCTAGGCCAAGCCTTAAGACTTGCTCTTATTTAATTCACTTCTGACCTAAATCTACCCACTCTACCCTTTCTGCTCAAACCTCAGAGACAAAGTAGATCTATCTACCACATTAAAAGCTTCCACACACTTGAAGACAGTTATGCAGTCACTAGCAGAATAATCATTATTTGATTACTTTCTTCTGGGCCCTCTCTACTTTCCTTAGAAATGTGGCAATAGCTGTATCAGAATAATGAAAAAAAATATATATATATATAGTGTGTCCCAAAAGTCTCAGTGGAGTTTCAAGTTTAATAATTTCAGAAGTACACATGCTATACAATTACAAAAGACATCATTGAAAAGTCTAGTTATTTAGGTTTTTTAATACTCATTTAGAGATGTGATTTTTGAAAAATTAATTTCAATTTTTGAAGCCAGTATTTGCCACCTTGAATCTGAGGGAGGGACTGAAATAATAGAAATTTCAAATAACATTTTTAAAGTTTGTAGCATTAATTTTCTGATATGACTAATGCTTAAAGGTGAACTTAATAGCTTGCGTATATATCTTTTCTTGTCTTTCTGAACACCATATGAGCCGTCTATCTACCCGTAGTCACTGCTCATATCTCATATTTCAGTCTATGGTAACTGTTTGAATGTCTGTCCTCTCCATCGGACAGTAACCTCCCTGAAGGCAAGAACCTTGCTCACTCATCATTGTTCGGTTAGCAGTATTTTGTGTGTTAGAGGACTAAACAGTTGAAGGATGTTTCTTTCACTATATCTCAGCATCCACACAGTCAGATTTTACTGATAAGCTTGCCATCAATTTGCAGACTCCATCTTCTCCCACTTTGTACGTTTGAACCCAACTCGATCAGCGCTGCCTCTATCAATATTATGGATCTTGTTCCTGGTAAATATCTTCATCTCTTTGTCTCATTATTCTTTTCTCATTATTTAGGGTGAGTCAGATTCAACTAAGTAACATTTATTGAGCTGCTAATATGTGCAAACCTTATTCCTTGTTACTTCTGCCTACCTTATCCCAAAGAATTTTTAAATTATGTGCAGAAAGTATAATTACCTTTATTTTATATGAAAAGAAATGGAGAAACAAAGAGGGAAGCAATTGATCACAATAACATGGAAAATACAAACAAAACTAGGATTCAGACTCCTCTAGGTTTCACTATATTTTCCCCAGTGCACAGCAGACCCTAGAATCCTGATATTATTGCATGCCAATTACATTGGTTCTTTTTTTTTTTTTAACCAAATTTCCCCAACATGGTTAGTTAATTAGATGGACCCCATCACAGCCTATAGCTAAATCCAGATAGACTCAGGTCCCAGATAAAAGAGCTGCTCTTAGAAACCTAAGACTTTATGTCAGAGAGACCTACAAAGAATTAAGGGCACTCATTCAACACCTCTCTTCCCATAGCACTTCCAGAAACACACACACACCTTCAGAAACAAACCAATATGCAAGGGGCAAAAAGAAATCTATTATTTTCTCAATATTTTGGAATAAAGGAAATGCTACAATGAGGTAAATTCTATGAGACTAGCCTTAAACTATTAATGCAGAAAACTGTTTGATCCAAGACTCTGATGGCTGTAATGTTTCCCCTCTAAATCAAGGAGCTGCATACTGCCGGGGAAGGGGGAGTATCATGATCTTTTACTTAACACCTTTGATACTGAGGGATCGGCAAAATACAAAATGCAACAAATAACACTGTGGAATAATTGCCTATGTGCAGGTGTGTATGAGGCATCTAAGTGTGCCCTGTTTGTGGTATCAATAGACTTTTCATTGTTATAAATTATCACATCCCTTAGAATCAACTCTCCCTCCACTTTTGTTAGAGGACAATTTTCTCCTTGGTGATAGGGAGGGAGAAAGGAATATATTTCTTGGTTTAAGACAAGGAAAACTACCAAGGAATTCAGCGGGATATAAACATTTAGGGTCTTTTAGTGAGTTGAGAAATCCCAAGAGTAGTTAAGTCAGTGACCAGAGGGAACTTTGAAAGAATAATCTGTCTGATCCACCAAGAAGACCTATTTCTCTTTCTCTTGGGTTGAGGAGGGGGTGGGTTTCCAGATAAATTGTATTCTGTGTTGGACAAACTGCAGCAATGAATTTCAGGCAGAAAAGAGAACATAATTATTTATACAGTGAAAATGGCAGGGCATTAAAAGCCATCTGCCATTTTGATCTGCCAACAGAGCATCTTCCATATTGAAGCAATTAAGGGGGGAAAAAAGTTCCACAGAAATCTGTTTGTCTATCTTTGAATTATAAAAGTGAAAAACCAGAAGCATATTTAGATGATTTTTGGTGCTGCTCATCAAAAAAAGAACTGTCCTTAGTTTAGACCAAAAAGGGAAGGGGGGGGAAGAGGAAAGAAAGAAAGATGTTTGCCAATTGGTCTAATCAGGGTCAGTCTGTCTTGGCTATCTTTCCTTACCCAGCCAAGCCTGCTTTCCATACAAACTCTTTTTTGTTCTCTTTGTTTTTTGTTTTTTTTTTATTTTTTAGCAGTTCAAACTTAACTCTGAATGTATCAGGTATCAGAGTTCATTTGATCTATAACTTGGCCCATATTAGATAATACACTTGCAAAATAAATACATTTGAAAGTCACCTCTTCCTGGATCCAAACCTTAGATTTCCAATATAACTTTGTGGAATAATAAATAATGAAAGGATGAATGGATGGGTGATGTGGTATTGGCTCCTACAGAGCATTCCAACACCAAAAGATGGGTTGTCTTTTTCAGCCTGAAGCTTATCTCAGAACATAATCATTTTTCCACAGTAATAACTAATCCCTGAAATGTCTGAAGCACATTACATGTCTTTCCATCTACTCTTTCACTTTAATTCATGCATTCAGTTAACCCACTTTTCTTAAGTTTTCGGGTACTGCCCCGACAGAGCTCATATTCTAATGGGAGACAGACAGGGAAATGTATGCTTAGAACGCAGAGTGATAAGAAAAATACTAGAGGTTAGTGCAGTGTTCCTGGCGCACAAAGGACGTAGCATCCAAATGGGCTGGGAATGTCCAGCAAAGCTTCCCCTAAGAGACTTCATTTATAGTGAGACTTGAAAGAGGAGGTATAATAGGCAGTGGGGGGTACATTTTCCACAGAACAAAAGCATGGACATGTGAGAGCATGGTGTATTTGGGAAACTAAAGGTGGTTTGAAGTTTCTGGAGCCTACGTTTTAAGGTAGCAAGAGAAAGGAGATAATAGATGCAACATTTATGGGAGGTAGATCATATAATTTCTTGCTCACTAGGCTATAAAGTTTCAGTTAAATCCACCAGAAATGGAGACCCATAGAAGAATTTTAAGAAGAAAGACATTATCAGTAAGGGCTGAGTTAAGGGGGGGCAAGACTAGAGTCAGACAGCCTGTTTGGAGGCCATCATGATAGCTACAGCTCCTCTGCAGGTAGGTCACGAAATAGTCACTATCAAAATTAGCTGTGCTTTCACCGTATAACTAACTTTGCTGCATGTGCTTTTGGGAATTTCCTGACATCTGGGACTATGTCTTATTCACTGCTAAAGCCAATATTTAATCTTTAACTCTTGCTCTTTTCTCTATATTTTATCATTGTTTAGAATAAGAGGTTTGGAACTTTAAAATGTGAGGTTCAGTATCAGGATATGTCAATTTAATTTATCAAGTCATTAGGTCAAGGGTCAAAATCATACCGTCTCTTTGTTAGAATCCAAAAATCGTGATTAAAAATTGAACATCCATGTTTTAAAAATGAAATGCTAATGGAAAGGAAACTTCCTAAAATACACACACACCCCATAACACAAATCTTAATTTTAATCTTCTTAATTTTAATCTAACAACCAATATTATGCTTAATGATGAAACTCTAGAAGTAATATCCCCATTAAAATAACAAGTAAAGCCATTATTATTGCTATTATTTCACATATAAAATGCAAATCTATGCAATTTGTAAAAAAACCCAAATATTAAAAAAAAGAATGAAGCAAATTGTTATTATTTAATTTTTATGTAGCTGTCTCCCTACAAAACCTAAGAAAATAAGCTTAGAAGTTACATCACTTTAGAACAATGTCCAATAATAAATGAACTAACTAAAAGAGCTATAGTTTATATTAAAAATTGTCACTTAGAAAATATACATAATTTAAAACTCTACCTCATAATAGTATCCAAAATTTAAAGTAGCTAGCCATAAACTTAGTAAGAAATGCATAGAACAAAAATGAAGAAAACTATAAAGCATTCCTGATGGTAATAAGAAGAGAACTGAGTCAGTGGAAAGTCAGATCATGCTTCTAGATAGGAAGAATATTTTAAAATTCTTAGTTGTTAAATTAATCCATAAATTTAAGGTAAACTCAATAAAATTCATGAAGATACTTATCAGGCACCTGAAAAATAATTCTAAATTATATCTGGAGGAACAAAGAAACCAAAAGCTAAGAAAGAGTAATAAAATGAAAATAATGTAGACAAAACCCCTGTCAGATTTTAACACACATATTATACGTGTGCAACCATTAAAGAAAAATATGATACTATCATGAGAATAAATAGAATAGGGAGAGTTGATAGTCCAAAAAAAAAAATCTAAGAGTATGTAATGTAGGTGAAAAAAAGGACGGCGTTGCAAAGCAATTAGAAATGACCATTTCTTAAATGATATTTAGGAAATGGCCAACAAAGGGAGCCTGTGTATTTATTTAACATGGATAAATGATTGAAATGGGAAACATGATATATAAGAAAGAAGATAAACTAGGTGAATATTGATATCACTTTTGCATGAGGAAAGTCTTGCTAAGAATAATTTTAAGCAGAAAAACTGATACAAAAAGCACAACATCTATACTTTAGAACATAGCATAATCAGGACTGAAAGGACATTGAAACATTGGAGAAATCTATGCAATGGGTATGATAAGTCACAAGTTAACAGCATTAAAAGATGAAGAGACTTCATAAATCAATTGCAAATTGATGAATATACAATTCAAAAACTGGGTAAAGGACATGAGTAGCTGATTTATAAAGCAAAAAAAAGAATCAGGGAATTCCCTGGTGGTCCAGTGGTTAGGGATCCAGGCTTTGACTGCAAGGGGCACGGGTTCGATCCCTGGTCAGGGAACTAAAATCCCACATGCCACATGGCCAAAAAAGAGAAAAAAAAAAAATTTTGGACTTCCCTGATGGCGCAGTGGTTAAGAATCCGCCTGCAAATGCAGGGGACATGGGTTCAATCCTTGGTCCTCGGAAGATCCCACATGCCACGGAGCAACTAAGCCCATGTGCCACAGCTCCTGAGCCTGTGCTCCAGAGCCCTCGAGCCACAACTACTGAGCCCGTGTGCCGCAACTACTGAAGCCCGTGGCCTAGAGCCCGTGTTCTGCAACAAGAGAGGCCACCGCAATGAGAAGCCCACGCGCTCCAATGAAGAGTAGCCCCTGCTCGCTGCAACTAGAGAAAGCCCGCACACAGCAACGAAGACCCAACACAGCCAAAAATAATAAAAATAAATAAATAAATAAATAAATAAAAGCAAAAAATAAAAAATAAAAAGAGCTTCAATTAAAAAAAAGAATCAATACTTATTTAAAAAATCCTAACTTTACTAGTAATGAAAGGAATTGAAAATTTTAAATGTGATATGTGATTATAATTTACTTATCAATTTGTGAATCATTTAAAAAGAATAATAGTATCTAGAGTTGGCCTGAATGTGAGGAAATTGGAGCTTACCTATTTTACTGATGCTATTATAAATTGATATAATATTTCTGATAGGCAATTTGTCAATTAAGTATCAAAAGCTTCTGATACAGTAATTCCACTCTAGGAATCTATCCTAAAAGAATAATTAGATATTTGGCAAAGGTGTGTGAAAACAACGTACTTACACAACAATAGTCAACTGATATCATATACCTTTGTAATGAAGTTAGGAGGATATTTAGGGAAAAAAATGTTGACATAAGTATACTAATGCTGAAAAATGCATATCATGTATTATTATGTAGGGAAAAAAGCGGACATCATTTTACGGTTGCCTTTTTTAAAGATCAAAATACATGCCAAGAAAAAGTCTGGAAAGCTATAAAATTTAGCAGTGATTATTTCTGGATAGTATATTATCAAGTTATTTTATTATTTCAAATTTTATTTCTGCTTGTTTGTATTTTATAATTTTCCTACAAGGAATATGTATTAATTATGCAGTAGAAGAAACTTATAAAATTCTTTGCAAATATATTTTACAACAATTACCATGGCTGTGATTAAAATTAAACTTGAAGTACAGTTTGTCCTTTTCTATTCACACTTTCCCTGGAATACTAGATTGATGAATTTATTTTAGAGTTTTTCTCTTCTGAAGATCATTGTTATTTGATTATGGGGTAAACAAAGATTTTTAAAGAAAATAATTAATTAGAAAAGACACAAGCTCTATATTCATAATATATAAAGTGTTACTACACGAGACAGAACCCTTTAAACATTCAAACATTTTAGTTCAATTCACTTATTGCTAGAGTGACCTTGGGCAAGTCTCTGAATCTTATGATGTTTCATATTCTTTCCTCATCTAGGAAATGGGGATAAAAATATCCAAAATGCCTACCTCCTAGGGCTGTTTAGGAACTAAGTGGAACAATGGCCATTAGCAGGTTTTATAATCCAATGAAGAACTACATAAATGAGAGGGGCTATTCTCAGTATTTTTTTCTTTGCACTTTTCTTATTCATTACATGTTCCTTGTGTTTTTTAAAGATGCCATAAGTCTAATATTTTCAAAGTAAATGCATCTCAAAGCCTGGGTGGATCAGCTCTTCATTTCCCCAAACAGCACCACTCTTGATATTATTAGCCCAAGATGGACTCATATGTTGAAGAGTTATCCAGTGTTCTACTTTCCTGCTGCCTGCTGGGTTGTCTTTGAAGCTTGGGCTGTAGAATGGAGTAAGATAAAAATGAAATAAAAGGCTTGTGTGTATTAAGATGGCTTCCCCTCTTATATTTTTAAAGAGGCCGAACGCTTGTGCCGAGTTTAGGCAAACACAATCCTGATTATTTACATGGCATAATGGAAGTAAGCACTCAAGGAGAGAGAAATCTGATGCTTTTACTCAGCATGCTGTAAACCAGTATCTCATGTTTTCTATGGAAAACAGTCTCAACTGGGAAATTTGGTAACTCAGTAGGCTATTAATAGGATGTGGAATGTGATTATTCTTTTTGGATCACTTCAATATGTAATTACTTTTAGGATCTGGTAGAAAGAAACTCTATTAAATGATAATTATAGGACTGTATTTGCTTTAAAGTTTTGTAATAGCTGTAAACATGGGAGTTTTCATTAACTGTTTGCCATAGTTAATAAAGTCATTTTTCTTAAAAAGTAGCAATTCCCTGCAAAAGTGGTAGCTCCACAAAGGATTAGTTTCTTATAGGAAAGGGCAGGGGAAACAGATTGTGCAGTAGGTTGGCTTCTCCATGGTAATATAATCTCCTTGAAAATATAGATGGTGTCCCCGAAGTACTGTGACAAAGTGAAATATTTATAAGTCCCTAGAGAACAATAGGTCTTAGTATAATGTTTTCAGAGGGTAAACAGCAACTAAATATTATTGCACACATAAAAAGAAGACAAGGCAGGTGATGGAGGCAAAGTTGGCAAAGAAAAGCCTAGAAACACCAGCTGTTTCAGGACGTGTCCAGCGATAAACAGGGATATTGCCAGAAATACATCCAGCAGTTAGACCTCAAATGTAAATTAGGGATTATATGAACACACAGATATAAGGATCATAATGAAATGCTCAAATCAGTCCAAGAAATAATAATAAAGTATGCCAGGTCATATCCCCCCAAATCCAAGGAGCATGGGGCACAGTGGTTCAGGCTGCAACCTCTAGCCTCTGAATGTCCAGGTTTAAAATCTAGGTCTCGCTCCCACATGGTTGATTTACTTAATGGCCTGTCCCTCATTTTCCTCATCTTCAAAATGGGAATGATAATAATAATCCTTACCTATGATGCTGCTGAGAAAATTAAATAAAGTATGGGAAGGATCTTGGCACGGTGTTTAGAACATAGTTACTGGTATGTGTAATATAGATAACATTGATAATGGTGATGGGGAAAGTAATATTACTTATTAGATTAATTTAAGATCCTATAAACCCAATCTCAGTCATCAAGAAAGCAATATATCTATAACCTCGTACATAGCTAGCATGTGTCTAATGAAAACGTGTTCAGAAGGACGACATTTTATTCTATGTCAAATCATGGCATTTGTCTTCCTGTTTTTACAGACCTGCATTGTCACAGGCTTATAGGAACAGGTGCAGGCCAAAATAGTCTCGCCAGGAGTCAAGAAATTTATTTTTTGATCTTGGCTCTGCTATACACTTTGTCAAGGGACTGCATCAGTTTGGGCCTATACTACAACAGCAACAAAAAACAACTACTTCGAATAATTTCCAAGTCTAGAACCTCCTTGACTAATGAAATGAGAAGTAGAAATCACATCAAATTTTGCATGTTTACAGTGGAGAAACAATGCTTTATTCATGCCCTTCAGGCAATAATTCCATAACTACCTTTAGGTATCAAGCTCTGTACCCAACCACATTGCATTAAAACTATGCTGGGAAGGGAGGGACAGCTGAAAGATTACATTACCTTACAAGGTTGAACTAATCTCTTTTAATGCTTTACTTAATATCAATATTCATAAAGCCATGCTTCCCCCTAAGGATGTATCAACCTCTTAAAAAAAAGATAAATGAAGTTGTTTACGTATTGACCCTGTAAGCCTCCCCACTTGGTTTTTGCACTGCTTCGTGAATATCAAAGCCAACAACAACAAAAAAAGTAAAATAAAATTAGACCCACTTATTCCTATGCACCAAGAGAGCCCACATCTCAAAATAAAGGTGGCATTATTATTTCTTGTTTGTTCTTCAACAGAAAGGCATTATTAAGATTAGGGGAAATACTTGTGCTCTGCAATGTAAAAGCCATTTATTTTCCATTTCTACTTCTCTGAATGCACAGGAACCTTGGTACGAACCTCTGTTGTCTCTGACTGTGAAATTTGGATTGTGAATGATTTCAGGGGGTAGACTGAAGATAAATCTTGGTCCATTGGCTGTGTCATCCTTGTCATCTGCACTAATTGTAACAATTGGCTGAAAGAGAAAGGTGGCCCATAAATAAATCATGCTGACATTGGCACATCATTCATTCAAAAATTCCTGGCTGGCTGAGAAGCCTGATTTTAATTAGAGAACATAGCTCCAGAGCTAAACCAGGGCTCTGAAGCCTTCTTGGGCAGTGGGAAGTATCTCCAGGTGATGCTCTCAAAACCGAACTCTGTTTCTAAATGCTTATTCATAGCCAAGGCAGAGCAGCGTTACCTGGTTAGAAAGTGGCTTGGTCTGGTCACTCTCACAGATGAAGCCTTCATAAGGGGCAGCAAACTTGGGAGCATTGTCGTTGACGTCAAGGACCCTAATGGCCACAGGGACTTTGGCTTCCTGATGCCGGTTGTCTGAAAGGAGAGGATTGAGACAGTAAACATGTGCAAGGGAGGAATCCATGTTGGTCCAAGGTTACTCTTGGGAAAAAGTGAGCTCCAGCCACTCATTCAGGCCCTGCGGGGAAAGGCACTGTTGGCACAAAAATCACCTAAAATCCAAAGTATGCCAAATCCAATGTGAGGGGGATGTCCTAGAATAAAGGTCAACATTAGACCAGTAAGAAATAAACCACTTTTCCCTTTCTGTTGAGGTTTAATTCTAAATGCTTATAACGGAGCCTGGCCCCCTCAGAGTGTAGTCCACAACAGCAGTTCTCCAAGTGGGATCCCCAGAGGAGCATCAAACAATTTGGGAATTCATTGAAAGTGAAAATTCTCAAACCCAACCCAAGACCTGAGTTAGAGGCTCTGAGAGTGGGATCCAGAAATCTTTGTTACAACAAGCCTTTCATGATAATCCATTGCATGATCAAGTTTGAGAACCACCGGTCTATAGGTAAAAAAGAACCCACAAATCTTGGCTCTAAGGATTCTGCTGCTCTGGGTTTAAACAAAACTGAGGATAAAGTGGGGAATCTTTCAGTGGTGGTTAAGAGTTTCAAGCTGCTACAGGCTATCAGCTCATGTGCCAAGTCTGTACCCAGTTCTGCCAAAGAAAATGAAAACATCTCTATTTGCTTATATGTCTCCCTAGATAGACGACCAAAAATAAATTTTAAAGATTGAAAATCATGTTTAAGACTAAAAAAAAATTGTTCTATCTCAGCTGTCTGTTATTTTCCAGAATATATAGAAAGTCTCAAAGAATAATATTTGGTAAAGTAGGATCAAAACCCTTACGATAATACTTACGGATTTCTGCTGCAAAAACTGATATGTTGAGCCAGGCAGTTTCTTCTCTATCTAAAGGTTTTGTCGTTTTAATAAAACCATCCTCTGGATTAATAGTGAAAAACCTGTCCAGGTCAGTGTGACGATCAATTGAATACCTAAGCAGAATGCAAATGAGGCAATTAGACCAAGACATTCCAAGCAGCTTAATATTTGAATATTTTCTCCATGCTATATTTAAAGCAACTTTTTCAATGAATTGCTTGAGCTAGGTTTTCTTTTTAATCAGATTTACTTTTCAAACTTCATACATTAATCTTTTATAGAAATCATTTTGCTACATTGGAATTCTTTATTCAGGACAATGAATGAAAGAGCTGTTTGGCATATTTGATTGAGAAATGGAATAATATGTTGCATATCTGAATGAGAAATGGAATAACATGCTGCATATTTCTTCGTATTTACTACAATCACCCACCATCTGAATATTTATGAACCTGCATTTGGGAAGTGGGTTTGCCTTGCTCCCAAACTACTCAGAAGGTCACAAGTGTATGGAACATTTGCCAGATTTTTGCATATGAAATATTAAATAGTCTTAAGTTATCATCACAGATCATTTACGGTACTAAAAAATCAGTTTTCTCCTTACTTAAAGGAAAATGCTAACTATATTTTGAATAAATTTATTCAATTTATTTGGTTTTAGGGGTTCTCAGGTAGCTTGGTTCTGAATTCCATTGTGAAATATGCAAAGAGGACTTGGCCATTCATTTGTAGAGCATTCTCCCCACACTTTAATGACCCCAGGCTGAGCCTAACAGCATAGTTGGAAGGTTTCAGCTACTCCTGTCCACTAGAAAAATTTCCTTTTTCTAACAAAAGACAAAAGAATTTCCAGAATATTATGGGGCAAGGTGAGGTAGAAGATGGGTCAAGAGGAGTGGTGTAGTAACGTAAAATAACCTGCCCAGGATAAAGTTCTGGAGACCTGGCTTTAATAAGTGTTGACAGTTGTCCCATGGCATCCATGGGGGATTGGATCCAGGACACCTGAGGATACCAAAACCCATGGATACTCAAGTCTCATATAAATGGCATAATATTTGCATATAACCTACACATATCCTCCTGTACACTTTAAATCATCTATAGATTACTAAAATACTTAATACAATGTAAATGCCATGTAAATAGTTGCTTGTGTGCCACAAATTCAAGTTTTGCTTTTTGGAACTTTCTGGACTTTTTTTCCCGAAATATTTTGGACCTGTGGTTGGTTGAATCCATCGACATGGACTCCATCAACGCAGAACGCGTGGACACAGAAGGCCAACTGTACATATGTCTGAAGACATTCATTGAGGGCCATAAAACCAAAGAATATTAGAGAATATTAGCAAAGACCATGGATGTCACAGAGTTTAGTCTCTTCAATCTACACACGATGGGATTTGCAAATGGTCTATTATCTCGCTTCTGGGGGAGCCAATATTAGAACCTGGATCTTCCAGTTCTAGATCATGTTCTTTCCAAAAGAGAGGAATTTAGTGCAGAGCAGCACTTCGCAATATAGAAAACATAAGCTCATCCATGATATCGCTGACTTCACAGCTCCCTATGAGAATGGAATGATGAGTCCCCTTCCCCAGTGAGGAAAGAGAAGATAAACTATCACACACCTCATAAATGTCAGTAGAGGCTCCGTGACTAAACCCTCAGCAGAGCTCTATGTGAAAATAAAGAGAAAATAATAGAATATTTTGTCCCTGCCACTAGGGAGTTTACTATCCAGTTGACATGACAAGACAGGCTCACAGGAAGAAAGATAATTAACAAGTATTATTCTATAGAAGTGAAGCGCATGGATTTTGGTTTTGTAAAGTCCTAGGTACAAGTTCTTGCTTGGCTACATATACGCTGAGTGATACTGGAAAAGCCACTTAAGTTCTTTGAATTTCAGCTTACTTATCACTTAAACTAGAATATTTATAGTAACCTAACTTTTAGGTTATCCGTGAGAATTACATAAAATGATAGATGTTGAAGATGCATAACCTAGTGCCTCACACATAGTAAACAGAACAACAAATATAGCTGCTCTGATTTTTGTTGTTGTCGCTGCTATTACACACTGTGGACAGATCAAATGTCAGTCTACAGAGTATGACTTTCATACTATAGCCAGTGAAAAATCATGAAAGGCTTTTGATCATAGGAACAAATAAACTGATTCAGACTATCAGGGTGATGAATAAGATAGGGTGGGCCAGGTGGTCTGAGCTAGTGAGAGTGAAGGAAGGAACAGAGGAAACTTAAGGAGGTGATGTATTGATAGTTTTTAAGGAGTGAGGTGATAAGAGAGTGAGGTATAGAAGCGACAGAGGGAATAGAAGCCTATGTGATAAAGACAGAACCAGTAGGACTCAGTTGATATTTGGAGATCTGTGGGAGGCTGGGAGAGTCCTTGAGAGTTTCTAGCCTGAGTGTCGCAGAGAGGGAGACATTGGGAAATACAAAGTCAACTTACCAGGAAGGAGAGGTTGAATTTCCACTAGGACTATGCTGCCACACCAGGAGAGCAAGATTCAACTTTATCAGAGGTTTCACAGAGTCAGGGGTATAGTCGGTCTTTTTTTTTTTAAGTATGTCACAAGAAGTATAGGCTCAAAAATATGTTTTTAATGAATGAGCCAGTGAAGGACAAAGGAAGTGGGTAAAAATGCAGAGCAGACAGCAGAACAAGTACAGAATTAGAATCAGGGAGAAAGATCAGCCTAGAGTCAGAAAATTTAGAGCATTAACTCAATTCAATCAGTAGCATGGACGGAAACTCTATAGATAAGTGGACAGAGAGAGAGAGAAAGTCTGAAGTGAAAGGCTGAGTGTCAGGGAGCCCCCAGTGCCTGGACTGAGATCTCAGACTAGTGGAGACACCGGGTATGTCTGAGGCATGAAGAGGTCACTGCCAGTGAAGCTAAGAGGAAAGAATATTTCAGGAAGGCAATGGTAAATGAAAAGGTCTCTAATGCTAGAGTCTGAGAAGAAAGCTGCAGAAATTTCGAAGCAGCTAAGAGTTTGGCTGACACTATAAGGCCCTCCTACCCAGTATGTTTAAGGACACAAATGTCCTTAAAGGTGAAGATAAGCACTCAGGAAAGTAGGTAGTCTGGCTAGGAGACCCACTGAATAAAAAACTTTAAAGGTTATTCTATGAATTGTTTGGCAATTCTAAGAATGAGGACCTGAGTGGGTGAGGGGAGTTGGTTCAAGGGCCATAGTGAGCATCTTTGGATAATTATAGACATGGAAAATGGCTCCATGCACAGAATAGCTTCCACTGAAAATATGACCCAAATAACCAATCACAGATGTGGATCCTTGGAGATAACGAGGTGCCAAGGAAATGAGCAGCTGTTCCATGTGTTTTTACATCATCACTCTTCTAAAAAGCTGCTAATGCACCTTGATATTCTAGGCCAAAGCTAACTCATTTAAAATTCACACCATGAACATTTCTGAGTAGTTTAAAGGTGTTACCAAGCTCCTCAGTCGTTACCTGATGTATCTTCTTGCACAGAGAGCACGGTACTCAAACCTTCCTGGGAAATCTTTCCATTAGTGGCTGCCCAGTGAGAGTAAACCGCTCATAGTGGACTCAAGGCAGCTCTGGACTAAAATCCAGTCTCCAATACTGACTGGTCATGTGACTTTGGGTAATTCACATCATCTCTTTGAGCCTCAGTATTTCCATCTATTGGATCCTAAAGTGATCACAGCCTCGAGGGTGTCTGAGGATTAACTTAAATAACTTAGTGCAGGGTTGTCTGGGGCCAAGAAGATGCTCAATAAAGGGTAATTTCCTTCCTTTCTCCCCAAGGGGGCAATGTTCAAAGACTTAAAGGCAACTGAACAGCATTTACATTTGGGACTTCCTTCTGCTCTGTCAGCATTTTCTTTGGTATAAATAGAAAAACTCCATTGTCCATGGCAATTTTTTTTCATACTCAGATCTATTTACTTTTCTTCCCAGCTTTATTGAAATATGATTGACAATTTAAAAAGTCTGTATTTAATGTGTAAAACGTGATTTTTTGTTTGTTTGTTTGTTTGTTTGTTTTTTTATACTGCAGGTTCTTATTAGTCATCAATTTTATACACATCAGTGTATACATGTCAATCCCAATCACCCAATTCAGCACACCACCATCCCCACCCCACTGCAGTTTCCCCCCCTTGGTGCCCATATGTCCATTCTCTACATCTGTGTCTCAACTTCTGCCCTGCAAACTGGCTCATCTGTACCATTTTTCTAGGTTCCACATACATGCATTAATATACGATATTTGTTTTTCTCTTTCTGACTTACTTCACTCTGTATGACAGTCTCTAGATCCATCCACGTCTCAACAAATGACTCAATTTTGTTCCTTTTTATGGCTGAGTAATATTCCATTGTATATATGTACCACTTCTTCTTTATCCATTCGTCTGTTGATGGGCATTTAGGTTGCTTCCATGACCTGGCTATTGTAAATAGTGCTGCAATGAACATTCGGGTGCATGTGTCTTTTTGAATTACGGTTTTCTCTGGGTATATGCCCAGTAGTGGGATTGCTGGGTCATATGGTAATTCTATTTTTAGTTTTTTAAGGAACCTCCATATTGTTCTCCATAGTGGCTGTATCAATTTACATTCCCACCAACAGTGCAAGAGGGTTCCCTTTTCTCCACACCCTCTCCAGCATTTGTTGTTTGTAGATTTTCTGATGATGCCCATTCTAACAGGAGTGAGGTGACACCTCATTGTAGTTTTGATTTGCATTTCTCTAATAATTAGTGATGTTGAGCATCTTTTCATGTGCTTCGTGGCCGTCTGTATGTCTTCTTTGGAGAAATGTCTATTTAGGTCTTCTGCCCATTTTTGGATTGGGGTGTTTGTTTCTTTAATATTGAGCTGAATGAGCTGTTTATATATTTTGGAGATTAATCCTTTGTCCGTTGATTCATTTGCAAATATTTTCTCCCATTCTGAGGGTTGTCTTTTCGTCTTGTTTATAGTTTCCTTTGCTGTGCAAAAGCTTTGAAGTTTCATTAGGTCCCACTTGTTTATTTTTGTTTTTATTTCCATTACTCTAGGAGGTGGATCAAAAAAGATCTTGCTGTGATTTATGTCAAAGAGTGTTCTTCCTATGTTTTCCTCTAAGAGTTTAATAGTGTCCAGTCTTATATTTAGGTCTCTAATCCATTTTGAGTTTATTTTTGTGTATGGTGTTAGGGAGCATTCTAATTTCATTCTTTTACATGTAGCTGTCCAGTTTTCCCAGCACCACTTATTGAAGAGACTGTCTTTTCTCCATTGTATATCTTTGCCTCCTTTGTCATAGATTAGTTGACCATAGGTGCGTGGGTTAATCTCTGGGCTTTCTATCTTGTTCCATTGATCTATGTTTCTGTTTTTGTGCCAGTACCATATTGTCTAGATTACTGTAGCTTTGTAGTAGAGTCTGAAGTCAGGGAGTCTGATTCCTCCAGCTCCGTTTTTTTCCCTCAAGACTGCTTTGGCTATTCGGGGTCTTTTGTGTCTCCATACAAATTTTAAGATGATTTGTTCTAGCTCTGTAAAAAATGCCATTGGTAATTTGATAGGGATTGCATTGAATCTGTAGATTGCTTTGGGTAGTACAGTCATTTTCACAATGTTGATTCTTCCAATCCAAGAACATGGTATATCTCTCCATCTGTTGGTATCATCTTTAATTTCTTTCATCAGTGTCTTATAGTTTTCTGCATACAGGTCTTTTGTCTCCCTAGGTAGGTTTATTCGTAGGTATTTTATTCTTTTTGTTGCAATGGTAAATGGGAGTGTTTCCTTAATTTCTCTTTCAGATTTTTCATCATTAGTGTATAGGAATGCAAGAGATTTCTGTGCATTAATTTTGTATCCTGCAACTTTACCATATTCATTGATTAGCTCTAGCAGTTTTCTGGTGGCAGTTTTACGATTCTCTATGTATAGTATCATGTCATCCGCAAACAGTGACAGTTTTACTTCTTCTTTTCCAATTTGTATTCCTTTTATTTCTTTTTCTTCTCTGATTGCCGTGGCTAGGACTTCCAAAACTATGTTGAATAAGAGTGGTGAGAGTGGACATCCTTGTCTCGTTCCTGATCTTAGAGGAAATGCTTTCAGTTTTTCACCATTGAGAATGATGTTTGCTGTGGGTTTGTCATATATGGCCTTTATTATGTTGAGGTAGGTTCCCTCTATGCCCACTTTCTGGAGAGTTTTTATCAGAAATGGGTGTTGAATTTTGTCAAAAGCTTTTTCTGCATCTATTGAGATGATCATATGGTTTTTATTCTTCAATTTGTTAATATGGTGTATCACATTGATTGATTTGCGTATATTGAAGAATCCTTGCATCCCTGGGATAAATCCCACTTGATCGTGGTGTATGATCCTTTTAATGTGTTGTTGGATTCTGTTTGCTAGTATTTTGTTGAGGATTTTTGTATCTATATTCATCAGTGATATTGGTCTGTAATTTTCTTTTTTTGTAGTGTCTTTGTCTGGTTTTGGTATCAGGGTGATGGTGGCCTCATAGAATGAGTTTGGGAGTGTTCCTTCCTCTGCAATTTTTTGGAAGAGTTTGAGAAGGATGGGTGTTAGCTCTTCTCTAAATGTTTGATAGAATTCACCTGTGAAGCCATCTGGTCCTGGACTTTTGTTTGTTGCAAGATTTTTAATCACAGTTTCAATTTCATTACTTGTGATTGGTCTGTTCATATTTTCTGTTTCTTCCTGGTTCAGTCTTGGAAGGTTATACCTTTCTAAGAATTTGTCCATTTCTTCCAGGTTGTCCATTTTATTGGCATAAAGTTGCTTTTGTACTAGTCTCTTAGGATGCTTTGTATTTCTGCGGTGTCTGTTGTAACTTCTCCTTTTTCATTTCTGATTTTATTGATTTTAGTCCTCTCCCTCTTTTTCTTGATGAGTCTGGCTAATGGCTTATCAATATTGTTTATCTTCTCAAAGAACCAGGTTTAGTTTTATTGATCTTTGCTACTGTTTTCTTTGTTTCTATTTCGTTTATTTCTGCTCTGATCTTTATGATTTCTTTCCTTCTGCTAACTTTGGGTTTTGTTTGTTCTTCTTTCTCTAGTTTCTTTAGGTGTAAGGTTAGATTGTTTACTTGAGATTTTTCTTGTTTCTTTAGGTAGGCTTGTATAGCTATAAACTTCCCTCTTAGAACTTCTTTTGCTGCATCCCATAGGTTTTGGGTCGTCGTGTTTTCATTGTCATTTGTCTCTAGGTATTTTTTGATTTCCTCTTTGATTTCTTCAGTGATCTCTTGGTTATTTAGTAACGTATTGTTTAGCCTCCATGTGTTTGTCTTTTTTACGTTTTTTTCCCTGTAATTCATTTCTAATCTCATAGCGTTGTGGTCAGAAAAGATGCTTGATATGATTTCAATTTTCTTAAATTTACTGAGGCTTGATTTGTGACCCAAGATGTGATCTATCCTGGAGAATGTTCCGTGCGCACTTGAGAAGAACGTGTAATCTGCTGTTTTTGGATGGAATGTCCTATATATTTCAATTAAATCTATCTGGTCTATTGTGTCATTTAAAGCTTCTGTTTCCTTATTTATTTTCATTTTGGATGATCTGTCCATTGGTGTAAGTGAGGTGTTAAAGTCCCCCACTATTACTGTGTTACTGTCGATTTCCTCTTTTATAGCTGTTAGCAGTTGCCTTATGTATTGAGGTGCTCCTATGTTGGGTGCATATATATTTATAATTGTTATATCTTCTTCTTGGATTGATCCCTGGATCATTATGTAGTGTCCTTCCTTGTCTCTTGTAACATTCTTTATTTTAAAGTCTATTTTATCTGATATGAGTATAGCTACTCCAGCTTTCTTTTGATTTCCATTTGCATGGAATATCTTTTTCCATCCCCTCACTTTCAGTCTGTATGTGTCCCTAGGTCTAAAGTGGGTCTCTTGTAGACAGCATATATATGGGTCTTGTTTTTGTATCCATTCAGCCAGTCTATGTCTTTTGGTTGGGGCATTTAATCCATTCACGTTTAAGGTAATTATTGATATGTATGTTCCTATGACCATTTTCTTAATTGTTTTGGGTTTGTTTTTGTAGGTCCTTTTCTTCTCTTGTGTTTCCCACTTAGAGAAGTTCCTTTAGCATTTGTTGTAGAGCTGGTTTGCTGGTGCTGAATTCTCTTAGCTTTTGCTTGTCTGTAAAGCTTTTGATTTCTCCATCAAATCTAAATGAGATCCTTGCTGGGTAGAGTAATCTTGGTTGTAGGTTCTTCCCTTTCATCACTTCAAGTATATCATGCCACTCCCTTCTGGCTTGCAGAGTTTCTGCTGAGAAATCAGCTGTTAACCTTATGGGAGTTCCCTTGTATGTTATTTGTCGTTTTTCCCTTGCTGCTTTCAATAATTTTTCTTTGTCTTTAATTTTTGCCACTTTGATTACTATGTGTCTCGGCGTGTTTCTCCTTGGGTTTATTCTGTATGGGACTCGCTGCGCTTCCTGGACTTGGGTGGCTATTTCCTTTCCCATGTTAGGGAAGTTTTCGACTATAATCTCTTCAAATATTTTCTCTGGTCCTTTCTCTCTCTCTTCTCCTTCTGGGACCCCTATAATGCGAATGTTGTTGCGTTTAATGTTGTCCCAGAGGTCTCTTAGGCTGTCTTCATTTCTTTTCATTCTTTTTTCTTTAGTCTGTTCCGCAGCAGTGAATTCCACCATTCTGTCTTCCAGGTCACTTATCCGTTCTTCTGCCTCAGTTATTCTGCTATTGATTCCTTCTAGTGTAGTTTTCATTTCAGTTATTGTATTGGTCATCTCTGTTTGTTTGTTCTTTAATTCTTCTAGGTCTTTGTTAATCATTTCTTGCATCTTCTCAATCTTTGCCTCCATTCTTATTCCGAGGTCCTGGATCATCTTCACTATCATTATTCTGAATTCTTTTTCTGGAAGGTTGCCTATCTCCAGTTCATTTAGTTGTTTTTCTGGGGTTTTATATTGTTCCTTCATCTGGTACATAGCCCTCTGCCTTTTCATCTTCTCTATCTTTCTGTAACTGTGGTTTTTGGTCCACACGCTGCAGGATTGTAGTTTTTCTTGCTTCTGCTGTCTGCCCTCTGGTGGTTGAGGCTATCTAAGAGGCTTGATGGGAGGCTCTGGTGGTGGGTAGAGCTGCGTGATGTTTTAATATACGTATACGTTGTGTAATGATTACCGTAATCAAGCTAATTAACATAGCCAGTGCCTCACACAGCAACCACTTCCTGTGTGTGTGTGTGTGTGTGTGTGTGTGTGTGGTGAGAACACTTAAGATCTACTCTCTTTGCAAATTTCAAGTCTACAATACATTATTATTAACTATAGTTACCATGCTGACCAATATCTCCTCATTTTCCCCACTCCCTAGCCCCTGGCAACCAGTGTTCTACTCTCTGTTTCTATAAGTCAGACTTTTTTAGATTCCACATATGAGTGATATGCTATATTTGTCTTTCTGAGTCTGGCTTATTTCATTTAGCACAGTATCCTCCAAATTCACATATGTTATCACCAATGGCAGGATTTTCTTTTTTCAGGCTAAATAATAGTCTGTTTTCTATATATAATATACACATATATATATATATGTTTGTGTATATCTATATCTATATCTATATCTATATCTATCTATATATATATATATATATATCTCACTATTTCTTAATCCATTCATCTGTCAACCAACATTTAGATTGTTTTCATATCTTGGCTATTGTGAATAATGCTGCATTGAACACGAGAGTGCAGATACCTGTTCAAGATGCAGCCATTATGGAAAGCAGTATAGAGATTCCTCAAAATGTAGATGGAGGCTGGATTTGTTCTGTGGGCTGTAGCTTATTAACCCCTGACCTAGACAGACACATCCCTGGCCCTCTTTGACTGTGCCAGGGACAACACAGTGTAAGCTGTCATTGTGATGTATGGTGAGAGCTGTGAGGTGGAAGCTGCATTTGATCCACCTTAGGGTGCCCTGGAAGAATCCCTAGAGGAGGTGACACCTAGGTGGAGATGGGAAAAATGAGTACCATGTGGCAAGTTGGAAAGGATGAGAGTGAGATCTCCAACCAGAAGGAAGAACACGCGAAGGTCAGGAATTAGAAGAGGACAGGAAGTAGCCCGTCTAGCTGCAACTGAGAGTCTGATGACAAGGGAGAGTAAGACAAAAAGCAGGAGAGACCAGCAGGACACAGCAGGAATTGGGGGGGAGGAGCTCGAAGAAGAGCCTTAAGCCAAGTAAGAGAATTGAGACTATTTTGGAGTAGGGGACAATGGGAAACAATTTGATCAATGATTTTTTTTTGTCATTGTTGCTGTTTAACTGAAGTATGATGTGATGTTTGGATGTGCATTTTAAAACACTCAGTCTGGCTACAGGATGACGGAAAGGTAGGTGGGAGATTGGGGGCAGGGGGACCATGAGGAGGCAGAGGAAGGAATCTAGGCAAGAAGGGAATTAGGGGAGTGGCCATGGAAAAACAAACACCTACTAGAACCCAGTCCAGGGCAGGTTTCAGCCAACTTTATATTTCTGCCCTATATGGGCATGCCTTGAATCTGTGACTCAAGCCTCCTTCTCAGCCTCTTTCTCATCACCCTCTCATCTTCATCGTCAATCTCCTTGGTCATTAGCTCAGGTTGGGGAGCGAGGGAGACAGGGTTCTAAATGGCTTTTCTAGCTTTCTTGTCTAAGTCACAAAAGTATATTTGTGATAATAAAAGCATCCTAAATTTGAGGGGCACTTTGTTATCTCTTCAAAGTGCTCAGCAGTTAGATAGATAGACAAAGCTTGCCTTCTGAGCCTCCTGTTCACTGTCTGTGTCTCTTTGGTTAAGTCACTTTGCCGTGCAGAGCCCCAATTTCCTCTTAATTTAAGAGATAATAATTCCTAGAAAATAACATTGAGGGGATAAATTGGATTATATATCTGACACCCCTAGTACAGTAACTGGAGCATAGGAAGGTGTTCAATAAATTAGAATTACTGTTATTATTTCACAATCATTATTTATACTTCACCACAGTTCTCTGAGACAGGCAAAGCTAAGGTTTACATCACCTAGTATACATCGGGAAATCTGCTCCAGAAATTTTGGAGCTTGAACAAGTCTATCCAAAGAGTTGGTGCAGAGGTGGAGTAGAACTCATGTCTTCTAAGTCTTCATCTTGTTTACATTGAATGATATCTTGGACCCTTTTTGAGACTGAAGGACCTGGTTCCTATAGGGATTTCCTAAGACCTCTTGCCTCCGGAATTCCCCATCCAGGATTAAAAAATAAATCTCTCTGTACCTTATCGGGCTATTGGCAGCATCAGGGTCTTTGGCATGCACTCTCCCCACCACAGTGCCAGCAGCTGCATTTTCTTGGACTTCATGGATATAACTCGGGGCCAAGAACATGGGGGGCTCATCAGCATCTTCCACTGCAATCTTGACCGTCACGGTGTCTTTGAAAGGCCCGTTGCTGATGAACTTTGGGTCGATGTGCACGTTGGCTGCCTCTACCTTCAAGCTGTATGCTCTTTTGGTTTCAAAATCTACAGGCTGGCAAGAAAGAAGAGAAGATTGACAACCAACTCCTTGAAAGAATAATGGAAAAGAAAAACCTGATTGTTCTATAGGGCACCATGAATAGTTGTTCAAAGAGAGAAAATCAGTGTTTATTCAATATCCAATTACCTGAGCCATTTGGTTAGAAAATCAGACAAATCAATTGCTGAAACTTGGAATGTGCTTAATGGGTAATTCTAGGAGCATGACAGACACAGAAGGACCACATCATCGAAAGTGAACCACATTCTATGAACACACTAAGGCTGCCCAATTCAGTCACTAAAATCGTTTAAGGAAAGGAATTAAGACATTACAAAAATAAATGTTATAGCCCATTCTGAAAAGTACTAAGAATCTTGGTGATAAAAATAGTCAATGAATTTCAGGCAAAGAAAAAAGCAATGTCTTGTTAGATGACTGCTCCCCTCCACACATACACACTTCTGGCTTAATCATATTGATAGTCTCATTTTTAAAGTTTCTGACCATGTAGCATTTCTCAAAGTCTGGGACCCTTACCAGCAGTGGCCCATACACTGACTTAAGGTGGTTTATGGGTAATTTTGCGTGGGTGGGTTTTTTGAATGACATTATCCTAATTACTGATCCTATTATTCCTTTTCCAATTCTTCCATTCCCAAACACGTCAAGGACATCTCAGTATACTGCTAACTTTTAACATACCTGTTATGCTTCCTGATCTCCCTTTCAAGAGACTATGATATAACTCTCTAGCTAGAATGTAATGACATCGTTTTGTTTTGACTGCATTCATTTTTAGGTTACCTCCTACTTATGGCAAGTGATATAGTACAGTGTGAATACTTCCCTGTTAAAAGAATACATATATGTAAAAAAAGTCCATTTAAAGAAAAACAATTATAAACAATATAGATTTTACACAGACAGGAAAAAAATATTAAGAAGCAGCATTTGAATGGCTGTCATTTTTAAGAAATTGATGGTAAGCACTCCCTAAATCTGAAGGAGACAAGGTTCTGTGACTCAATCAGTAAAGGGTGAAAAGTAAAATTATAGAAGAGAAACAAGCTTTCCTGCCTAGGAAACAGAACTTTCTAATTAGCACTCTGGATGATACTGAACTCCCACATGTTTGGAGTGTTGGGTCTTTTAAGGCTAGCATCTGCCTGCCATGTTGTCATCATCTGCCTGGTATTATTTTGAATGGGCATATAATCATAGGGCTTAGTCCTAACCTAATTCTCCAGCACTCTAAACTGAGGATGATTCCAGTTTCAGGAAGGTTAAACGCATTCAGCACCCTTGACACTTTTTCCATCATTTTTCCACCCCCATCTCCCCAGAGTCAGAGAACACTCCCTTTTCCTGAAGCAAAATCTGTCACCAGCTGCTCCGACATTCCGGACTCAGCAGCATCTTTGTCCTTCACTGGGTTACTGAGCAGCAGAAAGAAATGATATTTATAGGCTGAAGGTATGAGACTGCTGCAATTCCTCAAAAATCTCTGCTATTATTCGACAAAATTAAAACATGAATATGATATTCTGAGACCAGGTAAGAAGAAATTTTCTGATCTCAGATAGCCTGTTGATTCTCCCAGAACAGAAAGTTTTGAACTTGGTTTAGACATATACCTAAGGACCCAGAGCATTGTTTCCACTGGAAAGCCTTGTTGTTGTTGAAGCCAGTATAGTCATGCTGCAGTTTGACTGATACTTTTTGAATCTCAAGCGAAGCTCCCCAGATCTCTGCAAGTGTTTGTCTGGGATGCCCTTTCCTAGTTTGGTGAGATTTTACTGTCTTCTGGTGCTCATCCCAGGCTTGTGAGGTCCTCCCCATCTCCCCCAGACAGATTTGTGTGGCCCCTTAGTTGCCCATCTGCAGTCCCTCATCCCCCACCCCAGCTAGGTGAGGAGCATCCCAAAGGACTCTACTGAGTCTTGTTGATCTTTGCTGATCTTTGCCTCCCCAGTGCCCAGTAATGACCGTACCAAGTGATCACATGTACCAATCATTGCGACTGAATGGGAAGCAGAGTTGATGGATGGACAACATTTAAGCATTTGCCTACAATTTATTCCCTGCCTCCTTCCAAAAGGGATTTAAAGTAGTTTCCCATGTGAACCTTTATATCCATGTTATGAGTAGTTGAAATAAAGCTAAATGAGGCAGCATACTACTTAAGCCATAAAAATCTCAATACCCCTGAGTTTACTAATCCCACCTCTAAAAATTCTCCCTGGGGGATTAATTCAACAGAAAACCCAAACAAACAATATTCAAAAATGCATGATGTTTAGATATCATAGAGGGCTTATATTTAATCATGGGAAACATACACACAAAACACCAAATCCAACTGTGAGATTTTATTAAGGAAATAATGGTCCATCAATAGGATGGGATGTTATGTAGTCATTAAAAATAATTATGTATATTATATAGCAGCATGTAAAATGTTTATGATGTGCCATTAAGTTAACAAATCAGATCACCCTATGACTGCAACTGTGTTAAATGTTACACATCCACATCTATATACATGTGGACAGAGAATATAAAGAAATAATCAGGCATAAAAGTGGCTTTATTAAAATTATTATTTTAAAAATATTTAAAATGCCTTCTAATGCTGCTCTCACACTGCTTTACAAGCAGTTTATTTGTTTGAAAGTAAATACCTCAGAAACTGTGCCGGGATCTCTCAGTGATAATTGGAGTCCCACTCGGTCAAAGGTGCTGCACGATTGGATTTTCCTCCCCAAGTCTACCAAGCCACCTACAAGTCTCATCTTTATTTTGCTAACCACACAGAGATTGTCTCAATATCCTGAAGGCAGCTTCTCTCTCTCATGCACCATTATAATCCTGACACCTACTGTGTCTGACACAGAGTACTCAAGAAATATTTATTGCTTTCTAAGCTATTCAATAAATGAATGACTCTAGCTCCTAAATAACTCTTGAATTCTTCACCTCTACCTCTTTTGCCTTCTTCAGGTCTTTGTAATTCCTCCCTTGAATTCCAACAAGATTTCTTCAACTGGTCCCACTGTATCCATCTCAAAACCCTCAAGACTGAACTTATTCAAGTTTCTTAACTGTGTCCTATTTCCCTCAACACCAGTCCTTCGTGAGCTCATTTTCTCTGACCTTCCTCTCCTTATCTATCTGGTAATTTCCTATTCATCTATGAAGGCTCAGCTCTAGAACTGCCCCCTGTAAGCAGTCATTCATGACCCATAGTCACAGATCTTATCATACTTTATCACAGTTGCTTCTCAGCTGGGGAGTGATTTTGCTGTACCTCACCCCAGGTATGTTAGGCAATGTCTAGAGCTATTTTTAGTATCACAACTGGTGGGGCTGGATGTGTGCTTACTGACATCTAGTGAGGAGAGGCCAGGAATGTTGCTAATCACCATACAATGCACAGCCCTGCCCCTACAGCAAAGAATTCTCTGTCCTGAAATGTTAATAGTGTCAAGGCTGGGAAAACCCCCTCTATGTTAATTGTCTTTTCGCTTTTAACTGTCCTGTTAAATTGTGATCTTCTTGTGACCAGGACTCTGTTTCTTCAGTTTTAGATGTCCAGCCTCTCACAAAGGGTGTGCCTGACAAATAATAATAACTCAATAACTCTTGGTAGAAAAAGGTTGAATGAATTAAGGAATGAGTGAAAAAACTATATTAAAAAATATTTTTAAAAGACAAAAATATTTTCACGGATCTCTCTATATGTTTTTATATTATTAAATCATATATATAATGATTTCTATAAGGATCCATCATTTTACTCTATTAAATTCACCTCTCAATATTTTTTTCCTGCTGGACAGTTGGAACATTGTGTTATAAGCTTAAGCAAATGTTCTTTTACAAATTAAAGAACATCTTACTCTGTTTTAAACCTAAACATCAGTGCTTTATAGAAGATTATTCCTTTGCCCGGAAGAAACACATTGAATTGGGGGAAAATGTGCAAATTAATCATATGCAGAGAGCTCATGTGCGATGTGTTAGTTCCATGGGGTGATTTACATGTTTCAGATTTTAGAGACACAGTGTGTGTTTATACCCTGAATACATTGAAAACAGGTGACAACCTAAGCATAACCAACTACCCAGTTACTTGAACAGCAAAGGATGGGAGGCAGGAATCGCTGATGTCACTGCTCATATGTCAGTGGCAAGCAGGAGGGATAGAAATGTTAATTAACAAAGCCAGTTGACAGCTCTATGCTACACATAGTCACACAGCTACTTTTCCAGAGGAGACACCAGAAGTGATTACCCCAGCCCCTTGTGACTGGTGATTAGGCTTCTGTGGCTACACCATTCATCATCACTAATGTTGACTTTTCCAAGTATCCAGAGTTCACCCCGACTTCCATATTCTTTTATTGACAGTCACTTCTACTTTCTCTTTGGGTCCCCTCATATTTCCCCCAAACCCAACAATGCTTCCTTATGTTGTGAAAAGTCGGCTTCCTAGAACACCTCTCTCCTTGCTCTCCTTACTGAAAGGTTCCTCCCAGGCATCTCCCTCGGCCCCACCCTTGCCTCCTCTCCAGCTACTGGCCTCTTTATTGATTCTTCAAATTAATTTTTTTTATCAGTGTTCCAGGCCAATCTTTTCCATCACACCAAGGAGCTTAATATTCATGTTACAAAACCAAGTTGAAAATGCATACTTGATTAAAACCAAGGTAATTCCATCATCCAATTCAGATTTAATACTCCATATACTTTGATGATGGAGAAGTGTTGATTTCTCAAGTGGTAAATCAGGGGTAAAACCGTTTTAGAATATACTGTAACTGCTTCTTTACCTGAAAGTGAATCAAATCTGGCTCTCTTCTATAACCCCTTTCTGGTCCGTCTATTTGCAAAACGTCTAGAGTGGGAAGATGTTCTAGAATACACTAAGTTTGAATTCCATGTCTTTAAATTGCTAGCTGTGTGATTACAGCAGGGTCAAATTATTTAATCTGTCTGAGCCCCAGTCTCCTCACAATTAAACTGAGGTATCATTGCTGACTGGGATAATAACATCTACTTTATATGATTTTTATCATGTAAGATAAATGAATGCTTATAAGAGGCTCAGGCTTTGGCCAATATTTAGAATTGAGTAAATGTTAGATTTTTTTAAACAAAACAAGAACAAGCAATAATCTCATTTTTGTAGTGAATTAATCTCAGGGACACATTTTTAGCAACAATTTAGCTGACTATGAGGGAAGGCCCATTATTATTGCTTCTCAGGTTCAGTTTTGAGGGAAAATCAAGCAGAGGATTTGTTTAAGTTTCATAGAAGGTCCAGCAATGTAATGGACCTTGGATGTTTGAGATAAGAAAAGTTCCAAAGAGCCTATATTAACAGACTCAGCTTGGCAGAGCTAAAGAGGGAACTTCTTGTATGCTCAGGGCTGTCTCTCCAAAATCTAGATTTATCTAGCTATCTTTCTTTCCATGGGGAAACTGTGCCAAGTCATATAAGAACTAACTAGCAATCTCAGGGCAGGTATTATCACTCCCCCTTTTTTTTCCCAGTTTATTGAGATAAAATTTACATACAACACTGTCTAAGTTTAAGGTGTATAGCATAAAAATTTGACTTTCATACATCAGGAAATTATTACCACAGTAAGTTTAGTGAACTGCCATCATCTCATATAGATACAAAAGAAAAAGAAAAGGAATTTCCTTTTGATGAGATCTCTAAGGATTCACTCTCTGAACAACTTTCATATATAACATACAGCAGTGTTAATTATATGAATCACAGTGTACATTGCATCCCTAGGACTTATTTATCTTATAACTGGAAGTCTGTGCCTTTTGACCCCCTTCATCCAACTTCCCCTCCCCCTACCCCCCCGCTTCTGACAACCACACATCTGGTCTCTTTTTCCATGAGTCTATTTGTTTGCTTGTTTTTGAAGTATAATTGACCTACAATACCATCTTAGTTCCTGGTGCACAACATAGTGATTTGATATTTCTATGTATTTCAAAATGTTAAGTCTAGTTGTCATCTGTCACCAGACCAAGATATTACATTATTATTGACTATACTCCCCAAATCATTCAAAAACTAACCATCAAACTCAGGCAGGCATCATCGGCCCCTTCTGCCAGCTTCCTCTGGAATACAGTTCTGTTATCTCCCCAAAGCTCAGAGCTCAACTGCAAAGTCAGGTCCAGCCCTCAGTCGTCCATATTCTCCTTTCTTTAGCCTTCAACTCCCTGTTTCCAGCAACGGTGCCTCGGCAAGGCAGGCCACACCACTGCCATATCTGATTCCTCACCCTAACTCACCTTTTTCAGTTTCACCACGCCCTCCTGTGTTTCATAGTCCGTTGTGATTTCAAACAATTCCATCCCATCTCCATCAACAATATTGTATGTGACTAAGCCATTTTCTCCAATGTCTGGGTCTTTAGCCTTCACTCGTCCCACTTCCTCCCCGGGGACAGCTGCTTCTGACACAGACATCTGGTATACGCCTAGAAGAAGAAGACATCTATTTTTATTTTCCCTTTTATTTGGCAGCTGTAAGACTTTAGATTTCATTGAATCTCAATAAATTTCTCAAAGGGTTTGACATTGAACTTTCTATTGATTGAAAACATGAAAGAAGTGAATGGATGGGAGGAAGATCCCACATGGCTTGCTTGTCAAAGAAATGTTTTCTGCAAAGGATGATGAAACAATATCAGGGTCCAGGGTGGTAGGGTGGGGTCACCTGTCACATGTGAGAAAGGAAAACAATGCCCAGTTACATTTCCCATCAGGAACTGATGGAGGGCCATGTATACCTTCACGCATTCAAAAAAATCAAAACTTCTTTTTACGTCTTTGGAATGGTCCATAAGTTAATTCTAAGGCTCACATATGGCACTGCCAGGTGCCCAGAAAAAGAACACCCTTCCCTGTTTAAAAGCCTTCCGTAGCTCCATATTTATTTTAAAATCAAATGCAAGTTGTATCCTTCATGGTCATGATCCTTCCAGCTGTATATCTGACTTTCTTCTTACTTTACCTCCTTCACCATTTGATTAACTGATACCTTATATGGAAAAGCTTCTCATAGTGTGACATTTCCATATAGATTTGTTTAATATGTATCAGGAACCTAATATATGCTAGGCACTGTCCTAGCCTTTGGTGACTCAGGAGTAAATGTAAGAGTCAAGATTCTTTCCTCATTCTAAAGAGAAAAAACCCCAAATGTATACATACGCTGATATCATTGCTAAGAAGGAGAAAAATAAAGTGCAGTGAGGGACAGAGGATAATGAAAGAGTGTAAGTGTGACTGTGTATAAATGTATGTTGTGTGTGAGTGTGTTTGTTCATGTGAGTGTGTGTGAATGTCCCCTGAAAGGACTGGGCCAGACAAATCATGTGACTACCTGGGGATAAAAATTATAAACAAAGCAAGCAGCAAAATTGCAAAAACCCTGAAGTGGGAACACAGTGAATACATACAGAACAGCAAGACCACAAGTGTGATTGCAGCCTTCTGGTAAGGGTATATAGGGGGAGACTGGGGCCCAACTGTGCACAAAGGGCATTGCAGGAGATGGAAAAGACTTCAGGTTTTCTTTAAACTTGGTGGGAAGCCACTGAAAGGTTTTCAGTAGAGAAGTGAGATTTGAGATAATCTTTTTTTTTTTAATAAGTATTTTAATTAATTAATTAATTTATTTATTTTTATTTTTTTTGTTTGTGTTGGGTCTTCGTTTCTGTGCGAGGGCTTTCTCTAGTTGTGGCAAGCGGGGGCCACTCTTCATCGCGGTGCGCGGGCCTCTCACTATCGCGGCCTCTCTTGTTGTGGAGCACAGGCTCCAGACGCGCAGGCTCAGTAATTGTGGCTCACGGGCCCAGTTGCTCCGCGGCATGTGGGATCTTCCCAGACCAGGGCTCGAACCCGTGTCCCCTGCATTGGCAGGCAGATTCTCAACCACTGCGCCACCAGGGAAGCCCTTGAGATAATCTTATTTGCATTATCACAATTCAAAAATATTCTCTGCGAAACAACGTAGAGAAGCAAGGGTTGGAAACCTGGCCTCTACCACTTTCAAGCCAAGTGGTCTTGGGCAAGTTACTTAAGCTCTTTAAGCTTTAGCTTCCCCTTATGTGAATTTTATCAGTTCTAATACTCTGTCTACATTTATCTGTTGGGTTGGCCAGAAAGTTTGTTTGGGTTTTTCCATAACATCTTTTAGAAAAACCTGAATGAACTTTTTGGCCAACCCAATCTATTGTTTGGCTGTGAATACTTTCAGTTCAGATCCATATTTAACTTAAACACACCATGCCCTCCATGGTAAAGGACAAGTGGGAGGTGGGAGCCTCTGCAGATAATTACCAATTTACATGAAGATTTAGAAAAACCTACTCCCAGTTGATTTTCTCTAAGTCTTCGTCAAGTTCATAGCTGTAAAACTGGTATCTTCACAATAGTGACGTAACTTTACTCTGTGATTGTATGTGAGCAGGGGCATTAATCACTACCTGCTAATAGTCCTGCATGGCCTTTTCCATCCAGCATACCAGCCAGCTTTAGAGTGGATAATGGAGATGCAGTTTCTTAGAGCGCTCTGTGAGGCTTAAGCTTATTGGGGATGCTGAACCTTGTGGCTGACCGGGCAGGGCAGTCTTCATCTCTGTGGTGACTTTAGGAGAACTGGCTGTTGCCTTGCAATCCTCTATCTCAATGTCTCCCTTGCATAGATTGTTGTCTTTGGATTCCTTTGAGTGACCATGCATGGTGCCTTCCTGGGGCCATACTTGGTGGCCTTCCCTGTTCTCTCATTTATACAAAGTGCCATCTCTCTGGCAATAAACTCACAGTCTCTACCAGCTGCCCTCCTCGTCAATGAAGAAGACACTTTCATGGTGAACTCCCCGAGAACTAGCAGCAGCAGCATCACTACGATCACACTGTACCTCTGTCTATACTATAACGTACACATAACAGATCTGTGTACAAAATCTGGCTTTGCCGTATCCTTCGGGCAAGTTACTGCACCCTTCATGGAACTCAGTTTTATCTGTAAAATGGAGGCTCTCGTAGAGATCTGTAATAGTAGTAACTATTCACTAAAGGATGGTAGTCATTTTAATTATGATTATTAATAATGACCTTTCAAATCATTTTTTCTTTTGTTTCCTGCTGCAAGCCTATCAATTTTGTAGAAGGGCCATAATCCCCTAGATAATATTGATAATAATGGCTAACATTTGTTGACAACTTATGCCAGATAACATTGTGAGATTTTACACTAGCTCATTTAGTTCTAACGACATCCTGTTAATTGAGCCCTGTGGAAGATTGTATTTTGCAAAAATAGTCCAAACAGTATCTCCAAGCCCACATGCTTTTCTTTCAACGTGACTTTAACAGTCCTTCCCTTGAAAGGTGGGGTCGACAAGAACTCCACTTACATTTGGGCAGTCTTATGACTACAGTAGAAATGATGCTATGTGATTTCTGAAGCTAGGTCACAATAGGCAATACAGTTTCTGCTTGGTGTCCTTGGGGCTCTCCTCACTTTTAGAACCTATCCAAGCCACTCCTTTGAGGCTGATATGAAGGGGAACCAACAGCCAACATTAACTTGCCAGCCATGTGACTGAGCCGTCTTGGAAGTAGATCTTCCAGCCCCAAACTGTGCCAGTTGATGCTATGGAAACAGAAACAAGCTGCCTCCTTCAGGTTTTGCCCAAATTGCAGACTCATGACAAAAATAAACGATTATAATTGTTTTAAACCACAAGATTTGGGGCAGTTTGTTAGGTAGCAATAGATAACTGATTCAGGTACTATTACATATCCAGGTTAGAAATGAGAACACTGAGACAGAGAAAGGTTAATTAATTGCTACATCACACCATGAGCACCTAGCAAAATGGATTTTCTGTTCCCAGGGCTGCAGAACATTTTATGTCTCCACTTTCTCCCACTACCTCTCCTCCACTTAAGTTTTTTGTTGTCTTGTTTTTTGCAAGAATGATATAAAGAGCCTCCATTTTTCTAGATTTCTTCTGGAAAGTTGAGTACAGCAGGAATGGGTCAGAGAAGAGTTGGCTGTGGCACCACTGGAAAGTGAAAGCCAAGCCCACCTACTTACTCTGTGGAAACTTTGGTGGGTTGTCGTTGACATCAGTCAGTGTGATCGTCACTTTGGTTGTCCCTGAGAGTCCGCCCATGTGTCCACCCATGTCCTTGGCCTGGATCACCACGTGGTACTCCTCCTTAGCTTCCCTGTCCATGTTGGGAAGGGCTGTTCTGATGATACCTGGACAGGTGAGCAGGGAACATCACAGATATTCATTGGCAACATTATAACAAAGAAGGTCTAGGCACAGGGGAAGCAAAGATGAATAGAACAGCACCTGCCCTCACAGAAGAGTCACTCCAACATGGTAATTATCATCACAAGTAGCCATACCTGGAGCATCATATAGATATATTTTCTAGCAAATTGTCATAATTATTAATATAGCATTAAAAGTTTATGTTTTATATGTTGTACTGTAAATGCAAGTAATACCTCAGCCTTCTCAGGTGTGACACTTAAAGATCCTAAAGACTGATATATTTGAGGACACACTGCATGAACATCAGTAACATAAACCCGTGCTTTTGGACTGCCAGCAGAATCTTTTGACTATCTATGCCTGCATGCAATTCTTAGAAACATTTCTATGGTCCATATTAAGTTAAAAGTAGAAGGTGATATATTAAAATGTTAATATTAATTTTTTTTAAGTGTATACCAAGTGGGTTAAAAATATATACAATGCTTATACAAACACTTACTGTCTACTATCTGCTATCACTGGAAACAATGATACGTTAATAATTGAATTCTACATCATCTCTGGATATTAGCACATTATTGGTGTGGAAACCATGCTCACTTAAATCTTTTGGGAACATATTCAAGCTTTCTCTGTCTCTAGATACGGTAACATTTATATTGGAAATATAAGAGAGTGCTGTGGAAGCTTTAAGCCCTTATCCTTTTCTGACCCTGACGTTTGTATGTTTCTCAGCAACATCCTTGAACTCACTGAGCCTCGTTTTTCTTGTCTGTTAAATAATTTGGTAGGTTCAAATTGGTGGTTCTTAACTATGAGTCCCTGAGACACGAAAGTTGCAACTGGAGTCCTTCCAGCAATTTTAACATCTCAAAAATGCATATAAAATCCCACATTTATCCTTGGTTAATCTGAAAATTAATTGGCAAAATTAACTGGTAAATGCCTTTGATGAAATGATAGCAAGTAGCCCCATAATTTGTGATCTGAAGCAAAGAGGCTACAAATAAATGATTACATAGGTAAGTGGAAATTATATTCAATAAGTGGGCAAAGTATCTGATTGGCAGGCTATGTATATACATATAAACATATATATTTGATAAATTTTAAGTATAATAATAAAAGCGGATTGTTTGTAAACATCTTTCAAACACATGGGGGTATGTTGTGGAAAAAAGAAATGAGTTTGGGGCGTAATATCGTGGACTAGCAGTTTCACAGGACTTTAGTGTTTATTCTGATAAAAGGATCCTAGGATCAAATTTGGTACAAATGGAGTGAAACATTTTGGCATGGGTTTTGGTTGTTTGTGTTTGTTCACTCTTTCGGTTTGCTATTTGTTTTCTGTACGGAATTTGCAGAGCCTCCTTCTTGGATGCTAACGCCCGCTGGGAATCTAAGCACAGTGGAGGAGGCTGGGGATATGCCTCCTCCCAGACACACGTGAGCATCAGTTCCCAGCCCCACCATCCCCAGCCCTGGCTTTGAAAGCTGCCAGTTTTCATACCAGTCTTCAAGTCCTGTGGTCTCTTAATTTGGATCCACAGTTGAATTTTATGATAAAACATATTTTAAGATAAATTCTTAAGTTTAAGTTGAATTTTAAGATATGGTTTTAAGAGAAAAGTTGCATCTAAGACTATATTTATTACTGTGACATGGTGCAATACAGACAGTATCTAATCCTCACAATAGTCTTGTTAGGTGGCCCTTTTTATATTTTAGAAACCTAAGACTCAAATAGGTTTTAGTGAGCAGGCCTGGACTCCTTATTCAAGTACAGTTCACTGGATGCTCCCCTTAGGCCAGGCACATGCACAGTGTCTGATCCTCACAATAGTCTTGTTAGGTGGCCCTTTTTATATTTTAGAAAACTAAGGCTCAAATAAGTTTTAGTGAGCAGGCCTGGACTCCTTATTCACAATGTGTCGCAAATCGCAATGCCATTCCACGGTACCTGTCTGTGCTTCTACTGAAAAGTAGGGCTGTCCTTCCAGGATACTGTACACTAACTTGGCACTGTTTCCATAGGTGGGGTCATCTGCGTCTGAAGCTGTCACCTGGATTACTGACGTTCCTTAAAAGTGAAATACAGTCATTAGCAACAGTCCCTCAGCTTTTCAAATTATCTTCTAGTTTGCAAAGTTTTATCTTAAGATTAAAAACTGAGGAGAGCCCCAAAATTATTCAACATGCTTTCATTTTCCGGGATTGAGATGCAAAAATAACCTCCCTCCCTCCCTCTCTCCTTTCCTTTTGGTTTAATTCCCATAGCTTAAAAATGAACTTTCTATATTCATAGTGCATCCTGTTATACTTAGTAGTTAAAATAATAATATGAACATTATTGCAAAAACATTCTAAGACCCATGCAACTGGAATGTTCAGTATATCAAATAATTAAATAAAAATCTTCCCAAAGAGTATAATAAAGGATAATTAATGATGAATTGCTTTTCATGAAAGGACAGAGTGCAGTCTTCCATCTGTAGCAGAGCAATAAATACATCGTTTTATTGTTGCTTTGCATGTAATAAAATGGCTGCTAATACTACATTTTAATTAATTGATGGCTATAAATATTGTACAGAATGTTGTTCCCTACTGGCATGAAAATTGCATCTTCCCACCTCTAACAGGTCTGGTAGTCATATAACACAAACCACCAGTAGACATCTGGTGAGACCTAAGGCAAGCATTTGTGGGTCACAATGGAAGGAAACCAGGGAATTGAAGGAAGATAGGATTCTGTTTTTCCTAGAAAAAAAACCTCTGTTCCTTGATGGTCACAAGTATCTGAGGGCATGAAATGCTGGGCTTCAGAATGGGGCAGGGGAGATGCTCAAGGGAGAGAGCTGGTTATTATAGAATTCCTCTGTGCCAGGCATTGTTTGGGGCATGTTCCATGTATTCTGCCCCTCTGCTGGGTGTTTTTACATTCACTGTGCTTGTGAGGTACTTAGTATGACAGGTAGGAAGTTTTGCAACCTATTTTTCAGAGTGGGTTATTACCAGAGTCAGGAGTCTACCCAGCAAACAACCAAACCCAAGTTCTTTCCGAGACAGTTTCAGCAGAGGGGCCAGGTTCTATGTGAAAGGCAAGGGAGCACATTTACACAGCCTCTGACAACCCTTTAATTTACAAGGCTGTCAGTGATTTTCACATGGCATAAAAATAAATCTCACTTTTTTTTTCTGTAATTCATTATTTCGTACAAACAACTTTTTTCTGAGCTCTTCCCACATAACTAGGCACTATTCTAAGTAGTGGAGATTTATAAGGGAGTTAATAAGCTCTATTCTCTACCTTCATGGTAGAGCTAGGGAAAGTATTATTTTTTATGCTTAATTTGCTTCGAGGAATCCACTAAGTTCATTACAACTCTTTGTATTTTACATCTATGTTGTTTAACTCTCATTAGAGTTTACATTATCCTCATTGTATAGATAACGAAACAAAAACTGAGAAAGATGTAAGATGTTGTCTGGGTTGACCTGGCTGGTCAGAGGCACGGCCATGATTCCAACCCAGTACTGTCTGGCAGCAGACTCTACTCTCATAGGCCACGATGCAAAGTCTGATGTTACTCCTTAAGCACCAAGCTGCCCCAAGAGGTGGGATCAATGAAAATTCCCCTCGAGCATCATGTTTGATAGCTGGCCTTTGTCCCCTGGCTCAGCTGCGGACAATGCTGTCCCCTATTTACTGATTTATTTGATGTCTGCTACTTCTCATTAAAGTCCCCAGGTGAATACTGAGAAACTAAAGAATTGGGCAGGGCAAAGGGAAGAGAAGAAGGCAGAAAAGGCTCAGCTGGGTTTTCATAAAGTATGAGAAGGGTTTGACTTTAGCTGGAGGAGAAGAAGGGGACAATTTTTTTTAGCATCAAAAGTTCTATATGCAGAATGGAAGGAGCTTAGAGTTGTAGAGTCACTTCTGTAGCTAACACTCTTGAGCAAACTGATTCCCAATCTTGGTGCTTAGTTTTCTCATCTGTAAAATGGCCCTGATGATCCTTACGTTCATGGGAACTTTATTTTATTATTATTTTTTAAATTTATTTATTTATTTTTGGTTGCATTGGGTCTTTGTTGCTGTGCACGGGCTTTCTCTAGTTGGCGGCGAGTGGGGGCTACTCTTCACTGTGGTGTGCAGGCTTCTCATTGCGGTGGCTTCTCTTGTTGTAGAGCACAGGCTCTAGGCGCACGGGCTTCAGTAGCTGTGGCACGTGGGCTCAGTAGTTGTGGCTCGCGGGCTGTAGAGCACAGGCTCAGTAGTTGTGGCGCACGGGCTTAGTTGCTCCACGGCATGTGGGATCTTCCCCGACCAGGGCTCGAACCCGTGTCCCCGACATTGGCAGGCAGAGTCTCAACCACTGCGCCACCAGGGAAGCCCTCATGGGAACTTTAAATCTCTGGTTCACATAACCATACTCACTCCCTGATTAGTACAGCTCTGATCACTGTGTGAAAAACAAATCCTTCTTAATATGAGGCATGCTTCTCAAAAGCCCACAACTACATGCATTCTATAAAGCCAAACAAAGGTTATTGCCAGGAGAAGGTAGCTAGTTGAATAAATCTTTCACAGAATTGTCCTCTAACAATGTGATGTGTCTTTATGCATGATAAAAGACATAGCTGCTTCTGAATTATTCTAACAGATGATGACACAGTGTCATGGTTAGGTGTATATTCTGGATTGACTTAATAGCTCAGATGACCTTGAATAAATTAATTAACCTGTTTCTAGCTTGGGTTTCCCATCTGCAAAATATGTCAAATAGGACCTGCCTCATTGCAAAGATGAGTCACTGCAAAGATTAAATGCAATACTGCATGTAAATCATTAATTAGCATGGTGCCTACATGGTACAAATATTGCCATTACTTATTGAACACCAACTAGCACTAGCGACCAGATGTATATTATTTCTAATCCTGCATGACTAGAAACTTTTATCCCCATTTTACAGAGGAGAAACTCAGGCTAAGAGAACAGATGCAACTGATTCCCAGTCACAAGGCTAATAAGCACCAGGGCCAGGATGACATGGATTTGATTACGTTTTTCCTACTCTTCCACACCTCCTCATATTTTGTAAGCTTAGAGTTTAAAACCTCAGGGCAATTTAAAATATTTGAAACTTCAGCTACGTATATGAAATTTTTTTGTTTGTTATTCTGCCATAGAAGATACAGCATACTTTCTACTTCCCGACTTGGGAGACTAGGCACCAGCCTGCCCACCCACAGAGACACCAGGCCTGCAGGTGGAGTGGGTCCGCCCTCCCCTGCCCTTACGTACCCACGTTGGACCTCTCGGGCACGTTGGCGTGATAGGTCTCGTGTAAGAACTCGGGAGGGTTGTCATTAATGTCCTGGACCTTGACGATGAATTCTGATGGCGGCTCCAGGGGCCGGTTGGTGTCCCTGTCCACCGCCTGAGCCATCAGCGTGTACTGGGCTCTCTCCTCTCGGTCCAATGTCTTGGTAGCATGAATGTTCCCTGATTTGTCATCAATCACAAAAATGGTTCCGGCTCCTTCACCTGAGAGAATGTATTTAATGTTCCCATCACCAGAGTCAATATCGGAATGAAGCTAGGAAAAGAGAAATCAAGATTTGTAATTCCAGGACGGATGCACTGGGGAGGTAGAGACACACATGCTGTTGAGACAATACACTGTTTACACACACACACACACACACACACTGAGAGGGAGATGTTCTCACCCCATTTTACAAATGAAGAAATGTAATCTTAGAGAAGATAATTGTCTTGGCCAAGGTCACACAGCTGGGGAGCAGTGAAGCCAGGGTCCAAACATTTTTAAATTTTAAGATTCATGCTCTCCCTCCCCCTCTCCCATTACATATGCACACATACAAAGTATATATAATATACATTAGTTCAGTTATTTTGAAAGAAATATGCACATACTATAGAAAATAAAAAACACACATTTGTGCAATAAGTAAATCTTATAAGTTCTGATTCCCATTCCTTCTTTTTCCCTGCTCAGAGACAGCTCTTATGACCAGTTTCTTGTGAATCCTCTAAGACATATTCTATGCATATGCAAGAATATCTATACAGATACACGTGCTTTGGTTTATTTTTACACAATAAAGTGCATAGTGCACATACCACTCTTCACCTCTGCTTTCCTACCACAATAAATTCAGAGGACCCTTCCACACTGGTACATATAAATCGACCTCATCAATTGTATGGATGTTATTATAATTTCAGTCCTCTTCCAAAGGACACTAAGATTCCAAAGGACACCAGGCTTTTGTTACCTCAAACAATCCATTGATCAGACTTTCTGGAAGACCTGTTGTGTGGCGCAGGAAGTATGAGGAGCTGAGGATGGAAGCTGCCTGCACAAGCCCCCATTCCCATCATAAGCATGGGGTGGGTGGGGTGGGGTGATGCAGCTCTTAGACATAGAAAGACTGTATATCCTTGGGAATTTCCCCTCTGTTGACAAAGCCCAGAGAAATGATGGAACTTGCCTAAATCCACAGTTGGCAGGGCCAGGAGGTCATCCAGGTCTCCTAACTACCCACCTGTGCCTTCTGCCTTGACTCTGCTCTGTGTTTTGTAACATGGAACTCCCCCCCAAAGACCACATCCAATTTTCCTGTAGCAATAAACTCTTTATTGTACCTTGTTGTCCAACCTCAATTTCTGCAGCTATCATCTTGATGAGTTCCTCTGCCCTCATTTTACCCTTTGTGGGAAAAGATAAGCATTACTTTCACCATTCTTATAGGCTTCAAGAGTAGCCAAGTGGATAAAAAGGCCTTGGTTCTACCTACTACATAAGAAAACCTAGTATAAACTAAAAAGCTTTATTCAAATGACATTGAAATATAATAATGCTTACTACTTATAATTATTATCTTATTATTTATTATTATAATTCTGTTTTAATATTATTAATGCGATTTTAATTATTATTATTATGAAACCAAAACCTAGAAAGCTTGTCCAGAATCACAAAGCAGGATTGAACACATTGCTTTTAAAAATTTTTTGTATTGTTTCAATTTCCCCCAAAATATCTAACTGATTTACAGTGCCTCAGTGAAACACCAAATATTTCAGCTCAGGGGGATACCTGTAGGTACAAATTACATGTTGATTTTAGTCTATAGTGCTTCTCAGGAAAAGAAAAAAAGCATACTTTCCTTCAGAACTTGTTACTCATAACAAGCTATGTGCTGTCATGAAATTATGACTACACATTTCTTATGAATAAGGCAGTTTGCGAGTAATATACAAAGCGATTTGAATATATGCAGCTAAAAAGGATGACCCAAATTGCCCCAGTCTTCATACAAGTTTCCACAGTGAGGGCAGGATCCCTGCCCCCATTCCTCTGGCTCCCCACCTAACCCCCAATAATAGTTTATGTTCATTTGTTTTCCCTGCCTCAGACCTGGCAAAAGTCAGGGGCTCAGCCACGTGAATGCGCAACAAGGAAATCAATGCAACACTTACTTTAATGGGAGTGTTTAGACAAGGAATGTTTCTAGGGACCTTCATATATTACATATGAATTCGGCAAGACTCTTGGGAATTAAACAAATTTCATGATCAACCAAATAACTGAAAAAAATTTAAATATACTGCTCATTATTTTTATCTTGTTTTCAGAGTTCTAAGTTGGATATAAATTCCTTTTTTTCCCTCTCCAACAAAGATGATCCATACAACCAACAATGATATTTATTAGTTTCAGCACAAAAAGCAGTTTGGCAAACATTCAATGCTATCAAGGGATCAGTTGCTGAGGTAGACACAGCCAGTTCCTAACTCCCAAGACTGATGGCATCCCCTCTGCAGAGCACAGCATGATGCAGACTGTGCTTCCTGCAGGAAATCCAGAAGTCCATGGTTTGCCAAATTCCACTTTTTGAGAGCATCTTAAATCACTCAAACTTGGATGTCATCAAATCAAAGGTTCTTAGGGAACAAGTCATCTAGTCTAGTCCTCCTATTCATGGGGAACTACAGATCAGCATTGTCTCAAAAGGAAGTTCCATAGTATCCGACCACTTTATTTCTTTTTACCCCCATCCAATCCGACATCAGGCTCATTTTCGTGTGTCTAGATTTTCCATCCTCTTCCATCTGCTGCCTTTTAGGAGGCATGACACCTGCTTGCTCCACAGAGATGCTGAAACGGCCCTCTAGGTCCTGTCTCTTCTGCACTCCCCACCCTAATACACACCCTGCTCCCCACTGAGAAAGTCCCCGTGGCAGATGTTCTATTTTCTAAGAACAGTTCACGCACAGCTCTCCACGTTGTTCAAGCCACACAGCTCCTGCTCTGGCTCAAGTCTCTTCTTCCTCTCTGGGATGGAAGGAATTCTATGTGCCAGTTGTTTCCCTGTGCTCCATTTCTCAAGGATACTTCTACTTTGGGTGTAATCTTTCCATTTTGGATATAAATGATGAAATTGCTCTAGTACATCTCTTCAAAAAGGCACTTTTCCATCCCTTAACAATAGTATTGAGACGCTAATATGAACCTCCTCCAAAGATGTCACTTCCATGAATATGGAATGCTCTTCTCAAGTTAAGCAGCAACTAAGATAACTTCATTGGAATCTATGAGGCTCAGAAATGAGCATCCCACAAATCTGCTCTTGTCCCTTTCCCCCTTCACAGGATAACTCTTACTCATCCTTCAGGTCACAAGTTGTTACCATTGTCTCCATGAAACTGCCCTTCATCCCTCCCAAACTTTACCATGTAGATTGAATTGCTAGTGAATTTCTTCATTATTCTGCTTCTTGTTTTAGTTTTTTAATTGCTTAGGTAAGTGTCTCTTTTCCACTAGTCCCTGAACTCTTTGAGACCAAGGACTATTTTACCCTAGTTTACCATTTGCCTCACTCTGTACCTTCCCATAGCAGGCTTTATGTTCTTATGTGTGTGAACACCTATCTCCTCGCAGTTCATGTCAGTGTCCTCTAAAAGATGGCTGTATGTTTTACCATAATTGATATAGCAGACAGTCAGTTTTTTTTTTAATTAATTAATTAATTTATTTATTTTTGGCTGTGTTGGGTCTTCGTTTCTGTGCGAGGGCTTTCTCTAGTTGTGGCGAGTGGGGGCCACTCTTCATGGCGATGTGCGGGCCTCTCACTGTCGCAGCCTCTCATTGCGGAGCACAGGCTCCAGATGCACAGGCTCAGTAGTTGTGGCTCACAGGCCCAGTTGCTCCACGGCATGTGGGATCCTCCCAGACCAGGGCTCGAACCCGAGTCCCTTGCATTGGCAGGCAGATTCTCAACCACTGTGCCACCAGGGAAGCCCCAGACAGTCAGTTTTTCAAACATATTTTGTTTGTTTTTGTTTTTTAATTTTGGCTGTGCTGTGCGGCTTGCAGGATCTCAGTTCCCCGACCAGGGATTGAACCCGGGCCTCCTCAGTGCAAGTGCCGAATCCTAACCACTAGACCACCAGGGAGCTCCCTCAAACGTATTTTGAACTCTCTACCCTTGCACTTTTTGGAGGGGGTACACAGAGAATGCAGGATTTCTCAGTAGCACTAAGACTCTCAAGCCTTCTGAAATGGGTTTTGCCATCCCTAAGCCAAAGTGGATAAAATTCCACCCATTCTTATGACACATCCATTCATCTTGTCAAATATTCACAGAGGCGTCCCCAAAGCTGGACTTTGGTACAGGACCTGGGGATACAAAAATGACGCTGTTCCTGATGGAAAGTAGCTCAGGGTCCAGTGAGGGAGACAGATGAATACGTAGACACGTGTACTACAGGAAGGAAAGCTATGATGAAAAGAGTCCAGAGCATCATAAGAACACAAACGATGGCATCCAAGCTGGGGTTTGGATGTGGTAGGGGAAATGCCCCCAGTTGGAGAATGGTTAAATAAATAATCATCATTTCTATTCAGTAGACTACTGTGTAACCATTATGTATTATGTTTGAGGGCATAACATCAAGTGGAAAACTGAAGTGTTCTTAACATGGATAAGTCTATGAACTAAAAAAAAAAAAAAAAGGCTAGAAGGATGTATGAACAGTGATTTTGCAGTTTTTACTGATGGCCAGACCATTATTATTTTCCCTCCTATATTTTTGTTCTGACCATACCCTAGTACAGGGATGGTGGAGAGTGAGAAATAAATGTGGAGTGACAGCAGCCTTACCCTGCCCACGAGCACGGGGTCAGGCCCGGTGTACTCCTCTATCACGAAGAACTGGTTCCAGACCCAGCCTCTCTTGGAGCGCTGCAGCACCTGGCCCTCCTTGCCCTTCTCGTGGTGCCCGTGGAACGAGGGTCGCAGGTGGCTCCTACGCTCCGTGGCGAAGGCCTGGCTATGGCACAGCATGCCCAGGCACACCAGCGCGGCTTGTAAACAGTAGTTCTCCTTCATTTTTGGTTACGTGGTAGGCACAGGAGAACGCGGCTGTCACCCCTTCCAGCGACTGTGCTGCGGCCTGGCCGGTGGTGGCCTGCCACGCGTCACGCCGAGCTCTCTCGGACTGGAATGTTTCTCCTCGCTGAGCACATCACGTCAGGGCTGCCCACTTCCCCGGTCGGCCTCTGCAGGGAGATAGAAAGGTCAGACTAGTCGCAGGCTCCATCCCCACTTCATTTCAATTCCATTCTGTAAACACTGACACACTTTGGACCCTGTTAGGGCTTTGCTCCGGGTACCGAGGCTGCAGACGCCAGTGAGAAATAGTCCCTGCTCTCTGGCCGTTTACCACGCGGTGGGTAAGATAAACACATACACGAAGAAACCCCTCAAGGTCGATATGAGGATAAAACGTGTGCGCTGTGGAATCCAGCTGCCCAGGTCTGAGTGTCACTTTTACCATTTTCTAGCTCTGGGTTTGGGGTAAGCCGACACTGAGCTCAGCTTGCTCATTTATGAAATGGGCTCGCGAATCGAACTCACTGCAAGATGTACACAGGGATACACGAGTAATACCCCTAAGTCTCTTAGCACAAGGCCTACTATACAGTAAATGCTTCATATTTATCTGTTATTATTATGATCATAACTGTGCTTGGGTATGTTTTTGTAATAGGGAAACTTAGGGCATTATGGGCGGCCAGGAGAGGAACACATAACTGATGGGGGTTGAGGATGGAGATGGCAGAGAGTGGGGACCGTTAAGGAGGACTTCCTGGAGGATGGGATGGATGGGCACAACCATCAGATGAGTTACTGTGATAAGAAGGGAATGGATGGGATGTCCAGGTAGAAGGAACAGCGTGCCCCAAAGCCCAGAGCTGGTCACAAGCACAGCATGTCCCAAGACTGTTTGGCTTACTGGATGGTATAAGAAAGGAGGAAGCCCGCAATGAATCCTTCTAGATATGGGAGGTCGGGGCAGACCCTAAGATGGTCACTGATGGCCACTAAAACATTTGTCTGTGAAATAATGGGTCAAATTCTCATTGTTGGATCAATATAGTGTCAATTCAGTAAGCAAGATTTGCTCTTGTCTGGTCCAGTGTCCACCCAAGAACCTGAAGATCCTACCTTAACCTGACAGTCTTTCCAAGGATACTTTATAAGCTCTCTCCAACAAGGAAAAGCAAAATAAAACAGCATCCCCACCAGCTGGTCCAAAGGTCTTGTTCCTGGCACCCAGCCATGACTCAGCTACTCATCGATAGTAAAGATGAGTGCTAACGCCTTTCCATGCCTCTTGTGGTTTCTCACCTACAGTCACTCCAGTCCTCTCTCCAGCACTCTGGTTCTTCTCTCTGGTCCTTAACTCCTGCCTCAGGTTTCTGGGCTTCTTCACGGGACTTTGTTTTTCTGGTGCTGGAAACTTAATTCTCCCCTAAGGAACTTCCAAAGCTCATTCTCCTATCCTAGGATCCTACACCTTCTTCTGGACAGCCATCCTCTCCCCTTGGAGCACCTCTCAGAAACAAGTCGGACCCCTAGTTCCCAGAACCACACTGTCCTCACTACCACCCCCATCCCCAACGGGAGGGACTCTCAGAAAGTTGCTGGGCATGGAGGATGACACTTCATTTCAACACCTGTGGGTCTAAATGAAACTGGTGAGATTCTTTTTTTTTTTTTTAATTGAGAGGTATAGTTGATTTATAATGTTGTGTTAGTTTCAGGTGTATGGCAAAGTGATTCAGTTATATGTGTGTGTGTGTATATAGGTTTATATATACATATATATATATATTCTTTTTCAGATTCTTTCCCCTTATAGGCTATTACAAAATACTGATTATCGTTCCCTGTGCTATACAGTAGGTCCTTGCTGGTTATCTATTTTATATATAGCAGTGTGTATATGTTAATCCTGAACTCCTAATTTATCTCCCCCACCCCATTTCCCCTTTGCTAACTCTAAGTTTGTTTTCTGTGTCTGTGGGTCTATTTCTGTTTTATAAATAAGTTCATTTGCATCATTTTTTTGTAGATTCCACATATAAGCAATATCATACGATGTTTTTCTTTCTCTGTCTGGCTTACTTCACTTAGTATGATAATGTCTAGGTCCATCCATGCTGCTGCATATTGCTGCAAACGGCATTATTTTATTCTTTTTTGTAGCCGAGTAGTATTCCATTTTATATATATATATATATATATATATATATATATATATATATATATATGAGCTGCTAATGCCTTTCCATGCCTCTTGTGGTTTCTCACCTACAGTCACTCCAGTCCTCTCTCTAGCACTCTGGTTCTTATATATATATCTCACATCTTCTTTATTTATTCCTCTGTTGATGGACATTTAGGTTGCTTCCGTGTCTTGGCTATTGTAAATAGTGCCGCAGTGAACATTGGGGTGCATGTATCTTTTCGAATTATGGTTTTCTCGGGATATATGCCCAGGAGTAGGATTGCAGGATCATATGGTAACTCTACTTTTAGTTTTTTAAGGAACTTCCATACTGTTCTCCATAGCGGCTGTACCAGTGAAATTGGTGCGATTCTTGAGTGTTGTAGGAATAAAAACCATCACCTAATTCTTTGCTATATGATTTGGATGAAGTGGTTAGATGTGGGGGGAGGGGAATAGGAAAGAGAGAGAATGCATCTTGGCAGAGTGGAATGTACCTAGATTTGGAGGTCAGGTAAAGCTGAATTGGAATACCACTTCTATATATTTCAATCAGGGTGGCTTCGACATGCCAGTCAGGCACTCTTAGCCTCCTCAGTCTCATCTGAACAATAGGAATGACAAGACTTGGTACACACATGCAGGGCTGAAGACAGAGAGGGAACTGGGCACACACTGGGTCTCTTCCTCTCTTTCTAGAGCACCACAGTCCAAGCATGCAGCCCTCACTCAGCAGAAGGAAGTGCTCTTGCCTTGCAGGTGGAGATGCCCAGAAGACAGGGGTGAGGTGCTTTCTCTAAGACAGGAATTGAGGAATAAGAGTTACATGGAGGTACCACAGCCGTCTGGCCTTAGAGGTCTCAAAAATAAGGGAACTGGTGGCATTCTAATTTGCTGGTGCAGAACCCCTTTCTTCTGAGGCTCTTTGATTTCATCAACCCGAGTCTTTCTGCTCCTTTGTAATATGGCAAACTGTTATCTGGGGAGGCCACAGATGTGCATTCATTTCAGGTGTCCATCACTGTCCTCAAGACCATTTTATGATGTTTTATGCAAGACCCTTTTCAGGGAATAGGGAGTTTAGTGTTTGTTGTAGACAGACTCTGGGATATGTAAAAGGCTGTGTGGAAGAGAGAGAAAGATTCAGAAGGCAGTGTCCTCACTTAACAGCTTCACCCTGAGACTCAGGCATATCAATACTACATCAAATGCTGTTTCTTACAAGGCAAACTGACTGCATGGAAAGAGCACAGGGAGGGACCAGAAGGAGTTGGATCCTACACTGAGGCAATGTGAAGCCATAGCAAGATACCTGCATTTAAGTCAAAAAGCCAAAGATATGAGTAAGAATCTGCCACTTAGCTGGTGGTGGGTCCTCCCTCAGCTCCGAGAGCAGTGGCTCTGCCTCATTCCCTGTAAAGTGAAGCCATTGGGTGACATTTTCTACAAGTGGTTTCCAGGTTCATGTTCTTGTTTGGAGTTGGGGTGAGATATCTTGGGGGCACTTCTGATTCATACACCATCTCCTTACTCTACTGGTTTCCTCTTAATGGTTGGGATGATATCTTATTCACAATTAGATGGCCAATGCCTGAGCTCAAAGCAGGACACCAATAAAAGCTGAATGTATGACTTGAACCCCATACTTCAAGTTCAAACTTGATATTGCCACCATAGAATCTCAAGAAGAAGAAATAGAAAAGAAAAAGCATATGGTGCAACAAGATCTCTGCCCATTTTACACCATGCCAATTATTAAGTGTTCATTCACACGGTGATAAATTCTTCTTGCATATAAACTGTGAAGTGTATTTGAAAGAAAGGGTTTAATTAAAGTTGATATTTCTGCACCTCTTTCTTCTGGCTGCCATTTTGCTGTAAAGCACAATTATTTCTGACACTAAACGTGTTGAAACTAGATGACAACTTTCTTTTTCCTTTACAGAAGAAAAATTCTAGCTTGATACTAATGAATTTAAGAGTTTCCACATGACCAATAAACAATAAATTTCACCCTTTGTTTAAAAGGTGAAATTATCTATTTTCTTCTGTTGGAAAGAATAGCAAAATCAACTTGCTTTTAAAAGTAATTCCTTGAAACCATTATTTATAAGTGCTTATATGGCTGTATGTACTATATAAAGTTATTTTAATGGTTAATCTCAGGTATGTTCAGACGAATTTTAAGACATTATTTTTTAATTCAATTTCAGAATGAAAATTTACTTAGCAAAAGCTTTTTCTAGCTATTGCTCTAAAAACCTTACAAATAGTAACTCATCCATTAATTTCTATAACAAACTTATGAATAGGTACTGTGAATATTCTTATTTTAAAGGATGGAAACTGAGGCCCGGATAGATTAAGCAACTTGTGCAAAGTTATGCTTCAGATAAATCGTAGCGCTGAATCTGAGCCCATGACGTTTGCTTCTAGAGTCTGTGTCCTTAACCACTGAGCAATACCAGCTATCACCACTTGTTGGTTTCTGAGATTCATAAGGAGACGATATGGACACTGTGATAAAAACAGTAACCTAGATGCCATGTGCAGTAAACCAGTATGAGAACCTAGTATATACTCATAATATGACTATGATGAAAATGTTAATAACAGTAAACATTTGTCCAGTGTTATTGTCTGCCTAACATTCTTCTAAGTGCTTTCAATGAGTTATGTCGTAAATTTTCACAATAACTCTGCACAATAGTATTATTGTTATCCCCATTTTACAGATAAGTAGTCTGAGGCATAGCAAGATTAAGTAACTTGCTCATAGTTACAGAGCCAGCAAGTGGAGGAACTGAGATATGAACACTGGATGCTTGGTTCCAAAACCTGCATTGTTATCCCCTATAATCCCATGTGATATTGCCTCTCTAAGAGAAGGCTGAAGATCAAATATGGACACATATCATAAGACATATCATAATAGTCTAATGATGAAAATAATTTAAGTTTTGGTGGCACTGTGGTGGGGGGTAATACTGTAACTAAAATATTAAACCAAACTAGAAAGAGGAAGATAAAGCATTTTATAGCAAGGATCAAAGTGAAGAGGAACAGGAAGTGATTATAGCAGTTCATCAACAACACAGTACAACCAGGTCCTTGAACAGCACTAGTACACAAAAGTAAGTCTTTGCTTTTTATTTTCAAACACCCTGTTTCAGAATTTCTATGTGTATAGGTTAAAAAAGATGTGTTCAGAAAGATTATTATTATTATTATTTGGAAATGCTCCTAAAATCTAGAGATCTGGTTGATGTATGCAGTGGTACAGAGTTTGCAGGAATCACTCACGAAAATGAACAGGAGACTGCCCTCCTAAGAAGACCTTGACGTTGGTAACAAATAAGGAAATATATCAGTGTTCTAATTAGTTTTAATAAAGACCCCCAAGGCAGTTCTTGAACAATCCTTCCATTTAAGCACTTTCTAGCAGTATGCCAGAATGTCTGCATTGAGGTTCCACTAAAACATATAGGAGGACTTTATTTTATGATGGGAGCATATTGCTTGCAAGGAAAAATAAATGTTGTTGAAAGTCACAGGAGTAATAACATGACAGGAAAATGAATTTGCAAAACCACCAGCTCTAAGTGGAAGTCTCGCCCCTCTATCTTGAGAGCAGATAGCCCGTCATAAGCTACTGCGCCTTGAGCATAAAACTCACTGTGCTTGCTTTTGTCTCCGTTAAAGAAAATGACATACGGGTGTTTAAGTATATTTGGAGTCCTGCTGGAAATTGTTATCGGGTAGAGAAAAAAAGACGAAAACGCTTAGCAAAAATCAAGCGGCTTTGGTTTTTTAGCTTTCTCCTCCCCCACAGAGCTGGAAGGATCAGACGGGCTGACCTGTTCTTTTCATTTCCAGGGAGTTAATTTACAGTTAAAGACAGGTTATCATTACATTAAGAATATTACCAAGCCCACCAGAACTCAAAACCTTATTCTGCAAGTGCAGTGTCCTCTTGTCAGGAGCTCAGGGGCTCTGGTCCCCACTGCAACAAACACAGCTTTGTAACCAATCGGATTCCATTATGCAAATTAATTCAAGCATATTTTATTCCCCGTTCAGATCTCATCACTCAGCACTGAGCTGGTCTCTAGTTTCAAATCAAATCACAGGAATTATGCCATGTCTGTGGAAATCACAGAGAATGGGGAGAGGAAGTATTACAAGAACTACTGAATCACATTTCTTCCCCGATTTCTACGCTTGGAGCAAAGCATAAGCTTGCGGTAACAGTCACTTCTGCTCAGGTGCAGAATACACAGCAGAGACTGCCAAGCAGGCATTGTATCTGTTACTCCACTCTCTGACACCAAATTCAAATGTTAGAGTAGGTAGCAAAGAGGGCTCCTTATCAACGACCATGACGTGCTTTAAGGGCAAGTGGGATGTTTAAAACTGTTCCATGTAAGTTTCATTCTCTGCTTCTAGAGGAATAGAGAACCACAGGAGTGTCAGCTTTGGAACTGAAAAGATCAGTCCCTGCCTGGTGTTGGGAAGGCCTGGGTCCAAATCCTAGTTCCATCACTTATGGGCTATATAAAATTAGGTAATGATAGTTGAAATTATCCTTGACAAGGTGCTTGATTTTTATAGTATTGGGCAGTATACTCAGGGCTTGATATACACCATTTAACTGTATTGTCACCACAACTGTATGTAAATATCACCCACAATATTATCTACAAGGAAACTGAGGTTGTGAGTGATTAAGTAAATCACTCAAGGATACACTCTGAAACACTGGCAAGGCTGCAATTCAAATTCAAGTTTATGTGACTGCAAAACCCATGCTATGGCTTTACCTGGCTCCCAAACACTAAGAGTCGATGTTCCTGATCTTCAACACAAGGACATGGTTTAGACCATCTCCAAGGATGGTCTAAACTCCATATTGTATTTGACATTGAAAAAAATCTTTGTTAGATGTGAATTTCATTTAAGTATGTACAATCAGCCTTTATATTCTTAGGCTTTTGTGGCCACAGAGTATTCTAGAAATCCATCTTAAGTCCCCAGACCCCAAACATATAGAATCATTCACTGATTATTTATTAATCTTTTCAAGTAATTAAATCATCTTCAAATGATAAGATGACTAAACACAGTCTGTGATATGAAGAACTTATTATTTTTGCTCTACTCAATCCTTAAGATAGTCTTTTTCTCACTGTAATATTTTAAAATGTTAATCATTAAGATGAATAAAATATATCAACACATACAGTTAATAACATTGTCATCAGTATCATCTCGGGCTATGAATACACACCCTATATGAATGTGTGGAAAGAGAGAGATCTTATTTTCTATTTTTCTTCTGCATGAGTGAAAGTACCTGAGGGAAGATTAGGGCAAAAATGGTAATGATAAACAGATGCTCAACATAATGTAACGTCATTTGTGGTATCAAAGGCCTGTATGTAAATCTCTCTTTGTCTCAGAGCAGTGAATATCTATAAAGCTTTCTTTATTTCCTGGTTCCTTCATTCAGCAGTAACTTTTCACAGTGCCAGACCTGGGTTGGACCCTGGAGGCTGCAGTGCCTCTCTAATCTGTAGACTCTACTCAAACAATGGTGAAACAGTTGTCTAAGCAGATAAATGATGGTATGATGTGATAAGTGCAAACAGGACTGAGTAAAAGAACACAGAGGAATCAGTGACCACATCTCTGCAGATGAATTTGTAACATATCACTCCTGCCTTCTGGTACTTGCCTACTCCAGCCCCTTCCAAGCAAATACCTATATTAACAGTCTCCCACATCTGGAGTTTCCACTCTCACCCAGAGCCATGGATGATTGAACCACATGTAGTCCAGTGATAACCAAACCATAAACCAACCCCTGATTTTATCAAACTGTGTAACCTCATTCAAAATGATAACCTGGGTGAATCAGATTCACTGGGGAACTTGAATGAAAGAAAACAGGACCATTTGCCAGTTAGTAAGGGAGCTGAAACAGAAAGGTTATGAGGCACCTGGGGGATGGAGTAGCCACAAAGTGACATCTTATGGCCAGTGTTTGAGTGAAATCAAGGTATGAGCAAGTCAGTTAGAAACCAAACAGAAACAAACATGGCCTCTGTCCTTGAGCCACGTAAATGGCAGAGCACATGGCCCTGTTATATGAAGATCCTGGCAATCAAGGACTTCCCTCCAGCTGTTGTCTCCACGGGGCCCAGCCCTACTGATATTTTGTTTCTGAATTTCTATGAGGTTGTTTGCACTGCCCTCCCTATACATCGGATGACAATAAGCCCCTTGTACATGAGCTAACTTGAGTGCTTTCTTTTATCATCAAACAGCAAACCTAGTAAACTATCAATACAATAATCAAGAGGAAAAGTTAGGTGATTCTTCCCCTGGTCAAGGGTGAAGTACTAAAGCTGTGGAGATCCTTTGTTCAGATGTAGAAAATGCCTATTTCTTCTCTAAATTTCCAAGGAATACTGGGCAATAGGGAGAGATGTAGAACAAAAGTCAAGACACTTGTGTTGTAGCAAAGGTTCTGCCACTAAACAGTTGTGTAACCTTAGAAAAGACACTCTTCCTTTGGGGCTAAGTTTCTCCTTCTATAAAATAGAAGACTGGCAATAGCTCCTGTTAAGGAGCTGTCTACAGGAGGCTGTGAGTCTGTGCTGGGCTGAGACACAGCAACTTTCCCTGGATGGAGAGAGATGAAAATTCATTTAGAAGGTCTGGATCCTGCTGCACTGGCAGGGCTGCTCCATGCACAACTCCAGGAGTCCCACTTACATCAGATGTAATGTGAATGGTGCCCTCTGGGACTAGGCAGTGCAAGACCTGCTAATGTGACAGGTATTAAAACCCAGCATTAGGCATCAGGACTTTACCTGATGGACAGTGGGAATCCATTAAGTCCTCTGGTCAGGAGATTGATGGAGTCCGAGCTGTCAGGGGTATATAGGATAAACCAACATGAGAAATGGCAGTTCTGACAAAATGGTTGAGAGCATGGGCTCAGGAGTCAGATGGGGTTAGAGGATTACAGCTCAAGAGTTACTACTCACTACGTGTGTGACTCAACCTCTGTAGGTCTCCACACCGCAATACTGAAAATGTGAAGAACACCAGGACCAGTCTTAACGGGGGAGTTCTAAAATGAAACAAGATGGTGCATGAAGAGAACTCCGTGTAGTACTTAACATGGGCTGAGACACAGCAGGTGATAAAGATGATAAATTAGGAGTTTTGTTCCTTCAACAAGAATACATAAATATGTACTCTAAGCCCTGGATGCATGAATATGGCATATAATACACATACAACATGCAATACGGTGCAAGCCTTACAAAGGTCTCCAGGAGGCTGTCCATTAAGGAGATACAGACAAACCGATATTTATAATAGGGATTGCTAAATGCAATGATACTAATATATGAGTCCAGGGAGACTCCTGGAGTCATTGCAATAGTTCAGGTGAGAGATAGTATGGTTCTGAACTAGAAAAATAAGCCTTGTATGGAGGAAAGAAGGCCTTTCTAGAAATCATGCGATGTGAAGGGCCTTGGGAACTGGACGGATTGAGGACACAGGATACAACTGCAGTCTGGGGAGAGTGAGAAGACAGGGTTGCTGCTCCTGGCCTCGAAAGAAGAAGACACTCGTTTGGGGATAAAGAGCATGAGTTTGGTTTTGAACATATTAAGCTTGTAAAGCCAATGGATTGACGTTCAAGTGGAAAGCTCAGAGTAAGTCCAGTTCCCAGCTTCTTCCAGTAGTAGGTATTGTCAAGTGTCAGCATTTCTGTTTCAAGTTCGGACATTTTGCTGCATTAATCAATCTTAGAATCTCAGAACTGGGGGAAATCCTAGCTTAGATTTTCCACTATTCGTCCTTCTTCAACAGACAGATGGGAAAACTGAGATACAGAAATGATAAGTAACTTGCAAAATAAAAGACAGCATGAACAAAACCTAAAGACCTCACTGTATAGAGCGAAAATATAGGGGGAGGAACAAGTATCGACAGTGAAAGATAATCTTTATAACATCTACCCTGCCCTTTCCCCTCAAAACCTGGATTAAAAGCAGTCCTCCTTTTCAAACGATTTCTATGGAAACGGCCAGTCCAGGTTCAAGAAAGGAACAGACATTCAGAAATAAGGACCTGGGAGCTCTTTAAAGATGATCAGTGGAGAATTGGAAGAGGAAAAGCAATCTACATATTCTCGCTAGAATGTGACATCCTGCAGAGAACTACTTTCCACAAAGTCTGTTTTTTAAAGCATAAACAATAAGAGGAGGAGTTATCCCAGGGTGGCCTTAATAACTGACAAGGGCTTGATGTGGTTTTCTGAAATAATTACTAAGGCGAGGAGAGAGAGTGCCTCCAATCACCACCTCCGAGAGCCTTTAGAATTCTGAGAAGGCCAGCCTGTGACCTCAATCCACTGCGGTCCGCGTGCATCCGTCCAGCTTAATCAGCCACTGAACAGGAGTGAGGAATGGAGAGTCAAGCTGCTTCCAATTATCAGAAGCCTGATTTTTACCCGAGTGTGGGTGGGCTGTTCTGGAGGTCTCTTTCTAATGGACCTCCCCAAACTATGCTATCATGCTAAGAGTAGACTAAACTCTGCCATATTTTAAATGGCTTTTTTTGTATCTTTACATACCCCACAGAGTTCCCGCCCCACCTTGTTTTCAGAAACCAGACACCAACAATAGCTTCATAATGATCGCATTGTCGTTTCAAATAATCCAATCTTTGAAGCCCAATTCTTTCTTTTCAAATGCATTAATGTCATTTATCAAAAGTAAGGGTTTTTTTTTTTTTTTTAAAGTTAAGCATAAAAGAAAAGTAATGGGATACAGCAAACTCGTCAAGTGCCTTGTACGTGTGCAGAGCATTTTCTGAAGCATACGCCAAACACTCTCAGATAGGCAGGACTTTCAAAGGCAACGCTAAGTGTCTTTTGTGGGTCTCAGATGCTATGGTTCAATTAATTAGATTTTCTATAATCCCAGGTTAATCCTATTGTGAATTACAGACGTGAGTTCACTTGCTTGGCAAAAACATCTACTGCTACAAATGCATTTCTGGAAGAAATACATACCTTACTTATAATTCATTACCAGAGTCATTATCACAAAGAGACCTACTTCATCCTCTCCCTCTGCCAGGAAGAAGGACCATTTCCATTCCTTTGATCACACTGTCCTTTTAAGCAATTTAATAAGGGCACTTTTAACCCTTCCTTTTCCCTAGGATACATAAAGTTCCCTAAGATTTGGGAACATAGCTAATTTCTCACTGAATTCCTTGCCCCTGACTACAGTGATGTATATGCCGACATGGCCTCTGCCCCTCATAGGGCTTAAAATTTAGACGACAGTGTCTCAGGAACTTTTCTGCGTATTAGAATTAACCAGGGGGGAGCGAGGTTATTTGAAAAATCCCATTGCCAAGGCCTTACTCTAAACCACTTGAAAGCAAAGAAACCAGGATTCAGTATTTTTGAAGTTCCCCGGGTGGTTGCAGGGTACATTCAAGCTGAGAACCACTGATCTAGAGCTGTGCTATCCAATATGGTAGCAGCCTAGACACATGTAGCTTTTAAAATCTAAATTAAACGAAATTTAAAATGTACTTCCTGCACATGCTAGTCCCATTTCAAGTGCTCAATGGTGATTTCAATCATCAAAAAACAACTTCTATTATTAGTCAGCGTTGGTCTTGAGCACTAAAACATCCTCACCTTAAGCAGAAGTGTCTGTTCAGGGAATGAAGGCGGACAAAGAACACTGTTCTAGGCATTCAAAACCTGCCGTGAACTCATTGCTTACGGCCAATCATCTAGACCTCAGCTTTCCGATCTGTCAAATAAAGGGCTGAGTAACACGGTGACTCTCCACATGACATTAGCAGAATGCCTGGAAAAATCAAGGGATGGGACTACAACGGGTGGGGGACGGCTGAACCAACGGGCCCCATGCTCCACGGCAAACAGGACACACAGCTAGACTGGGCAAAATGCTTCCTTGAAAAGCAGTTCAGCTGCCTTAGAAAAAATAAAGGAAAAAAGAAACCGCTCCTGAGATCTTGATACCTAACAGACTTGCTGTCTCAATCCAGCAACAGCTAGTAAGTTCCTGCTTCAGTGCCTATAATCTGGTTTAGGGAGGAGGTCGGGCTCAGGAAACCGTGGGACCATTGACAACCGACAGCTCACTTCACCTCTGTGGATCTGTTTTCTCTTCTGAAAAGAAGGGCAAATGATGCATGACCTCCCTGGCTCCCCAGTTAAGTTGAGGGTCGAATAAGATAATGGTTTGGGAAGCTCTTTGTAAAAGCATAATGTGGGCTACACAGGTGAGGGGACGCATGATGAAATGCTGACAGCAATGGCAACTTCCATTTCTTTGAGTAATTTTTAAAGTTTTGGCTTTTAACCTTTAGTGGTGTGGATTGTAGATAAATGTAAATGACCTGTTATTGTTACAGAAAGGAGATGTGATTTCACTCCTTTTCTCTGATAAGGTTATAAAATCTGCCAGATGCTGCAAATGTACACGGGCATCCTTTTTGTTTGCCCCAGGACCAGAGGGGATTCTGTAGTGGTGACTTGTGAAGACACTGACCTCCTTGCCTAAGGGATGGTGTGTGTGTTGGGGAGAGGGGGATGCCTGATTCCAGCAAGGACCCAGACTCAATAGGGATAAAGGCCAGAAGTTTCTCTGCAGAGACTAAGGGTCTTTCAGTTATCCTTGATATGGGATGAGAATGGAGCAATCATAAGGAGTATGGACAAAGCTGCCAAGTACTTGTCACATGAGAGGGTGGGCTCACCTGACCGGATGAGTTAGGGGAGGCCATCTTGGCAAATCACTCATTCTCCATTCAGCCTCCTTTTGAAACAGCCCAGTCCATGGGGAAGAGGGGGGTGGCATAACTGTTAGTGAGTTATCATCTACAAACTAGGTTCTGTTTTTATGAGCACCTACTGTGTGGTAGGCACCTTGCTAGGTGCTAGGTGCTTTATATAGATTCTTTATAGCCTCTCTCCCTCCAGCATCTTTGAGAGTTTTGCATTATTGCCTCCTTTGTCCAGATAAGGAAACAAGGGCCAGAGGAACTTCACTTTCAGAGCATTCGGTTTAGTTGGCACCTGAAATGAAATTTGAAGCCATATATGGCCCATTAGGAAGCTCTTATCTTTCCACCTTTGATGATGAACTTCTCTGTAATTGTCCTCTGAAGGTCTTAATTTTTCCTTCTGGGGATGCTCAGAGCTCAGCAAGATCTTATTCCACATCGCAACCACTTAATAAATAGTTGTAGGATTTCTGCAATAGTTAAATGCTACAAACTTAGGTGAAACATATTCTTTGCTCTCAAGGAACTCAGGTTACTAGCATTTTTAGAGAGTGCGTATTTCCTCCAAGAGTCTTGCAATTAATTCTCCACTTCAAACAAAACCAGTCCCTTAACATTTCCTTAGAGGAATTGCCCCAACCCTTCCCTAGGTATTCTCCAGCCTGCCCCACACTTCCAAATAGTCCTTGAAGGAATGAATCATGATTTCCAAACCTCTCTCTCACAACATTTTCCACTTTAGAACAAAATTTTCCTCTACATCCTTCACTGCCTCAGCCTCAAAGAAAGTGCTAATGAGTAATAATATGCAAGTGATGCAGGGAACTATAGGAAGGCAGCCAGACAATAAATGTCTTCCAACAATAGGAACCAGCCCAACGTGAGATAGCTCTGTGAGATCTCATGAGCTAATCATCATTGAAAAGATTAGGTATGTAGCTCATGGAAGGAAGGATTATGCCTTGATGGAGGCAAGTCCCACACATCAACAGTTCATCTGAGGGCATCCAAGGTGAAGCCCAGAAGTATTCTCTGACAGGAAGACCACTGGTTGCTTCAATACCCACACTGCAAAGGAGATTCAATCCTGTTTTTAACAGCAAATGGAGAGGAGGTGACAATAACCTTTTTATTTTTTTTTAACAAAATTACGTAAACAAACAAAAAATATAAAACTTTAATCAGTGTATAGAGCACCAAGGTGACGAAGTACAATGGGATATTTCCCAGGTATGCCATGATGTCTCCCCAGGAGAAGCATGTGCAGCAGGGGTGGGTTCTGCCCTTGCTCTCAAGAATCTTACATCCTTTAATCAAGTACCTCTTTCCAAAACGATTTTATCAGAAAGGCAGACTTTTGCAATCCATGGTACTGCTGGTAAAGTGGAATGGGCTCTCTAGCATCACCTACTAAGGGGAAGTCCCTTGGACCAGAGTTGCCCCAGTCACACAAGGAGTAGATGAAGACTGAACAGCAAAGTAGTTATTGTATAAGTCATGAACTTTATCATCAAGGACTTACTTAGCCTTCCTGGCAAGACATCCATGACAGAGATGCCCACTCTTGCATCTCAAGGATGGCTGCCCTCAGGGACATAGAAACATGACTTGGTCTCCTCATTCAGTCTCTTCCTGCTTCTGAATCCAACCTCTTCACTGGGTATCCCAGGCTGGGACCCTCTGCATCCCCAAGGTCTAAATTCCCATCCTCCATCTCTTCTATGCATAGACGTTTTAAGATCTAAATTCCAGCAACCTAATAAATCCCACCCAGAACTCACAAGGTCGGGGCGGGTTGGGGAGGGAAGATTCAGAATTTGAAAGCTAGTTGATTTGACAAATATACACATTCAGAAAATACTAACAACCCCAGATTAAGTAGCTCATTAAAATGAACAGTAAAGATGAACATTCAGAGAGGTCAAAATATACTCAGGATGGCATAGCCACTTCACCAAGAAAGGAAATAGAACCTAGATCTGGAAACAGATGGGTAGAATTTTGGAATGTAGAAGTGGAAGGGCAGTACTAAAGCCCCCTTCTTATCCCTCCTCAGAAGCCATGCCCTCCACATCATGAGTTGATGCCTTGTTTCTTTGGAAACCCACTACCTAATCCTCACCATGACTGCTTCTCTGGTGATAAGCGCAGTTGGACTGCCTAGGGCTTTGAGGTTGTACCTAGGCCATGCCAGGTTTTTCTCCCTGGGGTCTGCCCCTGACTCTGGCATTTTTACCTACTTCTTGGGGTCTCCCTTCTATCTGGGCATAGGAGACAGTAAATGATGCTGCCTCCGGCCTGTATCTGCTGTGTAACTCTGGTGATGACTGTATTTCTCCCTCAGATGTATACCCTTTGGACCAACCCAGAGCAAGGACTCTGGGATTCTGGGATCTTAATATTTTCTACTGCATTAGAGTTATTCTAGCTAACCGCTCCAACCAAACACACACACGCACACACACACACAAACAAACACATGCCTGTGTCTCACCTTCCTGCCCTTCTCACTCTGCAGCTGAGATGTCCCAACAGGCCCTATGGCAGAGTCTCTGCACCTTGCTGCTGAATCATGTTTTATCCAGCAGGGAGTGAACTGAACCCTCGGCTGCTACATAAGTTAAATTCTTATTTTATGTCAGTATTTCACCAGCTTGTACACCCTCTTCAACAGATGCCCAGCCTTCAGTTCTTGGGTAACCATTAAGATCTTCCTACAGAAGAGGAAAGATTTAAGTGTTACCCAGGATGCATCCTGGCAACAGGATGGAATGGCTTTTCTGAAAACGGAATGGCTTTTCAGATTGTATCCAGATTGAAAAGTGACTCTTAACCATAAGTGAGTATAGAGTATAGGTTTCTTTTTTTTTTTATTTTTTTTTATTTTTTATTTTTTAATGCTATTCTTGTCTGCTTACATTCTTTTTATTTATGTATGTATGTATGTATGGTATGGCTGTGTTGGGTCTTCGTTTCTGTGCGAGGGCTTTCTCTAGTTGTGGCAAGCGGGGGCCACTCTTCATCGCGGTGCGCGGGCCTCTCACTATCGCGGCCTCTCGTTGCCGAGCACAGGCTCCAGACGCGCAGGCTCAGTAATTGTGGCTCACGGGCCGAGTTGCTCCGTGGCATGTGGGATCTTCCCAGACCAGGGCTCGAACCCGCGTCCCCTGCATTGGCAGGCAGATTCTCAACCACTGCGCCACCAGGGAAGCCCTAGAGTATAGGTTTCTTGACATGAGGAGGGGACGGAGGTTTCACTTTGAGAACACTCAGGGTGAAACACCAGGCATATCTAAACCAAAATCCAAAAAATATCTTCCTGGGGTCATAAGAAAAAGCAAGCAGACATTTTGTTGAACATATTTAAAAGAAGCAATGTCTCCTTCAAATCATTACAAGTCACAAACTTGGCACTGAGATTGCACTTTGAGCAGGTAGATGAGAAAAGATACATTTTTTTTTTCTGCAAAGAGTAATGAATTGTTATACAGCAGAAACTAACACAACATTGTAAAGCAATTATACTCCAATAAAGATGTTAAAAAAAAAAAAAAAGAGTAATGAAGACCTTAAGACAAGGATGTGATTTTTTTTTTCTAGTGAAGCCATCTTGGAACAAGAAAGCATGATAAAGAGGAGAAATTCAGATTATAGCAGAATAGTGAAAATTATTTTACTTATAACTGGCTAAAGAATTTTAAGTCAGTTCCTTAGTGAGCGTGGAGAATCGGAGTTTATTTTGGAGACAGCTAGACATCATGCATACTGGATAAATGGATGGCTTCAGAGTAAACTGTTTGCTCATATTCTATTGTATGGCTCTGGTAATCCTCAATACAGTTGCTTTTGTTACTTTCTCAATGTCCTACACAACGGAAAACAACAGCAATTTTTTTAGAGAGAGCCTGGCCTCAATGGGCACATACCTGGCATTTGCAGTCAGGCTTGTGGTGTGCTGAACTGACAAAACTATGTTGCAATTACCCTTGATAAAACTGTTTTAATATGGCTCACTTTTCTTGAGTTGGGTTGCGTGTTGAACCAACTCTTGCTTTGCTAAGATGGGGCAGATTTCTAGGATCACAAACTTGCGGAAAGCCCTTTGTGTTACAGTAGAAAAATTTCCACTCCCAATCATATGATTTAGGAATGAATACTGGTTTGGGTCTCAGAAAGCCTGCATGTTTCCCACCCTATCATGCCTGATGTCAAGCCTATCAAATCATAGTGGGCAGGTCATTAACTTTAGTGGAAAGCAGGGGTGCTAGACTTAGCAAATGAAAGTACAGGACATCCAAATAAATCTGAGTTTCAAAGAAACAACAGTTATTTTTAGTACAAGTATGTCTTATAAAATTTGGGGGACATATTTATACTAAAACACTTTGTTGTTTATCTGAAATTCAAATTTAACTGGAAGTCCTGTATTTTGTCTGACAAAGTGGAAACATTTGTACAAATAAAGAACGGGACTAGGTAAGCCAATCTTCAAGCTTCAAATTATTTTTATCCTAATTTCCAGAATCATTTTGTCTTCAAATATCTTCTCTGTGAACTCAGAATTCTCTTGACTATTTCTTCACAGAAGCAACATCACTGGGCAGAAGAGATCACATTTGGGTAAATGTTGACAGTTTGGAAACTTTTAAAATCAGTGTAGCTGAGGTCAGAGAAAACCACGGAAGGATTTTAGATTTCCCAGGAGAAGGTAGAATAGGCCACTGGATATTGACAGGTGAACTACAATGTAAAAGGCCTAAGGATGAAAGGATTATCTATAGTGCTAATGATTGAGGAATTAGGAATAATGTTCTCTTTCATCCTCTGACTTGACACTGGTTCTGAGAAAATAACCAATACCCAAATCTGAGAGTCAGGATCATTCATATTAGGAGCATGTACCATGCTGGATTAGCAGGCAACTTCCAAGGTCATTTCATAAGGCAGCATTCATGGATCTTTATTCACACACACACACACACAGAAATTAATAAAAATGCATTTGCCAAACGTGCCCTCAGCATGAAGTGGGAACCTGGTGTTGAGTTAAGCAGAGGGAATAACAAGAGGATGTTGTCATGGTCCTCAAGTCACCGAGTGTCTCATGGTGGTGGCGGCAGGCTGGGCAGCAGACTGGAAAATTGGGAAACAATGTGGAAGGTTCTTTGATGGGGAAATGAGAGAGCTGAGAGAACTCATAGGAGACTCACATAAATGAGGGCACGAGGATGTGGTTAGTCAGAGAAGACTTACTTGATAAGCCAGAATTAAGTCTTGAAATATATGAATGAATCGGATGTTCAGGGTCAGACCAGCGGGAACAAACATCTAAGGCATGGAATTAGATGCTGTGTTTGGGTAACAATGGGAATGTGGGACTGTGAAAGCACAGGAACTGCTCAAGAAGAGGAAGTGGGTGAGGCAGGAAAGGTAGGCACAAGGCAGACCACAAGCAGAAATAATAAATCATAATTATAATACTGATAGCGTTTACTCTTTGGCCAATGCAGGTGAAGGCAATGCATGGATTCATACCTGTACTGCAGCATGCAAAGACGGAAAGTCAGCAGCAAGTCAGTTGACCATGCGAAAATAGCCAAATGTCCATCACTGTGGTTCTCCTCTGTCAAAATAAATGGGTGCCTGCTTCAATTAGTCATTTTTCATCGTTAGACGTGTTAAGACCTTAGAACTCAGAAGCAGCAGAGTGCCTATGACTCAGATTTAAGGTGAGTGTGTTACGACTGTGGGGGAAAAACAAAACCCAAAACCAACCACATCTGTCCCACCTTCAAGGGTTGGTGGTTGGGGGAAGGGACAGAGAACAAAGGGAGAGGCAGGTAATATATTGTATTGCATGCCTGCAATGTTAGACCTTGAGCTAGGAGCATGAATGATACTTGAACTCCTTACAGTCTTGTGATGTAGGGATAATTATTCCTACTTGACAGATGAAACGGAGAGTCAAAGAACTTAAGTTCCCCAAGTTCTGACACCAGATAAAATGTCATAACCTAAATTTGACCCCAGCTACAGGAAATAAGCTCAAATACACGTTCCAAGCATTCTCCAAATCCCCAATAAACTCAGCCAAAGAAAAGTGGCTCTTGGTATAACAGAGGTGGTGCCTATGCAAAGAAGGAAATTAATTTTATTCTGATTTCCCCTGATCTGTACTGTATGTACCAAATCAGAGCCCTCTTTGCAAAATTAAGGGCATTAGTTATCTTTCCATTCAGTCGGAGTGGCATTATACTTGCATGCAGACACTCCTAGCTAAGCAGAGGAATATCAAGTTTTTACAAAATCATTCAAGAGGTGAGACCTAACCCTGATTAGCGTTTCAATAAGAAGCGTAAGACTAAATAGAGACTAAACACAGGATCACAGAGGCAATTAGGCATCTTCTAGACAGCCAGGCTTTTCCTCAGACCAATCGACTTGGAGCAAATGAGAATTTTTTTTCCTATCTCTTTCTTTTTTTCCCCCTGCTGTGAAATGACCTGCCTTAAATAACTGAGGAGGTGACAGCAAGCCCGTTAAAGAAAACGTTTGCCCATTAAGTGAGGCTTAATTAAACAGAGCACAGGCTAATTCCTCTTCCATCTAATAAGTGGTACACTGGTTAAAATCATTCTATTTGCAGTGTTTGGTCTGGGAGGCCTGTGATAACACCCTACCAGTAAACTAGGGGAAAAAAACACACAGAGACTTTAAGAAATCACATGCCACTTTGCAAAGCAATGGATGAACTGGAGATGTGTACATGCAAATGAAGTTAATCAAATATTAATATTTATGTCCGGTTACTCTCTTTAGATTTACTCAGAACGATGAAGCTACATTCACTTATCCCTTTAGATGAGGCATTTGGAATTACTGATAAAAGGCTTAGCTGTAGGACTGTGAGGGTCTAGTGATTGAAATTCTCCAAGAGTGCATCATCCATGCTCCATGACGATGGGGGTCACATGTGTTTTGTTCATCATCTTACTTCCAGTGGGTAGCTTGATATATTGAGCACGTGGGAAGCAGTCAATGAATACTTGTTGATTGAGTCTGTGGGAAAAGACTTATGGTGGACACATTTGTGTCTAAAGTGGTAACCCTAGAAATGAGCTTGGATGGTATTATAGCCTGAATTGTTTCCCTAAAAGATGCTGAACTCCTAACTCCCAGTACCTGTGAAGGTGACCTTATTTGCAAATAGGGTCTTTGCAGATGATCAAGTTAAGATGATGATGAAGTCATTAGGGTAGACTCTCATCCACTATGACTGCTGTCCTTATTAAAAGGGGACATTTGGTCACTGGGGAACACCATCTATAAGTCAAAAACTGCTTGAGGCCCCCAGAAGCTAGGAGGAAGGCGGGGCACAGATTCTCCCTCACAGCCCTCAAGAAGAAGCCCACTCTGCCAACACCTCGATTTTGGACTTCTGGCCTCCCAAACTGTGAGACAAATTTCTGTTGTTTAAGCCACCCAGTTTGTGGTACCTGGTTATTATGGCAGCCCCAGGACACTGACACAGAAGGAGAAGGGCAGAGTGCAGGCTGAGCAAGACCATTGTGATTGTCAGTTCATCCCAGTCACCTGCCCCCAGGCCATGAGCCTCCACCCCCCACCCCATGAGCCATGGGCACTGCTGTGGCCAAGAGCATGGGGTTTAAAGCCTGCCTCTGCTCTTCCTCATCACATGCCTTCAATTGAAAAGTGGGGAAATAGTATAGCACATTTCTCCTTGGGTGGTTGTGAGCATTGAATGAGATAATTCTTGTGAGGTGCTGGACACTGTATGTGGCATGTAGTAAGTGCTCAATAAATACTGTTTCTTATCATTGTCAGCATTAAAGCCTCGGCCCCTAGAACTTAATAGTGTTGAGGTCAATTTTACATTTCTCTGGTTTGTCACTGAATCAGTGTGCACGTGGCTGTGTCTGGACTGTCCAGATGGATCTGGCTGGTAACGTACGGTGCTTGGAGCCCAGGTGGGCCCCTCACCACTGCAGGGTTGTGACCAAGAATTCAGGCTGTTCACACTGGCTTTAATAGGTGGTCTCCTGCTCTATATCATGCCCCACCCCACTGAGCACACACACAGATTTATCAATAGGAGGCACTGGAATCTGCAAAGGCCTGGCCATACTGGAACTGACCTTGGAGGCCTGAACAACAGCAGGGCAAGCCAGGTGCTGAGCTGCTGAGTGAGTGTGGCAGTGGCCTCGGTGAGGCTGCTGGGAGCCCCGGAGATAGCAAGGGCTCTAACTCTGACTAGCGTTTCAGTGGGAATCCTCAGGTGAAAGAGAGCACACCTGTCAGTCAGAAGGCAAGGGGGCTGCAATGAGGGAGGTTTCTAGGTCCTCCAGATCACCATACTGGGTAATGTGTCCAGAGCTTGATGATCATTATGTTACTTACCCCTCACAGCAACTCAGTGAGGTACGAATTACTATCTTTACAGATTAGGAAAGTGAGGTTCAGAAGTCCTTTGGTAATTCTGGGCAAAGTCACAAAGCACATCAGTGGCTGGTATTCAAACCTGGTGGAATCCCAGAGCTGCCCCCGCTAACCATTATGCTCCACTGCCTGCTGGCACTGCCCCTGCTAGAACGCTGCCCTCAGTGGGCAGTATTTAAGCCAGATTGAAGACTGCAGTATCAAGTCCATCTGCTGATCATTTATAGTCACACACTTAAAAAGGCATAAATGCTTTTTGAATACCAGTAGTACTCATCCTTAATTTTCTGCCTTGTTTATGAGATGCCTAGAATGGAGCAATCACAATAATAATTCATACTTTATAGCACTTTGTAATTTACAAAGGACTTTCACACACATTAGCTCATGTTACACATCAGCCAGCAAAAGCAAGGGTTATTATTATCCTCGTTTTATTGATGGAGAGTGAAAGAATAAGTCAGACTAATGTTCAGAGATACTAGTGAAGGTGAAGGCTGCTATCTGAGAGTAGGGCTTAGGCTGAAAATCCTGCCCCAAGAAAGGAAAAAATTTCCTTGAGGGGAATCAGGGTTTCCAAAATCAGCTCCCATTTGGCCTTCCTCTCATCCAGGAGGACACAGCTGATTAACAGCAGCCGATGGTAGGGGGGGCTCACAATCACGGGGTGCTTATTCCATGCTGAATACTGCACCTAGCAGTCTACGTGCTTTATTTCATTAATCTGCAAAAATCTATGGGTTTTTTACTACTGTTATCCCCATTTTATAGGTGAAAAATTGAAACTCTGAGAGGTTAAATAACTCACTGAAGGTCACACAACTAATACCACCCCTGACCATCTGATCTTAGAGGTTCTACTTTTAGCAATTTGACTTTAAGGATTGCCCAATTAGTACAGCCTTTCTCATAGAGAAAAAAAAAATACTCTATAGTATCTGTTTTCTTTTTTCCGCCCCTAGAGCCTCCTGACTTTCACTGCACCTTGCACCAGGTCAGATTCAAGGCTTGATTTGTGTTTGATTCAAGGCTTGGCTTCATTCTGCTCAGGGCTCTTAGAGGTGCTGGATCTGATACTGCACCTGCTTGGAAGGTGCCTGCTGTGTTCCTCCTCTGTAGGGACTGTGGTTTGCAATTAAAGAGATTAATTTTGTGCCAACACCTGAATCCATGCATCCAAATGTCCTGTTGGAGGCAGCTTCTGAGTCACAGAAGACATGCAGACCCATCTCATCAGAGTTACAAGTCACTGGTCACCACAACCCACGCTAAGTGGCAGGACCTCCTCACGGCCTGCAGCCATCTTGTCTCTGCGTGGCTCTGACAAGCTTCCAATATTCTCCCAAGACAGTGCTCTTGCCACTTCTAAAATGATTCAAAACACAGATCCCCCAGAAGAGTCCCAGAGAGATCATCAGTGAAGACGGTGCCACAGGCAACGAGTGTCCAGCTTCCAATGGGAGGTGAACTCTAGAGGCGAGAGGGATCACTGGGATGCAAGGGTTTCAACTTGTTTGCAAACATCCCTCACTCGACTTTGCCTGAAATAACTTGGAAAAAGAGGGATTTGAGATGGGAAGACAGAGGGCTGTAAAGGAGACGACAGGGCAGATGGAGATTTTTTTCACAAGAATTTGGGTAAAAGAGGAAATGATGAAATATACTGTGGCCTTGGCTTTCTGTCCACTAGGGAGGGAGAGTGGAGACATTCAGGGGGCTGACCAAGTCACTTCACAGTGGCCTGCCATGTACCAGAGAAAGCCAGATCGCCCAGACTGAGGAAGGCTCACTGCTATAGCTAAGAAGCTCCGTTTTGGATTTGAAGTATTAATTCAACTTCCTTCTTCTCGAGTCACTTACCAGTTGTGAGGCATCAGGCAAATTAGTCAATCTTTCTCACACTCTGTTTTCTCATTTGAAAAATGGACATAAAATGCTCCCCAGCCCAGGCAAAGTGGTGGGAATTAAATGATACAAAGACAGCATCCCTACATGTCTGACACATAGTAGACTTCTTCCTCTTTTTGCTTTTTTCCTCTCCAATCCTGGATCCATGAACGATGTATCTTCTAAATAGAAGAATTCAGCCCCCACCTTAATCTTGGAAACCTGAGCTCACATCCTCACTTACCTGGGATCCACACATTACAGAAAGCACCCAGTGCCAGCCTCCTGTCTACGTCATCACGTGGCCCAGCCTGAGCCAGAAGCACCCGCAGTTAGAAACCCTGATGAAGGCTCATGGAAAGCAAGAGAAGATGATAGCTGTTTCTATTGTTGTTGTTTTGCAATGGGCTGTTTTCCCTGAGAAGCCAGTAAGCATACCTTAACACCAACCTGCACTTTTTTTGGTTCACCTGTGATCATTTCTTATAGTTCATAGATTTTCAACAGAAGAACCATTGAACCCCGGGGCCCCAGAGTCAAGCTCCTCCCCCTAACCTCAGTTTACAAATAAGAAAGCTGAAGCTTAGAAAAGAGGCAAAACTTGGTCAGGCTAACTCTGTTGGAGGGAGTATTATTCAGACAGAAGTATCTTCGCAGACTGGCTTCCTTACAGGGCTAAGATGAGTGGAAGCCTCCAGCCACGGCCAAACAAGGCCACTGTTCCTGCCAGCGTGCAGAGCTGGGCATTTACAACTGTGGCAATCCCTAGCTGTCTCCTGGAGGTATGCAAGCAAATGTCATTATCAGTGATTCTAAGGAGGAGAATAAACATGTATTGAGTTATTACTATGTGCTGGGAACCGTGCTAAGTATTTTACATGCATTGTCTCATTTGATCCTTGCAACAGTCCTGTGAGTACAAACGATGCCCCAGCACAAAGATGTCCATGTATTAATTCCCAGAACCTGTAAATGTATTAAACTGTAAGGCAAAGAGGACTTTGTGAATGTGGTTTAATTAAGGGTCTTGAAATGGGCAGATTATTCTGGATTATTCAGGTGGAGTCAGTGTAATCACAGGGTCCTTATAAAAGGGAAGCAGGAGGGACAGAGAGAGAGAGAGAGAGAGAGAGAGAATGGATGAGAGAAGCAGAGGATGAGGTGATGAACTTTGAAGGCAAAAGAAGAGGCCATGAGCCGAGGAACCCAGGAGACACCTAGAATGTGAAGAAGACAAGTAATAAGATTCTCCCCTAGGACCTCCAGAAGGAACACAGCCCTATGGATAACTTGATTTTAGCCCATGGGGCCCATTTTAGGCTGCTGATTTCCACAGCTGTAAGATAATAAAGTTGTGTTGTTTTAAAGCCACTAGGTTTGTGGCAGTTTGTTACAGCAGCAGCAGGAAACTAATATGCCCATTTAACAGATGAGAAAGCAGAAACTTAACGAGGTTAAAGCACTCAGCAGAAGTCACACGTAGCGGTTCACAAGGAAGCTGAGATGATGCACAGAGGGGGACACCGTGGCCCCTTCTCCTCTGTGCTGAGCTACATCGCGCTGGGCAAGGAGAAGGAAAGTACAGTTTCACAATGTAAAACATGCAAGTCCTTCTTCAACCCTGGGAGACAGTCAAGACGGTCACTGCTTCCTGCTCCATTAAAAACAAAAACAAAAAAACACGAGCACAAGAGAGAGTTACTGTTCTGTTCAAAGTCACAGTTAGAGGAAGACCCGAAATTCCAACCCAGGTCATTTTGTGTGACACCACTCCCGCCCCGTGCACTGTGCTTCTTCTGTATTTTGTGGGACACTTTAGTTGGCACCACCCTTCTGCAAAGAGGGGCACCCTGTTCATGGGAACCAGCACGTGGCGCCAGCAGAGCCCAGGGAGGCCGTGCCTGTTGCCATGTTCACAGGCTAACACTCAGGCCAGCTCGAGGGGAGGCCGGCCCTCCAGGGCAAACCTGCATGCCTGTGCTGTGCAAACCTGGCTGTGACCTGGTTTCCGTCATTCACTGCGAACTTCTGTCTACAGGAACCTGAATTTGGAAACACCTGGATATTTAGAATTGTGTAGACTCAGGCATTGCCATCACCACCACCCTGAGCCCTGTTCAGGAAGCCTTCTCTATGTGACAGGCATTGTTCTAAGTGCATTAGAGGTAATAGCTCCGTCAACGGTCACAAAATCCCTATAGACACTGATTATTGGGCAATTACAATAATCACCCCACTGTTGACCACATTCGACAAATTAGCAAAGAGGAGCACAGAGCAGTCACTTTCCAGCAAGAAACAAGATTAGAACCTGGCCATTCCCACCCCTGAGTCAGGCCACTAGTCCAGACCCTTCAATGAGGGGAAAAAAGCAAACACTCTGAAATAGGCAGGGATATATTTCAGGAAGTATTAATCTTTTATTATTATTTTTTTATTCATTTAACTTCTTTAAAAGCTAAGAAAATTGTAATGAAATTGGGAAAGAGGATGTCTGCTGCTTGAGAAAGACTCCCATTTCCTAAATCTCAGCTCCTTTTGACTCTACAAAGATCTACTTTTATTTACGCTTCCTGAACGCAGCCAAACAGTGGGGACTGCCGGGATTTGGGCTCTGGTGGGAGATCGCAAACAGAGCTTCTGTTTCGATCTCACTGCTTAGGTTAATGCATCGTGATTCCTCCACAGGCTGTTTCCCAGGATGCTGTTATTTCACTGTCTGCTGGGGAAGAAAATGTCCCCGTGAAAATAAATGAAATGCAGCAGTATTTACAAATCCTGAGTCAGATTTCCATCCTGTCCAACAGGATGAGAATTTGACCCATTATTTACGCTAGTAAGCTGAGAATGACATCAAAAGCTCTCTTATGAACTGCAGGGGAGATAATGATTTAAGTGACTTTAATCTAGACGTGTGCTTTACAATAGAAATGTGTATCTGCTCCTTCTACAGAGGAGAAGAGAAACAGCATTGACTTCTATATTTAACGGACAGGACACCCAATTCCAAGCCTTGTTTCTAAATATTCGTGGATTCCACATCTCTATGGTTTCACTTAGAAATTCTGCTTGCCCTGGAGAAATAGGATGCGTATAAAGGTCCAGGGAGAGACAGAGCCCTAAGTGGAGGTGGAAACACCCTGAATGCCTGAAGAAGAGAATTCAGCGTTCTTTATGCAGCCTGGAAAGCAGATGTGATCTCCTTTCTCCCGGTCCTCCTTTTCTCCTAAGACACACCCCACCTCCACAGATGCAGGCACACTCATACTGATCACTCGTCACAGGGGTACCGTAAGAACAAATGAGAGAAAAAAGAGGCGAGGGTGCTCTACAGAGGGAAGTCACTGTCACTGTTGTCTTTCGTGTTATTGTTATATTCCAGGGTCTGTTTTTTCTGGGCACCAGGAGCGTGGTATGGGAAGCATCTAAGTGCTGGAGCCAAGAAGGGCTAGAGGTGAAGACTCAGCCCCACTATTCACTGTGGCTTCATGGGCAAAGCAGGAGCTGATCTGACCCTTCACTTCCTCGTCTGTAAAATGGGTATGAGCTTCCTTCCTATCAATGTCAGTCTGTCCCATCCCGTTTTTCTATTGGAACTAAGCTCAACTCCCTGAACAAGATTTACTGTAATTTAGCACTTAAAAAAAATAACAGCTTTCTTGAGATATAATTCACATAAAGTCCACCCTTTTAAAGTGTACAATTCCATGTTTTCAGTAAATCTGCAAAGTTGTACATTAATCCACTGCTATCTAATTCTAGAACATTTCACCAATTCCCAAAATCAAAATCATAGCCATTAGCAGCTACTATATTTAGAGTACAGTTTACTAATCAACATCCTATTCTTCTTCAAGGTCTAAGAAATCTTCTCCAAAGTCCACACTGAATTACTCCTGAACTTACAGTCAGCACCAAAGTGTCAGGCATTTGATCTACACCCCTCTGGGGCTTCCAGATTGACAGCTGAAATCTCCCCAGCCTTCCCAAATAGATGGTACGCTCTTGGAGTGCAAAGGCCGTGTTGCCTGCATTTTCTTTCCCCCGGCACCTCAGCTCAGGGCTGAACACACAAGTTGGCGCTCAGTAAATGCCTGGCTCCTGACCGACTGGCCAATCACCACTCCTTCCGAAGACCAGCACGTTTGTCATCTGTCTTCTTCTCTGAATGCCAGTGCCTCCACAAGCTGTCATGTTCCATGATTATTCTCCCCAAAGCATGTGCTGTTAATTTTTCATCTTAATGAACTGTCCAGTCAAGTTTAGCAACGGGAATAGTGATAGAGGCACAGTAAAAATGGCTTATGTCCTGCTATTGTCAGAAGCCTTCTCCCCACAACACTGGCACATAATTGGAATAAAATATCTCAATGGCTACAAACATCATTTGTCAAGAATAAAGTGGGGTAAGTGCTATTTCAAAAATTCATACTCATGGGCTTTATAAACACGGATTATTGGAACGTTCCTCCAATTGATACCTGCTCAAGCATTTAAGTGCATGGCTATTATTCTCTGTGTTTGCTTGAGTGAAACCACTTTGGGTACCAAGCTACACGTCAGCCCCAATTTTCCAGAGTATTACAGATGCACGTTCTTTCCCGGTGGGATTAGGGTCAGGCAAGCCAGAGCAGGCCCGAAAGGCCTGTGTTAATGCACAGATGCACACGCGGGAAAGCCATGATGCAGCTGTTGGCATCCCCAGAGTGGAGTGCTCCGGGAACCGATGCCACTCCAATCTGAATGGTGGCCCAGGAGGAACTCAGAGCGAGAGCGAGAGCAAGAGAGAGAGAGGGAGGGAGAAAATGAGGAATAGAGAGAGAGGCGTCGGAAAATTCTGAGCAACCCAGCAGCACGGAGGAGCTCACGCTCCAGCCCTTGGCCACACACAATTTTCTAAGACAGGCAACCAACCATCATATTCCTGTCGACCCATAAGAGAAACATTCAAGAATTAGGTGTTGATTTAGTCATTCATTCAAGAAATATTTACTGAGCTACTACTAGTGTGGACCACATTGCTCTGGATGTTGAGAATATAGGGGTGGGCAAGGCAGACCATGTCTCTGAACCTCGAGGGGCTTAGACTCTCATGGGGGAAACAGATAATAAAAAAGTAAACCATGAAAGGGAATAGACATGATATTCACACATTATGATGACTCCTGTGAAGGATAAGACAGAATGATGACATACCGAATAACCGCGTGGTGGATGTGCCTTTACAGGTTGTGACATCAGGAAAGGCCTTAAATAATGGAGAGCCAGGCATGTGAAGGGACCGAGACTGAGGGAACAGAAAGTGCCAAGCCCCTGAGGCTTCTCCATTAGGTAGAAGTATTGTGCCTGAGGTCCACAATACCTTTACGGGCTCACAGGAATGTTTCAGTTTCTTTTAAGGTCAGAAGGATAATTGACCTTTGAGGGTAAAGATTATATTCATCTTCATACCAAAGCAGCCATAAAATATAACATTTAATTCTTTTAATAGAAAAAGGAGCTCATAAAGGCAAAGATGCCCAGGGCCCATGAAGACATATCAAGACCCCCAAGGAACCAAGGCACTCAGGAGTCAGGAACCTGGAAGAGAGGATCCTTCTCAGCATCTTCAGACAAATGGAGACTGAGAAGGAAAACTGATGCAAGAGGATGGAGTGTTAAGCATCATGAAGCACAGGGACCCTCAGCAATACGGTATGGATGGGGAGTTAACTGGGAGGGTGGAATAGGGGCTTCAAGAGATGAGAGGGGGTGGGGACTGGATCATGTCAGTCTTAGGAACCAGGCGGAGGGACCTGCAATTTATCCTGTGAAAGACCGCAAACTTCTGAAGCTTGGAGTTTTAGACTGAAGGAACTTGATACAGTTTAGACTTTAGAAGAATCTATCCTGCTGCAGCTCGGTGGAGGAGGACTCGGGAAGAGATCAGGGAGCCGGATGTGCTCCCATGAACCTGGTCACCAGCGACCCTGGCCCTTCCCGTGTGAGTGCAGGCCGCTCCCTGCCACTGTGCGGTCCAGCGCAAACCCTGGACAAGAATGCAACTACACAAGCGACAAGGGCCTTTTCTTTGCCCAAAGCATAATGCAAATGGTTTAGGGGTATTGAGTAACAATGCTCCTAGGTCCGTTTTTCAAGTGGAAATTCTGAAAAGAGAATGGGAATGTTGAGAGGTCTAAAATATCATCTGTTATGGACAGAAATGTGATACTTAAGGGAACTTGCTAGATTTTCATTTAGAGAGGTTCCTTCTAGCTCTTGCAGGTATGTGGCCAAACTTTTAAACATTTGTTTTCTTTAAGAAAAAAAAAAAGTATAAGAACTGTTGCTATGGAAACCTAACATCATTTCAAATGGTGCTTAGATTCTAAAATTCAGAGCCTCTTGAAAAGATGAACTCACTGGCCCCTCCACAATTTTTCTAAAGCCTCTAAATGGAGGCATTTGCCAGGTGTCTGGCTGCAGCCTTCTAGATTCTCAGCAGACACGGTTAATGGGTGGCTGATTTTAATATGTCTTGTTACCCTTCCTTCTTTGCTGTCTCAAACTGCTTTGAGCTCTGCATGCCCCACAGGGCACAGGGTAATTTGGGTTAGTAGCCTCTGGAGGAAATGGTGAGTCTCTGTCTTGGAAATCACATGGGGCTGGGAGGCTGATGGGCAATGGCCTGATTTTGTCCTGAAACATTCTGGGAGCAGCTGAACCTTCCTGATGGGCCCAACTGAAGAAAACAGGTAGACTTAGAAGGGGGTCAGGGGAGCCCCCTTCACTGGCATTATGAGTTCCATGAGAACAGGAACTGCAGTAATCTTAGTCACAGGTGAATGTGCGGATTTAGCACAGTGTAAGCAGTCAGTAAATGTGTTTGATACATGAATAAATCAATTACTGAATGGCCAGGAAGTCATTCCCTGGTGATTCCACCTGACCCCTCTCAGGTTCACCTACTTTCTTCAGCCCAGATATGTTTATCACCCCATAGACACTGAGCACCCAGCCTGCAAAGAGCACGCATAGGCCTTGGCACAAAGCATGAAAGAATGTCACGGTGTCTTTCAGGAATTATTTGATGAGTGAATGAGTGAATGAATGAATACCTGAAAACAATCCTCCTGGGCCCAGAGCACTTGACGGCAAAACCATATCACACTGTCTTCTTGGGTTACTTCCTGCCTGTCACTGTACTCAAAGTCCCTCTCACGTTGAGAACAAACTATTCCTTGCCATGTAATGCACGGAGGAAATGCACAGATAAACGAGCAGTGTTCAAGTGCTTTGATCTTTAAAAGGAGGGAACCCTACACCAGCCTTTGAGATGCCGTGTTGACTCTGACAAGCAGAACAGAAAAGTCACACTATCTACGTGGCTGGTTGCCGGAAATGAAGTGAGTAGATTTCAGCGGGACTGTCTGTTCCCATCCTGGACCACTGGGTCCAGAAGGCAAGTGTGCAGAGAGCGTGATCACCTGCCTGAGACTCCCCTACTTGATGAGACAGCGGAAGATCCTTTCCCAAAGATGAGCATCAAGTGGGTAGCAAGTGGCCCAAAGAGGGGCCCCTCCTGCCATCTCCATCCTGGGGGTACATTTGCTGCTTCTGGCATCTCAGGGAAACTGACAAAGAGAGGAACGTATTCTTGGTTTCAAGTACATCTTGGTTATCTTGCTAAGTAAGTGCTGGGGAGAGAGAAGAAGCTCACCTAAGTGTCTGGGTAACTGACGTCCAAGCTGTACCTCGATTAGGCATTATGTTCATACACCTGTTGCATGGAACATGGGGAAAATGATTTAAAAAAATCAGTGACTCAAGATGAAGGGTTTATAAGAATTAATTTTACTATTTTTGCAGCTTTTCTGTAGGTTTGAAATGTTTTAAAATTTAAAGAAAGCTTAAAGTCAGAGAACAAGCAACAAAAACAAGGGGGAAACTTAATAAAGTTTTCTTTTTAAAATCAAGGTGTAGAACAGTGTACATACGAGTGTTTACAGTTGGATACCACCTACGTATACAAACATGGAAGAAGCGAGTACATGGGTGTGTGGTTGTAGCGTCGTAGCTGCCTGGAAGCTCTCTGGAGGGTCACGTAGAAAACTGAAAATAGTAGTTGCCTCCAGGGAAGGAAACTGACAGACTAGAAGATAGGGATTGAAGGGTACTTAATTTTCTGTAGACCTTGTAACTGTCTTACCTATTTACATAAACAAACAAACAGACCACCTACTCATGAATATTTTGGCTCAAGAACTTCTGCACTTTTCTCTGCTTGAAAAATCCTTCCTGATTGTCTCCTGGTAAATTCTGACTCATACGTCATATCGAAACCCAAAGGTCACCTCCTCACTGAAGCCTTCCCCGATTTTCTCTATCAGAGTCAGTCCCTCTGTGCTCCTACGAACCCATGGAGCTGTCTCTGAGAAACTCTAAGCCATGGTTATCTACTGCTGACCTGGCTCCATCACAAGAAGGGGTGCTCTTTAAAGACATGACTTTGGTACAACTGTCGTGTTGATTCATGTGCATTTCGTTTATTGTTGTATCGGCACCTAGTCCAAGGCCTAAAATAGGAATGGCTCTCAAGAGATGATTGATGATTTTCCTGTCCCCATGGGTTACCTCTCACTCAGTGCCTACATTCAGCAGCACACTGCTGCGTTAGCCAGCAGCACCTAGGTCTGTCTCCTTTATAACCCACATGGAGATTTATGATATGACCACCAAAAGAATTGTAATATAACCACCATCCAACTTGGTTAAGACCAGAAGGCAAGACACCAAAGAATTGGAAGAGACACACTGGAGACACTACGGTACTGTACTGGGGCGTGGAGGCCCCGGCCCTACACATGGCTCATCGCTTGGCCCTCAGGAAGTTCATCCACCTCTCTGAACCTCCGTGTCCTCATCAGAAAAGAATCAGGACAGCGGCACATACCAAAGCGTTGCTGACGTCAAACAAGACAATGAACATAACGCACGTAGCACAGTGTCTGCACATGGGCGTTGCATCGAACATCAGCTCTCACTGTCCTGATCAGGAGGGTCTGTGCACTTTGTTCACCATTCCTTAAATAAAGCAAGATCAGAGAACCATGGCTTCGGTTGAAGTTTGTCCTTTAGTACCGATTCTGGCAAAGGTGGGATATTTACATTACCTGGCACATGAAAGCTTCCTGTATCCCTTAGCTGATTGCATTAGTGACAGTCACACTGTACACACTGAAGATCTGCAGAGGAGTCAGCAAGTGAACTGAGTGTCTGTTTATGATTCTCAGGGCACCAGCTACAGACAGATACTTGGCCTCTTTCTCCACAGTGGCCTATATCTAAAAATAGGAAATGTGCTTTCACAGACAGACCCAGCAGGCAGAGGGGGTTAGAAGGCAGGCTGCCGACATTTCACACTGTCAGGGACAATGCAGAGCCTGGTGGCTGCTCCAGCACAGGTGAGCTGCCCCCCCAAGGGGCTTTTTGGGATTGATTTTTATACAAATGTTTATGCAAATGAAAGATAATTGGGTGGCCTGTGATGAACAGCCCCTGCTGATTATCAGTCAGGAGGGTCTCAACGTGTGTACACTTGTCATGAGTATAACAGCAAATACTTTTTGCTTCAAGACATTCGAATCTGTGCCCCAATGCCCTACTAAAAGCTCAGTGAGGTAGCAGGGCCAGGAAGCTCTGTCCTGTAGCTACTCAGGTCATTCCTCTCCTGCTCTGAGGAGGTGCCTAAGTAAGAAAAATGTACCAGGAATGGAAGTTCAAGTGGATTTCCCTAGAAGTCAGCCAGAGAGTTGATCCCTAAGTCCAAACCACTTCACAGCCATTTGTGAAAAGTCTTTCTCTCTACCTCCCATCACCCTCTCTTTCCTTCCCACTAGGATTCTGAGTGCTTTATACAGAGCTCCTTGACTGTAAGCTCCTTGAAGAAAGGGAAAGAGCCTTTCATCCCTGCCTGTATCCTGGCACATCACAGGCACTTGTTCAAGAAACACTGCCATCCTGAATGGATTGGGGATCAAGAATCTGAGTCTTGAGCCAAAGTTGTAGGTAAGTTTCATTTTGCTCTTCCAAAACCTTATAGTATGATCCAAGTCCTTTCCTCCCTCTAGGAAAAAAAAAAAAAAAATCCTATGTCTAAAACAAGAAGATTATCCTGAAAGATCACAGGACTGTTCCATCTGTACCATGCTGTGTTTTTTTAAGGGTGCTACAAACATTAGAATAGTTTACCTTTCTCTCTTTGGAATAAAAGCTATGCAGAACTCTTCAAAACAGGCTGTTCTTAATTTATAAGTGGAAAAAAAAAAACCTAAACGATTTCCTAGAAGAGAAATTAAATTGAAGTACTTTCTATTTAACTTCTGACTCTGTTTCATTGATACCTCATTCTAATTGTCCCTATTACCAAGAAAAAAAGGAAATGTCAGCCGCAAGTCCTACTGAAGAATTCAAAGGTCGGATGAAATGAAGAGACCCATTTGGCTTGGCAGAAATGAGATGATCATCATTCACAGGCATTTCCAGAGGAGGGATGCATTTCCTCTGCTGAGCCAGGCTTCAGAGCAAATGAGTGCAAAATATGCTAATGTGAGAGGAGCTGGCCACATAATTTCCAAGTCATATTGGTACATTTGCAGGAAAGCGTGGCTCTGCCTTCACTAAGAGTGTTTTCATTCATTGGTTTATTCCCATGACAAACGTTGACCAGAACATGGGAGAAAGAGTTGGGGGGGCTCCCCAAATTGAAATTTTGTCCCAGAACAAACCCACATTAAAATATAGGTGTAAAACACCTGGAAAATCACCAAAGATTTACACACCCCAGTCACAGGGGCTGACCATCTAAGTAAAAATAGCTTGTGTGGGCTGCAGGAAAAGTCTTAAGCCTTACGTGGAGGAAATGTTTTTTGTCCATAATGGACCAGATTAATTCTGGGGAAGACAAAAGAAAGGAGTAGTCAAAGATAAAAGCTCTAGCTAAAGTCAGACCTCCAAGGATAAAAACGTCCAAGGATAAAAGTATGGCAATATGGCCATAGGCAAGTTACTTATCTTTTCTAAAACTCAGTTTTCTCATTTGTAATATCTTGGATATTAATAGAATCTATCACAGTAGGTTTTTGCAAGGATTAAGGGAGGTGATACCTTTAAAGACCTTATGTGCCTGACATATCGTAAGTACTCAATACCTGTTAGCTGTCAACATTGTGACTTTTCTCTCTGTGGTAACATCAGGTCCTCTTCTTCATCTTCTATTCAAACTATACTTAAAGTCTCTATTCATACATTTAGTAAATATTTATTGAGAACCTACTTTGCGCCAGATACAGTGCTTGCAACTGGGAGCCTGGTGGTTCCAAAATGAGGCCAATCCTCAAGAACCTTCAGGTCTAGCTGGGAAGACTGACAACTAAACAGGCAATTACAACCCAATGTAGGAATCACAGTAAATGGTGTAATCTCGATGACTAAAGCCTAGGAGACACCCAAAGCCCAGTCTTCAGGGATCAGAAAGAACTCCTTAGAGATAGTGAGGTCCAAGTGAAGGTATAAAATGAGTAAAACTTAGCTTGTGAAGAGAGGGAGATTACTGGGCTTTGGGGAAATAAAGGTTGTGCCTTATAGTAGATCCTAGAGTGGACGTGTACAGTGAGGGCTTGGTGTGCAGAGAGCAGCTGAGAGTGACTCTGGGCAACAGAACAGTGGCCCCATCAACGAAGGGTCCTAGAAGCCCGAGAAGGAGTTCAGATCTGTAACATCGAAAGCAATTAAGTAGCAAAGTAACATAATTTCTGGATTTAGGGACACTGTTCAGGATATGTATGAAAGATGGATCATGCTGGAGCTGACGGGGGGAGAAGTAACACTGGAGGCAAAAAGATCTGTTAGGTGGCAACTGCGGCAAAATCTTGGAGAAAGGGGATCTGGCTTGCATTTGGATGGTGGCAGTGGGGATAGAGAAAAATAAAAATGTTTCAGAGATAGTCAGAGAGTAAATCAACAGGAATCAATTGTTATTGGAGGTAGGGGTTGGGAGGCATATGGGATCCCTCCCATGTTTTGGATGTGAGTGAATTTTGGTGCTATGGCTGAAATGTGGCACACAGGACAAGGTAAAGCTTTAGAGGAGAAAATCATGACTTGTATTTGGCCCCTGCATTTAAGGCACTTGGTGGACACACACGTGGAGATGAGCCACCGACACGTGGAAGGATGGGTCTAGGACACTATAGTGTGGAAAGTCATGCTGGTAGAATTAATTCTTAAATTTTTATTTGAATATTTGGACATCCTATAAAATATAGCTCCAGTTACCACTGAGCAGATAAAGGAGGTAAATACATTCATAGAATCCTAAGACTTAAGGACTGTTAGAGACTCTGGATCCAACCACCCTGTGGCCCAGAGAAGAGCTCCTTAACCTAGGGGCACACAGACAATGAACGGCAGAGCCAGGGCTTGGAGCTGAAGTCATCCTCCTGCCTTATGATCTAGTGCTCTGTCTTTTGAGATCTAAAAGGTTCAGCCTCCTAGCGATCTCTTTTTCTTGTGGGATGTAAGCCACCTTGTACATATTTAGAGAATTCTTTTCAAAAGAAGAAAAGGGGATAAAAAAACAACATGTCGGTTGCCTTAGTCAGTCTATCCAGCCGATCTCTTGCTAAGGAATTATAACTCCCTTTAGTTCCTTCTTTCTCCTCTGAACCTTCTATAGTCAAAAAAAACCCCAAAACAAAAAACTACCATCATCCTTGTACGGGAACATAATAGGTGCTCCATAGAGATAACCCAATAACAACAGTGAATAATCACATTCCTCAAAGCCCAGGCCTACTTCCCTGTCAAATTCTACTCTGGATTTGTGAAAGTTCAAACCACAGCAGGTTTGTGTGATGGGCCTGGAAGCCATCATTTCCATCTCCACAAATATAGTTACGTTTGAAACACTCAGTAACGCTGGTCCATCTTACCTTCTTCACCCATTGGATACTTGCTGCCAATTTCTATAACGCAAAACTCCACCCATCTGATTGGTCATTCAACAAATGGCAACAGGAATGATCGTCAGGAGGCCACTGAGCCGAATATACAGTGATTTCTGCAAAAAGTGAAAGGATCGTTAGTAACCTAGAGGTGACATGAATCAATAAAGTGATACACTACTAGACACTGGGGGTACACAGTTGCATAGGACACACTTTTCTCAGACAATAACAGTCCAGGTGTAGAAAGATGTAAACAAATTATCACAATTGTGTGCAAAGTGGGAAAAACTTGTCATGGATTTAGAGGTACCCACAGGATGGTTTGATGAACCATTTGTGCATCTGGAACTTTGATAACAAAGATAAAAGCAGTCATACATCCAACTTCTTATAATATGCTACATACTTTACACGCATCTGCTCTAGCACAAACAACAAACCTGTAGGGGAGACAGGAAGTCTTAGAGCCGGTTGCTGATAGAATCCACATTTTACTGGCGTCCAAAGCAAGTTCCTTCCCTCCTAAAGGGAGAAGCACTATTCTGGTGCTGTCGAATCCTCATGGAATGACAGACTCAAGGGCAAAGAGTGACAGTGGTGGCAGTTGTGATAGGAGATGTCATCCCCATGCTGGCAAAGCAGAGCACTGGGCTGACAGAGCTGCAATTCTTTGTCAAGGCGACATTCCTCTCCGCCCCCCTCCTGCTCTGCACCACATTCTGGAGTTTCTGTGTGGGGCTGTGTTCTGCCTGGATTCGGGTCTGATTCATCTTCACGTCTCCTGAAGTGTCTAACACGTTTCCTAGCCCAGAGCAGCTGTTCAATGTATATTTGCTGAATGAATGAAGAGAGGAATATGGAGTGTCTGAACAGCTGTCGTCTTCCAAAACCGAGGCACTGAACCAAGGAAGGTGCGGCTGGCATAGCGTCCCTGACACAACAGCATAAAGGAGTTCTTGAATGTCCTTCCTCTCCAGAACTTCTACCTTCTAGGATCAACTCGGGCTGCATTAAGGGCTTAAATAGCTTCTTACTTTGACTTTGTTATCCTTCATTTTTCCTAAATCCACTTTTCCTTGCTTCGTCTTGGTTCCACCTAACAGCTCCTCACACACAATGCTGTCTCCAAAACAAACAAGGACAACAACAACATGTGAAAAACCCTCTGGTGAAGGGCTGAGGATGAACTGTACATCTACTGAAATCTGTTTATGGCTCCTTGATTTGGTGACTGTATCAAGAACAGGAAAACTGTCCTAAGGTGTGCTATTTCCAGGATGTCAAAGATAGAGTAGCAGATGCACATGGAGTCATAAAAAGATGCACATGGAGTCACAGGGGGCAGTTCATTCAGCACATAACTGATGAGGAAGGACCCAACTTGCAACCACGTTGTAGCCAGTTTCCAGCAACCCTCCCCCAATGAATCACACGCCCAGACATTCATGCCCTTATGTGGTCCCCTTCCATGTGACTCTGAGTTGCCCCTGGGTAACCAATGCAACACTGCCAAAGTGATACTATATGATTTCAGAAGCTGAGTCATAAAAACCTGGTAACCTGTCTTGTGTTCTTGGAAAGCTTGCTCTGGGAGAAGTCAGCTGCCATGTCTGAAGTCTGAATGCTCTAGACCTCCATGCTGTGAGCAAGCTCCAGCTAGCCATGTGGAGAAGCTGCACAGAGAGCGAGAGAGACGCCCAGCCATCTCTAGCTGTTCCACGCATCCAAGCTGAAGAGCCAGATGGTAAGTCCAGGTGCCATCTTGGACATCCAACCCACTCAAACCTTCATGTGACTCCAGCCATCTGACTACACAGCATGAGAGCCCAAGTAACAACTGCCCAGAAGAGTTCACTCAACTCAACTGTAAGAGGTAATGATAAATAGTTGTTATAAGACACTAAATTTGGGGGTGGTATGTTACCCAGAAATGGATAAATAGGAGACCATAAACAGGGATGGAACCGGCATTTACTGCAGTCCTTACCAATGTATTCTCTTTAAATGCATATATCCACTCTGGGTATCATGAACTCATCAGGGTATCTCACCCCACCACTCAAAAAGGTCAAACTCTTGCCCGAGGTGTACAGCCCATAACACCCAAGGTGGGATCAGAATCCAGCAGTGCAGACTTCATAGCCTGTGTTTCTTCTCTGGTCTCCAATCAGTTCATGATACAGCCATTGTGCTTCTAAAAGTTTACTTCTCAAATCTATAAAAACGAATTGAACTCCCACTTGACCTTGCATTCTTTACCTCCCTGCAAAATATCTCCTTTAAAACTCCTTTCACCAAAAGCTTGCACTGACAATTAAGAGCCTTGGAAGGAAAGCAAAAATAAATGGGTGAATTGTCTATAAATTCTGATCACTGCAAACATTTGAGAAAGAGGGGCTTTGGGTTCTGTGGACAATGTCTGTAGTATATGATTATACCATCTTTCTTAGAAAAAAATGAACAGAAGAAATCTAAGTTGTTTTTGTGCTTTTAACAGAATTGATGGGAAAAAAAGAGTTCATTAGGTTTGAGAGGGCTGGGCAGGTATAGTGCAGGTGTTCTCTTTCTGCATTGGTGTTCTTGGTTGGAATGTTCATTTTCCCTCTCCCCCCAGCCCTGCCCCACATCTAATGACTCCTCCAAGGCCTGGAATCATGTGGTCCCTTTTGAGACAGAAAAATACAACGCAGCCCTGCTGCACCCACTCCTACCTATTCTCAGGGCATCTTCCCTTCATTTCCCAAGGCTTGCATGCCATCACGGGCCCTCTTCAAGTACAGGAACCACTGCTCTCTACCAGCCCCTTCCATTGCTGTGCTCAGCTACCCATAGTACTGAACCTTTTGGAGGCGCAGACACTCCATGCCACATATTAGTTCAGAGACTGAGAAATCAGGAAAAGGAACACCATGAAGTAAAAGGTGTAAAATGGGATGGAGAAAATACTTGGCAAGCATATCAAAATCAAGGAGGAAACTCAGGGACAGATGGGGATGTGATTGTGGCAAATTTCTTTTGCTGAGCTCTGATTGTATTGAAGACTCAGTACATGCAGAGCCACATCCTTCCCTTTGACTCACGAGTCATGCTGCCATCCCTCTCTTAGGATTTCTGCTCCAAATCAAATACCCTGGCTTATAGCTCTCCATGTGTGGGTCTTCCTCTGGAATGTGGGCTCAGCCCAGCCAGGCGTGTGCCAGGATCATTGTCAACAGCACTCCAGCAACAAAAACACCAACATATAGTGCTGTGGGGGAGGATAAGGGCTGAAAGTATATGTGGATTAGATTAAAATAGTCCCCACCCCACTTACTCCATCAGTGCATGCTTCAGGATCCTCAGGCCACTAACTGTGTATATAGGTATGACACAGGGGTGATGGGGATAAAAGGGAAAGAATTGCCATTGAGTGGAGCAGGGTAGCCCAAGGAGAGAGTGACAGCTCCATTTTACAGGTGAAAAAAACTGAGGCTAAGTGGTAAATACCCAAATTCATAGAGCAAGGAAGCAGCAGACCAAATCACTAAAAAATCTACTCCTTTCCTGCCAGCTTTAAGAACCCACAACGAGACCTACTTCCCCGGGTAAATTATGCCCGTTTCTCTAGGATGTGATAACATAATTTCTACTTTTTGGTATAACAACACAACAGGGAATTTGAGATATTTTGGTATGGAGCTGAGTAATACAAACTATGATTAAATACATTACGATTAAACAATAAAATATCAGGTTTTTGAAACTTTTATTGGGCAAAGAAGTCAAGCAAAGGCCATATAATTTTCTGTTGGTCTAGAAACATCAAGTTGTTTTGTTGATATTGCTGTGTGTTTTTCTTGCTCTGCAGACAGGAGAAGGGGCACAGGCAGTAGAGACTGGGTTCCCTGCAAATGGGGGCTTCTTCCTTTTATGGGTGTCACATGTTCCTGACATTGTTGAAGGGATGAATAAACCCAATTAAATACTCACCACTGGGTGTTTTTCTTTCCTGTTATCGCCCAACTTCCAAAACCATATGGTGAAGCATATTTTGTAAGATAAATTTGTAGATTACGATTAAAAAAAAAAAATGAGGGAAGAAGCTTTTAAGTGTGAGGGGACAGGACTTAAAATCCAGGCTTTGCCTCTTCCAAGCTAATTTGACTTTGGCAAGAACTCTTTGAGCCTCAGTTTCTTCACTATAAAATGGGGATATTAATAACTCTTTTGTAGGATTAGTGTAAAGAATAGTGATAATAAATACAATACCTCACTTAGAGTAGGCACTCAATGATTAGTAGCTGTGGTTATGAAAAGGTATAGATTGTGCTTTTTCAATTGTGCATGATTAAAAAATTAGTTTTACCTTTTATTGTATATTTGCTGTTCACAAAGCCCTATGGTAGACGGATAAGCTTTCATATATTGATTAATAATCATATATTTGCATATATTAATATACATTCATGGAATATATAATTAATATTAATCTATAAGCATTTTTCCACACCATTCCTTTTCAGATGAGGAAACTGAGTTTTTAAAGAAGTTCAGGGATCCCTCAAAGTACAATGGCTCAGCTTAGACCTCTGCTCCCATAGGACTTTAAGGGCTGCCAGCTGCCCACAGCTCAGGGCTCCCTGCAAAATCTCGAAGGCCGGCTACTCACTGCTTGTGCAGGGATGACGCCCAGCGTCTGGCTGTAATTACGGGAAAACATCCATAAAGAGTTCCTGGGCTCCAAATGGATTTGACACAGTGGCCCTTTAAATCAAACTCTTAGCATGATTATCTTTATTTCTCTTTAGTAGTTTTTCTAAGTAAGCCATGCCTTTAGAGGCACCTAATACAAAGTGACAACCTTCGCCGTTTTCCAAAGCACCGATGGACTGGTGTAGAGAGAGTCCATTGTCACCATGGTAATTACCGCACAATACCTGATGGCCAATGGACAGTCAGGAGGCGCAGGCAGCAGCTGAATCCGGCATTGTCCGGGCCCGATAAAAAGATTAGAAGCCCTGAAAAGCCGGGGAGCGGGATCTCACAGCTCTTTTGCTGGGCCCTGAAAGGCCCATTGTGCTGTCACCATAAATTCTGGGTTCCCCGGGCACTTGACAACTGAAGCCAGTGACAATAGAATTCTTGTGTCCAACAAAACACTCCTTGTCCAGTGTCAGTCTTATCAGCCGCATTTACAAATGTCTTTCGTTGTACCCAAATAATTCCCTATTAGAAGGGCTATTGGGAGCAGAACTAAATAAATATTCACAGCCTTTGTAATATCTTTGGGAAATGAATAAACAAACAGTCATCTAGCATATGAGCAAACCTCCTGCTACTCTACATTTTATCCCTATTTCTCGCCTAAATGATGGAGTTTCGCTTTCTCCCCTTTAACATATTAACACTTGCAATACTGGGAGCTCCAGTTTTATTTGTCACCCACTACATATCCCCAATATATATAGCCTTGGTGCCTGTACGTGCATTTTTCTTTTAATTAATCTTCCCAGCAGCACTGGGCGGGGCTTGTTTTATTCTGTTCCTACCTCCTAAAAGAGAAGGGAATTAAACCTCAGAGAAGTTAAATAACTTGCCCAAGATAACAAAGCTAATTAGCAGCAGAATGGGAATGCAAATCTAAATTTCCCATGCTCCCAAAGATCTGCCTTCCCACTTTGCCATGATGATTTCTCTACTGAATAATAAAGGAATTCAACATCAGAAAAGGGGGGAAAAGCTAAACACATCCTCTATAAAAATCTGGATAAAAAAGGAATTCAACATCAGAAAAGGGGGAAAAGCTAAACACATCCACTATAAAAATCACACACACACTTAAGTCTATTTATATTGTTATAGAACCCAGGAACACTTAGAATCGAAGGAAAATAAAAAGCCTTTCTTCAAGAGAGTATATTTTATTTTTGCCCTAAAATAGCAGCAATTTTACTTTTTATTTATTTATTTTTTTGGTGGGAGGCGGGTAAGGAGGAGGCGGCAAGCAAATAAAAATAAATATAACCCAACTTCAGGAGAATTTCTGGGATATCTACTGGGTCATTTGGAAAACTTTCAGAAAGAATTGCTGGAGTCAACAAAGCAAGTAGGGCACACACAATCACATCTGTTCTGGAACAGTATTTACCTCTGCCATAGTTTATTTAGCTTATTTGTCTCCTTGCCGTGAATGAACAAATAGCTCAACATTTGACAGTAACGCACAGGACAAGACAGAAACTTCCTTCTGGTAGGAGCCACCTACTTCTTAGAAGGACAGCAATCTTTACGTAAAGAATTCGAGAATATTTAAACTCTAAATGGTTCCCTATCAGGTCAGGAAATGCCCGCACTGGACGACGGAGCTCACGCATTTCTCGCTTGTCTGTCCTGGCCTCACCTCCTGCCCAGCTAAGACCTGCTGTTCCCTGAGCCCGGCAGGCTAAGCAACTCTGCTCCTCCCTGCACATACTGTTCCCTCAGCTGAATTCTCCTCCCGTTCACTGCTGGTGTAACTGTGCTGGGACTTTACCCTGCTCCCTGTGGTGGACTCGAGGGCTTCCAGATTCCGTCAGAACTCCATATTACGTCTTGATTTCTCCCACGGGTAGAGTTCTTTGTTATTATGGCTGTCTGCCCCTTCCAACATTGCATCCAAGGAAGCTTTGAGCTCCTTGAAGACAGAAATCACATCTTATACTCATTTTTGTCTGGCCTGGGTCAGCCTGCTCACCCTCTAAAGGGCTTGGCCTATTGGAGAAATAGACAAATGGTAGAGGTGAAACAGAGAACCACCATAAAACTGTATTTGTAAAATTTTGAAACACTGAAAGTCTATTGCCTTTTTATCTACTTGATGTCAAATGACAGATAAAATTCGTAATTTTTTCAAAGGGGTATAATAATATACTCACTTGGCCCATATTATTCAGCCTTGATAAAAGTAATATGGAGCTGTCCGCTTTGTTTTTTAAAATAGTTAAGATCGGTAAAATAGACTATCATTTTGTAAGCAACTGGCTATTAACAAGACTGGGTAACCAATAGGTACTTCCTGAGTGACTGACAGTAAATCCATGTGTTTGTACATGTACTGAGTTTGAAAAAGTGTGATCGATATTTCCCAAATACCTCTGATGCCAAGTGAAGCATTTAATCATCTTTGAGGACTTAAGGGCATGATTATAGTCACGTACATGTGATGCTAACTCTTTCAGCTCTTCAACACCCCCAGGAGCTGTGTGTCATGTAGACACAACTTAATCCAAACAGGTGAGATGATTTCTAACATTTACTGAGAGTTTGCAATGTGCCAGGTCCTGGGCTAAGTCCTTTCCTATAATATATAATTTAATCCTATAACAATCTGATACATCAAGTACTATGATTAGATTTCATAACTAAGAAATTGAGGCACAGAAATGTTGAATAAAGTTGCCCTCATTCACAAAGCCACTAAACGGGGAAGCCAGGACACAGGCAGCTTGAATCTATAGCAATTCATCCAACAGCTACACTCAACTATTTTCTCCAGACATAAATTAGGGCACTGATTTAGGGAAATAGTCCAATGATTAAAAAAAAAAAAAAGATCAAGGAATGCATCACTTTACCAGGCCAGAGAGAGACAGAGAGAGAGGGAGAGGGAGAGAGGAAGAGAGAGAAAGAGAGAGAGAGAGAGAGCAAACATTGATGAAGCACCACCCCCAAATGAAATGATAACAGCAAAGACCTCTGACTATGACCCAAGGCCTGAAACAGTATCTCTAGTGTTTCATCAAATCTGAGCAACTTCCCTACAACCAAGAAAGCTACTTATTTGCAACTCTTCATATTCACAAAGTCAGGGGAGTATTTACACACACACACACACACGCACGCACGCACACACACACTGCAGACTTAATGCTATGTGTTAGAAATAGTCACGGCCTCCTACTATCTTCTCATAGTAAAAAGAGTAAGCTGCACTGGCCATAGCAATGAGACTGATTTATGATATAATAGGAGGGGGTTCTCTCTGAGGCCATTACACTCTGAAAGCAACAGGCTTCTCAAAATTACGTGGGACTGTCCTTTTGCAATGTGAAATTAAATTAAGAAAAAGAAAATGTCATTTTGTTATTTATCTCTTCTTAGACACTTACTCTGAAGATACAAGCTGTACAAATTCAAATTGTCTACAAGCTCCACAAGGGCAAGAAGCATGAATGTTTTCTTGCTTACTGTAAATCAGGTGGAGAGAGGCACAAACTAATGCTCCCAAATAGCTTCTGAACAAATGATCCAGTATGAGTCCCTAATACCAAAGTCCCACCTGTGTACAGGCGCCAATGAAGGCCCACACTAGGTGGTGGCTTGAAATTTTCTCCAGGAACAAATATGAATTTGGCCATAGAGAGGCTGATGCGAGCCAGCAAGCGAGTCTAGCAGGCGCTCTGCATCCTTATCACACCTCATTAGGTACACTGGATTCATTCAGGTTCAGCAGGGGAAGTGGGCCATTAAAATGTTTCAGGTATAGTTTGCTGCACTTTATTGGTGGAATAGTATTCTCTACTTGTGTGAACCAATTTTGACATTCTTAAAGATCTTGGGAAAAACCACATGCCAATGTCAAGAATCTAATATCCTCGTAGGAAGCTTTATCTAGGCTGTTCCCCCTGGACTCTCCTCCCAGGCAGATGTACACACCCACACCCACCCCCCACACACACACCCACACACCCACACCCACACACACCATCATCCCTTTCTTTCTTTTCATCTTTTAAAAAAATTTTCAAATGATTACAAGTGAAGTCCATTTTTACCAATTTCAATGATAAGAACGGAAAATGAAGAGAAAAGTGGCATTGTCCACAGTTGTGTAGAGTTGGGTCATCTTATTAGACTGGGTTTGGATCATTAGTGTGGAAGTGACAGGCAAATGGTCCTATTTGTACTCAAATCAGAAGCTCTGTGAGGTCCTCCACTGCAATATCCACTTATTAAATCTCTGTCTTAAGGCTTCAGCCAAGAAAACCAGGCTGAATTTTGAAACAGGTTTTCAAAATTCAGCCTGGGCTGGATATCTGGCTTTGATATCTGGGCTTTGATATCTGTAGCTGTGTGAAACTGTAAGTGTGTAAGTTACACACACACACTATTAACATGTTGATCACTTATTTCTTAAAATATTTAAACCACATTCCTTATCCAGCAACTTATACAAAATTTTGACCCTGGGGACTGGGCTGGACTTGATGGTCAGTAAGGTCCTTTCCTATTCTGAGTCTACAGAATTCTGTAATTGAAAAAATCAGTTCCCCAGCTAAAAGCAGCCCAACTCCTTCCAGCAGGGTTCTGACCACAGTTGGGAAAATAGTGAGCTAGAAGATCTCTAGGATCTTTCCCTCTCTAATAGTCATTATGAGTTTGTGTTTTCATGGGGCAAACCTGGTATCATGATGAAGCCATCTTTAAGAGGACACTGCCTGTGCAGGAGATCATGAGGGCAAGCAAAGTCTTCCTTTAGCTCTTGGGGAGACGTGTAAACACAGCCAGGTTTCACGGTCCCTGACAAGATGGTCTGGTCACCTTGCAGAAAGCCAGAAGACCCTGTCCAGGAGCCAAACCAGGTGGGCGTGTCACCCAGCAAGCAGGAAGAGAGCAGGGGGCCACACTGTGGATTAGACAGACCCTGGCAGGAAATGCAGCCTCTGCTGGGATGTGAACTCAGAGTCCTGCCTGTTCCCAATATGGGGCTTGACTCCTCACCGGCTCCGTGACTTAGGACTGTTTCCTTACCTGTAAAACGGGCACTACAACACCCCACAGAGCCCCTGGTGGTGAGGACAAATGAGATAATACATGTAAAGTATACTACTGTTTCCGGCACAAATTAATTGTTCACCAAATATTCGTCAACATCATCATGATAAAAAATGTATCACTTTTCTGTTATACAGACTCTATATAAAGACATACAAAAAATAGTGCAATGCCTGACACAATAGGGGCCCAACAAATTACTATTATTATTATTGGCATTAAATGACAATGAATCAGGAAGCAGAGAAGTACCTTTTCAATTACCTTTCAATCCTGATCTCAGCAAAGGGAATGTCTCCATTCGCAGTGATTCCTGAGCAAATCTCTCTTTTAACAGAAAAGGCACTCTCAGGCTCAGAGTAGACTCAACTATATAGTTTCCTTTTAATTTTATCTATTTGGGAGTTATCTTCTGTTTATGATAAGAGGTACTAGTTTGCCATCAATGATAATGATATAATTTTCTTTCAAAATATTTAAGGGAAGCAGAATGAGTCAAAAGAAAATATTAAGTAAATAACAGTGTGGGCGGTACCCAGATATTGTGAAGACAAACATGAATGACTGAAGGAGGGGGACACTGATCCATCACGCGGCAGTTATTTTACGGAAGGAGAGACCGAGGCCCCGAGTGGGAAGTGGGTAAGGAGCGGGGCCCACAGGGACCCTGCCTCAGACATCCCACAGTTTCTCTGCAGGATCCTCATCAATACCCAGTGTCAGATCATATGTGTGAGGGGAATGACCTTGGTTCTCTTCCAAGGGCAGAGGCAGAATGACAGGAAGAGACAAATGTCAGTCCCCACCTGGTGGTGGAGGTGAGAGCAGAGTCTAGAAATCTCCAGGAATCTAGGTCTTCCTGGAGAAGAAGCTAGGCTGAAAACTCACTGGGCACAGAACCCACCCTGCCTCTCTCTACAATTCATGTCATGCTTTTTACGCACATCCCATTTTATTCCAAAGGGAATTTAAGGCTGCCTGCAAAGACGCATATAGCACAGAAAACATATAGTATTGCTTTACATAACAAAAGTGAGAAAAGGAGAGATGACAGCATAAAATAATTTGAACCAAGGTTCACAGGCAGAGCTCTGGCTAAGAAGTCATACACTTGGCAGGGCTGCGTCACACAAAGGGACAGGAAAACACCATCAGGTGCAAGACCACATGCCCATGAAGGGAGAACTGGTCCTCAGTTAGATCACAGCCATTCCAGATACTGATGCCAGACAGTTATTTATCCCATTGGTTCTCACACAGATGACCCTGCCTTAGGCAACGAGCAATATACTGAGAGTAAACATAATGGAACTAGAATTATTTGGCAGCGCCGGCACATGGAGGACACTCAGAGTCTCTAGCAGGTAAGGGAAGGAGGGGGTTGGGGGAGGATGCAGGCAGCATCTTTCTCGCAGGAGGACTTGAGAGCCAGTCCATCCTCCACACACTGCTACGTGCTCACTCTACACCACGAGTCTGCTTGTGCCACTCCTGATTTCAAAGCATCGGATGTCTCCTTGGGTTGGCCTCTTCTGTTTTTAACAACGAGCAAGCCTGCTTTGTTCTAGGTCCTGTGCTTACATGGATCGTCACATTAATTTGAAAATGGAGAAACATAAAACAGAGAGGCTGAGTTAATGTACCCCAGTCTCCCAGCTTATAAGGCTTCAAACCCAGGCAATCTGACTCCAGGGCTTCCATACTCACCTCACCCTGACCCCCAGGGAAGGCCCTTCATGACCGAGCTGAGCCGGCCTTCAGCTTCACCTGGGGCAGCTCCTTCCAGGAACTGATCTTTTTTTGCTCAACTTACTGTATGATCTCACTCTTCCCTACCTTTGCTCCCGCTTTTGCCTTACACAGAATGCATTTTCATCTTTTCATCTTTATAAACTTCTTGTTCCCCAAGGCCCTAACAAAATGATTGCCTTCTGATAGTTCACCTTCCTTTCCCGACTTTGCACCCACAGCTCTTCACAGCATCGTCCCTACCACCCATTCAACCTGTCCATCAGTGTTTGTTGAGTATCTACTATGTGCCAGATCCTGCTCAAGACCCTAGAGTACAAACATCACAGCTGCTATTTCTGCAGAGCTTTCACCCAGTGGCAGAGTTAGGAAGTGAACAGAAAAATAAACAGCAAACAATTAGTGATGAATGACACAGAAAATTTAAAATGGTTTTAATCTTAGGATCCCTTTAAATCAGCTGTGATGCTCAATCAGTATTTGATGGAATGAGAGGCAATACCTACTGCTTACAATCTTTATCAGCCATTCTGGCCTTAGGTCCTAGGATACCTCATTGTTTTAGGGAATAATTACATTTGTCTGCCACCCCCAGTCCCTGTGAGATTAATGAAGAGTGGAAGCTCTGTTGTCTGCATTAATTATAGCTCCTATAGCACCCACTGCATGATTATCTGCATTTGCTACAAAACTTAAACACGGAGACGCAGACTTGAAGTTTGAGGGACATCAGAAATCACGGGATGTAAGGGCAAAATGGAAACTCAGTGGTGATCTAATCCAGTGATTCTATTAATTGTGTTTAGCAGAGACTGGGTAATTCCCAGATACCCCAAAGGCTACTGCAGGCTATGGTGGGTGAGGGCAGTATGGGTGGAGGGTTCTGGGATCCCCACATCTTTCTCCTTTCTTCTATTTAATTCACACAGGCTCTGTTTTGTCCATTTTATACATAGCAGGGTTGGGAGTAAGATTTTATTCACAAAAATCTGCATGAAATTCACAGAATCAAGAGGGAAAAAATAGAAATAATGAATCCAGGAGTTAAATGACTCCTTGGAATTTTTACAGAACCTCATGCTGAGTGGATGTGCATGTTTAGATAGGGACAGATGTACACAACAACAGACAGATGACTAGACAGAGAGAACACATATGTGAACAGGTGACATATTACATAGGAAGTGGGGGTGGGCACAAGGGAGTGGAAAGAGGAGGGTATTACAACAGTAATGGGATGTACACTGAAGGGAGGGAGAGGTCTTCCTGGCCCCACTGTTCCCTCACTAGAACACTGCCTTCTCCACAGCTCTCACCATTCATTCATTTATTCTGTCTTTCACTGATTCAATAATTACATATTGAGTAGTTCTATGTGCCAGTTTCTTTGCAGAGATAAACACACAGAATTGGGGGCCAAGTTAAGGTGAGACAGAAAGGTAGGGGGAGGGAAGGAGGATGGAAGGAAGGATGGATCTGATAACTGCAAGGTGAGTGGGGGTCCTGACATTCCCTGCCTTCCCTCTCATGCCCGACACACGGGGACAAATGGCTTATCCAAAGCAAACACAGAGTTACAGAGGAGGCAGGCGGGTGAGAAGAATGAAGAGAGCTCCCCAAATAAGACACGACGAAAGGAAAGGAGAGGAAAGATGACAGCATGCTTGGATCTATTAGACTGTCTATTTTTAGTGGCCTAAGGAAGATCCTCTCCAGTGACCTTGCCAAATTACGACACAAACAGAATTAGTGAAAGCGCTCCCAACCTTCTCTTCCAAGTCAGCTCGTCACCAGATCACTTCTGCAGCCTCATCCCCTAAAGCCCCATAACTTCCTCTAAGGACTAATCCTTACAGGTTTTTGACCTGAACGTGAGCAGGTGGATTTACTTCAACCGTTTTCTGCCTTTCTGATTGTTTTTCCTGAAGAAGTTTAAAGACCAGGTTAGCTTTCCTAAGTACTTAGCTTTCAATGTTTATTGCTTTGGTTGTTTTGCCTGCCAGTTAAATGCTACCCATTTTCAGAAATGAGGAAAATGCTCCTGGCAATTAGGAAAGATGCTTGCTTTTAAAGGCATCTTAACTATCTGAATTATTAAAAATAGAAAAAGGACCAAAAAAATTCTGGTATTGACCAATTCTAGGCTTCTCTATGCATGTTTCAAGTGTTCTTTTTTTTTTTTTTTCATTAAGGAAACAGAGCATTTGAGCTTTAACAAGCTGGTGGATATGGAATAACTGACTTGAAGTACAGCACCTTCTAGGTATTGCAAATCTTTTCTAATCCCGTTTTATTTCACCCAGATTCCCAATAAGAATTACGTCTTTCTATTCACATAAAGCCAAAATTGCCTTCTTGTAATAGGAAAATTTTTAAGTAAGGCACAGTATACACCCTGCATGAAATAGCAGTCCTTCCCCAAAGCTGAAATTATGTGAATTGTAAAGCAATGTGGAAGAACATGTTGGGCTATTTCAATGTGGTTCATTATGAAACACAGTCTTTACTCCAATTATGATGATGTAAAAATATTCCTGACTAAGTTGAGTACTGGAAGGGAGGAGAAAAATAAGGACAATTTATGAGTCAGAGTGAATGAACCATGGGTGTTTTTTTTCCTCTCTTCCTCATTTCTTTATAATTTTTAAAAATATTATCTGTCCTAGACATAAATTTGTAATTTTGTAGTCTCATCATGCAACTCGAAGTGTCTCTCTTGAAAGGAAGGTATGTGAGCTGGCCACACCCAAGGTGAACTAGTGGTCTAATAACTGAGATCCCTCTATCAATTTCCCATACAACCAAAAAAAAAAAAAAAACCCAAAAAAACAAAAAACCAAAAACAAAACCTATTCTGTCAAGAGGTACCAAAAGAACCAGCCAATTTATTCCAAAATAGAAACAGGAAAATAGTTTACGATACTAAATGACTGAATCATTGAAGTGTCAAATTAAATACTGATACCATCAATTTGATTCTAAAGTACCCTGTGGTATAGAAGAATCCAAGAAGGGAGGTCAGCAACTACCAAAAAGATAGCACGAGAGGATTATCCCTGGAGGCCCCCCTTCATTTCATCCAGTTCATTCATCCAACACACACCTGCTGACATCCCAGGGTGGACATGGGAATATGCTGGAGACTGGGGACAAAGGGGTGGACAAAATTAGACCTTGTGTTTAATGGGCTTGCATCATCATCTAATTTTGGCTGCTCTAACCTCACGCCTGGATAGAATTACCCAGAAGATACCTTGAGATGTGCCACCTAGCTCAGAATAAATTAGCCAGTAACAAGGAAATGTGCTGTGATCAACACAACTGGCCTGCACATCAGGGGTGCTGAGTTCAAGCTCAGACTCTGACACTGTGTGACCATGGGCAAGCCCCTTTGCTACTCAGCTTCCCCATCTAAGCAATCAGGAGGTGAGTAAGTTGAATGTCTTAGGAAACTTGAAGCTCCATTTATTCTATGAGGCAACAGACTCATTTGTACTTAGGGTTTTCAGAGACTTCAAACTAAACTATAAACAGAGACTTCAAACAATCATGTATTATATATTTGAAAGTTGCGAAGAGAGTAGATCTTAAAAGTTCTCATCACAAGAACAAAAATTTGTAACTCTGTGAGGTGATTGATGTTAATTAAGTGTGGTAATCATTTTGCAATGTATACATATATCAAATCATTATATTGTACACCTTGGACTAGTACAATGTTATATGTCAATTATATCTCAGTAAAACTGAGGGGAAAACCCTAAACTAGAAGCAGTAGAACATGGAGAAAACGTAGGTCACTCTCCTGCCCACAAAAGCAAACACCTACCCAGTAGAAAAGAAAACGAAGGAATTCAGGGAGTTGGTGACTGTAATATCCATGGGAAAGTTTTAGAGTATTATAATCCTGAGTTCAAATCCTCTGCCTTGTAATTAAATGTGTGACCTGGAGCGAATGACTCAACTCTGTAACTCTTGTCAGTTTCATCACGTGAAAAGTGGTGTGTCTCTAATGCCTAACTCACCGGGTCGCTCTGAGCAGGTAAAGAGGTGATACACTCGAGGCACTCGGCACCGCTCCAAACACACAGAGGGTGCTCAATAAATTTTACCCAAATTAAAATGATGAGTTAACAGGAATATTATATATTAGAAACTCCCACTAAGACTCCCGCTAATCTTGTTCACTTTTCTATCCCCAGCACCTGGCACAGGTCAGCCATATGGAAGGTGCTTGGTAAGTAAATAAATGTTAACTCTGATTAACTCATACTGATCGGAAACTCTGATTGACAATTATGTATATATGATTAATTAAAAATGAGAACACAGATTGGTTATTACTTTATAAATGCAGTTTGTTAGGGGGAAGTATCTTTCAAAATGCATGATAAAATGGTGTTGAAAAGGTCAGACACCGGGATACACCGACAAAACCAACATCCCATGTGGCTTCTGAGATCAGCAGAGGCAGAAGCCAAAAGGCATGAGTCAGGGACCAGTTGGAAGCATGTGCTGTCCCAGTAACTGTCCCGAATGAGCTCTTCATTCATTGAACAAACAGTTCAAAAGTTCCTTTGAGTAACTCCGTGGTGCCCTTTGGCAGAAGAGAGGCAAACAGAGCTGACACCAAGAGCAGAAAATGTAAGCACCCAGGCTTGAGAGAAGGTGCTCCAAGTAGAAAATGAAAGGAGATGGACGCAGGGAAAACAGCAAGCCCTTTAACTATTCTTCAATACAAAGCAACAGGACTGCTGTCCAAAAGCAAAATCCCAACATAGCAATGGAAAACGCCAGCCTTCATTCAGGCAGCTGCACAACACACACACACACACACACACACACACACACACACACCCCACACACCTGGATGTACATGCATCCACACACATGAATACATATATGTATCCACATGCAGAAATACACACCCCAAGGAGGTAGAAAGGACTCTAAAATAAGAGTCCACTTTGAATCACAGTGAACCAGCCGTTATGATCCATTTATTATGATGAGTAAAGGGGAACGTAGTGTCTCCCTGTAAGTAGGTCAGGCACCAATTGGTAGTCAACTCCACAGACCCAGGAAGATTTAATGAGGAGGAGACCAGACAAAGACAGAGATGGAAAGAGCGCCCCAAGTGCATGTCCCCAGGCACGACAATCTGGCAACAGGGCCCAGCCCACGCCAGTTCTCTCAAAGCTGGGCCAAAACAAACTTTCGGAAACTCCTAACATAGGATCAACAGTCCAGGCTGAGCCTTGAGCCTTGGCTCTGGCAGCAGCAACGCCCAAGCCAGAATTACAAACAAACCCTGAATCATATGGGGGTCAGGACGTGAGTAGCAGGTACAGAAATAGCGCACAGCATACAGAGAGGTATGGAGGGGACAGCTGCAACAGCGTGGGCAAGGCATAGATAAAACGGCGCTGAGCTTGTGTCCACAAAAGCCAGTTCCCTTTGCTGGGATCTCTGTGCCACTATTCCTGTCCCTCATCCAGGCTGGCCAGTGTCGCTGGCACCTTCCCCCCCGGGCTAGCAGATGGAGAGGCCAGGCGCGTTAAATCCAGTGCCTACTCACTCCACCACCATCACGAAGGTCACCGAGCAGCAGCTGGCCACCTAGAGTCTTCCTTGAGAGGCAGGATCCGGCGGTGACAATGCCATCTCCAAGGCTCCTTCCCTCCTCGATCTTAGGACACCTCCTGTGGGGACACCAGAGTCTGCAGGGCCATGAGAGGGTGCAGCCCAGCTTTGTACTGGACAGCCAGAGAGGCGGCCTCCCAGGACAGCCAGAGAGGCGGCCTCCCAGGACAGCCCAGAGAGGCGGCCTCCCAGGACAGCCCGAGAGGCGGCCCCGATCCCTGGCACTGCTGGCAGCCCTGAGAATGAGCCACTGTGGCGAGACACACACCCACTGCTAATGAGTTCTACACAGACACCAGCCGGAGAGGCGAGAGCAGGGGCTGCAGCAGAAGCAAAGACGGGGCGGGGCAGGGCCACATGGGGCCCACTTGGGCTCATAGATGCTGCCAGCATAGCAAGGAGGACCCTGAAATATTTGTCTTCCCTCCAACTAAAAAGCATCTTCTCCCCAACCCACTCCTGGCTTAATTAAAAAGAAAATGGCAGCCAAAATTTTATGGACATTTTTAAAAGGCAACTACTGTCGTCTATTACTCTCATTTCATTGTTTTATTAAAGAGCATTTTAACATAATAAAATGTAAAAAGGGACATTTTCAAAATAAAAAGACACTTGGCAACCTAATACTTGCACACTGAAGGAAAAAGAGTGTGCATAAATTTGCTTTAGAACTTTGAATACCATGTAAATTCATTTTTCACGATTTTATTTGTAGATTTGTAAAGCAGTAAAGAGAGCAGTCTCTGGAGCGAGTTGCCTGGATCTGAATTCGACCTCCGGTAGTTACTACTAACTGGACAACCTCAGACAAGCTACCTAACTTCTGTATCCCTCCATCTCCTCATCTCTAAAGTGGAGATAAAAACGGTACCTCCCTCCTAGGGTTCTTGTAAAAATTAAATAAGTTCATTCATGTAACGCACTTAGCATACAGCAGGGCCTCGATAAACGTTACCTACTTACTTTGATCATTATCATCATCATTAGTATGACCTATGTTCGGCAGTCGAACTGAACTTGGAACTTAAATGTTCAGGTTATAATGGTACATTCTTTGTGTATAATTACAGTTATGGAAAATCCAATAATATAGAGGTATGCAGACCAAAATAGAAACAACTCACTCAATGCAATTTCTCTTGCTGAAAATTCAGACTATCTAGAGAAAACAAGAAATCAAAGCTGCCAGACCTTCTCTAGCCTTTTCTCCTGCCCTCTCCCCCAAGGATCCAGAAAGGAGAATACTGCGGATGTCCAGCTACCTTTAAAATTTTTTAAAAACATTTAAAAAATATTGCATTAAATAATTGCTCCTGTTGATCACTGCATTTTGGGGCACTCAAATTTTAGACCCTGCTGAGTGACTCCCTCACTTCATCCTGGCCCTGGCCTTGGCTGGGCGGTACTGGGCAAGTCACCTGGGGACAGTAGTAGAATGTAGCTCTGCTCCAGCAGTTGTGGGCGAGGGGGCCGAGGCCCTGCGTATCTAATAAGAGCCCAGGTGATGGATGTGATGCTGCTGACGCTTGGGTCACTGAGGAAAGGAAGTAAACACCTGAGCTTCATTTTGGTGTGTCTCTTTGATGTCGTGGTCGTTTTTCAGACAACTTGGAAATTCTTTCATTATTCATGGGAACCGCTGTTGTTAAATCTGCTGCTAAGTCCTTGGACCCAGAGGCAGGGAACATTCGTTGTTTTGTTTTGTTCTAAATCAAACAAATAGAATAAAGCAAATACCCATTGACTTCTGGTGACTGCCCTTTGGGGAGTTCATTTAACTTTCTATTTCCCTTGTTCCTCTGCCTGGCTGTGGAAGCAGGGACAGGAATGTCACAAAGGACAGGATGGGGCTGTGCATCAGTTAGCACTGCAAAAACACCCAGGCTCCATAGGGAATCAGTTGCTGATACAGTAATAAAACAGCACTAGTTCGACATGCCCAAATTAACTCTTTCACTGCCCTTCAATAAAATTCCAGGGAGGAGCAAGAACGCAGGTGCTTTGGACGTAGCAACCTGGGGTCCAGGTGACGGTTCCTTCACATATTAGCTGTGTGACCTCAGGCATGTGACTTAACCTCTCTGAACCTTCTTTTTTAAAATTTAGAATGTGATCCTAATGGTGTCTACCTTATAAGATTGTTGCTGTGAGATAATTCACATAGATTTATGTGCGATGCATGAAAAATAACATTACTTTTCCTGAAGTCCAAAAAAAGCACCCAAGCAGTTGAAGATTAATAAGAAGCTCCCATGGATGTACCCTTGTGTGTAATTTTCACCTCTGTTTCCAAGTCCAACCCTGTCTCAGAATATATGTTCAGAATAGTATTTCTCTGTATAAGCCTTTCCTAATTGTTATACAGAATAATGCAAAACTTATTATGGTGATATTAAAGCATCTTCCATCCTTGGGTGGAAGAAATGGTTAATATATTTTTTATTAAAATGCATGTACCTGGAAATATCCTTTCAAAAGGAAGAAAGCACCCCTAAACACACATGCACACACACACACACACACACACACTCACACACAAAGTTTACTGTTCTCCTCCCTCACATCCTACACCCTCTAGCACAGATCCCTGTGTCCTGCACATGGTGGATCCTGGCAAACATGAGCAGACTGATTTCACAGAAGGAAAAGCTTGTGTGTCTGGTCATCTGCTCATCTCTCCACAATTTGGAGGGTGTGTACTGCCAGACTGGTCTGCCAGCCTCACTAGACTAAAAGGATGGAGAAAAGAAGACTGGAAGAAATGGCTGTCAGCCATGCCTTTAATTTTCACCAAGGTCTGGGACAGAATATCAGACAAGCTTGCTTGTCTCTGAATGAGACATAGCAACTCAGGCCGAGGATTATAAGAATCCACATGTGACAGTGGCCACTCAGCAACACCGTCCAAAAGCCCTTACCCACTCTCCTGTGGGGGAGGGGGACTCTTCATCAAATCCTACTTATGGGACCATCTGTGCCCCTGCCCATGTCAACAAGCCCCTCGGCTCTCATTCAAGCATTGTTGCAAATTTCCCTCTTCTGGACACTATTGCTCCAGGCTGTGGGCCACTGCAAAGAACCTTTCTTCCTTCAGGGATTTCTCTGTCTGAACAGGATTTATGATGATCCTTTGGCAAGGATCTTTGAATCACTGGCTTTCACAGTATAGCTAAAAGGGTATTTCAGGAGAATCTACCACTAACAAGCAATACAGCCCTGCAGATTTATCTCTTTTGATGAAACGGGCACAGCCCAATGCTCCCAGGATACTGTCCCTGGACAAGGTGCTACTGCAAAGCCAGTGTAGACCACATGGCACTGAATGGACCAGCTGTGTCCCAAATAGCTGTGTGACCTTGAGGCAGCTGTTTAACCTCTCTGAACAAGCAGTCTCATCTATAAAATGGACATGATTAGGGGACTGTCATGAAGGTTAAATTGTTGCTGTGAGATAATTCATATATATGTACTTTTGTATGATACACAAACAATAACATTACCTTTCCCAAAGTCCAAGAAAAGCACCCAAGAAGTTGAACATTAATAAGAAGCTCCACTTGTTTGTAATTTTGGATATACACTTGTTTGTAATTTTCCCCTGTTGTAGTCGAGTGCCCGGTTTGTGGTGGGGCTCAGTACACAGTACCTAATATTTTTGGTAAGGGAGGTGTGCCGGGAAAGAAGGGGCATTGACTGACTGCCTAGAGCTCTGCCTTTGAGAAAGGCTATGAGTCCCTGATCCCAGGCAGGATGAGATTAGTACTCCTGTGCCTCTGAGAATTTGCCAACAAGCTGCCTTCCCCCTGGAGGTACAGTACTTGCGTTTCAGCTAGAGGAGCACAAATCCTGCCTCACCACTCCAGCACTAGTTAAGCTCAAATTTCGTTTGTACCAATTCTAGACAATTTTCTTTGATTTATCGCCTACAAACCCCTCTTCCAATTCCTGTATCCCGGCTTGAAAGGCATGGCTGTCTTTGCTTCTTCTTTTCTCTTTTACAGGGTGATGCCGACAGACAGAAAAAGAAAACCCTCCTTCTCTGGGGCTCACTGAGCTGCTTTTCCACCTGGAGAAGCCATCAATAACCTCCATCAATGGCTCACAGACTGAAAAAACGGAGGATGGGTGGAGAAAAAAAAAAAAAAAAGAGAGAGAAGAATAGCTCCCTCTGATCCAGCCCACCCTGGGAGAGTCTGGTATTTCTAATCCTGCAGACACTTGGAAAGAGAGCTCTGGTCAACCCCATTTTTTAAGGGGCAACTAAGACTCGAGAGAGTCTAACCAATCTCCAACAGGCATCCAGGGAGTATCAGGAGCATAAATGGGACCCAGACCTGCCTGACTGCACATTCCGTACACCTTCCATAACACCACGTTACTTCTAAGTGGAAAAAAATATCCCGTAGGCTCTTATTCCTCAGCAAACACTCTATGCAAAGGTCACGAAGAAGTAAAGCCACCGGCAGGTGTAACTTCCGACTCTACCATTCCAACATATGAACACCTGAAAACCACTTAATCTCTTTAAATGTCAGTTTTCTTATCTGAGGAAAAAAATGGGTATAAGCATCTTTATTGATGATTACACAGGGGTAAAATGAGATAATGGAGCAAAGAGCCTGGCACGATACAGAAGCTCATTACATGTGTGTACTTCCTTTCTTGGCTCCAGAAGAAAATGTTTTTTTTTTACCATAAGGCACCTGTGGCAGAAAAGTGAAAATTTAATGTAAAGAGGATAATTAATAACAATGAAACTGAAGCTATTGCATAGGCTAATTATACATGTGGTACTCAAATGCAAAAACACAATGGCAACTGAGAAAAGAAAGGAAAAATAAAATTAGTAAATGCTACGTCTCACCCACACAGTATCCTAACAAGTTTCTTGCAGTCAAGACAATGAAAAAGTGAATTATGAGGTACCTTAAAAGGAACTGTACAGGTTTTTACAATCAACACAACAAGCTTAAAGGAGGAAATCCTTTTAAATTAAATATTAAGTCATTAGACAGCTATAGAACTCAGCAATATCAAGCTTCCCACATATTTGATGGGACAGATAAAACAGCTTTAACATTATATAGTTCACTCTTCTATTCATCTTCAAGACTTTGCAGCATCGTACCTCTTCCTATCAAGGATAAAGCCTACTCTTCTTAAATATTTTCACTTCAATTTATGTTGGCCAGACATGCATCTGTACGTTCTCTGTGTGCTTAACACCCGTGTCCACATCGTTCACAGGTATGGAAACACAGAGACATTTAGTTCAAGTGTTTCTGAAGCAGAAGGTGGCAATTATGTTGATCCTCTGATTCTCGGACTATAATCACTTGCTTGAGAAACTCCCACCCCCCGGAGATGCATTATCACTGAAAACAAATTATGGCGTCGTCTGTTCATTCTTCTGGAAATCTCTTCCATGTCTATCCCTAGATATAAATATAGATATATATTCCGACAATATATAAAAGTCAAAGGAATCTCCGCAACACTGAGAGTGAAATCAAGGGAACTAAATCTGTGATGGTGTTTGTCTACAAGACTTCACAGTGTCTTGCCCTCACTCTGCTGTTTCCATGTGTAGAAAAACAATTCACAGACCCCTGCTACGGAGTAAATATGAATATATTTATTGAGCTCAAAACCTCTGCCTTCTGCTTGAGACATGTGATACATCAGTGTTCCTGGTGGCAGCAGGAGCATTTAATATATCAGTGGGGATAGAATACCTTCAGTATTAGCATCAGCAAAAGCACTGCAGTTGTCCCTTGGTATCTGAGGGGGACTGGTTCCAGGAACCCTACCTGCGGATACCAAAATCCATGGATGCTCAAGTCCCTTATATAAAATGGTGCAGATTTTGCATATAATCTACACACACCCTTCTATATACTTTAAATCATCTCTAGATTACTTATAATACCTAATATAATGTAAATGCTATGTAAATAGTTGCTGGCATGCAGCAAATTCAAGTTTTGCTTTCTGGAACTTTCTGGAATTTTTTTCCAAGTATTTTTGATCTGCAGTTGTTTGAATCCGTGAATGCAGTGGATACAGAGGGCTAGCTGTGTTTCATATTATGCTATTACCCTAATAAAGGGATAGAGAGTCCCCAGAGGAAACCATGGACTCTCCCACTGAAGTACAGTTGTAAAAAATCCCCTGTCACACTGGAAGAAACAGATATTTTCTTCAAGAACTTCCCAGAAACTTTATAGGATGGTGTTATCAGTCTCAAAACGTAAAGAATTCTAATCTAACAGACATTTTGATGAACAAGCTGTCAAGCATTTGTCAGCTGCTGCTTCCTGCTGTACTTTGCACTAGAGATCATGAGGTAGGTAAGCAGTGAATGCTCCTGTGGTGGGATCCTAGAATCAGCCACTCAGAGGGAGTTCAGAGCCTCTTAGCACAGGGGAGAAAACTGAAGGAACAAAGCAAAACTATCAGTAATACCATTTGAGGAATCGGTGGCAGAGGCTAAATGAGAAGGCTCTGTGGCAGAAGCCCAGGGCTTCTGACTGCCTAATCACAAGCAAAGGGTTATCCAGCCACTCTTTGTCTCCAAAACTTAACAACAGTTTCAAAATGAACACCCATATGTGTATAAAAAGTGATATCACCCCATTCCAGCACGCCTGCATTTATTCCTAAACTAGGAGTGGTCTGAGTCATGAGAAGTTACAGAAGTAGCCAGCCTCATGAATTCTGATAAAGCCTTTCACGTGCAGGGGCATGGTGAATTCATTCAGGTAGGCACTATGACTGAGCATGCTCTGTTTCTGTTTTTGTTTTTTTTTAAATCTTGAGAAAGATTATATTTCAAAGTTACAGTAATCAAAATAGTATTACTCTATTTTTGAGTAAATTTAAATTTAGACTTACCCTAACTAGTCACTAACCCTTCTTTTCTTAGTTCTGCGTTTTGTTTCTTTTACTTTTTTTTTTTTTAACATCTGTATTGGAGTATAAGCATGCTCTGTTTACTAGGTGCTGGGGATACAATGGCATGTACGATAGGTCTCTTCACTATTGTGTACGAAGTGTACACTATTGTGTACGAAGTCTACAATCTAAGTAGTGATCACTAATAGATAACCAGGAGGAAGGAACAGCTGCTATAGGAAGAGTTGCTCAGGAATAGCCTCTCCAACAGATTTATTGAAGGCTGGGAAGCCTTGAAGGACAGGGAAGAGTTAACGATGGGAAAAAAACAGTATTTTTAAGTATGGCAATTTTTTTCCTACCGTGGTTTTTTTTGGATTTTATCATAGAGAAAACACTGATTTTTTTTACCCCCTCCCCAAGATGTTTTCTGAAAAGCATTTATACATATATTTATATATATGCTTTTACTTTGATTTGTGTTATGAAATGTATCTTACTCTGTGTGTGTATGTGTGTCTTTCCCAATCAGCATTCAGCTGTGAGTCTTCCAGACTCTGTGATTATGTTTTGATGCTTAAACTCCTTAGCATGGCCTGAAAATGGAAACCCTTTTACAGCCTGCCATCTCTTACGTTTCTTGATTCAACTGAGCCCTGTGCCTTGCAAAGTGCATGGTCCAGTCACACCAGATCAATTTCATCCCTTCAACATGCCAGGTATGTTTATGCTTCTGTCATTTGCACAACACATGCTCCTGGAGGTCCCAAAATGAACTTCTTTCCCTTTTCCACAGGGCAAATTATGTCTCAGTCTTTAAAATCCATCTCTTTTCTCCAGCTTTCTCTGCCTGACTCATCAAGTGGAATTAAATGATCAATCTCCTGGAAACCTTTCTTTCCTTTGTATAATTCTCGACTCAATTATCAATTGAGATTATCAATTCAGTTCTTAGGTTTTATTTATTGATATTTTTAAATTACCAGATAATGCATACTCAGTGTCAAAATTTTGAGAAATAAAATGTATAAATGAGAAAATAAACATTTCCTTCCACTATTTTCCCCTATTTTTAAACACAATTGAGATCTTTCTTCTACTGCACCTGACCTCACCACTGCTAAACATTCTTCGGGAACCCTCTTTTAACAGTAGTGTAATTGCCTGTCAGGATGGACAACAAATTATATAACCATTCAACCTCCTACTGTTGGGCTATTCAGTAGTTTTAATTTTTTCTTATTATAAGTAACAATGCAGCAAACTTAATTGTGCATTAATCTCTGTCCATATACCTGTGTATTCTCCTAGGAGGGATGCTTACAAGTAAAACTGCTGGGACAAGAGAGGTGATATTTTAAAGCTCTATGTATATATTGCAGATTATTCTCCAGAAAAGATGTTTTAATTAACACACCCACCAGTAGGGTGGAAATGGCCATTACACTCCTCTGTCCCGTCATGGTAGCAACTGCTCCACCCATATATTTTTGTAAAAGGTGTAAATGCATAGTTGCTTCAATTTCTCTTTCTTTGAATAGCAACACAGTTGAATTTTTCATATGTTTGTGTGTATGTGTGTGTGTGTGTGTATGTGTGTGTACAGTCACACATACAATTCTGGGAACTGTATGACTAGGTCTTTCCCCTCTTTTCCATTGGGGTGATGGTATTTTTTTCTTATCCACTTGCAAGAGCTCTTTATTCAAATATTAAAATACTTCTTTAGCTCATAATAGTTTTGAGTATGTCCCAGATTTGCTCTTTAGTCATAATTTTGCTTATGATATTTTTTTAAATAAATTTATTTATTTATTTATTATTTATTTTTGGCTGCGTTGGGTCTTCGTTGCTGCGTGCAGGCTTTCTCTAGTTGTGGCGAGCAGGGTCTACTCTTCGTTGCGGTGCGCGGGCTTCTCATTGCGGTGGCTTCTCTTGTTGCGGAGCGCGGGCTCTAGGCGCACAGGCTTCAGTAGTTGTGGCACGCGGGCTCAGTAGTTGTGGCTTGTGGGCTCTAGAGCGCAGGCTCAATAGTTGTGGCTCACAGGCTTAGTTGCTCCGCGGCCTGTGGGATCTTCCTGGACCAGAGCTCAAACCCGCGTTCCCTGCATTGGCAGGCAGATTCTTAACCACTGCGCCACCAGGGAAGTCTGCTTATGATGTTTTTGATGTACAAAAGTTGGCAGTTTAATTTGTCCATTCTTTGTGATTTTTTTTTTTTCCTTCATGGTTGTTTCTTCGCATGCCTGGCCCCCGGATGTACCATGACCTCCATTAGGACAGGTGTCCTACTTTATTCATCTTTGTATCTCCAGCACTTTATGGAATGGCAGAGCCCGGGATATAATCTTTCCTCCATAAATCCTTGCCAGATAGAATTGTATTGTATTTTCTTAGTAAAACTCATCTCTCAAATGATTTGCTTTTATATATGAAAATGCACATATATATAATTTTTATATATTGAATATATTTCATATTGGATAATACTGCAAATACACACCTCTCTGTATTCACTATTCTATTATTTCTCTTAAATACTTAAACTGATCCATCAAACTACATATCCTAAAAATTGATATGAAAATTTAATGGTATTGCAAAGATGAGCCACTCAGTATAATAGTAATGCTAGGATGGGTCACACAAGATAGGTAGGGAGAGTGTCTGCTATCGATTGCAATACAATAGAGCCGATCAAAATGGTGGATGACTTTGTCTATCAGAGTAGAATGTTATCTGCTAGATCAAAACCCAGAACATCCCAAAGGGACCCTGGGCATTTTTTTTTTTTTTTTTTTTTTGTATTCTCCAAACCATAAAGGCATCGTATCACTCAAAAATCTTCACTCTGAATATATTCTGAAATAAAACTTGACTTCAAATAGCTGTATAGTTTACTAATGTGTTCTGAAATCAATTTGTGTTGAAAACGTAGATGTGACTTGTAGTGTGAACACAGAATGGGTTCAAGGAAATGTCACACAAAGTCCATGCAGCATTCCCGACAGGGAGGGGAACAAAGGAGAGAGAGGTGCTGATGACCCGCTCTGGTCCACGCACCACGCCCAGCACTTGCCCAGTGTCGCTGCTTCCCATCTCAGTGGGAGTTCACCTAACAGTCTCTCCCCTTCCCACGTGGACGAGGTCCCACTCAGAGGCTGTGGACAGGAGATCCCCACCCCCTGGAGGAAACCACAGGGCTGCCTGTCCACCCACATCCTTTTCAAGAAGGCTCAGCTTCCTGGGCCATGCCAGCTTAAATTCCTTCCAGTGGCACCCTGACATCTGGCCAGGTTCCCAGCTCCACTGTCTGCCCAGGTGACAGCTAGGAACCTCACCCTTTAGCAGGTAATAGCTGTGTAGAAAGGAAGAGGCAGGGACATAGGCCTCACCCAGGGCGCTATGCTGCCAATAGGACTGTGTAGACCAGTGAGCCCCTCATCATAAGAGGGGGAAGGGAAGAGTTGGCTAGAAAAAAGTGCTAGGCAGTGTCTGAGCACAGGTGAGGAGCATGCAAACCATACCACCGGGGACAGTCACAGAAGCCGGACTGGACCTGACATTCTGCTTTCCCCCAACATCCGCACCCAAATCATGGCTCTGCTCCTTCTTGCCTCAGCCTTAATGTGAAATGAAAAGCCCAGATTTAACTGAATTTCAGGAAAAAGAAGCCCTCTGGGGAGAAAGAATTATTTGATAATAAACTTCTAGCATCATCTTCTTATATCCATTCATTTAGTCATTTATTCATCCATCCATTCATTCAAAGCTTAACACCCAATTAAAGGCAGGATGCACAGTGGATAACAGAATGGATTTTAGCATCAGGAGGGTCTGAGTTTAGTCTAGAGTCAACCCACCATCAGCTTGGAAGTTTTGGACAGGCCGCTTAACTGTGGTAAACCTCATTTCCTTCACCTACCACACAGGATAGGGGCACTGCAGGGGGATCAAATGAGAAGGCACACAAGGGGCACACGTAGTAGAGCATGGCCCATAGTAAGTGTTCCTTAAACAGGAGATACTTTTTTAATAGGAAAGAACACCGTATATTTGTAGTGAATGTGTCTCCCATGAGCACTGTTCCAAATGACTTGATCCTGAAAAACAGCTCTGTGAGATCTTACTTTTTCTATTTTGACAAGTAATACACTGAAGCCCCAAAACTTTGAGTGTCTCGCTTGAATTACCCAGCAGCTACTTTTCAGATTTGGAGTTTGTGTCCAGTTTTGTCTCACTGCCAAGCCTGTGCTTTTTCCAAGGTACGAGGCTGCCTGGTTCAAATCTAGGCAGTGAGATGAAGGAAGAGTGAGAAACAGTCTTTCCTCACTTCCTAGTGAGAGAGGACATGGGAACCAATCACAACCAATGATTATGCCCAACATGGTAAGTTTCATACTGAGCCTGAGCAGCACAGGAGCGCTGGCTGACCTCATGAGGTGATTGATGTCAGGGGGTCACACTGGTCCTGACTCATTTGATAAATTGGGTCTTAAAAGCTGAGAAGAGTGTGTCTAAATGGCAAGAATGGTAAAGGCTGGCTGATAGGTGAAAGGCATTCCAGGAGAATGGAAAACCTGTATCATACCTTTCCCATTCAGACCATACTGGCACCCAAATTGTAGCTGAGGCAGGCTTCTCTTTATACAGATGTTCTCACAAATCAATGGCTAGGGGATGATAGAATTGGCATGTCAACATCCTGCAACCCCTTACAAAGGATCTAGGCACTGGCATCAATGGTGGCTAGCATCACAAAAAGAGAAATTACAGACATTATGTGCCTCCTGGGGGAAATACACACCACCACCTAGGAAGTAGTCTTAACAATGAATAAAATAAACACAAAAATTGAATCTGAATCTGGTTAAGACTCTCATCCAAGATCCAATTTTCAGAAGATTGAGAGGACTGAGGGAAACTCTACAGCAATGGTTCTCAATTGGAGGCAATTTTAGCCCCAAGGTGCATTTGGCAGTGTCTGGAGATGTTTTTGGTTGTCACAACTGGCAAGTAGATGCTATTGGCATCTAGTGAGTAGAGCCCAGGGACGCTGCTAAACATCCTATAACGCATAGGACAACCCCCACAGGAAAGATTATCCTGCTCAAAATGTCAGTAATGCTGAGGCTGAGAAACCCTGTATTATAGGATTATTCCATTTCTTCATTGACAGGGAGTGATGGAAGCACTTACAGATTAAAATAAACTGGAAAGGACTACGTAAAGATAAAAAAAGAAAAACAGGCAAAATTAAATTATAGTGTCTGGAGATGCTCACATTGGCAATGAGAAGGTGATCACCATACAGGTCAGAAAAGTGGTCACGCTTATGCGGAGGGAATGTCCTGCATGTTTCTCCCTCCTCACAGGGATGGTGGCTTAGAGGTGCTCACCTTGGAACAATGCACTTAGCTGCACAATTGTCTTTGTGTTTTCTGTATTATATCTAACAAGAACAGAGTTTAACATTATATATATATTTTTTAAATTATTTATTTATTTATTTATTTATGGCTGCGTTGGGTCTTCGTTTCTGTGCGAGGGCTTTCTCCAGTTGCGGCAAGTGGGGGCCACTCTTCATCGCGGTGCGCGGGCCTCTCACTATCGCGGCCTGTTTTGTTGCGGAGCACAGGCTCCAGACGCGCAGGCTCAGTAATTGTGGCTCACGGGCCCAGTTGCTCCGCGGCATGTGGGATCTTCCCAGACCAGGGCTCGAACCCGTGTCCCCTGCATTGGCAGGCAGATTCTCAACCACTGCGCCACCGGGGAAGCCCTTAACATTATATTAAGAACAAAAAAGAAAACCTTTCTTTTCTCACTTTGGCTAGGAGTTAATTAGCTTATAGCTACAGGCTTTAAAAAAATCACTGATTCATCCAAGTGCATAATTTCTTTTTCCATGTTTCCATAATTTCGTTTTCCATGTTTCCCACAGGTACTTAAAAAGTTATTTCTAACCTCGTCCACCCCTGTTGCTTATTTCTAGGGAATACCAGCTAAAGTCGCCCAGAGTGTTAAAGCAGCAAGCGGAATAATTAAGCATAGGTGCCCTGAGGTCAGATAACCTAAAGTGTCACTCCATTCCACCGTAGTCAGTTTACCCAAGCTCCCTGACTTGGGTTCCTTCTCTGTAAAACGAGATAAGTACCTTCTACCTTCCTCATGGGGTTGTTGGGAGTATCAGACAAAGAATTTTGCTCCTACTAATAAGCATAATTATCATAAACAATATTATCATAAAGATTATCATAAGCAAAATAAGATATCTAGATTATCTTAAGAATATAGTATATAACTAGATTCTGAAAATAGCTCCTTTTGTAAAATTTAGCTCTTGATTAATTGCACACGTGTCTATTCAGCAAGCGCTGGACATGTGCTGAAACCAGTCCTGGAGGCTGGGGATGCAGACAGGTCCAGTCTCTGTCCTCTCATCTTTCATAGGAAGATCTGAGATTCTATTGCTGCGTAGATTCACTCAGTTCCGTTTTTTTATTACTGAAACTCACCACTTTTAGGCACTACAATTACTTCCAATTTAAAATGAGGGAACTAAAGATCAGAAAACTGCAATGCATATCCATGGTTACAGGTCTTCTGACATTCTTTGGGCACTTGCTGATTACCGGGCCCTCAGCAAAGCCCTTTTCACTCACTGCCTCAAAATCGCCATGTGAAAGAAAGGAACTCTCATTATATCTGTTTCAGATATGAAAAGTAAGGCTGTCAGATAATCTTGAGCATTCCCAAAAGCTGCACAGCTGGTACATGTCAATACTAAGATACAACTGAACCAGCTTCAACTTAGGAGCCTGTCTTCTAATTTAAAACCCAGTGGGTCTTGTCAGACTAGCTGAAGGCTGCTTTTAAGAGACCAAACTTTTCCCTCTTCCTGGTAGGACCGCTATCTGTTTTAAAGGCATCATCTGCCTATGACATTGATTCTAAAATCTCTTCTGGATCTTTAGGTCTGTGAGCTTCTCTAAAAAGAATTGTGGTCTGAAGGAAAGCACTGTCTCATCCTTTACAGAAATCAGAAAGGTGAACACCTTGCATAAATGAAGGCATGCAGCTAGCGCTGGGAGACTGGGCATCTATACCATAGACCAGTGGTTCTCAAACTTTATAAATCATCAGAAGCACCCGATGACTTCTTCAAACCACTCCAAGTGTTTCTGACTCAGAAAATCACTGGATGGACCACCCTAAATGCATTTCTAACACAACCCCAGGTGATACAGATGCTGCTGGTCCAGGGAGCACATTTTGAAAGTCAAGTCCTAGACTCATCTCTGTTGGTTCTGGGACATTAGAATGTTTATTCCTCCTTTCTGAGTATCCATGTGCCTCTGTTAAGAAAGCTGTTAAGAAGTAAAGAATGGAGCAGTAGGGGTGGACGTGTTCTGAAAATGGACAAGAGCTAACCCAGCACTTAAACTTTACAGAGCTTCCCCATCACCTGGAGACTTGTTATAAATGGAGCTTCTCAGAACCCACCCCACATCCGGCTGCACAAGGCTGGGTTTAGGGTCCTAGAAGCTTCCTTTGAAACAGGGTCCCCGGGAACATGGAAGCAGACGGTGTGCAGACCACCTCCTATAAAACCCTTGGAAAACAAAGACGAATCCCAGAGCTTGTAAGGAAATAGGTCCTAAGACCCTTTGCTCTGAAGGCCAGGGTTTGGCCTAGAGATTGGACATCCCACAGAACTGTATGCTCTTAGATGTTCCACAACAGAGAGTAAGAGAAAGTGCATCTAATTTGGGTGTGTGTGTGAAAACATCTAAGTCAAATATTCGACTTTAGGACCTTCAGAGTGAATTTTAAACGAGAAAAAAAATGATACCATTTGAGAGGAAAGGAAGCTCTAGACCAGCACACCCTGGAATCTTTCAATTGAGAGCAGGCTTCAGAGTCAGGTGTGAATTGGAAATGTCCCAGAAGATAGGTACGGGGTAGTCAGAGCTGCTACATTTTGCACCTGACACAGGATTGCTCCCTCCAGGAATGACAGCAGCACAGCCTGAGCAATTTCAGTCTCTTAATCGCTTTCCCTTTCTTTCAGAATCCAGGGAATTTAGTCTAATTCTTCATGCCTTCCTGTAGGAATTATCAAGTGTCAGCTACCATAGAGACTCTGCAAGTTGCTTTGTATAAAAAATGTTTGCAGCAATTCAGAGAACGGTGTAATTGAGTTAACAAGTTGCAGGAAATGCGTTTACATCCTAGACTGGAACCGACGACCTGTCCATGAGAAGGTCTCGAGCAGCGAGGGCTGGCTTATTCATGCCAGTCATTCGCCACACACTGCTGTAGTGAGCAAATTCTGAATTCCAGGCTCTTAACACTTTGATTACAGTTGATAAAATGATGGAAATTAAAAACCCCACTGTTGGCTAAATGTCAAAGGGAGGATTTATGTAAATTGATTGCATTAGGCGAATTGTTTGTGATGTAACATGTTCCACGTGCTATCTCAAGGCTGATACACGGTAACTATGATTGAGAAAGTGAAATGATAATGGATTTTGCCAATCCTATTTAATTGGGTCCTCCTCCCAGGTAAGGACTATCTTTGGACTATAGCTGAATCTACTCTAAAATATGCCACACGTGGTCATCCTTTGATATCATCAAGATGCCGCTAAAAGACAACGACTCATTTTAATATTTTAAAATTCCCTTCTCCTAATTTTTAACAGTATTTCATTTTCATGGAAGAACATTTTGAAAATGCAGAGGTTTAAAACAAATTCAAGTTGTTTACTTGAATAAATAAACAAATGACTGCAAAATGAACTACTGATAATCTTATCACCCAATGATAACCATCATTAGTTACCGTCTGAGTTTATTACCTTCTAATTATTTTAACCATGCTTTTTAAAATTTATTTTTCAAAGTAAAGATTGTGGTTTGCATGCAATTCTTTTTATGTATCTTCTGATAAAACTATACCACATTTTCCCATATTATTAAAAATATCTTCATAAATCTAACAAATGACTTCTCAAATCTAAGTTGTATGAATGAACTGCTACTATTTAAAGATTTCCTCTAAGGGCTAGTCATTTAGCATGGTTTCACTTTTGACTCCAATAAAAAAAATCTGATGAGCAAATTTTAACAGCTTTATTAAAGTATGATTTATATACCGTAAGAAATCACCTGGAAGAACATTTTTTTTTGTGACTCAGTCTTTGTGTTTCAGGTGTTTCCTCAGGCTAGATATCCAGAAGTAAAACAATTAAGACGAAGGGTCTGTATATGTTTAATCTCAAGAAAAACTTTGACAAATGCCCTCCGGTATTGATTTATACTCCCATCAGCAAAGTATTAGAGTACTCATCTTATTTCACCCTGGTCAGCATGAGTAGTAGTAGAAGTATTTTAGGTCCTGTCACTTTTAATGAAGAAGTCAAGATGTCACCATACCGTTCAAAAATGGAAACTGCATTTAGAAATTTTCATTTTCACTTTCGATGCACTTTGCTTTTGTCCTTCCATCCTGCTTAGTTTTAAGGTAACATGGTATTCACATGGGCTTCCATTATTGAACTTATTGCTAATAATTAAGGTTGAGTGACAATATGAGTAAGTTGCATGCAAACCAAATAACAGCCTTACCTAAACAAAGAGACATAAGCTCCAACTCTGGGTTCCCCGTCATGAGCTATATTACCCTCTCTAAGGATTTAACCTTATCATTTTCCTTATCACTAGAAAAAGAGTTGAAAGAGAAGATGATCAAACAAAAGTTGCAGTCACTTAACCAGACAACTAATACATCTCCAGGTCACTGTTTGAGACAAGTGGTTTCATTTTTAAGAAGGTATGTTACATTTATTTAATAGATACCTAGAATCAAATTCTTTACAAAAGTCATAGTTTGCTTTCAAAGAAGTGTCTGTCTGGGCATGCCAAACAATTTAATAACACTCTGTGTTTGAAGAATACAAAATGATTTCTAAATATTCTTCTACCCTCTAGTTTCAGTAGCCCTTCTAAAAACTTGTTCTTAAAACTATCAAAGGGGCTTCCCTGGTGGCGCAGTGGTTAAGAATCTGCCTGCCAATGCAGGCGGCACGGGTTCGAGCCCTGGTCCGGGAAGATCCCACACACCGCGGAGCAACTAAGCCCGTGAGCCACAACTACTGAACCTGTGCTTTAGAGCCTGCGAGCCACAGTTACTGAAGCCCGTGCACCTAGAGCCCGTGCTCCGCAACAAGAGAAGCCACCGCAATGAGAAGCCCAAGCACAGCAACGAAGAGTAGCCCCCACTAGCCGCAACTAGAGAAAGCTGTGCACAGCAACAAAGACCCAATGCATCCAAAAATAAATAATAAATAAATAAATGAATTTATATTAGAAAAAAACTATCAAAGAATGGCAAAATAACTAATTATGCCTGAACTACTCTCATGACTTATTCCATTCTCTTGAGGCATGCTGTGATTTAAAAAAATGAAGGATTTGTAACTGTTAGTTATCAGCACTTCATGTAACTTTTGATTCAAGTAGCAAATAGCATTTCAGCTCTATGTATTCATTATGCCACTAAATTGCAAAGGAAAGAAGCCAATTCTAATGAATTGTAACCATAGTTTCTTTTGCGTATTACATATTAGAAGTGGGTAGCACTTTAAATTATGGCACACAAAACAGCATATAATTAATTTTGAATAAAAGATAATGTATTCTTGCTAAATACGAGTTATTTTAAAATCTCTTAATGAAGAACTAAGCATATGCTGTGCTGCACTGTGAAAATGTTTAGCATATGTCATTAGAGCCAACATTTTGCATTTATTATTATATTTATTTTCAATAATAATATATTATTTTAAGTGAACACAAAAAAATGTAATCACTAGCATTCCAAATGTGGAAAATATATGCAAATTACAGGAAACTTTTTGGCTCCCCAGAAGTTGTCACTAAATAACTTTTTGATAGCATGGTGCAATTGCAATTTGCAATAGAATGAGAAAAATGGAAAAGACTGTTACTTTTAAATCACAGAACATATGCACAATGAATTTTAAAATTCAGATATGGAGATAAACATTTCTATTCTGAAAATTGACATGTTCTGAGTTTTCATGGAATAGCAATGCTTAAATCTAGACCTTAAGTTCTGTCTGATTTAGTACTGGCTCTCTTTCTGACATTGTGCTTCTGGTTTTAAAAGGATGTATCCTGAAGGTTCTACACTCTTACGACGACTGCATTGAACTTCTAACTGAGCATGATCCCTAGTCTTCATTCTGCCTCTAAATACCATGATCATCATTATCACCAATACCTCTACAAACAGCACCACCATCACCACCAAAACAACACTGAATCTTGGGCCATATCCTTCCTAGCCTTACTCTCCACATCTGTACCATGATGATGCCTAATGTCCCTATAAACTAGCCACGTGACCATAGGCAAACCACCCCTCATCTTTAAGCCTTACCGCTCTTAGCTATAAAATGGCTATGCTAAGGTCCTTTTTATTTCTAATAGATCTGCCCTTTTCCTTAGCTCTTCCTGACTGCCAACAGAAACACACAATAAAACCAGATTTTCTAAACTCACATATGCTTTCTACTCTTGCTTCATTTAAATTTGGAGAGAGGAAAAAAAAATGTGGACAGTAGAAATGAATTGCGATATTGCAAAAGCCTAGAATTAAAAACAAAATGTAAAGTTTATTTTTAAATTCAAGGTTCAGCTTCTGTTCCAGAGGAATAATGACTAATTCATCAGAAACAGACTGAACTAGAAGGAACCACTATTTCATTCTTCTCCAAATACCCTAGGTTTGGAGTTATGTTCAACATGTTTCTTTCTCAAGTACTAATGTGCAGTAATGAAAAAATGAAAAATGATAAAATTTTAAAAGAAAACAAAATAATTCATCATACCCTCACTACATAATTGCCACTGGTATTTCAGAATGACTCCTTTCCATGACTCCTTTCCATCCTCTGGTGTGTGTATGTAGAAAGTTGAAATCACACTGAACAGATAATTCAGTGGCCTACTTTGCACCTCTTAACATTTGACTCTAAGCATATGTCCATGTAGCTACATCTTCTTTGTGAATACTTCCAGTGACAATTACAGCCCACCATAAAAATATACCATAATTTATTTAACTGATCTACTCTTGATAGATATTTAAGCATTCTTCTCTTTTTCTTTTTTTTTTTTTTTTGCTATGATGAATATTTTGTGCATCTGATTTTTTTAACATTTCAAGCTACTTCTTTAGTATTAATTCCCCAAAATGTGAGATGAATATTGTAAAATCTCAGCAGAAATAATATCATTACTTTAAAATAACTTCGGTGGTTTATTTTTTGCACTGAAACACTCATCCTTAGTGTTTTCTGTGAACTGTTTTGATCATACCTCAGCAAACCAGCACTGTTACCAATGTCCCTGAGTGTCCCATATCCCTTCCCACCACCACTGTTACAGTGGGAGAGAGATATTTATTTTTACATACTGCTTCTCTCTCTAGACTAGGCTTTTCTGCAGGAAGATTCTAGATGATTAAACATCCTAGCCTCAGTTCCCTGCTTAAAGTCAGGCACATTGTAGGTGCTCAATAAACATTCTCTGAATTGATTAACATGTCTATTGCATCTTGAAAATTATTTATGGAGCCCCATCCCTGTCCCAGAGCTATAAATGTCCAGAGCTTGCTCAAGATGTAAAGATCTTCTCTATTTATTTTCCTTTATTTATATCCTGGCACATTCCACAAAGAATTTAGTGCAGGAGACCTCTCTGTAAATCAGTTCTGTCATCTAATGCTATTGCTGAGATGAATTTGCAAAGGACAAAGCTATTCTTTCAGATGTCATTTTAACTGTTTAGTTTGCAAGGATGAAGAGGAACATCAAATTATGTCACTTCTTCAGAGACGTCTTCTTGGGTCTCCTTAGCTTGAGTGAGCCATTTCAGCTCTTTCTATTACATGACTCTATTTATGTGCTTTATGACAACTACCCCAATCTGAGATGGTCCTATCATGGATGTTCTGCCTCTTCCAACAGAAGTCTCATACAGGGCAGGGTCTGTCTGGTTCACTCACATAGCTCCGTCTTGTAGAACTGTAATTAGTACCTGGTATACTCTCAGACCTGGAAAGGTTCTGAGAGGTCACCAAGTTTAGCTCCATTATTTAAAAAGAAAATGTAAACAGATGCCCCAAGAGGGAAAGTTAATTGCCCGAAGTATAACTAAAAAAATGACAGAATCTGGGTGAGAATCTGGAATTCCTGACTCCCAGGGCAGTGTTCTTCCATAGCTTCTTGGTGATGCTATCTCTAAGCCTGGAGCAGAGGAAAGAGATGCTCACTCACACTGAGTGAAGGGAAATGGAAGTCCTTTGGACCAAAGCGATAGGAATCCCAGACTTCCCTGGTGGCGCAGTGGTTAAGAATCCGCCTGCCAATGCAAGGGACACAGGTTCGAGCCCTGGTCCGGGAAGATCCCACATGCCACGGAGCAACTAAGCCTGTGCGTGTGCCACAACTACTGAGCCTGTGTTCTAGAGCCCCTGACCCGCAACTACTGAGCCTGCATGCCACAACTACTGAACCCCGTGCTCCTAGAGCCCGTGCTCCGCAACAAGAGAAGCCACCGCAATGAGAAGCCCACGCAATGCAACGAAGAGTAGCCCCCGCTCACCACAACTAGAGAAAGCCCACGTGCAACAAAAAAGACCCAACGCAGCCAAAATAAATAAATTAAATAAATAAATAAAAAATATAAAAAGTGATAGGAACCCCTTTTCTTGGTGTCTTTGGCACTATCAAATCCCTAAGTATAATTCTCTCTTTATATAGCCATTTGCACATCAACCATAATATAGATGGCAGCTGTCACTATCTTCCAATTATTGGTAGGGACTCCTGGGACACAGAGGAGCTGTGGGACATGGCTACAGCTATGTGACCAAGCCCAGGCCAGGTGCCAGGTGGCCATTTACCTGGTCCACAGACACATCTCCCCAGTTCTCTTATAACTCAGCTCAAATCGTAGGCTCATTGTCCCATTCCTGCACAAGACCATTAACCATGATTCTACAGCAGACACTGTGGTTTCTCCTCATCCTGAGAGGCTTTTCCTTACAGGAAAATACAGGCATACCTTATTTTCTTGTGTTTCACTGTATTGTGCTTTGCAGATATTGTTTTTTGGTTTTTTTTTTTTTTGCAAATTGAAGGTCTGTGGCAACCCTGCGCTGAGCGAGCCTATTGGTGCCATTTTCCCAAAGCATTTGTTCACTTCGTATCTCTGTGTCACATTTTGGAAATTCTCACAATATTTCACACTTTTCCATTATTGTTATATTTGTTATGGTGATCTGTGATCAGGGATATTTGATGTGACTATTACAAAAAGATTAGGACTTGCTAAAGGCTCAGATGATGATTAGCATTTTTTAGCAATAAAGTATCTTTAATTAAGGCATGTACATGTTTCTAGACATAATGCTGTTGCTCACTTGACTACAGTATAAAGTAGACTACAGTGTAACTTTCACACACACTGGAAAACCAAAGAATTTGTGTGACTTGCTTTCTGCAGTGGTCTGGAACCAAACCTGCACTATCTCCAAGGTACGTCTGTATATAAATAAAAAGAACCCTGTGTTAATGTTGTTTATGTAGTGATGTGATATACTAAACAGATTCATTAAGCTTCCAGTAATGACAAAAAAAAAAATCTCTTTTCTCAGGAGTTCATGGGAGGCCAAAGGCTAAAACCCACCTTGGATGCTGTACCTGTTCACTATTTATTTCTGAGACCCAAAGACTTTTAGGAGTCCAGTGACCCACTCATAGACAGGTAAACTCTGGGGCCACAAAGAGAAAAGCCTTGTATGAAGCTAGTAGAGGAGACTAGAGGCAGAGATGCCCAGAACTCAGGGCTCTCAGTGGCTCCAAGCCCAATACTCTGAAGAGTGGTGTGGTTCTAGAACAATCAGCAGCTCTGGTTTACCTGGTTATATTCCTCTGTTTCTAACCCACGTCCTCTTGGCTCCTTCTGGGAGGAAGCTATGGAGCAGTGTGTTAAAGGAACGTGGAGAGGACTGGGGAGATGCTGGACTGAGACAGGATCTTCTAAATTCCATGCAAGTGCCACTACCTAAGAATCTTGATTACTAAGCTGGTCTAGTATGCTTGGGCCCCCACTTGAATTAAGCAACCCTAGAGGTATGTGTGTATACATACATATACACACACACATCTATACATATATATATAAATACATATGTATACTATGTGTGCAGTTTTCTGGGCTTATTGTTATACTGTTAAAGGCACTGGTCTCTTTATAAGTCTCTTTGAAAGAAATTCTACTGGCATCAGTGCCAAGAAATGTTTTGTCTCACCTGGAAACTAATGCATTTTTCATTTGTGGTGGTTGTCTAACTCTTGGTGTTTCTCCAGCTGCTTAGGTTACTAGGAAACAGTGCTGTACGTCATAAATTATGGTGTGCTTTTCAGTGAAGTTTCTTGCTCTACCTTACAACCTTCCTCTTGCTTCCCCCCATCTTAATTTCTTTTTAACTTTATTTTGTTGAAATCTTAGTGTAGAGCTGGTATTTATGAAGGTCATTTCAACTTCTCTTAAGAACAGAAACAGCCATAAATAAATGGACAAGTAAATAAACCATACTGTGTAAGCTCTTCACCTGGCCAACCTCTGGGAATCCAGTCACCTTTCTCCTGGCAGCCTGTCCAGAGCTTTAGTTAAACCCTAACACATAGTAATTCCTTATTAAGGCAGAGTTGGTCCTCATGGTCATCCAAGGAGCATAAACTCAAAGAATAGAGTTCTAGCTAATTAATTTTGCTTTCAGTTATTCAACATTTAAGAGGCCTTTTTATGGTTCTAAATGTGTGCATTACAGCATGGATCAGAACATACTGCAATTACCAATTTAATTATATCCTCCTTCTCCAGACTATTAGCACTTTAAGGGAAGAGACTGTGATAGTTTTACCTCAATGTGCCTAGTACCTAGCACTGTGGCTATTACCTAGTAGATGCTTAGTGTATAAATGGATGCTTGCTAAAATAGCTTCTGTGTGCATGTGTATGTGTTTGCATACATACATACACATAGCTATGCATGTATGTATGTATATCGCCTTCCACTGCACAAGCCTGTCTCAAGTCTCAAGTGAATCTCACCAGAACTTACGAGGCAGTGTATTATTCTCTCGTGCAGTTAAGTCACAGACGCACTCACATGGCTCTTACATAGCACAGCCAGGCTTTGAGTCCAGATTGGCCTCACTCCTAGCTCTGTCCAGTCTGCTGCATTGCCTCTCAGTGTGACATCATAGTGAGTTTCAAGACAGAATCACAACTACTTGGTTGTATGCAAAGATGTCTCCAAACATCTTTGGAAGAGATGAGCTCTAGACAGCTGGGTATGGCCGACCATATTCTCACACTGTTAAGAGAAATACCATATTTTACATTCCTTCATACTCTTTATACCCTTTGATTACTATACTACACCATCTAAAATATAGTTTTTAGAAAATGTAGTTACTACATGTGATGGTCAGCTTTATGTGTCAACTTGGCTAGGTTATAGTCTCTAGTTATATAGTCAAATACTAATCGAGGTGTTGCTGCAAAGGCATTTTGTTGATGTAATTAAACTCTAGACTCAATTTTCTTTAAGTAAAGAAGATTATCCTAGATAATCAGGGTGGGCTTGATTCAACCAGTTGAAAGGCCTTAAGAAGAGAATGGAAGCTTCTTCAATGAAGAGGAAATCCCACCTGAGGACTGAAGCATGAGCTCACACCCTGCAGCTCCCGTCCGTCCTTCCTGCCCACCTGCCCTTTGGGTTTCAGACATGCTTCACCAGCCCTCACAATAGCTTAAGCCAATTCCTCTCAATAAATCTCTTAATATATGTATATCCTATTGATTCCGTTTCCCTCATAGAATCCTGGATGAGGCACTATGCATACATCAATATTTACAAATGGGAAACTACAGAAAATTTCATACTCAAAAGAAATGGAAGGGGTTATACAATCTCCTGACAGCAGTCAGGGACACATTTTAACTCCCCTGAATGGCAGTTCAATGTCTCCTTACCTGCATCCAAAAGTAAAATTTCAGATTTCTTAAGAAAACCTAAGAGACAGTGAATTTAAGGAAGTTGGATTAAGAGGCAACCAGGGTATCTCCACCAGAATGGCATTTATTGGTGATATGCAAGATGGGTAGACAATTGCTATGTTTAATGCCCTCTGAGAAAACAATTCTCTGTTCTTCCACTAATAGTTAACATCTCTTATGAAGGCAGAAGTTCAGATTTAATGTAAATGTTTCTTCCTGATATGGACATTTAGTTGCTTTTTTTATATTGTCAGAAGTGAAAATCTAATAACTTTCTCCCTCAAAGCAATCCCTCCAACATGCACGGGCTATATTCTTCCAGGCATCGTCTCAACGCTTCTTTTCATTACTCAGAGGAACTCTACTCTAATAAATCTATCCATTTCAACCATTTACTTACACAAACTTGTTGTACACATTCATCCACCTCTCAGAAGCCCCGGGAGATGCATAGCACTACTCCAATACATCGCTGCTAAGACAGACCATCCCTGGCATAAAGGCAAAGAACACCCATGAGGAGACACGGGCATCCAATACATCGCTGCTAAGACAGACCATCCCTGGCATAAAGGCAAAGAACACCCATGAGGAGACACGGGCATCCAATACATCGCTGCTAAGACAGACCATCCCTGGCATAAAGGCAAAGAACACCCATGAGGAGACACGGGCATCCAATACATCGCTGCTAAGACAGACCATCCCTGGCATAAAGGCAAAGAACACCCATGAGGAGACACGGGCATCCAATACATCGCTGCTAAGACAGACCATCCCTGGCATAAAGGCAAAGAACACCCATGAGGAGACACGGGCATCCAATACATCGCTGCTAAGACAGACCATCCCTGGCATAAAGGCAAAGAACACCCATGAGGAGACACGGGCATCCAATACATCGCTGCTAAGACAGACCATCCCTGGCATAAAGGCAAAGAACACCCATGAGGAGACACGGGCATCCAATACATCGCTGCTAAGACAGACCATCCCTGGCATAAAGGCAAAGAACACCCATGAGGAGACACGGGCATCCAATACATCGCTGCTAAGACAGACCATCCCTGGCATAAAGGCAAAGAACACCCATGAGGAGACACGGGCATCCAATACATCGCTGCTAAGACAGACCATCCCTGGCATAAAGGCAAAGAACACCCATGAGGAGACACGGGCATCCAATACATCGCTGCTAAGACAGACCATCCCTGGCATAAAGGCAAAGAACACCCATGAGGAGACACGGGCATCCAATACATCGCTGCTAAGACAGACCATCCCTGGCATAAAGGCAAAGAACACCCATGAGGAGACACGGGCATCCAATACATCGCTGCTAAGACAGACCATCCCTGGCATAAAGGCAAAGAACACCCATGAGGAGACACGGGCATCCAATACATCGCTGCTAAGACAGACCATCCCTGGCATAAAGGCAAAGAACACCCATGAGGAGACACGGGCATCCAATACATCGCTGCTAAGACAGACCATCCCTGGCATAAAGGCAAAGAACACCCATGAGGAGACACGGGCATCCAATACATCGCTGCTAAGACAGACCATCCCTGGCATAAAGGCAAAGAACACCCATGAGGAGACACGGGCATCCAATACATCGCTGCTAAGACAGACCATCCCTGGCATAAAGGCAAAGAACACCCATGAGGAGACACGGGCATGAACACACATGCCGTGACCAAGAGGCCCAGGTTCTGCCCTTGGCAGAGCCCTGACCTCACCTGTGTTGCTGGTCAAGTTCCTTTCCCTCTCTGGGGCTGTCCTTCAACATGAGGGGACCCGACTCTCAGAACAAATGTTGGGATTCCCTGTAATCATTTATGAAAAATGTCAACCATGACACTGATATCCTGTCCTCCTTTTCTCCCTCCCTCCATTCCTCCCTTCCTTCCTTTTCACTTTTCTTCTTCTTTTTTCTATTTTCCTTCTTCCTTCCTTCTTCTCCTCTACTCATCACTTTGTAGGCCCCCAGTAATGGTAAATAACATCACAATCATCTTCATCAGCTGTACTCCTCAGCTGGGATGGGCAGAGAGCGTGGCTGTCATTCTTAAATGTCAGTCATTTCCTAACACATCACATTGCCATGTTTTACAGATCACACTCATCATTACTGAAAAAATATTTTGTTTATTTGTTTATATTTTATTGGCTTTCCCCTCAAACTAAAATATAAGGTCCATAAGAGTAGAAACTATGTCTGTCTTGTCCACCCTTTTATCTCCAGCCTAACTGATTATCAGTGTATTCATGAAAACTTGCTAAATGTATGGATTGATGGATGACGCATTTTTAATCTAACGTATTTTGCTTTGTACTCACAGGTAGCCCACACTGCAAGGTCTGAAGCTTGTGTCAACGTTAGCTCACTCCTACCTCTAGAAGCCATGATTATCTCTGGGTGTAGGTAAGAATGACTCTATCTTGGCCATCCCCTTTCTATGGATCCCTCTGTTAGACCCAGCTTTGGGATGGAGACTCGGGAGAGCTGCAATGGAGCTAAGAAGTGTTAAAGAAGGGGGCTAAGGAAGATGTGGTTCAAAAGGTGCCAAGACTGACATGTGGCTGTGAACCTGTCTCCTGCGCCTTCCTTGTCTCCCTCTGTCCAGGTCTTAACACAAGCATGTTCACACACGTGTGTACCCACATGGCCCAAGCACCACACTGCATCTCCCTACTGTTCATATTATACGTTCCACTGAAACTCTCTCTAACCTTCACATGAATCTGATTTCCTGGATAAACCTGGCATTGGAAGCAGCTGGGTTCACTGAGTTATCACATCTTTTTGGTTCGCTTTGGACCTTTCTATCTCCAAACTGCTCAGGGCTCTTTTAGGATGTAAGTACTTATTTTAAAGGATTGTGTTATCATATGTGAATAAACACAACCTTAAGTGAGACAATGTAAGAGAAAGTGTTATAAATTCACCAATACCAGGGGTTAACAAAGTTATTATGCTAATATTACTAATGTTTCATCATCGTGGCATCACCATCATCATCATCATCAGGTGGTTATAGTATTGTAGGAAGAGCCCTGGAAAGGGAGACAAAATTTGTGAAATCTAAATTCTTTTTTTTTTTTTTTTTTGGCTGTGCCGCACGGCTTGCGGGATCTTAGTTCCCTGACCAGGGATTGAACTTATATCCCCTGCAGTGGAAGTGCGGAGTCCTAACCACTGGACCGCCAGGGAATTCCCTGTGAAATCTAAATTCAAGTTCTGCATCTTGCCAGCTGCATAATGATAAGCATGTTACATAACCTGAGCCTTAAGTTTCTTTGTCTGAAAAATAAGGGTGAAAGTACAGGGTTGTTTTGAGAATAAAACTAGATAACATAATAATGTGTCTTACAGGGCATCTTCCTCACCAATAGTTGTTTAAAAATTTTTTGTTGTATAAATTGTCCTTTGAAAAATTAAGACCTGCTCTATCTACACAGTATCTACTAGCTACAAGTGGCTACTGAGCTCTTAAAATGTGTCTAGTTCCAACTGAGATGTGTTTTATGTGTATAATACACACTAGATTTCAAACTTAGTATGAAAAAAAGAATGAGAAATATCACATCAATCATTTTATATTAATTACGCATCATGATATTTTGGATATATTGGCTTAAAATGCATTATTAAAATTGTCACATATTTCCTTTTTACTTTTTTAATTGTACTACTAGAAAATTTTAAATTACATGTGTGGCTCACATTGGTAGCTTGCATTACATGTCCATTGGACAGCACTGGCTTAGAGAGCTATCGTTCTGATATTTCAATTATAAACATACAAAAGCTCAAAACCAAAGGATTTAGTGGAGAAAATTGAGTTCTTAACATCCTCAGAGCTATGCAAATATGAGTCATGCTGGGAAAGAGAGCATTATTTATGTCAATTTTTTAAGAAGTACAGCATGAAACCTTCATAAGCAATGGAAAACTAGTCCTCATCAAATCCAGATGAGAGTTTGGGGTGGAAGAGAGAAACAATAGCTGAGTAAACTTTAGTAGAGGGAACAGAAAGGAACAAATGAATTTGGAGTCCTTGAACTTGGATACAATATCCACAGTGTCACTCGGCGTGACACTGGCTAGTAACCCAGGGCAAGAGTGTCTAAACTCACTGCATCTCCACTGCCTCTCTGTGGAACAGAAATAACAATACACTTCTCACTCACAGATTATTAGATAACATTTACTAAGTACTCAGATCTTTGTAGATGCCGTTGTCATCCCAACGGTGCAGATGAGAAAACTGATACAAAAAAAGGATAAGTTATATACACATGGCCACACATGCTGAAAAATGGTGGCAGTGAAATCTCAACCTTCCTAGTCTGAACCTTCTTCACAGTGAGCTTTTAATCATTGCTCTATACTCAGATCAGACTTTCCCTGCTGTCCACAGAACTAGAGATAATGAACTTAAAGCACGTTATCAAGATCATCAAGGAATGGTACACATTTTTACTGTTGTTATGAAGGCACGACAGGGCATTGAGAGGATATTGAATTTATATCACTCTGTGCTGCATTAGCGCAAAAGAGAAACCCCAAAAGATGAGGAGGAACCCACGCTGACTTTGGAAACTCAGAAGTATTAGCAGTGTCCTGGATCCTGCAAAAATTATTGAGTGCTTTGGGGAAATAACATTCAAAAGTTAGCCTATGAAATATGAAGCCAAAAGACTTCTGGCCTCACAGATAATAGATTTAAAACATTTCTACATGTTCAATATAATGAGTGACAGAAGCCTTTCCCAAACTACATTGCATCCCCAGGGTCACCTTTGTAGACACAGCATCAAGTCACAATGTCTTTATTTAAGGTCAAGCATAAATTTCATAGAAATCAAACTATTTACATAAAGGGTTGTTTTGTTTTGTTTTGTCTTATTTTTGCACAAGGCCCAGCAGGGCACTGGGAATGAGGCGGAAGGGGAGCCAAATACAGTGGGAGATGAGGGAATATTCCTAGCTGGGGTAAGCTTCTGCCAGGAATGGCCCCTAGGAATTCCCCAGGGGGTGTAACTGGGTCCAGCACGCTGGATGACCTCCATCTACACACCCGCCCAACACAAATGTCACCTCACGAAGTAACAGTCACGTTTCAGGAACTAGCCAACCTGGCACCTCTGCAAGAGCCGTGATTATTTCTGACAAACTAATTTCTTAGTTAGTTAGTTTTGTTAGTTAGTTTTGTTCAATTTGGTACAAAAATTAAAGTTGTGTTAGCATAATTTCTCGCATTCAAGAGCATGTGAATGGCATTCTCAATGCTCTCCAGTAGCGAGCTCAACTGAGCCCTGTGCAACAAAGCAGGTAAAGTTACTGTTTCTAAAACAGCTCCCTTTTGCATCCAAATCAGCCCTGCATGGGGAGGCATGATCAGTGGGCCAAACCGATACGGTCAATGTAACTTTCTCAGAGGAAGAAACCCATCTTCAGAAAAAAATGTTAGTCGAGTCATTTCCCATGCAAATGTAAAAACAGGGGAAACAATCCTAGAGATAGTATCAATATTTTCAACATTAAGCAAAGGCAGGCAATCTTTGAGGAGTGATGCTATTTCCATGAATTTAATCAATTGACATTCTTACCCACAAAGCTTGTCTCACTTGCTTTGTTTTTATAACCGTTGATTTAAATGAGTTTGGAACAGGTTCTGGAGGCTCTTTGCCAGAGCTGAGGACTAAGTTCTGAGTTTCCAAGAGCCTACCACCCATTTGGTTTTCACGGTCCAAATGAAAATCTGAAGTCCAGGAGCTGGGTTAAGAGGAGAATAATACAGGTATTCTCTGGGTCAAGCAGGGTGACTGACTCTTCTTTTTTGGACTTTTTTAAACAGAGTTCAGCTGTTCTTCCTGAGGGAGGCAGTTTTCCATTGGAACCTTCTTATTCTACAAAAGAGGAAACAAATCCAGACAAGGGAAGTGAGTTCCCTCTTGTCCCACGGTGAGTTGATTAACAAATTAGGGATGAGGAAATGGATGGATCAAGGGGAATACAGATGAAAATGCTCAAAGAATATGAGAGCAGACAAAGAAATACTAAGCACAGAGACCCCGTGGACTTCATCTCTTTGAACAAGACTTTGCCAGGTTGGTGTTCGCAATTGCATTTGTTTTTGAGTCCTAGCTTGGAGTGTCAAATCTGTTCCCTCTTCATGTCCTCTTCAAATCCAGTGTAGATGATTCTTTTCTCTCTCAGAAACCTGGGTCCTTATTAATATGCATCAGAGCAGCTGCAGTGTGACTCTCTTCTCCCACCTTTGCTGCGGAAGTAGAGAGTGCCCACTGAAGGACAAAGACTGGGTTTGCATGTCTTCTCTCAACATCCCCTAGAAACACATTCTGAACCCTGGGTGCCAGATAAATGTTCTTCTGTGACACTGCTGATGGCATCTTCCCTTCACCTATGCCAGGGCTGGACAGGAACCAAAATATCAAGAGAGAACATGGATCATGGAATCACAACTTTCCTGCCTAACATATCTTTTAAAATAGTTAAGTCGTATGAGCACATGACAGAAAACAATATTTGGTGTCATCTATAAATCATCCCAGGTGGGGAGAAAGCCAAGAATCCAGCAATTTGGGATGCATTAGAAGAGTCACAGGAAAAGCTTTCTGGTTCTTTCAGGTCCTGAGTTCAAATCCTTTGCAACTGTCTATCAGTGTGATATTGGGGTTTATTGGGAAGATGCAAAGAGATAATCTCTGGAAGGCTCAGTAGCAGGCACTCAGTAAGCGCTTGGCAAAATATCCATTCCCATTCCTTACCGACAATCAGTAGCAAGTCTCATGAACCTATCCTGGAAGCCTCTTAAGTCTGTCTTGCTGTAACAGAGCAGTGAAGAACATAAAATCTCTCTGTTCAAATCCCTGATTGTCCACTTACCAGCGACGTAACACTGGGGAAAATTGTTTAACTACCCTGAGTCTTGGTTTCCACGTTTTATAAATGGGGATAACTATAGCTTCCACCTCATTAAGGTTGTAGTGAGGATGGATTGAGATAATTTATGGGAAGTGCTGAGCACTGCGTGTGCACATAGTAAATGCTCAGTACACGTCAGTGATTGTAATAATGCTGCCCTCTAGTCCCGGCTTCCTGTCAGTTTCCCTGTTTACAGTCTCTGCCCCTTTGTCAGTTCTTCTCAGTGCTGGTCCAGAAATCATTTAATAAAGCATTGAACACATCACTCCCCTGCTCTAAACTCACAAAGGCTCCCTAGAACCTAGGGAATGAAGTCCAAAGCCCTAAATTTGACATGCAACATACTTCACAAAGAGTCCCAAACTCACCACCCTGCATGCCTCCTCTGCCCACTATCACCAGCAGGCAAAACAAAGCTGTGCATTTACATCCTGGCGTTTTTGTCTGCATGGCTCCTTCTCCAGAATGCTGAGATGTGATGGTCAGAAGGCACCATGCCAAGTGATTTGGGGAAGAAGATTTGAGAGCCAGACCATTTTAGAGCTGGAAAGGACCCAAAAGGCCACTTTACAGATGAGGAAACTGAGGTTAATTGGCTTGCCCAAGGCCACACAGCTATTTATCAGAACGCCAGGGTTTCACTAGGCTGGTCTGCCTAGAAGGAGGAAACCACAGGGCAGCCTATTAGGGAAAATCTGTCAGCAATTGGCTGCAAACTTGCTGACAGGTTATCTTTCTCCATTCATGAGAAATGAGACAGAAGTTAAGCATCCAATAAGAAAAGAACATGAGGCATGCCTCTGTGTAAGTGAAAACTGGGTCCCTCTCTGGCTTGCAATGCGGGGCACGGCAGGAGGGGGTTCATGGGGAGAGAGCAGCTGAAATGATTCCGTAGGATCCATCCCTCACTTCAAAGGCATCTCCTCTCAGGCTGCATTAGTCTCCTGACTAATGCTCCCAAACGCACTGTGGAGGTTTGCTGAAGTTGAAGATTCTCTGTAAGGTTTGCAGGAGGAACAGTGATGAATAAAACACAAGAATCGCCAATGCATTACTTTGAAGGTGAGTGTGCCCAGTTCTAACTGCTAAATTGCAGTTTTTACTCTAATAATACTAATAGTGATGCTTCGTTTATATAGTGCTTCTTAAGTTCCCAAGAATAATAATAAAAATGAAAACTACACCTTATACTACAGCTGTGTCTATATATGAAGTCTATAGTGGAGTGAGACAGTTCAAGAGCAAGCTCCCTTCGCTATTGGGATATTTTAGGGCAAAGTGTTGTGAATTGGAGTTGTTTGCATAAAGTACGCCGGATTTTCAATTTGGATTTGGAATTTAAACACAGTTTTGCTGCTATTGTCAATGAAATATTTTATAAAACCTTTAAATATGTTGTGAAATATTTAAAACCTTTAAATATGCATGCTTTAAAAACAGACAATGGAAAGATAACTATTGATGTAGCTGCCCAACCAGCCTCACCTATGTTTAGTTGGTCATTCTTGGTTTGTGATCTGGATTTGTGTCCACGGTGACCCGTCAGGGAGTACCACACAGAAGCTGAAATGCATGGCTCTGAGACTTCTGTGCAGCTTGGTGACGACTGGGTCAGGTCTGGGCAAGGGGTGCCATCAACCACAAAATCAAAACCATTCAATGGTTTAACTCCCTGGCCCAGCAGACGGGCTAGCAAGTCTCAGAAGCTTTGAAACTCTGAGCTTCCCTGAAAGCTCCACTCTCTGGAAGGATGATGCTGATTCCTTTCAGCAGTGGGTTAGGCTGTCCTGGGATGATAAGGGACCAACTGCAGAGGAAGCTTTCCTCTGTCTTTCCTTGCTGCCCTAATTTGCCCTAATTTAAGCACTGACAACTTCCACCTGATCATCCAATTCTTGGGCCAACAAAGAGGCCAGGATGCTGGGAGGGTGTGGGAGCTGTCCCCTCCAGAAGCTGGGACGTGGTGAGGTCATTTGCCCATTCTTATGGGGGCATCCTTTGTGCTCGTATCAATGCCTAGAGAGCTCCTATGTATTCCATCCTGCCTTCTCCAAGATTTTGGCTCTGAATTCAGAATACTCCTTTCTATCTGGCTGCCCTTCGATTAGGAATACTATTTGGACTCTTGTCCCTGAATCTGGCCTTAGTTTTCTCTGGATAATATTTTTGGGAATTTTGCATTGGTTCCAGAGCCAGCATCCATGGGCCACTTTACCATACAACCTGCCCTGTTCTTTCCAAGAGACCATTTGCCATTCAGATGCCTAGCAGTTATGCTGTCCGCCATAGCTGCCTATGGAAATCCCACTTCATCTTCTGAGCTCCTGAGCCTATCACTAGGCTTCTGCTCAGGTCCTGACATCCTGCCCAATTCTTGCTCAACACAAATCGGACCATTCAATGTTTAATAAAGGCTTTCTCTGCTCTATCCTCACACCTTAACATCTAACTGTCTATCAACATTCTATTAAGCATTTGAGAGGAACTCAAAAGCCGGATACCCCACTCAGTATTGCAGGGGATAAGTTTTCTTACAACAGTCTTGCAAGGATATGCAGGGAAATGAAGCCTTTTGGGTTTCTTAGTTCAAAGCAACAGATACAGACTGTGGGTAACACAGTGCTTGCAGGAAGATTAGAGAAGCAGGGTGAGAAAATGGTCAGGAATGTAGGAGCCTGGGCAGTTAGAACCACAGACCAAATCCTGCCACAGAACCAGGTGGGTGAGGGCACTGTGGCTGTCCCCGCTGAACACGGGTAGCGATAGCTTGCTCCACCACCCTGGTTACCCCTGGAAGTTGGATGATACAGCAGTCACTGCTGCAATGACCAGAGTGAGTTCTTCATGGCCACTGATTGTGTGTGTGTGTGTGTGTGTGTGTGTGTGTGTGTGTGTGTGTGTGTGTGTGTGTGCGCATGTGTGCACATGCTCACGTGCACAAGCATAAGTGTAAGATACTGAATCCAAATTTAAAGCACACTGGGAAGTTGAATCAGCGTTTTAGCTTCCAGGAGAGCTAGGGAAGCAACTCTATGGCCCTTCAAGGCTGTGGAGTAGAAGGAGGGCTTTCTTTCTATAGAGTCTTATTGTGGGTTAGTCTCCAAACACAGGAAGGGGGTTTGGGTGCTATGCAGTCAAACAAACACACAAACAAGCAAACAAAATGGCAATTATGCATTACAAGAAATGAGTAACATGAAGAATATTGTATTCCAGGGTGTGGAATCACTCAAAAGGAGTGTCTTCTGTAGTTTAACAAGATTTTGTCCCTGCTTCTATTCTGGTTTTTTTTATTGTTGTGTTGTGTTTTGTTTCTAATAAGAAAGATAGGTGTCTGAGTAAACCAACCTATTGCATGGGGCTAGGAGGGATGACAGATATTCTGGACAATAGACTAAAGGTTTAAATTTAAAAAACATTTTGAAAGACTGGATCAATGGACCCAGACTATAGATATGAAGTATAACGGAGATAATAATAACAGCAACCTCATTCCATGCACTCTTTAAACACTTTTATATATTAATATCATTTAATATCAGAACCATCCTATAAGGTAGACATCATTAACCCAGTGTTACAGTTGAGGACATTGAGAAATAGATATAGTGACTTGCACAGCTGGGAAGCGGCAAGCTTTGAAGCAAGGCAGGCTGCCTCCCTAGCACTGCTGAAGGTGCCTTATCGTGTCTTATGTGCACAGGGACAGGTGGGGAAATGTCACTTAACAGCAGCACGTAAGGAAAAACAAACAAATTAACTGTGGAGCATAAGTCCTCTGGGTGATGTGGCTGGCAATAAAAGCTAATGTAATGTAGCCTCGGGCTGCAATAAAAGAAGTGTGTAGAAGGGAGTTGATAGTCTAGAGTCTAGCTGCCTCTAGATTTCTGTCTTCAGTCCTTCCCTCCGAGGAGGGCTGGAGCAAAAATGAATGGGGTGTTCATTCTAGAGATGTTAAGACCAGGGAGAAGGCATCCTGGAAGACAACTTAGATCCTGAATAACTGCAATGGGGAGGAAGAATTGTATCTATTCTGCATGACATCAAAGGCTTGTACCAAAGAATACAACCTCTGGGGAAACAGAGTTTGGCTCAACCTAAGGAAGTATTTCTAAAAGTGAAAGTTCCTAATGTCTCAGTGGTTTGCATCCAGGGGTAGTGAGCTCCATATGACTAGTGAGCTCCAGTCATCACCAGCACATGGTAGCCAGGAATGGCATAACGTGTTGGTCTGGGTGGCCTCTAGGGTCCCCTCCTACCATGCAGCAGTGCAATGCTCTTTTTCCTTCCCCAAACCACCCCTGATCACTGAACTGCATGTGGCTTGTCCTTACTGTGGTCCTCTTTGTTTATACTTCCTTTGCAGTACGGACAGTATGAGGCCTTGAGATTTTACAGACAGACCTAGTATGTTCTGCACCATTGATATTGTCAGCTCTCTGAGGGAAGGCCCTGTGATTTGACCATTTCATTGTGCCCAGCCCAGGCCTTTCAATAAAGTATGGGACAAAGAAATTTGAGATGGAGTTTGAGATGGAGTTCAAACCAAACCCTGCCAGAGGGCCCTGTGAAAGCTTAGGGGTGGCAAGGTGAGGATGCCATTCCTACTCTGTTATCTCTGGAAACTTGGAATGGAGGTATTAGTGGTAGATGTCTTTCAGATAGGACAGAGCTGAAGGGTGAAGTCAAATGGTACATATTGCAAAATATTATCAAATGGCACTGCATTGGCTGACCATGACTTCCAAATAGTAGGTTCATGCAAAGCCCATATATAGATGTTATGATTTAACTGCCAAATGATGTTACAGGGGGAATATATATATATATATGTATATATATATATATATATATATATACTTGAACCAATGATATGTTTAAATAAGAATCAGACCACAGGTATATAGACTCTAGAAAAAATAATAAAAAGGCTTTTGCTTTTAGATCGTGGTAAAAGGTTGGGTTAAGAGCCAAGACCCCCGTTCCCCAGTTCTTGCTCCCTCCGCTCCTAAATTACCAAGTGACTCAGGCAATTCACGGTTCTTCTCTGGGTCCCTGGACCCTCAGCTCTAAAAGAAGGTTGACTGGAATAGCTGATAGTTCAGTTAATGACTTCAAACATCTGATTCCTGAGAATTCTACTTGGTAAAGTGGGATGTCCAGTCCTTGCTACAGAAGTAGGAGGTCCAATCACCGTATGGTGGTTAGACTGCAATCGAGACTCTGATTTAAGATGCCACATGTTAATGGGGACAATGACAAAATGGAGTGGAAGTAGATGGGAGAGATGAGGATGGTGCGAGGTCTGTAAACTGTATCTCGCCAGATTAGCTGAAGTGCTGAGTGGCAGAGCACACTGACATAGGGGTTAAGTTTGGTGTCAGATACCCGAGTTTGAATCCCAGCTTTGCCAGTTACCAGCTGTGGAACACTGGGAATGTCTGGGTTTTTTCCTCTGTAAGGTGCTAGCAATAACTTTACCAGTTCATAGGGTCACTGTGGATAAGTCTCATATTATAGAATGTTCTTAGCACAGTGCCTGAAACTAGCTAAGTGCTCAATAAATACTTTTTATTGGATTTTAACTGTTACTGGATGCCATTTTCAAATATTTGTAGGGCTGTCAGGAGAAGGAAAAAGTGATGGGAAGCAGGGGCAAAGTAACTGTTGGGAGAAAGTTACAGCAGGGGGGTATTTTAGCTCCTCATATGAGGGGGCATTTTAATGAACAGAGTTGATGAATCACCTCTCATGTCATGGGGTTCCAGAGAGGTCGCTAGCATGCTGTCATCAGGACATTTAAGCAGCTGCAGGATTAGTGGCAAGCAGAAAACCTGCTGAGAGGGAGAGTTAGACCATAAGATCTCAGAGGCTCCTTTTATGGTCAAGATTTGGGATCCTGTAGGGGCACAGGGTCAAGCCGTCAGCTCAGCTCTCTGTCTAGCTGCTCTTCTCCAGGAAGCTGAGGGGGCCCAGGATTGCAACACACGTCACCGATAGCAGAAAACTGCTGGGCATGTGGAGTCAGACAGGCTTGGACACCTGGCTTTCCTTCCTTCAGCCTGGTGAGCTTGGACAAGTGTCTGGAATCCTCCTGGGGGTCATTTTACCCGCTTGTAAAATGGAGCTGACAGTACCCTCCTCATAGGGTGACTGCATAGAATTAAGGAGGTAGTGGGTGCAGCACCTTTCACAGAGTAGCATCTCATAAAGTTGGCTCTCTCCCCTGCCCTTTTCCCAGCAAACACAGGCAGAGCCTTCCTTTCATTGCACCCTGCACTCAGGAGGGAATGCATAGGGCCTGGGGTAGGAACAGATGACACAAGGAGGCCACAGATGGGACACAGCAGGACAATCTGGAAGAACCAGGAGCCTTGGAAAGCCCAGCCTGACTGTGATACTGGGTGTGAAAACAGAGCACCATCAACAGCTGCGTGGGGGTGAGGGTTCCTGCTATTTTTAACGTGATGCCAAATCCCTGGGCTTTTGCTTGGGCCCGAGGAAGAGCGCAGAGAGGGCAAGAGCTTCTTCAAGCTGCAGTCTTCCCACGGGTCAGACTGTCACTGCTCACCCTCCCGAAAACCCCAAACTACATTTACCTGAAAAACAAACAGGCATATTCTGGAAATGGCGACATTTTTTCAAGAGAGTAATTATCATTTAAGCTAGTCTGGAATAGTAATGCGTCCCTTTTAAAGGGAAGCAACCCTTGTGAGGAATATCTCAACATCACATGCTTAGCAAGCTTTCCCAGTAAGATATTACTTCAGGGCAACTTTTCCACAGCAACCCATATGTAAAAACAAGCAGGGAGAAAATGCAAAGGTAGGAAGGAGGCAGGCAATTTTCAAAAGCGGTACTTATCTCTAAAATCTCGACTGCCTCTTGAATATTTTAAATGGAAGAGGGATGGGTCACTTAAACTTACGAAATGTTTTTTTTAAAAAAAGGCAGGTACTAATAAACAATTCATCACTAATTCGGAGAGGCCTCAAGCCAAAGGGAAAGTTTAGTGAAGGATTTTGGCCTAAAAATTGTGAGGAAGAACTTCTACCTGCCACCATTAGTCTATAAAAGTGAAGCTCAGGTCTCTTTCTGAGAGGACAAGGCCCGAGCAGTCACTGCGTGCTTGTTGTGAACCAGGCATTGCACCCAATCCTTATGTTATCTTACAACAATCCTAGGACATGGGTATTGTGAGGAGCTCCATTTTCACAGATGAGGTAGCTGAGTCTTAGAGAAGTAAGGTAGCTCATTTTTGGTTACTACTTTGTAAGCAGTGGAGCTGGAATCGAGAAGAATCAAACTGCTGGGCAGGGCTGGAACTAGGGTGAGTCAGGTGGAGCTCTGTCCTTGGGCACAAAATATAAGGGGATGCCAAAAAACTCAGTAATCAAGATAAATAATATTTTAAGGAAATATTTAAAAAATCAAGATCACTAGAAAAAATCCACAATGAGCAAAATGTCAACATTTTAAATAAAGACAGGATTGGGACTTCCTTGGAGGTCCAGTGGTTAAGAGTCCGCGCTTCCACTGCAGGGGGTGCGAGTTCGATCCCTGGTCGGGGCACTGAGATCCTGCATGCCATGTGGTGTGGCCAATAAATAAATAAATACAGACAGGATCTAACTCTGCACTTGTATGTCTTAGCCTCACTCTCCTCACCCTGATCTTGGCCCTGCCGCTCGGCAATACTGCCTCTAAGTCTGAATAGGTGGTCCAGGCCTGGGGGATGATGGTAATAGGCCTGAGTGTTCAGGATGTGATCATCAGTAACACATACCCAGAGATCATGGTGGGGGTGAATGTACCATAATTAGAGGATATGTCTATCCCTGCCTTCATCCATGCTTGTTCTTACTGAGAATAAATCAGCATCCATGGCAGGGATGCTGCTCTAAATTCTCACTGTTCGATCTCACTGGTGGAGCCTAGCAATGGCTGGAAAGAGACCTCTGTGTGTCTTAAACTAAATTCAGGTAGGGGCCTCCACTGCCATGGTTGCTTTGTTAGGTGATCATCATGGTGGCCATTTTCTTCAAGAAAAGTGAACGTGGAGAAGTAATCTTAATTTGTGAAATCATGCCAGTGCAGAGGACCGTGTCAGGAGGATTTCCAGCAAATAAGGAGGTTCATGGAGTAAATGAAGGTTTGTCTTCAACTGGAATAACCAGAAAAATTCGAGAAAAAGGCAATGCTTATTCACAGTATCCTTTGATGAGTACTCAGTGCCAGACGGCAATAGAATAAGGCTCTGGCCACTGTTTACTGTGGCCTGTAAGGCTGTGTATGCCAGCTTTCTGGATTCAGCACCTCACATGGTCTAAATGAGTAGAAAGAGAGAGAAAAGGGAAGAGAGACACCAGTCCTTGGCCTGCCATGAGAAACAGCATCATTAGTCTCTCCCACACTCTTTTTTTTTTTTCCCCTCCTCTTTCTTCCTTTCCTCTCTTCTTCTCTCTCAGACTCCCATCTCATTTAACATCCTGTGTACTAGGTGCTCTGCCTGAGCAGAAACCCTGACCACAGAGACTCTGAGAACAATGCTTTATCTCTATAAGCATCTTGGAACTCTGTGACTGTCTGACGGCTAATTAAACCAAATAACAGTGAAATTTTCCCTCCAGTTCTAATGAGCGTGCATTATTCACAAGCACTTACAATTTAAAAGTGCCTTCGTTTTAAAAGTTAAATAAACTGTCCGGCGGTAAGTGAGCTTCGGTTTACAAAACACTTTGTCTTACTTTCCACTGAGTTACTTAATACTCCCTCCCATAATCCATTTGCATTGATCCCTCCTTCATCAACTGCCCATGCATTCCAACACACTCAGAGCTGCAAAGAACACCACTGCTGATTCACCAGGGAGGCAACTGTACTCAGTTAAAAAAAAAAAAAAAGATGCAAATAAGAATCTACTTAAGACAGTACTTATTTTTTTAAATACAGCTTTCCTCTTAATTATAGTATAGCATTAGTTTTTTGTTTCATTCTTCTGAATTTCATAATGACACTATCAAACAGTAACAAATATAAATTTGTGCAGCCTGGAATACGCAATTTAATCATAAGCAGTAATTTCCATATCACTGAGGAGGAAAGAAAAGTCAAATGATTAAACTCCAGGGCATGAGGACCAATCTTGAATTAAATTTTACACTCTGCTAAAGTTAGGTTTTGTACAGCAATATCAAGAATGGTTTAAAGGTAGTAGTAAAACATTTACTGTTTTATTAAAACTCCATGCCCCAAAGTGTTTACCAAAGATCAAACTGCTATTCTTTTTTGCAAATTAAAAATGTCTTGCAGACATCTTCAAAAACCTCTTGAAAGAGTAGGCAATGATATCACAGCAATCTCACTAATATTTCTCTTCTTTATTCATTCCCTTCCTCTCAGAGTCTGAAATGATGCTTTTTTGCAGGGAAGAAAAAAAAAAAAAAAGAGCCAGAAAATCCTCCCAGATCACTGACTCAGTGAGAACTGACCTTGTTTCTCATACAGCCCAGCCCCCATCCATCTCCTGCTCAGACATCTCAAGATTCAGGTTTTGCAACTTTCTAGTAAACTCCAAGGTGGGAAGAGAGTGAAGGTAACGGGATCCACCGACTAGAAAGATGTTAATCCTGACAAACTGCTCAAGCAGTAGCCTGAACCACAGCTAGATTGAATTCCGTCTCTCCTGAGAGGTCCAGACAAGGCTGCTGGTAACAAAACCGCTTTTCATGGTGCCCTCAAAAGCAGATGGGCCCCACGCACAAAGTTGGAGAAGGGTGCCATTGCCCTCTAGTGGCCAGAAGTGCAATCTTCCGCGAAGGAGCCCATTTCCAGAGATGCACAAGGCTCTCAACGTCAGCGTAAAATTATAGCAGAAAGATGTTTAATTATCCTCCTCGAGTGTTTTCTTTAGTCCTTCTTTGCCCATAGAGGAGGCTGTGGATGGCTATCATAGTAATCCTGATGGAAAAGCTCACTCCTACTCCTACTGGTGCATCAGAATTTGTCCAACTTTCTCCAGCTTTGTTTTATTTTATTTTTTTTACCAGACCTGTTGATGTTTTTCCCCTAGTCCCTTAAATAACACACACGCACATATCTATAAATAGAGAGACAGAGAGAGACCAAAGATATTTACATATTTCAGGGGCAATAACTTTGGACTGGAAAGGCTGACAACTACGATGTTTTGGTAAATCTAGAACAGGGGTTCTTGACAAATCAGGTAACTTTTTATGGAACAAGGACCAATTGCATAAGTGGGAAAAACATCCCAAACACATTTCAATCCCTTAAACCATTGGCTGGTGAATTTACACAATGATGAGATTTTCTAGGAAAAAAAAAAAACTTAGGAATTATAGTTATTCTGCAAATTTGACAGTTCAAGAAAAAAAGATTTGCTACCTACTTTCAAACTCTATAGACCACTGTCTTATCATTACTATTTAATGATAAGGTATTCCTATGATCAAAGTGAAAAAAATCAATATTGAAAATAAACTTAAACGAAATGATCATGTTTCTGGAACATCTGCCTGCATAAATGTGTAGAAAATGAAGGCAGACTAAAATCAGATTTGCAGATCTTTAGATGGTTCTGAAAATAGCTTTGAATATCACAGATCAAAGTTTACATGAACTGTCAACTTCGTAAGTCACAGACATTCACAGGCAAGGTTCTGGGACACACTATGCTCATGGGACTGTAGCTCTGGCATTGTAAATCAAGCCTTGAGGTCAAAGTCATGGCGTTTCCCATATGAGGGTCCCCAAACCAGAAATCTTTACAAAGCAGCCATGTAATTCTATTCAAAGTGGAAGAAAAACCATGAATTATGAAGACAAGTGCATTAAAGGAGCATGAAATTGATCTGTATTCCCCCAAATCACAGCATGGCTCGCCAACCCTGCCCCTCCTCTTCACACGAATAAACAAACAAACATACACATCCACAGCCACCACTGCAAAGAGGAAACATGAGTTCTGGGTCGTAAAAAACCAGATGTAACTTTTTAAAAAATTCTCAAATTAACAAAATATTGCATCTTAATTGAAAACAGAACTTAGGTTTCTAGTAATTTTACTGTCTGGTGTTTCGATAAGAATGCTGAACATAATGAAAGTTCTGAAGTGCTATCAAGATGGTCCAGTGCTTCAATTAGAGCTATTTCAAAAGCCTATTTTTCTAGTAGGCAATAAGCTCAGTTTGAGTAAATCTACATGTCTGGGCCTCAACAGATTATCCTCTCAGTCCGTTCAATGCGGCTCTTCATTTCATTTTCTCTCCCCCAGGGGTGGGGAGGGTTATTTCTTTCTTTCTTTTCTGACAATGTAATAAAATGACCCGCTTATACAGACTCTGAAATAACAAGGAAAATAATGATAGTAATAATAATTATTAATAATAAAGTGCAGCTGTAAGATTAATGTATTAATTTGCAGTGTTTCAAAAGCAAGATGTAAAGATAATTCTCACTCAAGGAAAGTTTCCTGGCCTCTCAGATGCCTTTTCCTGGTCTGTACTTGAAAACTACTCACATTCCTTTGTACTAGGCAGGATTTCAGTCTTGCACAGAGGTTTGAATTCTAGGGCCCACTGGCCAACTCTAAAACTTTGAATTAGAGCTCATGACTAAGGAACTTTAGTGACCAGGAGCTTCAGGGTCCCTCTGGCATTGGCCCCAACCCTCTGTCTCTTTGTTTTGCAACTTTTATTCCTTTGTTCTACTGGAAGAAGACCAGGGTTCCTGCAGCAGGGGTTGGGCAGTGATTACTTCTGGGTTCTGATGGCTGCATCTCTGTATTTGTAGGGAAAATAATTCCAGGATTAATGAAATGAAGGTCAGCCTCTTCTCTTCTCTCTCATGGTATTAGGCTCTAGCTCTCAGAGCCCAGCGTGGCAAATGTGCTCATGCGATGCTGGCGGATCCTCGCTCCTGAGAACACTTCTACACCTCGGTCCCTGTGAAATCCAGACACCCCGCAAAACCATCGATGTTTGCTGCAAGCCCAAGTGATAAATCGATCCATCCTCTCACCAGATTAATTATCGTGGCTTCCCTGTGATTAAATCGAAAACTTACTCTGCCTCGTAGGAAAACTGAGAGGAATGATAGGAAGAGGAAAACCAAGAAAGATTGCAGAGCCATCCGAAAAAGATTTCTTTAGAGGGAAACGGGAGGAAAGACTTTATAGGCAGATGTATACCTTCATGCAGCAGGATTTTAGAAACAACCTTCCACCCCACCCCTTAGGGACGACCCGTCGTCATGCAGGGATGGCATTATTAAATAATTAAAAGATGCAATTTCTTAATAGCAGTGCTTTGGCCCGTGAAATTCCTGCTGCATTATCAGCAAAAGCAACAGGGCTTTCTTTTTCTAGCATTTCGAAAACCTTTCGCCCGGGAAAAGGAGGCGTGTGGACACAACCGCCCACCCCCACCCCACCTCCGCCCAGAAAGCAAGGAGCAAGGCCTTGGCAAGAAAGGGATGAAGAAGCGCGACCCGGGGGCCTCCCTGACCCCAGTTTCTCTGGGGACTCTCTTCTTCACAGCACCAGGCAGGCCTCCTACAGCTGTACCCGGGTGTAGGGGGAGAGGGGTGCTCTCCTCGCCGGCCCCCACATTCTGCGGGGTTCTCCAAGCTCCTCACCCCCGGCTCCCGTTCCGGGGCAAAGATGAGGGAGGGAGGCCGTGCGTGCGGAGCTGGAGAGGCTCGGCGCGTTCCGGGAGGAGGCGCAGGCTACGGGAAAGGCTTGCTTCGCAAAGTTAACGTTGACCCCGGCAAGCTCCACCAAGCCCCAGCCAGAGCCGAGCCCGAGTCTGAGCCGCTCACGGGCCACCCCTTGAGCTGGCGGGTGCTGACAAACGGCCCCCTGAGCACCCGAAGAGACTCCGGCTTGAGGGCTGGCGCGCGCACCGCAGTCGGCAGCCCCAGCCGCAGTCAGCGGACCCAAAGCCACGCTATAAAAGTGCGGGGGAAATCGCCGACCCGAGCTGGGTTCCTTCCGTTTTCTGGGGCTTCCCCGGCGGTCTCGATGGAGGAATTGAGTCCCCGGGAGCGCTCGGCGGGGATGGGGAGGAAGGGGTAGGGACCCTGCAAAGCGCGGTCATGTCTTCGCTTTCGGAAAGAGTCGCAGCGCGGGCGGGCGGACACCGCGCCAGGGGCGACTTTCCCCGGAGACCTGACCGGGGGGCAGTCGGCGTGTCCGGAACGCAGCTCTGCAGCCTCTAGCTCCAGCCGGGTGCAAAGCCCCTGTCTCGCGGCTTCGGCGCAGACCCCATAAAAGGCCGGAGCTGGGGGAGAGACTGGAGCGCACATCTGGCGCCTCTGCCCCCTAAGCTGCCCGCGCCCACAGCTGGCTCGCTTCTTCCTTTTCGATTTTTAAACAAATCTTCTCTTACCTCCGCCCTCCCCCCGGTTCTGCTTTGCATTAGTGAAACCTTCTCGAGTCAGTCCTCCCCCGTCCCCAAACATTCTCATCCAGAGACAACCCCCACCCCACCCGAAGAAGCCCCATCCAGGCGAGAGGAAGGCACTGGCGGTGCGCCTCACCTGGGGCCCTGGAGGGTGGGCGCGAGGTGCGGGCCGTCGGTCGCTGGCGCAGGGCGAGCGCAGCGGTGTCAGCCCCGGCCCTAGTCCGGGTCCCATTCACAAGTCGGCGGCGGCTGCGAGCGGCCCCCGCGGCATCTGCTCGCGACGCTCCCCTCGTCTGGCGGCGGCCGCGGAATGAGCCGCCGAGCGCGCTGGTGGCAGGAATGAGAAACCGGGGGGAGGTGGCGGGCGGGGTGGCGGGGCGGAGGAGGAGGGAGGCCGCCGCTGGGAGGGAAGGAAAGGGCGGGGGGCGGAGAGGAGCGGAGGCCGCTAGTCGCGGCGAGCTGGGCCTCGCAGAGGCTGCGGGGGCCGGCCCGTCCGCGTCCCTCCCCCCAGGGGCCCCCGGGATGTCAGCCCCCGGGATTCGCGGCCGCCCCCTTCCCGCCTTGGGTCGCCGCACTCCGGCTCCCCTGGGGCTCAGACGGAGTCCAGAGCGGCTGAAGTTGGGCTCCAGGGACGCACAGCCAATCAGGGAGGGCGGCACAGGGAGACTGGGGAGGGCTCCGGGGCCCCTCTTTCCTCCTTCGCCCAAATCCGCTCCAGCTGGTCAGGCTGGGCCCTTGGCCCAGGAGGCCTGGGTGGTGGGTAGGGGGAAAGCGTCGGCCAAGTGGGGGAGGCAATCCGGCATCGTGCTTCCTCACCCCATCGCCCCACGTTCCAAAGATCCCTCCACGTCGGTGGCTTCTGCCCTACTCCCTCTCCCCATGCCTAGCAAACTCTGCTTGGGGCGCGGGTGGTGAAACCTGGGGGAGGGAGACTTTGGACTTGGGAAGAACCACGTCTCTGTTCTCTCCCAGTTCTCCCTCCCCCACCCCATCCCCAAAGCCTAGTGTGGGGAAGGCGGGTGCCGGGATCGCTTAGCCAGGGTCGGCCCGGCCCCCTTACAAGGCAGGTACAGTGGCCCCCGCCCGCACGCAGCGTCACTTGTTGCCTCAGGCCCCCTCGCCGCACGCCCGCCCCGGCTCGGTGAAGAGTGCGGTTCTGCGGGAGACCGGGCCTGAGGGCGCAGTGCCTGCATCCTCCCTGGGTGGCCCCCGTAGCCCTCCAGGAGGACTCGTTGGAGGAGGGGGCCCCGGGCCTGCTTCCTGCCCTCGCGGAGTCGCCGGGAGAAAAGGCTGGCGGGGCCTGGGCGTCGGAATCACGCCAGGGACTGGGCGGGGCGCTCGTGCTTCGGGAGCGGTGCTGGGACCCGCACACGCCGCCGTCCCTAGGGTGGAGGGGGACGACTGTGAGGACTCCTGGCCGGAACAAGTTCCTTTGGTGGGAGGCGGCGGAAAAAGCAGAGACGGAGGGAAGATGAAGCAGCAAACGGATAATGGGGAAAAGGAATCCCAGGAGGGACGGGGATGAGGACGGAAAAGGAGTGATGGGCCCGCGAAGAAGGGGAAGGAGGAAGCGGAGGGAAAGCCGGGCGAGAGGGGCGGAGAGGAGTCGAGGAATTAACACTAATGAGGTCGAAGAATGAAGAGAAAGCCTCGGAGGGTGCGCGAAGGGGGAAGGGACTGTAGTAGTGGGAGGGGAGTGGGGGCGGCCAAAGCCTGCTCTCGGGCTCCCAGCCCTGGGCGCCGGAGTCCCAGCGGTTCGCAGAACCCTCACGTTTGCACGCGGCACGGGACTGCGCGGGGCTGCGCGCGCGGGCGACGGGCGGGGCGGGGCCATCCGACTACCACGCCCACGCCCCCCCGTGCGCCCGCGGGCTTCTTGGCGGCTCCGGGATCCTTGAGGCGTCGGCCGCCGCCCCAGCCGGCGTCCTGAGCCAAGCTGCCGCGTCCTTCGCCCTCCGTGTGGCCGTGGCCTTTAAACTGCCGTTTCCTCGGCTGGGGGCGGGGGCGCTGAGTTTCCCGCTGGGAGGTAAAGCGGCCCCCCTTTACTTCCCAAATGCCGCAAGGAGACAGGCCTCTGGGCGCTAGGTACCCCCCCACCCTCGCCCTACACGTGCCGGTGCGAGGCCCTCGAGAGGCCGAGGAGGCGGAGCGCTTTCCCCGAGAGCGCAGTGAGTGGGACGCGGTGCCTGTCTCTTCTCCCTCCACAGGTTGGTCCCTTCCACACTCTGCCTGCTTCCTTTATCATCCTCTCTGGTCCTGTCTTTTCATCTGCCACTTCTGTCTGCTCTAAGCCCTGAAACTTTGTATGGGCTTAGTATGTCCTACGCCACCGCCCAGGTCCCCGCACTCTAAAGGGGCAGAACATGGTGATGGGGTGCTCTGACCTCAACGGTTCCACTTATAAATGAAGTTACAGAGGAGAGGTTGGAAGAGGGCCCCACTCTCCCTCAGAGATACTCGGAGTTTGCTCTTGTTTGTCTACTAATGCTTGTCTGAATTTTCTCATGCTTTCCACGTAAGTGAAAGTGGAAACAGGAAGGGAACGTGAAGGGCTCATCAGTCTAATTGCAGGTATACAATGATGTTGGGGATTGGTGATGGTTAGGACAGCGCTTGATCCGTGAGAAAAGTTTCATTAATTCCATTTTGGAGACAGGACCAAGGATGAGCCTTGTCACATTTGACCTGACGTTATCCGGAATGTGTTCTTTGCTTTTTGGTTCAGAATTCGTTAAGTGACAGCAGTTGTTTGTTGGTGGTGGTCGTTTTTTTTAGACCATCCCTTCCGTGAATGATAGCATCAGCGGATTTTCAAAAGTATGTTAAAACTTGCTTGGCAGATTTCTACTGACATTGCACACCTGAATCAGATGGAACCCAGTGTATAGCAGCACTCAATATTCCTTTGCACAACCCAGCAATTTTATGCCTGGGAGTCTACTTAAGACAGCTGGAAACTTATGTCCGCACAGGCACATGTGCCTGAATGTGCATAACAGCGTTAGTCATTATAGCCAAAAACTGGAAACAGTTAACATGTCCATCAACGGGTGAGTGGATAAACAAAATGTGGTATATCCATATAATGGAATAGTATTCAGCATTAAAAAGAAAAGAAATACTGATGCATGTTACAGTATGAATGACCCTTAAAACATGCTAAAAGCCAGGTGCAGAAACCAGATATTTTCTGATTCCATTTATATAAAATATTCAAAAAAGGCAAATTTATAGAGACAAAGCAGATCAGTGGTTGTCTCGGTATGAATAGGAATTAACGGCAAATGGGCATGAAGGAACTGTGTTGGGAGATGAAAATGTTCTAAAATTGGATAGTGATGATGGTTGCACAAATCTATAAATTTATTAAAATTCATTGAATTGTAACCAAAAAGGAAGGCAAAAATTTACACCTTTATTCCCGGAGTATCTATGACCTACAGCTGAGCCCCAGGGGGAAAACATTGCAAGGCAGTTTTATAGAGAGAGAAATGTTTAAATTAAAAAAAAAAGAGTTCTAGTTCTTATGGAAAGATAACCATACTTCTATTCAGCAAGTTCTATTTTGGCGACGGCTTTGGAGAGTCTTATAAGTGTTAAAGCAAGTTAATTCCCCCCTTTCACTCTTCTAAGTGATTAATTCCTGGGAACTAGAGTTAGGCATTCCAGTTCGTGACATTTTAAACACACCTACACATAGACACAGTACAAAGTGCACATTTCCGAGGGGATTTTTTTATGACTATGTTAGGATCTGTCTTAGAAATCCATATCAAGCACTTGGGTGGAGTATTGTGTGATTACAGTTTGGATTAAAAAAGGAAAAGAGAAAAAAAAAAAAAAAAAGAACCCACTGACAGTTTAAATTAAAAGATTCAGTTCATCCAGCAGCCAAAAGTTTGGGTGTTTATCTTAACTTGCCTCACCTTTCCTTCACCTTGTTCTTCATGGGAGGAAGCCAGGGTTCAGGGTTGCTCGGGAGGCAGGATTGAACGGTCCCCTCTGCTTCCTGACTCTTCCGGTCCAGACAGAGATGAGGCTCAAATGGGCCTTTTCTTGTCTTTGTCCTTGTCAGCAAGAGGCTGGTAATTTCCTGTTGGTTCCTTCATCAAAGTTACCAGGCTCTCATCCCTTTGATGCGTCTGTCCTCAGACTCTGAAGATAGCCAGGCCCTGCTGAGTCAGTTCCTTGTTTTCACTTAGAAGCCCCAGGCTACCCCGGGCCTTCTCAAAGTTTCCTGCTCTAGAGGCATCCTTTGGTAAATGGTATAAAAAGTGAGGCAAGATCCAAATAGGGAGATGGTTTTATCACATTGCAGTAGGCCCACATCATGCCTTCCCCAGGCAGAGGGAGAACACTGAGAAAGACTGAACAGGTATGCCTTTTCTGAACCAGGCATTTCAGGTAGAGATTCCCACAGCTGAGGCCACAGAGATAAGTGGGGAGGCCACAGGCCTTTGATCTGAGTCTGATTCCTGGTTCTGCTGCTTACTAGCAAAGACTTTAATCTCTGTGAGATTCAGTTTCCAGTTCTGTAAAATGGGGCTTGCTATCTGTGCCTAGATTGTTGCAGGGATTAAATGTGCCCACATACCTAGAGCAGTAAGCACTGTGCATAAAGCAGAGGCTCAATAAATGAAAGTTATTAATTACTATTATTAATTATGAGGTCTGATTATTGTCACACCTTAAATCACCTGAGCAAGAAAGGAGTCATGTTACAGTATGAATTATAATAATGATGGAGATTAATCTTATCATAAATGATATTTGTAATAAAACTTCTGGTCAAGAATATTTTAGCAGTTGAAAATTTACTGACACTGTAAGGCCTGTCATGGGTCATATAGAATTAGATGTGCCAACCTTGGGGGCAGGGGCCCTGGGTTCATGTCCTAGATCTGCAAATTCACTGAATCTCCTTGGGTAAGTAATTTTCTTTCTGTGAGCCTCAGTTCCCATGGCTGTAAATGAGAGCTTACTCAACATAAGTTCTTAGGAGGATGCTTCCAGAGCTGATATTCTGGAGTTTTTAAGTCAAGACTCTGTTAAATTGAAAACCTCTCTTAGATGCATTTCCTCTTTCCACCACTAGGAGCAGTCAGGCAATCATCTCAGGCGAAGCCCTGACTCCAAGAATCCCCTATCTCTCAAACATAATCCACTTTAACTCTATCTGTAGCGTTTCTTTGTCTTTCCCTCTCACCTAGACTATAAGTTCCCCGAGGGCAGGGATGATACCTTTTTTGGTTTTTGTCTGTATCTCCAGCACCTGGTGCATTAGAAGTCCAATCAATATATTTGATTAATTGATAATGTTAATTAAGAAATATTTTTATTAAATTAAGGCCAGTATATCAGTCATATATCACCACAGTAATACTAGGGTATGAATAACCACAGCACTCAGTGACTTAAAATAACAGTTATTTACTCTCATACATCTGTGGGTTGGCTGGGGCTGGGCTGGGGTAACTCCACTCAGCTTTCTGTATTTCTCATCCTCCTCCTTAGGGCTAGCTTGGGCATATTCTCATGGTGATGGTCACTGCACAAGATGCCAAGCAGAAATATGTGCGGTGTCTTGAGGTTGAGGTTGTCTCCAGTAGGCTGAGAACTGGAAACTATCTTTTCTATCTCATTTTGTTGGCCAAAGCACACCATATGGCCAGATTGAAAGTTAATGGGTGGAGAAATATAATCTGCTTTTCTAGTGGAAGAAGCTTCAGAAGTTGCATGGCAAAGAGTCTGAATACAGAGAAGTGTAAAGAGTTGGGGCCATTAATGCACTGTCCCACAAGCAGAAACAGATTTCCATCATGCCACCATTCTGGGTCATCTTGGGTTGTCAGGTCCCATAGGTTATATCCTATAATCATGAATACAATATTCTAGAACATTAGAGGAGACAGAAGATCAGAAGGCGATTTCAGTGTCTTACCAAATTGTAACCATGTCCTTCCTTTACTTTGAAGTTCCAGTTGTAAAGGAAGAAAGCAAGCAGAAATATTAATGTAATAATATTAATCACCAACTTATATATAAAACTAGAAATTCTCAAAACATTCCTTCAAAGTATGTATTATTATCCTTATTTTACAGATGAGAGAATTGAGACAAGAAAATTATATGCCCTGCTCGATATAAATACAACTGGTAAGTACTGGAACTGGGATTCCAGCCTATGTATGTTTGACTCACAAGTCATCCCACTAGCTTGCCCTTTGAGTGGAGAAGCTCATGCAACAGATTCTAGTCTTGATATGTTTGGGGGTGTGTGGGGAAGAGAGAGAAGAACTTTCCTCTACACCCAAGGCAGAGGGCATCTATCGGATCCCTAGGCACAGTGCCTGCAACACAGTAGGTACACAAAAAAGTATTCATGGAAGGGTAAAATATGAAAGGGTGAAAGGCGGTAAGGGAGAGAGGAAGGGGAAGTCAGCAGAAGTGGAGAAAGTAAGAGAGGAAGAAGGAGGATATAAGCGAAAAGATATAAGTATGTTGATCTATATGGAAAAACCATACCTTTCCGTGATGGGCAGAAATCTGTGGATTCTGAGGGTCACTCATCCCTTGCCCCTACTGGTGCTGAGAACAATTGCCTCCTGCCTGCCTCCATTCCACAGTGTAGATGGTACAACTTGAGCCAGCCCCTGACTATCTTGCTGATCTTCCAATCTCTCCCTTGATCACTCAGGCCACACTTATTTTCTTGTTGTTGTTCAAATGCACGTGTACTCCAGATTCAAGACATTTGCATTTGTTCTGCCCTCTGCCTGAAGCACCCTGCCCCTATTTCATGGTCTGCTCCCTCATTTTGCCTATTTAATCAGGATTTACCTGGCTCTCTCACCAGCAGAATCACCCATTCGATGCTCTAATCCCCTGTAGTCTACCACTTTCTATCCCTTTAGTCTGCTTTATTCTTGTTTATAACATATATGTACTTGACATCATATTACATATTTTAATTTACATGTTTTTATTGGTCATCTTGCTCCACCAGGCTATAAACTTCAGGAAGGCAAAGTACATCATCTCTCTCATTCACTCCTGTGTCTTGAGCATCCAATACTGTGCCAGGCATATGGTAAGCACTCAGTAAATATTTGCAGAATGAATACATGAATAATATATGCATGAAAGATGCTAACTGAATGAATGAATCCCCAAACCAAGAGCAGATGAATCATCTGCTTGAATCTAAATGTGGTGCAAGTGTCCCTTGTTTACAAAGTGAATTTAATGATGCCACTTATTCACACTACAAAATGATTCTGCATTTTACCAAAGGTTTTATTCGAAAGCTAATTAAAATAGCTACCTTGTTTAGTGCTTTTAAAAATATAATCCAATTTACAAAGTGGTGGTGTGCAGGCAGCTTTTCTAGAACATATGAATTTCTTAAAATGAATTACAGGTATGCATAATGACAGTTCTGATTCTGATTTCTAATTCTTGTTTGTTTGTTGTATGGACAAAGAAATTGGCTTAATAAAATGCCTCACAGAGGGCTATTTCAATGTTCGTATGTGCATACGTTTACGTTACTTTTTAAACTTGTGAATAGGTGCATTTAAATATGTTTGTGCTCCTGGAGAACCACTGGAAGTATTTTCAAGGTTGGTACCGGCTTGCTTTGCAGATAGTCTACAATTTAGACTACAGGATTTGAGAGCTCTGTGTTCCAGTTTTCATGAATGTTGAAACACTGACTATCGGTGCTGAGAAGGGAAGGCAGAAATGATCCTTAGCTGATGGAGAAGGCTTAAAAAAAATCTTTCTTTAGTGTCCTCAGCTTAAGATAAGTGAACTTACACAGCATAGACTATTTCAGTGCTTTATCTAGTGGTTGTGTGTTTCCCTTTCCCTATTCAGTTGCCTTTTGGTGGCTAAGAGATAATAGTGATGTTTCCATAGAGCAAAGGTAGGTCAAAATGGAATGCAGTATTTTACACAGGTGGCCCAAGAGCTTTCTTCTTGGAAACAATATTCCAGAAAATTCTCTCTATTCTGATTGACAGTCACTTTAGTTCTGGGTCTTAAGCCATGATTGATTCCCCATTGCAAAGAGTATTGTTCTGGGCATGGGTAGAATTAAAGAATAACACTTTTAATAGCTATTCATTGAATGCCTATTAAGTACTTTAATTTCAATCTTTACAACTGTTCTACAGAGCAAGTATTCTTAAGCCCATTTTATAGGTAAGAACAGGGAAGCTCAGAAAATTGGACAGCTTACTCAAATAGTTTGCTAATAAATGAATAATTAAATGTGACTTAACTGCTCAGAGTCTACAAGGGAATATAACTAGGAACTAATTTATATGGGAGAGGTGGTAAGGAGAGGTGAGTGGAGGTCTCCGTAAAGGTATGAATCAAAGCTGAGAATTAAAAGATGAAGACGGGCTAGTTAGGATAAGTGTAGGGAGAGAACATGAACATTCATGGAAGAAATAGACTACATAAGGGCATTGAGGCAAGATGGAATTTGGAACTTTTGAGGAGCTAAAAAATATCTGTAAGACTGATGCTTAATGAGCTTTGAGGAAATACAGAGACAGATAACCCAGGGCTTTGTAGGACAAGGAAAGAATTGTGAATCATATCTTGAATGCAATGGGCAGTTGTTGAATTTTTTTTTTTCTTAAGCAGAAGTGATCTGATTGTATTTGTTGACGAAGAGCCTAGTGGCTTCAAGTGGATGAGAGAAAAAAGGGATGCATGAATCTTTTCAAATTAATGATTTTGTTTTCTTTGGGTATATACCCAGGAGTGGAATTGCTAGATCATATGGTAGTCCTACTTTTAATATTATGAGGAACCTCCATGCTGTTTTCCATAGTGGCTGCACCAATTTACATTCCCACCAACAGTGCACAGGGGTTCCCTTTTCTCCACATCCTTGCTAATAACACTTACGTCTTATCTTTTTGTTGATAGTCATTCTGACAGATGTGAGGTGTTACCTCATTTGCATTTCCCTGATGATTAGTGATGCTGAGGGTCTTTTCATGTGCACCCCAATGTTCACAGCATTATTATTTACCATAGTCAAGGTATGGAAGCAAACTAAGTGTCCATCAACAGATGAATGAATAAAGAAGATGTGAGATACACACACACACAAAATGGAATCCTGTGTCATCATTCACATCATAAACATTGCATTCCTGAAGACCCATAGTGGGAGATATGGGATAGAAGGTCTCAAGAACATGATTCTTAGTAGCTTCTACTTCCTCTTGGAAGGCGTTGGGGGGGCAGAGGATCCTTGGCATTCAGCTGGGCTCCACTGGAACCATGGACCTGAATAAGAGTAGACTCTCGATTCCAGGTGGTGGATAACGTGTTGTTTTGGGCACAGATCTGCCTGGCCAGAGAAGGATGCTTGAGAATCTGGGATTTACACAGCTGTATCAGACTGCCCACAATGACTGGGCAGTAGGTCTCTCTCTTGGGGATGTTGTTCATTAGAGTGCCAGAGACAAGCACGAGAGATCACATTCAGAACACGTTCATCCTGGTTCTCTATGTGGTTCCTTGGATCGTCAGCAAGGCTAAGCACATTCTCAGGAAGGCCTTCTATTTTGGTCTTGGTAAGCCAGAGGGCCTGCTTTACACCCTCGAGGCGGCGGCAACGCGGGTGGAAGATGTAGCAGGCCTGGTCCTTGTACAGCGGGTGCTCGTGAAGCGGGGGCAAGTGGCGGAACTTCGGGTGCGTCCAGCCGGGGTCCCAGGGCGGGAAGACTCGCCGCGCCAGACCAGGTATAAAGTGCATCTTCCCGGCGTAGGTGATGGGCTCCAGTCCAGGAATCTCGTACACCCCGTCCGGGGGAGGAGGCTCGGGCTTCCGCGTGGAGCGCATGCCCCACTCTTATGCCCCACGTCTTGGGGCCCCGCAGCTCCCAAGACCGAGCCGCCCAGGGCGAGCAAGCGCCAGCCTTGCTGGCCCCGACGCCAACGCCATACCAATCCGATCTCTTCAAGACCTCCACCGGGACGCCGCCATCTTCCCGCGCGCAAGGCTTGCTGAGAACCCAACCTGCAGTTTTATGAAATCATTTTGGGCCCTAGGCTGCTCTCCTTTCCTGTGCCCGCGAATATCCTCCTGGGTCAGGAAGACAGTGTCACCTGATGTTTAATTAGTTAAAAAGAGAAATCCCTCAGCTCTGAGCAGACTTTGGACAAATACTTTCCTCTCTCTGAGCCACTTCTTGTCTAAAATGAGTTTGGCCGAAAGATTTCTACATTTCTGTTTCCCTCTGAAAGCCCATGGTTACTGATTACCTTCACTCCAGGCACAGCTTTTCAAAAGTATGTCCGAAGGATACATTTATATTGATTCTGTGTCAGTTGGAGTCCTGCCCTGAAACACAAGTGATAGGACACGGAGGGCATTCAGTTGACCCCAGAGCTCAGTGCGAAGGTCAGCCAGGTCCCCTAATGTTGCCACTCAGGGCCATTTGTCAACAATTCCTTGCTGTTCAAGGCCTCCAAAGATTTTTACCTGTCTACTTTCTTACCTAAAGTGTCCATACCATTGCTCATCTTATTTTCTCCTTCTCTGCTCCTATCAGGGGAGGGAGCAGGATTCCATGACACAGACAATGGACTTGGAAATTGAGCTGCCCAAGTTTGAATTCTGGTTATGGCCCTTACTTGCTGTTGGCAGATACTTTACCTCTGTGATCCTCACTTTCCACATCTAATAACATCGGTACCTCCTTCAGAGAATTGTTGTAAGTTAGAAAGGTGATACATCGCAGTGCCTAGAATATAGTAAATACTCAGTGAGTGTTTTCTTTCTTCTCCTGTGCTCCTCACTCATCTCACTCCTACTTCTCATTAGCTTTCATTTCTCAAAATTGAACTAAGGCATCAAACGTTTCAGAAAAATATTTCCTGACCTTTCCCTTCCCACAGTCTCGTCTACAGTTTGATTTTGCTACAGTGTATTATCCCCTATGCTCGTCTGTCCCGCCACTGTCCCTCTGCAGGAGACATCTAGAGACCAATAATCACTGATACTTCATCACTGTCTCTCAAGCATACAGGCATACGGTAGGTGTTCAATAAATGTTTGCTAACATTTACTGCCAAAGAGGATGCTAAAAGAAGGCATCCTCGAAGAGGGATGATGACCAAAGAGGAGGGGAAAAAAAATCACGTATGTCAGGCCAGCTCCTCTAAAGAGATTTGGTATAGAATATGAAGGGAAAATAGAGTAAAAGCAGAATCCATTAACTGGCCCAAATTACATTAGTAGTTCTCTACTATGTGACATATAGTCATCATTTAGTCTTTAGTACAAGCAATTCTTTTACATATATATATATATTTATATATATATTTTAAAATAAATTTATTCATTTATTTATATATTTTTGGCTGTGTTGGGTCTCTGTTGCTGTGTGTGGGCTTTCTCTAGTTGCGGCAAGAGGGGGCTACCCTTCGTTGTGGTGCGTGGGCTTCTCATTGCGGTGGCTTCTCTGTTGCAGAGCACGGGCTCTAGGCGCACAGGCTTCAGTAGTTATGGTGCACGGGCTTCAGTAGTTGTGGCACACAGGCTTCAGTAGTTGTGGCGCACGGGCTCTAGAGTGCAGGCTCAGTAGTTGTGGTGCACAGGCTTAGTTGCTCCGTGGCATGTGGGATCTTCCCAGACCAGGGATTGAACCCATGTCCCCTGCCTTGGCAGGCAGATTCTTAACCACTGTGCCACCAGGGAAGTCCCCAGTACAAGCAATTCTTGATTGACTAAGAAAGGTTTATCAACAGAAGCAAAATTTATCATGTGTATTTACAGTCTGATTTGCTCTCCTCCTATAGCTTTTCTTATATCTATGGAAGGGGAAAATGCACCCAGACAGTCTATTTTCTTTATGTCAGTTGAGTCACAGAAGCAAACATTGGAAGATGTGCTATAAAATAATCAATCATCAGGTAAAACTGTTTTGGATGTGGCAGATGTATAAAATGAAGTAAGGTTATTTTTCCAGCTAAAAGTTTGTGTAGTTACAAAAGATTCTGGTGGAACAAATAGATTTATCCAGATCAACACTTGTAAGGAGGTATGATTTCAAAGCAGAAAGGCAGCTGAGAATAGCAGCTAGTCCTTTCCAGCCTTTTCCTCCTAACCCTATTTCTCACCCTCATGCCCAGCACCCAGTAATTGCTTTTCCACGATAAACATCTTTTGCTTTCCTTTTGTTAACAGCATGGCTTCTAGAGTACTTATACATTTTATTTGGCCAATGTTGTTTTAAATATCATGGCACAAGTGAGCAGCAGCAGTGGCAGCAGCATCCTAAGCAGTTACTAGAAAGGAGGTGCCTTCTCTGTGTTATTGCTGAGTGTAGTTACACTGATTTTGCTGATGAAGAAGCTGTAATGCCAGCTGATAAGCTGTATATCCAGGGTGGTACGGCTTAGACATTGTGGAGCTTGGGTGTCTCCCTAGAGCTTTCTCATTCCAGTATGCGCTGGTTTTTCTCAGATATAAACTGGCAAGCATTCAGTCTGCTGGGATGGTAACTTCCTATGAACTGGACATTTAACATCGTATAATGCATCTATATCCTGAAGCCAAATGCATGGAAACCTATTCAACTCTGTCCGTGCTCAGATGCCCACAGCATCATCCTCTTTGCATATATTCCTCCCCCTGCTTAGAACAAGTTTGCTCCTTTATGCTCTGGCTAATTCCAATTTATTCTTTGAAAATTCCATGCTCAGGTGTTCTATCCTCCAGAAATATTTTCCCGATACTCCTTGCCCATCTCTCTCCCCTGCTGCCAGTATGAACTTAGTATCCTTCCTTTGTGTTCTGTGCACCCCACCATGTGCCTAATTCTTAAGGTCTTCCTTGACTTACAATGGGGTTACGTCTCCATGAACCCACCGTAACTTGAAAATATCGTTAAGTCGAAAATGCGTTTAATAACCTAACCTACAGAACATCATAACTGAGCCTAGCCTACGTGATATGTGCTCAGAACACTTACATTAGCCTGCAGTTGGGTAAAATCATTTAACACAAAGCTCATTTTATAATAAAGTGTTGAATATCTCATGTAATTCATTGAATACTGTGCTGAAAGTGAAAAACAGAACGGTTGTCTGGGTACAGAACGGTTGCAGCGTATTGGTTGTTTACGCTTACTTTTGGGTGGCTGACTGGCAGCCTCAGGCTCGCTGCCCTGCCCAGCACGAGGGATTGTCAGACCAGGTATCACTAGCCCCAGACCAGGTATCACTAGCCCCAGACCAGGCATCACTAGCCCCAGACCAGGTATCACTAGCCCCAGACCAGGCATCACTAGCCCCAGACCAGGCATCACTAGCCCCAGACCAGGCATCACTAGCCCCAGACCAGGCATCACTAGCCCCAGACCAGGTATCACTAGCCCCAGACCAGGTATCACTAGCCCCAGACCAGGTATCACTAGCCCCAGACCAGGTATCACTAGCCCCAGACCAGGCATCACTAGCCCCAGACCAGGCATCACTAGCCCCAGACCAGGTATCACTAGCCCCAGACCAGGTATCACTAGCCCCAGACCATGTATCACTAGCCCCAGACCAGGTATCACTAGCCCCAGACCAGGTATCACTAGCCCCAGACCAGGTATCACTAGCCCCAGACCATGTATCACTAGCCCCAGACCAGGTATCACTAGCCCCAGACCAGGTATCACTAGCCCCAGACCAGGTATCACTAGCCCCAGAAAAGGTCAAAATCCAAAATTCCAAGTACAGTTTCTACTGAACGTGTATCACTTTTGCACCATTGTAAAGTTGAAACATCATAAGTCAGGAACAGTGTACAGTACTTGACCCATCATGTAAAAAAATTTTTTTCTCCCAGGGCTCTTATTTCTTTAAGGGCAGAGGCCATATTTTATACATAATTTAGGGATACATATTCCCAGATATATCAATATCTGTAGAACCTGTCGCAGACCTTGGCAAATAGACCATGTTAATGCATGTGAAGATAAAATAAGAATAGGTAGCATTATAGTCATCTGATCCATGTAAGCAGTTTACATGTAGACTCATTTAAATCTCATAACTTGCAGGTGAGATTAAAACTGTTAACAAGGATCATTTCTAGCGAGCGAGAGAGAGAGGACAAGAAATATGCACACAAATATATGTGTATATACATATACATAAATACACATACACATGTACAACTTACCGGTACAAACACACACACATCATAGATCTGTACGTTTTACTTAATCATACACTTGATAAGTTTTCAACACAAAGAGATTGACAACTTATTTAGCCACATTGTTAAACACACAGTGCAGATCACAGGTGGTTCTCTGCCCTCTGTATTCTTCCATAGACGGTGTTAGAGTTTTCAGTCCTGGGTGTCACACTGACAATCAGGACATTGAAGAGCCCGGAATGTAAGCAACATGGAGAAATGATCTGAGGCTGTATCGTTTGTAGAAGAGAATGCTCTGGGGGCACATGATCACTTTGTTCAAATATCTAAAGCACTGTCATGAAGAAGAGTGATTAGATTCATCTTGCTTCGCCCCAGGGGGGTATGAAACTGGGACTGATGGATAGAAACTTCAGGGAGGGAGAGAAAATGCTGCTCAGCCTAAGGACAGATATCTGGCCGGAAGGGTCTCTGCCACTAGATCTTGTGCTCCTCAGAACAGAGGCTTTGGTTCACGTCAGGCACAGGAACTCAGACTGGCCGTCCGCCTGACAGGTATTATCATATTTCACAGGGGGCTTCTCCTGTGGGTAGGAGAAGATATTACAGGGCCACCATGATCTCATCTAAATATAAATTTTAATAGAAATTGTAAAAAGTCTAGTTGGAGTACCATATGCCTCGGAAAGAATTTTATTTCTACTAATGGTAAAACTACCACTATACTACTACTACCACCACTACTATGATTACTATTACTATTACTATTTGCAGGGTAGCTACTGTGTAAAAGGTACATATTCCCTCTGCTAGACACTTGGCATGTTGCATGCACTATGTCATTTAACCTGCACAGCAATCCTGAATGGTCCATGCTCTCATCCCCATTTTGCAGTTGTGGGGGACTGAGGCTCTGGGAGGTGAAACCCTCTGCTCCTGGTTGTCCAGATAGTAACGCTCAAGCCCATGTATGTCTCAGCACAAAATTAGTTACCTGTCTGTTTTACAGAGAGGGTGGGGGAGAAGAGAAGAGAGGAAGGAAGAGGCGAGGAGAGGAAATCAAAGGAGAGGAATAACATATGATAATCCTAGGCTTAAATCAGATTTAATTTGGGAAAAAGTGATACTCTGTTCCTGAAATGTTCTTTCTTGAGTATCTAGGTGTACATTGCTGGTTGTGTAAATTGCAGTTATCAAAGACAGATTCTTTAATTCTTTCTATGATGAATCCACTTAATTCTGTGGCCACTGCATCCTTCATAGGAAGAGCTGCCTCACAGTTGCATGAGAACAGGTCAATTTATGTGTATGGCTCACACACATCTTCTCCAAAGGAGAAATCAAAAGGGACCTAGGTAGGGTAAGTGGAAGGACTTGAATAGGAATTGGAAAATCAAAGTTGGTGAGAAGATTTGGAGATATTGTCAGTACATCAAGAATAATAAAATTAAAGATATCTGAAAACAAATGATTGTAAGCAATTTTAATAGAGATAGTCTCTTCCCCCAAGGGACTTAAAAACCCAAGTTGGATGAGCTGATTCAGATAATTATGCTAGCCTCAGTGGAATAATATATGGAAATATATAAGAAGTACACGCGCCTTCTTTTTTTTTACGCATACGATGTTCTCTTTATGTGTCATACATTCTGCAGCCATCTTTCAAGACCTGCACCCCAACAAAGTCTTGATTCACTTCTCTAATTCCTGGTGTTTTCTCTCAAGCTCCTGTAGATGTTATCCTCTGCATCACAAAATTAGATTCAGGATCATGTGCTGTCTTGTACTACTGGATTTTTTTCCCTCTTGAGTCTGTTTTCCTTTCCTGTGCAAGTGGCAAGAGATGCATATAGCAAGTTACAGTATCACTAGGGAAATGCCAGCTGGAGTTCTTAAGTAGCTTTACAGGGTATTCTAACTGTGAAGAATGCACTGAATCTGGACAAAACAGAAGCACACAATCTCATTGTAAGGCAGGGAAGAAACTTCATTCACCAGAATTTTTCTTAAGAGGGGCCCCATATGTGTTTTGAAGAAATAAATAATATGTGGTATGGATGGTGAGGAGCAAGAAGACACTCAGTGTGGTTCCCAAATTGCCTTCTCAAGGACACTATAGCTCCAGGAGAATTCTTTGCTGTGACTGAGCACCTTCACTGGTGGAGAGATGAAAAATCGGGAGTCAGAGCCTAAATTGTACGAGGCTGCTACATCACACCACTTCAGGTGATACCACTGGCATCAAAGCTAGGAGGTGACTATGGAGCAGAGGAATGTCTAACGGAAATTTTTTTTCTATATAGATGCAGTGTTAAGTCCTCGTCTTTATTTTCCTGCCAAATACCTTCAGTCAGTTCTATCATGTTTGATAATGCTTTTATGACACTGAATTGTTTTGTGGGGGTAGGATATTAAAAAGGAGTTGAGGATCTGAATTGATATCAGTGAGAAAGAAGACTTCCCCTGCAGCTTATAAACTAAAGGTGGAGGGGACATTTGGATTACACATAACAATGGAATACTGATATCAAGCTTTTAGGGTTCTTAGGAGTATTAAACAAAAAGAAAATGTAAACTATATGGAAATAGTAAATACTCAACATGTGCTTACTATCTTCTTATGGGAAAGCCAACTTATATCCACTATTCATAGGAAACTAAACACGTTAGTGAAGTTGGTAACAATGAAAAGTCTAAGAAGAGTGTGTGTGTGTGTGTGTGTATGTGTGTGTTGGGAATTGCATGAAAAGACCTGTTATAATTAGATTTTGGGGAGCCTCACAAATGAAGGAGGAGAGCACAGGGAAGATCCAAGTTGTCAGTGCTTCAGACTCACAGCCTGTGCACCACCCCTGCAATAGGATCAGCCCTGTCAAAGGAAGAGGGGTCCATGTGGGCATGTCTAGCCTCTGTTTCACCCCCCAAACGTTGCTGGGACACATTGTAAATCTGTCTGTCATTTCCTTCTCCTCTCTCTTTTGATAGCCGCACTTTTCTTCAAATATGTTAATATAAGCAGTTCTGCTACAGCCAAATCTTTCTGTTGCCTAAGAGTCATTTATCTCTTTGTGACGATCATACTTATCATTTATTTTATTTTAAGGCTTTTAATCTTGAGCTTGTTGTGTTGTTGTTGCTACTGTTTTGAGTTCTAGAGACAGGAGACTGGCAATTTATCAAAACCCCAAGTATGGGTAACATTCCCAATGTGAAGTGTAAGTTTCTTAGGAAAGGAATCTTGCCTTCCTCATTGTCTGCATCCCCACACAGAACAAGGCACAGAAGAGAAGCTCAGTAAACACTCACATATTCCCTGGGGTCTGCCTGAAGGAAGAGTCTATATTCCATTTCACACATTTCTTACTACAAAAACTTTTGCCTTATTCTTAAAGTCTATTATTATTAAGTGCATTTTCTTGTGTTCCGGTAAATTAAAATTTGTAGGAACTTAATCTGTCTGTCTCCAAACACATTTGTAATGCTTGGTATTTTTTATCCTGTTGTTCTCTGGGTGTCATATATCATTATACTACGTAGCATTTCTTAAAGAGAAAACCTACGGACAGTGTATTTAAAAAAAAAAATCCCTATTAGTATGGCCTATAGCAATTAAAGCTTGAAATTAGAATTAAGCATTGTGCATTTTGATGCAGGCGATCATATAGATATATTAACATTGTGGCAAAGGTTTTTCTTTGCAGGCACAAAGTCGTCATTAGGAAATATAATACTCATTTTTTGCTTGATTAATTATAGCAGAGGCATAACAAAATATATATTGTGTGTTGGAGCATGCACCATTTGCAAAATTATAAGTCATGGATAAGCTGAGGTATGAATTCAAAACATTCTGTAAGACACAGAGTAAGTATGAAATTTGCTTTTTGAAATACTTTTGGTAAAGAGAATTTATGCACTTAAAACATGAAGAAATACATCTTGAGAACACAATTCAGTCTAAAATAGTCTAAGTTTTCCTCCCACCTTCTCAAATCTATGGCTTTCGATATGTGTAACTTTGGAGGATATTCTGATAATGATACATAATAAATAATCCATAACACATAGCACATAATATAAATGTAATAATAGCTACTATTTTCTAATAATAGCCAGACTTCCAAAAAATGCCAGACATCAGGCTAAGTGTTCTCCGTGGTTATCTGATTTAATCCTCACTAATCTGCCTAGTAGGGACTGGTGTGTTATTATTATTATTATAAAACTTTAATTCAATGAGATGCACCTATATTAGCTGTATAACTTCATAAGTTTTGGCAAATGTATATATTTGTGTATCTGATACTCTAATCAAGAAAGGAATATTTCCATCACCCCAGAAATAGATGCTATTTTTATCTCTAATTCCCAGATGAGAAAAAGTGGGCTCAGTGGAGTTATATAATTTGCCCGATAAATAGGCCAGTAATAAATAGCAACGTTGGTAGCCAAATCCATGCTCTTCCTTATACTGTGCCAGAATACCCAAGGCTTAGCTCCAATATATGCGGACTTTCGTGTGTGTGTGTTTCAATCATGGTAGGGTTTGGAGAGGAAGCAGGAAGCTGACATCTAACAGTGTTTTTTTAAAGTGCTAATCATTAGAATATCCTAGCTGAGTAAAGACAGAGATTCCTGCTCCATCCTTGATTTAGTAGACTGACATGTGGGCCTAAAACCTGTATTTTTTTGTATGCTCCCTACGTGATCCTGATACCATGTATTTATCAGGATAGGCTATGTAATGCTGTGGTAACAAATCAAACATGAAATATCAGAAACATATCACATTAAATTTTATTCTTATTCAACAAATCCACTGCTTGTATGACTCTCTAAAGAAGATGTCCTCTTTTTTATTTTTCCCTTTATTTTTTCGAGCTTTACTGAGATATAATTGATGTATAACAGTGTGTAATTTTAAGGTGTACAAAATGTTGATTGATACACTTAGGTATTGCAATAAGATTATCACCACAGGTTAGCTAACGTCTCCATCATGTCACATAATTAATTTCCATTTCTTTTTTGTGGTGAGAACATTTAAGATCTACTCTTTTAGCAACTTTCAAATACATAATACAGTATTATTAACTCTAATCACCATGCTGTACATTAGATCCTCAGAACTTACACATCTTTGAACTGGAAGTCTGTTTCCTTTGACCAGCATCTCCCCAGTTCCCCCCAGTCTCTGGTAACCACCGTTGCACTTTCTATTTCTACGAGTTGGGTTTTTTTAGATTCCAAGAGGATGTAGAAAAAAGGAAATCCTTGTGCACTGTTAGTTGGAATGTAAGTTGGTACAGCCACTTTGGAAACGAGTATGGAAGTTCCTCAAAAAATTAATAATAGAACTACCATATGATCCAGCAATCTCACTTCTGGGTGTATATCCAAAGGAAATGAAAACAGAATCTTGAACAGATATTTGCATGCCCCATGTTAATTGCAGCATTATTTACAATAGCCAAGATATGGCAACAATTTAAGTGTCCATCAGTGGATGGAAGGATAAAGAAGATGTGGTACGTACATACGGTGCAGTATTATTCAGAAGGTGTCGTCTTTGCAGAAACATCCAAGATACTCCTTCTTTGACTCTGCCATTTATGTTCTTGCCGGAGGCAAAGAGAAGAGCTGAAGGGTCATGCAGTAGTAGTTCTTAAATCTTTGCCAAATCCCTTGGTCAGAACTCACCCCATGGCCCTCTTGGAAGGGAGCTGAGAAACGAGGAGTGGGACATAGGTTTTGGGAGGAGAGTGAATGTCTTTACCACAGTCAGGTTTTGAGAATCATTTACCTCTAACTTTCTTTCTTTCTCTGGAAGTTTGTGGATATGATGTGGTATAGATAGATTTAATCTTCTCTTTTCGTAGGAAGTAATGCCCTTACTGTGACAACTCCACCGTGGCATGGGGTGCTCGTTCTTGTTTTCTCTTCGACTATTGTGTGCGTGAAAAAATGTGAACCTGTTGAATTGCTGCTGACAGTCCTGCCACCAGTTCCCTTTGTTGCTCTTTAATTCTTTCAAGATACGTTATTTAAGTTGTTCCTAGCCAGATGGCTTGTATTCCCAGATAGATGCCAACTTAATGCTTGCTGGTACTTAGAAGGCAAAGGTTTTAAGGTTCTAGCCTCTAGAGGTTATGAGGCAAAGTGAGTCAGACTGCCTAGCTTCTGCTCCAAGCTCCATCATTTACTAGGTATGTGAGTTAGGTAAGTGACTTAACCTTTCTGAACCCAATTTCCTCTTAAGTAAAATGGGGGTAATTATAATTTCTACCTCATGGGACCATCATATGTATTAAATATGATAATCCACATAAATGCTTAGCACAGGAGCTGGCATATGGAGAGCAGCCAATAAACTTTGTCTACTCTACAATGGGATGTCTTTAAGACCACTGATCTGCCAATATCTAATAAAAAGAAACTCCTATGCATTGTCTCACCCAGTGAAATGGATTTCGCCATTATTATGCTGAGAGAGAAGCCTTTTCCCATGCCTTCAAATTAATCAATTTCATTTCCCTACCTTTTTATAAAGCCAGCTTTGACCCTGTCTTTCAACTCTAAATGATGATTTTATGAAAGTTAAAATGAAATCAGCAAAATGGTACTTTTCTGTCAATGAGAAGTCTATCAGCCAAAAAAAGGTTGTGAACAATAACTCACATTTCTCCTACTATCTCCTACATGAAGCTGTGTGTTATCTAACAACAGGAGGCTGTTAAATCCCCCAATGTAAACTTCCTTTCCCCGGGGTAGCAAGTGAGCTATTTTCAACTTTCTGTTGTGACATCATTTTTTAGGTTGTGTCAGCATGCCTATTATCAATTTACCTTTTCACAAGCTGTGTACATTTACTTCGAGTTTATTGAGATCTCTTCCCCAAGATTGTCTAGGCATTTCCCTGGATGTCCAAGTTGGATTTGTGCTTGAAAATGTGCTTTCTTGCTCAAATACGAATATAATAACAGCCTCTACCTACCTAAAAGACTCATATATTGACACATAAGTATATAGTAGCACATTCAGCATATATTCCTGGACATTCTCAAGTAATATCTGTTTAGCTGTGTTTAACTGATCACTTACAAAACCAATTTGGCCATGAAAAATTTATTTTCACAAAAAGGGGTGTTTCAAAGAATGATATATTTGGTAGGATCATGGGCAAGATTGATGATGACTTAAGCTATAGAACTTGGCCTGTTTCTCAGTTTAGAAAGATAATAATAAAGAAGCTATTCCTTGGTCTGATCTGATTTTATAAAGCCAGTGGGGACCATAAGCACCTAATTCTAATCTGTTCCACAGGGCTGGGACTAGGGCGAGGAAATGGAGGCTCTTGTCATGGGTGTCACACCATTTATGAAGGTACCAAAAAGCTCACTAATCCAGATAATATTTTAATGCAGTATTTAAAAAAAAATAATGCAAAAATTCCATGATGAACAAAATGACAAATTTTAAATAAAGGCAAGATCAATATTACTAATGTTTTTCTTTTTCTTTTGGTGCTAATATGGCTCTGTACAGTAGTTACTGTTATTGTCTCTACATAAAATTTTGATAGTTTGTCTACCGTGGATTTTTTGCATGAATTTTGGTATTTTAAAAGAGTGCGTTGAAATACTATGGGCCTTGATTGCTGAGTTTTTTGGAGCCCTTTTGACTTTATGCCCAAGGCAAGTGCCTCATCACCTCACTCCACTACCAGCTCCAATGTTTGATCCCTACCCAGACGCACCTGGGGAGGGAAGAGAAAACTCATTTTATCTTGTGCTGAGGTTCTGCACAAAGTCAGCCTTAAGAAGGGATGGCATATCCATGTACACAGCAGCATTAATTACAATAGGCAGAAAGTGAAAGCAACCCGCATGTCTGTCAACTGATGAATGGATAAGCAGGATGTCATATATACACACAATGGGACATTATTCAACTTTAAAAAGGAAGGGAATTCTGACACATGCTATAACGCGGAGGACACTTGAGCACATAGTTTAGTCACAATAAAGACAGTAGTCAGTCACAAAAAAGACAAATACTGTGTGATTTCATTTCCGTGCAGTATCAAGGGTAGTCAAACTCATAGAAACAGAAGCTAAGAATGGTAATTGCTGGCACTGGGGAGAGAGAAATTGGAAGTTGTTATTTAATGGTATAGAGTTTCAGTTTTGCAAGATGAAAAAGTTCTGGAGATTGATTGGACAACAATACTGATCTGTGCACCTAAAAATGGTTAAGATGGTAAATTTAATATTATGTGTATTTTATCACAATTGAACATTTAAACAAAAGAAGAAGAAATGGCAAAGATCAGGGACAGAGAAGCACATCATCAAAAGCAGAACTTGAGAGTGGAGACAAGGAACCATAATGCCAGGAAAGGGAGGAGAGAAAATAGAAGTTGGGCGAGTGGCCTGGGTGAATACTAGCCGCAGAGCTTCTGTCTGCTGTTGGAAACAGGTGCATCAAACAGATGCATCAAAACACGTTCACTTCAGGTGTCTTTTCTGGCTCTTCTTCTTCTTTGGCTACTTTCTTGGGGAAAAAGTCTTGAAATATACGATATATTTTGATTAGAGATCCTGTCTGTTAATGTACACCTTTGCAGTGCCGATGGACTGGCCAGGATGTGCAGCACATTTTGGATTCTTTTATAGAATAGCTAAGACTTATTTTTCTAATAACTCTTTCATCTGCAGCATCTAGTTTTTCCATTAGGAAAACTAAAATAGCTTGTGGAATTGCTTTTTGTCCTTGTACAATAACAGACACTGCAGTGAGCTCGTCGCTTTGGGATATATGTAGAATATGATGTAGATACAATGAGAAAAACAAAAAAAATCTCTCTTCACTCCACACCCTTTTGGCAGAAGGACATTTGTTGACATCTCCTTCAAGTTTCCAGGTCAGGGAGCATCTTCCCTTGTGTGAACAGAAAAGAGATAATTTATAACAACATATGCTGAAATAATGGATTGTGATCTCTTTGAGGGCAAGTAGCATCTATAAATAATTTTAATAACTCACAGAGAATCTTGGCCATACTTAGCATGGCTTTTTGTGTGTGTGTTTTGGTTTGTTTTACATTTTTTTCACCTGGATACTCTAGATGCTTCTTTTTTGTTATTGAAGTGGGGAGACACTCTAGATGCTTCTTTTATTGTAGGGGTCGGTTGTCAGGTTAGGCTAAAATTAAACTGTGATAATACACGCACCCAATCCTAGTGACTCAGAAAATGGAGGTTCTGCTTTCTCAGATGCTGCATGTCCATTGAGGGTCAGCTATGGCTCTGTCCTCTGTCATCTTTACTCTGGGACCCAGGCTAATAGAGTGGTCTTCCTTTGGTTGTCATTACCTAGAGTACAACAAGGCGTGATTGACCAAGCTTCTGCTCAGAAGTGACACATCGCTTTGTCCATGTTTCACTGACCAAAGCAATTCACATGGCCCTTAGAGTTTAACAGTGTAAGTCTGTATAATCCTCCTTTAGGGAGGACCCCTGTAGCAACAACAACAACAACAAAAGAATAATCTACAGTTGGTTGAACAAAGGGAAAGAGAGCTAACAACTCTATAATTTTCCAAGAACTTTATATACTGTTCTCATTCAGTTGTCATTCAGTTTTGACCACAACCCTATGAGTTCCTGCTACTGTTCCTATAGGTGAAGAAGCTGAGTTCAGGTTGACTCAGCAACCTGTCTAAGGTCACAGAGTTAGAATGTGTTAGAGCTGGTGTTCGAATCCACACCCAACTAACTCAAAGGCCATGTTCTTCCCAAGACAACATAGTGATGTCCACACTGGTGTGTGGACAAAGTGAGGCCTAAAACCCTATTGTGAAAACCATTTTTTCAATAATGCAACCCAATATGAATACTCATATTAATTGATTAGGCAGGTGGAAAGCATAGCATGTAAAGATTGGTGGAAAAGGTTAAAGTTCTGGAAGCAGAGTGGTACTAAAAATAGCCAAGTTACTCCACGTCATGCATTTTCCATATGAAAAAGCGTGAGCCTCACTGACCATCAAGATAAGGGTGATCCAACTCCTTTAAGAAAACTAATTTTAAAAAATCACTGTGGGCTTCCCTGGTGGCGCAGTGGTTGAGAATCTGCCTGCCAATGCAGGGGACACGGGTTCGAGCCCTGGTCCAGGAAGGTCCCACATGCCGCGGAGCAGCTGGGCCCGTGAGCCACAATTACTGAGCCTGCACGTCTGGAGCCTGTGCTCCGCAACAAGAGAGGCCGCAATAGTGAGAGGCCCGCGCACCGCGATGAAGAGTGGCCCCCACTTGCCACAACTAGAGAGAGCCCTTGCACAGAAACGAAGACCCAACACAGCCATAAAAATTAATTAATTAATTAATTTAAAAAAAAATTAAAAAAAAAATTCACTGTATTTCTGGAGCATTGGAAACAGGACTAAGAAATGTATTTCTAGAAATGGCTAGGAGTGGAGAATTAATAAGAATAAATACAGTAATAATACAAGAAAAGAGTTTACCAAGGCTATACATTCATATCAGCATAAAGTCAAGGCTGGCCAAGGAAACCCAGTATTGGAGTACAAGTAGGTTTAACCCTTCTGGGAGGCTATATAAACAATCTTTTAAATCTCAGAGAACTCATCACTCTCCCACCCATTCTGTTTTCACCCGATCCTAAGGACATTATTTGAAATAGTAAAAAATTATTTGGTAAAAATGCTTATTATCCTGTTAATAAGAAGAGTGAAATAAAAAATGGAAAGAACCTAAATGTCCAGTAATGGGCAGATGGATAAGTAAAATCTGACTCATCTCTTTGAAGAAAGGTTACCTCACCATTGAAAGACTCATTTATGAAAAGTTTAATGTGTGAAAATGGTTTGCTTTTCATGTTAAGTGAAACAATTAGAATATAAAATGGAATGAATATATATATATATATATAAAAGATATCCACTCTGTAAGACAAAAGAATAGAAAAACAAACAAGGTATGTGTACAGGTAGGAAAAGATAAGAAGGAAATATACACAAATGCTAAATCTACTCACGTGTGATGTTAGTATTTGTGTATATAGTCTGTATGACCATAGATGATTAGTACATTTATTTGTTTATTCTTTCAGTGGGCATTTATGGAGAGGTTATGACATTGTAGACACAGTTCCACGCACAGTAGTGAATAAAGTTGACCAAACTTCTGTCTTGTGCTGCTTATATTATAAAGAGGGGAGGGTATATGAGAAAGAAACAAATGTATAGTATGTTAGTTGATCAAACTCCTTTGGAGAAAATGAAATAGAATAAGGGACTAGAGTGCTATTGGGGTTATTTTATATGGGTTGGTCTTAGAAGCCTCATAGAAAAGATGATGTTTGACTAGAGGTCTGAAGGAAGTGGGGCAGCTATCCAGGTACGTAACTGGAGACAAGCTTTCAGGAAGAGAGAACCCCAGATGCAAAGGCCCTGGAGGTACTTGGAGTCTTCAGGGAGAAAAGGAAGCAAATGTGACTTGAAAGAAGTGAGGGAGTCCATTCTGTACGTCAGCATCTTTATTCCTGTCCTGCCCCTAAGTTCTTCAGAACCTTTTTTTTTTTTTTTTTTAGATTCCATATATATGTGTTAGCAAACAACTCAATTTTGTTTCTTTTTATGGCTGAGTAATAGGGAAGGGGAAGCTGGAATGAAGTGAGAGAGTGGCATGGACATATACATACACTACCAAATGTAAAATAGATAGCTAGTGGGAAGCAGCCACATAGCACAGGGAGATCAGCTCGGTGCTTTGTGTCCACCTAAAGGGGTGGGATAGGGAGGGTGGGAGGGAGACGCAAGAGGGTGGAGATATGGGGATATATGTATACGTATAGCTGATTCACTGTGTTATACAGCAGAAACTAACTCACCATTGTAAAGCAATTATGCTCCAATAAAGATGTAAAATAAATAAATAAATAAAGTTAAGGAATATTACATGATAAAAATATAAAAAAAATTATATAATAAACATAATCTTTGAACCCTGCAAAAAAAAAAAAAAGTGAGGGGATAAGTCGTAGGAGAGGAGGTCACGGGGTGGTGGTTGGTGGCAGGGGGGTCACGTCAGCCTTGTAGGCAATTTTCAGGACTCTGGCTTTTTTACTGAAAAAGATAAAAAGCATTTGGAGGACTCTGAGCTAAAGTGTGGCATGATTGATCTTAAAAGGGTCATTCAGTCTGCTGTGAGGGGAAGAGATTGGGAGCAGCGTAGGCAAAACAGAATCAGGTAAGAAATTAGTAGCTTGGACTCAAAGGTCGCAGCAGGGAACATGAAGAATGCTTGGATTTAAAATATTTCAGGGATGGATCTGTTGGTGTTTGCTTATGAATTTGAAATGGGGTGTGAGGAGAGAAGAGGACTCGGCCCTGACACCCAGGTTTGTGCACTGAGGTAAAGATAGATAAAGATAGTAAGATAAAGTTGCCATTTACCAAGAGAAAACTGTAGAAGGAACCAATTTCAGGGTGGGATGGGAAAAAATGAGGAATTTGGCTTGGGATGGAATAATTTGGAGATGTTTAATCAAATAAGCAGATAAACACATGAGTTCAACATTCAAAGGGTTGAATGAGATAACCTAGGTATTATGTAGAGCTAGATAAATAAAAGGAGGACTCGGCCCTGGGATTCTTCACTATTTAAAGTGGGGGAAAATGAGGGAAAACACGAAAAAGAAACTGACAAGGGATGACCAGTGATGTAAGAAGAGAACCGAATGGTGTCCCAGAAGCCAAGTTATGTATTTATTTATTAAAAAAATTCTTTATTGAAGTATAGTTGATTTACAATGTTGTGTTAGTTTCAGGTGTACAGCAAAGTGATTCAGTTATACATATACATATATATACATATATATACACACACATATATATATATATACATATATATATATATATTCTTTTTCAGATTCTTTTCCCTTGTAGGTTATTACAAAATGTTGAGTATAGTTCCCTGTGCTATTCAGTAGATCCATGTTGGTTATCTGTTTTATATATAGTAGTATGTATATGTTAATTCCAAACTCCTAATTTATCCCTCCCTCTCCTTTCCCCTTTGGTAACCATAAGTTTGTTCTCTGTGTCTATGGGTCTATTTCTATTTTGTATATAAGTTCACTTGTATCTTTTTTTTTAGATTCCACATATAACTGATATCATATGATATTTGCCTTTCTCTGTCTGACTTAATTTACCTAGTATGATAATCTCTAGGGCCATCCATGTTGCTGATGGCATTATTTTATTCTTTTTTATGGCTGAGTAATATTCCATTGTATTCCAGTGTGTGTGTGTGTGTGTGTGTGTGTATACACCACATCTTCTATCCATTCATCTCTTGATGGACATTTAGGTTGCTTTCATGTCTTGGCTTTTGTAAATAGTGCTGCAATGAACATTGGGGTGCATGTATCTTTTTGAATTACAGTTTTTCTCTAAAACCAAGTTATGTATTTAAAGATGAAGGGAGTTTATGTCAATTGCTGCTGATGTGATAAGTGCAGTGAGGATTAATAAATGACCATTGTATTAGGTGAGAGAAATAATTGACAGGAGTGGTTCCAGGGGCATGGTCACATTAAAAACTTAATTGGAATGGGTACAAAGAAGGGGAAAAGTCAAGACAGTGAATGTACATCTTGTTCTAGGAGTTCTCCTGTAAAGGGGAACATAGATATTAGGCAATAGTTTAAGGCGGTTCTGGGATAAAGGGAGAGCTTTTGGTGAAGTGGGAAATATTACAGTGATTTTGTATGATGACAATGCAGTCAATAGGGGAAACTTGATAATGCAAAAAAGAGAGAAGATAACAGCAAAAGAGAGATCCTTGGCTAGGTCAGAGAGGGCCCAGGGCATACTGGAGAAATTGGCCTGCAAAGCATGGTGAGTTCACTCATCATAAAAGGAGCAAAGACACACCTTTGCAGATAATGATAGAGACGTTAGTATATTTGCTGATGGGAGCAGGTGGAACTTCTTTTCTGTATATAGTTTCTATTTTCTCAGTGAATCAAGAGAAATTATGTTCTTTCCCCAAGTCACATAGCAATAAATCATATAGCTGTCTGGATCCCAGATTCCAAACTGTGTTCTTTCCATGACACCACAGTGGTATTACCTAACTTTCTTCAGGGTAAGGAACTAAAACTTACCTACATTTTAGACATCCTCATTTAGCATTAATATTCTGAAGAGGGGTCTTTGTTTAATTACCAAAGCTCGTATTGGAACCATTTTTATCAGCCAGAGGCATCCGTTGAACTTTTCCACTTATACAATAATAATCCCTTAGCTGATTTCCTACAGTTTCCAAAGCTCAAGAATAATAATAATAATAACCTGTTCTCCATAGCAAGATTATGAGGTCAGTATTAGTAGCACCACTTTGCAAATTTGTAAGTTAAGGCTCAGCAGAATTAAGAAACCTTATCATCATTGCACCTTTCACTCCTAGAATGGTTCTTAGGACTCACTAAATATTTGGTGGATGGAAGGAGATCACTTGTCTTGTGAATTTCATTGCTTAGCTGGCTTTCAGTTGAGTTGCAACAAACATAAAACCCATCTGAAAGTGGCTTAAATGATACTACTGCTATTTCAAGTCCAAGACTGTTTAATTCAGTGACTCAGCATCATCCCAGTGGGTCAGGTTTCCAACAGCTTCACATTTTGCCACCCTTAATTTAGCTTGTCCAAATAAGGCAGCTTGGCACATGCAGCTGGCACTCTCTAGAGGCCGAACTAAGGGACCATTTCGGTCTTGTGTCTCTTTAAGATCACAGAAAGCTTTTCCAGAAGCTCTCCCAGAGCCTTACTGTAGATTCATATAGAGTTTGTACCTACATACACCAAATCTTTCAATTAGCAAGGTAAATGAGACCACCATAATATGACCTTAGACCAAGAAAGATTCAGATCATGAAGTTGAGGTGGGCTTAGTCTCCCTGGTGACATTGCCATTTAGAGGATAATGAAGATAAGACCAAGGTGATCAAGGAAGAAGGGAAATGGGATGTCTGCAGGTTGGCAGCCAGCCTTCTCTCATGTCCAAGTGGAAGAGTTGGGATTTGAACCCAGATTTGACTGATTCGACTGTCCAATTTTCTGTCCTTGAGAAATTACTTATCCTTTTTTTTTCTCTTTTCCTTCTTCTCTTCCTCCTTCACCTCCTTTCTTCTCTGTCTTTTTCTCCTCCTTTGCCTCCTCCTCCTTTTTCTCTCATTCCTCTCCTTCTCTGCCCCCCCCCCAATCCACTTTTGCTCTGAGTATTCCAACAGCCAGTGCTAAATAGGTAACTAAATCCCTCACATAACACCTTAAATTATCCTATAAATGGCCAGATTCTTAAAAAAAAACATGGTCCTGAGCACAGTATAGTTACCTAGCATTAGTCTAGGGTCATCTCTTGTTTTTTTGATCTTGGACATTGCTGGTCTTGGTTGCAAATTATTTTATCAAGTCATTAAAGAATAGACCTTATACTGACATGAATTTGCACGTGAAACTTAAAATCAGATTTGCAGAGGTCAAGGAATCAATTACCAACCCTATTATTTATCTGGTAATGATTCTGCATCAGTGAGACAATGAGTGACCTGGTCAAGGTCAGGTCAAGTTTTTTTTTTTTTTTTAAATTAAAACCTTTTGAATGAGAACCATTCTGTATTCATAAACTAAAGGATTTAAACGGTCTCAGGCTATCTGATGGGTCCCTCCCTCATCTTGCTACTTCTCTGACCTCACCTTCTACCACCTGTTCTTGTTGGTGTTTCTTTTACACAGTTCACATAGTCATGCTTCATGGCCTTTGCAATAACTGATCTGGAATTAGGACCACCTCAGTTTGAAGCCTTCCTTGATTACCATTTATAAATTAGCTCTCCTGCCTTCTAAATGCTTACATTCCCTATTCTACTTTCTGGGTTATTTTTCTTCATAAGGACTTTACAGCACCAGGCACACTATCTATTTATAAAGTTGTATTTGTCTTTCTTCCCCCTCCAGAAAGTAAACTCCAATAGACTGTGGTGTTTTTTCTATTTTATTCCTTGTTATATCCCAATTACCCAGAGCAGTGTCTAGTTTGTGGTAGAAGATCAGTGCTTCAGGAATAAATAAGTAAATTGTAATCCTTATTGTCAAGAAGCTCCCTGTTTATTGGGAAAGGCATGCAAACCAAACAGATGACCAACCAACTAACTGACCAACCCAGCAGCCATCCAACCATCCATCAAATGGGTCCCACTGCTTGAGACTTAAGAACATCCTGCAAAGCTCGGCTGCCTGAGGTCCCTTCCAGCTCCACCAGTTCAGCCTGATGTTTCAGGGAGGATTATTAAACTCTAATCCTCAATTTTCCCATCAGCGAATGGATTATTTTTGAGGAATTAGGAAATCTCTGTAAAATCCTTGACACAGTGCCTGACATAGAATAAGTGCTCAGCATGTGTGCAGTTTTATTATATATAAATATTAAAAAAGAGCTAGATTCTATGGGGGCACAGATGAGCTCTACTTGGGCAGGTCAGGAAAACAAGGAGGATATGAACCTAAAACTCAGGTGCTATGTAGAAATGTATGCCTCATTTTAAAAAGGGTGAGAGTATGGTAGGTTTTTAGTCTCTTAAAACTTTTTAGTATAGGGAGACACACAGTTATTCCTTTATCTCTGATCATCAATCCATGTTAAACTTGGAATGATTGGTATAGGAACAGAATCACTTCCCAGGTGGTAAAGAACTGGCAAGTAGAATACGCCTAAAGAAGCACATTTCGATTTATATTTTACTAAAATTTTCTTCTTGTTTCACATGCTAGAAGGCAAAAACAGGGAAGTTCAGAATTATAATTCAACATAATATTATGTAATCAAATATAACTGTTACCTTTGTCATCACATATTATGAAGGTGATTTCTGTAATATCAAAATTTCTATACCATTTTAATGTCTTTTTTTGCTTTCAAAGTAGAAGATATGATGCTTTCTTCTGCTTAGTTGTATATGCATAATATAGAGACTATTAGACCATGATTTGCATGGAGTAGGTGCACAAAGAACATTAGAGTTCAAAACTATAAACTGCCATGGTAATTTGTTTTTGCCAATAATATGCAACTTGTGTCAAGGGAAGAAAAAAACTCACACATTATTTCACTTAATAACAATTATCTAGGAAATGTTGAGTTGTTATTATTCTGTGTTAGTTCTACTTGCCTTCATGTTAAATGATGAAAGCTGAATTAAAAGGTGACATTTGGGCTATTTCCTAAAAAAATGTGGTTTCTCAGTCTTTAAATACATTTCCTTAGCTTGTGTTTTCATCTAGGCAACTTCACTACTTTAATGTTATTTAAAATTAAATGTGTTCTTTGGTTCTTACAATGATTAGCAACTTAATAAGTTTATAAATCATAATTAACTACTACTCTCTGTTCTATTACCCTTTTGAATTGCCTTTTTTTGGACTTTTTTGTTTTTTTCTTTTCCCATGTAATTTGCCACATGTGTAATTTATTTCAAAGATGGGTAGACCTCATTTTCAAGGGGTGAGGGGTTGGCTTCGCTGGGAATGTGTGACTGTATCATGCGTGATACACATGTGAGTGGGTGGGTGCATATGCTTGCACACGTGTGAACATACATGTTTGTGTAAATGCTTAATTGACTTACAGGGAGCATCGGTTTTTTAAAGATTCTCCTCTACTTTGCTGGGTGCAGTATCTGTAATGTTGATTCCAGAATTCCATCAGGGACTTCTTATTTCTGTACAATAAAAGGAAGTCAAATAAAGTATAATGAATTTCAAACACTTCAGCAAAGCTTTAAAATGTTGAAAGAGAGAGTCAAAGGCCTCAGTCATTAGGATTCTACTTAGGAAATGTGGGTGAGTATCATTAGAATGCGAACTACAGGGGGCAGAAAGGATCCCTGCCAGTGCCTCTTCATTGTATCACATCACACAGATATTCCCTAGTGGCTTATCTAGAAAGAGCTCTGATTTTAGCAAGAGGGGATGCAGGGGCAAGTGGTTATAATGAACAGGTCATAGGCCTAAGTGTACTAAAATATGTGCAAGTCCTTTCTCTTCCTCTGGCCAACTCCACCCTCACAAGCATTCTTGTCTGTCTGTATGCCAACTTATACACATGCTTGTCCGTGTTGTTCTTACACCTAAGACATTTATATTTTCTTCCTAAACCTCTACCTTTCTTCTGGTCGTTGCAGGTTTGCTTTTTTTTTTCTTTTCATTCTTGTTGAAATCATTTAAGTTTTATACTGATGCCAAAACAATTTAACAGTGATTTATATTGTACAATATATGTAGTTGATCTCAGGCATTCTTTACAGTTGTCTCATGTTTTCCACAAGTATTGTTTTTCCCTCTGTAAGATGTGAGGACAGATGCTGCTTATGTCTTCTGGCCTTTTCTCCACTCTCAAATGTATGGTGATGAGTGGTTGATACATCTTACACTCATTTCTTGGTTTATTTTGCAACCTTCTCTGAGGCATGTCAATTGCATGAGACTATCTTCTATAGTGACTTTTTAATTGATGCCACTATAAATTCACAGGATCTAGCACTTTCTTTGCCCCTGAATTGCTGAAAGGAACATTTCCCACCTCTGGATGTCCAGGCCAGGTTAGCACCTGGAGCAGCTCCATCAGTGTCCACATTCACAAATCAGGATCTTTTAAAAAAATACACTTTGATAACCCTCTTCACTGTCAGGAAACTCTACCAGATTTTACCTTCCAACTTTGTTCTCTGGTCTCGTGTATTTGGTTTCCATCCTAGTAGCTCCACATGTACATAGTGATCTTCGTAGATACTCTTACTAAACTGAGAACTTACTTGAATGTTGTCCCAAACTTTTCTACTCCACATTTACCTTGAGATGCTGGGCCCTTTCTTGTCTACATATCATACAGTGGGTCTATGATTTAAGCCCTGATGATACCAATCATGAAAATGATTCACAATTAAAATTTTATGCAAAGCAGGAGTGATTCAACCTTCTAGACTGGGAGGAACTCTAGATAAATGTTGTTAAGTAGATGAAAGGGAAAGAACACAAGTCCAACACTTCTCAAGAAAATCCTTTCTTCTGAGGTAGTCAATTATGCTAACACTGATGTAGAGAGTACTGGGTTATAGAACTGCCTCTCTCACAAACCTTAATTGAGAAATATTGAATATGTCTCTTCCTTTCTTTGAGATTTAATTTAAAGGAAAAATTAAAGGAAAAAAAAATTTTCCTTTAAAAAAGGAAATGTGTTGTTGCTCTTGTTGTTATTGTTTTAACATTTCCTAGCTCTTACATTACATGGAGGACCTGCTATGTTAACATTACTAAGGTGTGGTACAGGAAGGGAAAGAATTTGTTAACATTTCTACAATCTACCACACAACAACTCAGGGTTGATGTGAGAGAGTTAGAGAAAATTAGGTATAAAATGCTTAAAAACATAATAGATATTCAGTAAGTTTTAGGTCTTATCACACACAGGTATTTAATTTATCTATATTAATGTACCAAATTAAGAGTCTGCATAATACATTCAATATCTATTTTTACTATATTGATTTTTTAAAATAAATTTATTTATTTATTGGCTGCATTGGGTCTTTGTTGCTGCGCGCGGGCTTTCTCTAGTTGCAGCAAGCGGGAGCTACTGTTTGTTGTGGTGCGCGGACTTCTCATTGCAGTGGCTTCTCTTGTTGCAGAGCACAGGCTTTAGGTGCGCAGGCTTCAGTAGTTTTGGCACTCGGACTCAGTAGTTGTGGCTCGTGGGCTCTAGAGCACAGGCGCAGTAGTTGTGGCACACGGGCTTAGTTGCTCCGCGGCATGTGGGATCTTCCCAGATCAGGGCTCGAACCCATGTCCCCTGCATTGGCAGGCGGATTCTTAACCACTGCACCACCAGGGAAGTCCCTATATTGATTTTTGGAAAACAATAAAACCTTCCCTCCAGAGGCTGGATAGAGAAGATAACTTCTTTGAAGTCTATATTAGTCAGGTAGCTTATATTATGTTATGCTAAGGAAGTGCCCTCAAATCTCAATAGTTTACAACCAAGGATTATTCTCATCCACTTTTACATGATCATCATATGTTGGATGTGGCCTGCAGTGTGCCACTTTTATGCCAGAACTCAAGCTGAAAGAAAAGTTTCTCTTGGGAATATTACCAGTCTTATGCCAGAGGGACTATGCATGTTGGGACCACATGATGATGTATAGGTTTCTGCTTAAACATAAACATGTTATTTCCACTCACATTGCAGTCACCATGCAAGTCATGTGGCCAAACCAGAAAACAATGAAGCCAAAGTATTTAACCCTTGCCAAGGTAGATACAGTAGATATTTGAGAGTTCCATATCGAAGGAAGTAAAACACATGCAGACATCCACTAGATGAGAAGCATTTGGCACGAAATACCAATACATTGGTCCCTACTCTGTCATTAATTTGCTGTGTGATCCTAAACAGTCCACTTAATCTTTCTACAAATGAGGACATTTAAAAATTTAAAGTAGCATACTAGCTTCTTTGCTTACTTTCTAGAATTGATAGTAGGAAGAGATCAGGTAATGAAAGTGTTTTGCAAATCAAGCAAAACCTAAATAAAATTCCAGTGGGATCCAGGTATCAGATGCCACTGTGTTTATTCATGCTACAGATCAGGGATTGTCTTAGACAGGGAGATCCACTATACTATAGCCTGGCAATATCTGTAACATGGAGCAAGAAAATAAGTGAAGATTTGCTTCATCTTGGAAGAGTTCTAATTTACAGTATTGATTTCAAAGAGATGTCAAAATATTAAAGAGGGTACAATTTTAAATGTAAAGGAATTCTGCTCTTTCATGATCAGTCTTCAGACATGGGTGTGAACTGGACATATTCTAGGAGAGAAATCTGACCTCTGGGTCTGAAATCAAGGCATGTCCACAGGGCCATGCTCCCTCTGCAGGTGCTGGAGAAGGATCCACAGCAGGCCTTTCTCCTGGATTCTGGCAGCTCCCTGACTTGGGGCAGCATTCCAGTCTTTACGTGGTGTTTTCTCTGTGTGCATTTCTATCTCTGTGTCTGAGATTTCTCCTTTTTTATAAGGACACCAGTCGTATTGTATTAGTGCCCACCCTAATGAAGTCATCTTAACTAATTATATCTGCAATGACCCTGTTTCCAGATGATGTGACATCCTGAGGTACTGAGGGTTAGGACCTCAATATATGAATTTCTGGGGACACAATTCAAGCCATAACAAGGCTTAACTTACTATGTGATTTTTAATTAAATCATTTCACTCTCTGTCCTTCAACACTGGTTTCTTTAACGTGACATCTCTTTGCCAGAAAATGTCTAGAAGTACCCTCTGTTTCAAGTTTCTAAGATTTTGAGATACCAGACTCATAGAGGATAAAACCAACCTAGGTGACCCCCAGGTATTTGACCTGCTGATTTAAGAATCCACAAGAGCTATTGTTTTCTCTCAGGAGCCTCTGACCTAGGGGGAGAATCATAAAATAACCAAGTTGAGAGACACTTTCATGGTCATCCAGAGGAAACCGCCTTCCTTATCAAGTGGTTTTCTTGCCTTTGCATAAATACTTCCAGTAGCAGGAAACACATGAGCTCTAAGGCTGTCTTCTTTATATTGTGATACTTTGGGCTGATCAGACATTCTTTCTAAAGTTGGACCAATTACACTCACACATAGTTTCCAATTTAATTATTTGTGACTAGATTGAGCTAATGTCATCTACTTAGAGCCAGTGTCAGCCCCCTTCCCTGCTGATGATCCTTATTTTTGACACCCTCAGGATAACTATTTGAAGGTACAGTATCCAGGGAGAGAAGACAGCTTGGATGTTCCTGGTTCTTTTTCTTTCCCTCTACATTCCAAGTTCCTCAGCTCTGTCTAAACCACACAAAAGCAAAAATAGTGACCCAGCCTATATCAGTATCTGAACTCATTGAAACAAGAGGAGAGCCACAGTTAAGATATTCTATCCGGTAAACATAAACTATGGCATTTTTACTGTTTCTATTAAAGTAATTTAAAGAGAAAATTACCTTTGCACTACATTTAGGAGGACATATTAATTATGATATGCTTAGAAACCATTAGTATGTGTGGATTCCTATCAAGTAATTGTTCAAACCCACACATTCACAAAAAAAAAAATGGAAAGAAATAGAAAGATTCTTGCTAGAAATTTACATATACACATTTGAAAAGTTCATTTCTAAACTCTGCTATGATTTATTATACCCACATTTTGATCATTTGAATTATGTATTAAACACATACTTTAAAAATACTTGTCATTATAATACGCTTTATACAACAATGTGTTATATTTCTTGCTAGGAATTCATTATTAATATATATTTATAGGACACATTCAAATGTAGCAAGAAATCTAGATGCATTTGTTGGTAACATGAAATTAATGAAGCATCTGTGAATGAGATTTTAATTTACTGTTACCTGAAACTTAATAAAACCTTAAAGCCTGATTTATAAATTCATCAATATGCTAAAAAGTGAGATTTTTTTTTTTTAAGGATAGAAGAGAAGGAAAATTAACATGTTTCTACTTTTTTCCTAGCACAAAGCACAGTTTACTAAAGACTTCAATATGAATACGACATTGCAGTGACCTACAAAATAAAAGCAGTCAGAATCTAGCCTAGGCAACCTACCAGAAAAATTATATATATATATATATATGCACAATATGAAATCATATATATGTATACATACACACATGAAATTGACTATGATAGCTGTAAGGCAGCACACAGAGGTGAGACAAGAGAGCTTACCAGAGAATAAAAACAGAGAACACAAAGAATGTTAATTGCAGTATTATTTAAAATAGCATATTATAAAATCTCAATGAATCCTAATGAATCAGAGGATTTATTTGAGCCTAACAACGGCTAAGAACGTCTTAAAATGAAATCAAGAGAGATCAGAAAAAAAAAAATATTTTAAAGGGTCCATCTTGAGCTTAAAAGTCAGGGAACAAAGAAGCATTGCACATAAGGTCAGTGGAGAACTTGAAAATTCGTTCTGATTTCACCAACATATTTAATTCGCTGGGTCTTTGCTTCATAGTCAAGTCGTGAGACTCCACCCTTGGCAATATTTTCTCAGCCCCTAGCTCTGCCTTCTGTTATTTATTTCCCTTTCCACCACTTGGAAATGGTGACTTAATAAAAGCCTATTTTATTTCTTATCTGCTATTTCATGGGTCTTGCCCTGATAATCATTACTTCCTTTTATTGCAGAAAAAAAATTCTTTTTTTTTCTTTTATACCTTAATTCTTTTTTTTTTTAACATCTTTATTGGAGTATAATTGCTTTACAGTGTTGTGTTAGTTGCTGCTGTATAACACAGTGAATCAGCTATATGTATACATATATCCCCATATCCCCTCCCTCTGTGTCTCCCTCCCACTCTCCCTATCCCACCCCTCTAGGGGCAGGACAGGAATAAAGATGCAGACGTAGAGAATGGACTTGAGGACACAGGGAGGGGGAAGGGTAAGCTGGGACGAAGTGAGAGAGTGGCATGGACATATATACACTACCAAATGTAAAATAGATAGCTAGTGGGAAGCAGCCGCATCGCACGGGGAGATCAGCTGGGTGCTTTGTGAAAAATTCTTTTTTAAAAGGCGTGCATCTTGAATGACCATATTTATGTACTGGCTATTCCATAAATAATAACAAACTTCCCTTTAGCTGCTCCAGCTCTTCTCAGTGGGTTGGGGACAAGGACGGACTGAATGATTGACGGCCTTTATTGGTGAGCAAGACTCCTGGTTTGACTCCCTTAGGCCAGAGCTGAACAGCCTAAGCAAAGTGGAGGGTTGATAAATTACTTAAATATTTTTACCCAAGTTACCCTTGAAGCCCCACAACCCTAAACAGATCTGAGAACAGAGGAAAAATGGTGATATGATCCAAGGAACTCAAATCAAGCTCATAGTCTTGCTATCCTCTGAAGCAGAAGGTAGGAGATCTCCTTTACGATCTCCTATGGAAAATGCTCGTGGTAACTATCCCGATACTTGAGATCAAGCCCAGGCTCCACTATGAACCCCCTGTAACCTCTCTTTGCACCTTAGTTTCCTCACCTGTAAAATGTGAATTTATTCTTTCATTTAAGCACTGCCAAATACATGACAATTGTGGTTGCCCTGCCTCCATGAATGAATGAATATATAAATGTGAATAAACATCAGAGAGATTCAGCAGTTTTTCCCCAGGTCATATAGAGAGCAACTGAACCAGAGTTCCAACCCATTTTGGGGCGTTCTAGTAACATAAGACCGCCTCTGTGGGGATTTGGTCTAAGGGATGTTACATCAAAAGGTTGGAAGTGAAAAGAGGAAGATCTCTGCCTGTCCAGGGCTTTATATTCCCTTCTCTAAATGTTTGCTTTTTCACAATTCCTGGAACAATCCCTATTTTCCACTGTCTACACACATAGAGCTTGTTTTCAATTTGTTTGTCCTGGTGCACCCTTAGCTGGCCATCCAGTGACATCTTATCTCTGTTGTCCGTGCTGTTTCCTTGAACTCTTCTGCCAAGGAATTTGATACAGATGGAACAAAACGGGACAGACAGAATAGGAACAGAACCCCATCTCGAGGATTACCCATGGGAAGAAGATGGAAGTCACCTCAGGTCACCCTGGAGTTAGATTTTATTCTCCTATAATTTTTATTCCTGTGTAACTAAACACACAAACGTGGGCTTGGAACCCAGCTTGAGAAAAGCCATGAATTTCTATACTTTTCCTCACCTCTAGCCGGACCTTCTCCTAATATCCTTACCTTGTGAATCAGGTAGGAGTCTCTCTCCCTTTTTACAGCAGGCAATGAATCCCAAAGCAAGAACAACTACCACAAAAATTACTATGACTGGTGTTTCCCCTTATACTCCATTGGCAAGGCTAAAGCATAAAGCATTTCACATTGCTTAGCGTTAAAATAACTAGAGGGTTGAGAGAGCTTGGATCCTTACTTGGAAAACCAAGACAACTATGTCAAATACTTTATCACATCTAGTTAAGAATATATCTCTAATGAATGAAAAACACCTCTAGTTCAGATCTCTGTGAACTTTTTTTTTTTTGATGTATCCCACCCATCAAACTTTGTCTCTCTCTGAGTTCCCTACCTCCGTGAGTGACCTCACTCTTTACCCCCCACCCAGTACCCTTACTCAGAAATCTGAGGGCCACCTTACCTTTACTGCATCCAACTGCGATTTTGGATCCCAGCATTGCCTCCCCCTCTTTACCATATTGTTTCTCAAAGGGCCTCATGGGACCAGTTTTAGCCATCTTCAGGCCTTCATATTGACACCAGAATGGTCTCTTTAACATGTGACCGTGATCACTTTCCTTGCTTGTTTGCAAACCTCCAATGGACCGTTCACCTCCCTGACCTCATCTTTGCCATTTACCTATTGGTACCCTCTACTCCACAGTCAAGCTCCTGGAAGGGGCCTCTAAGCATAATGCTGCCTTTGCTCAGGCTGGTTCAACTATCGGGTACTTCTTCCCTGCCCTTGTCCACCCAGGAAGCCCTTACTCATCTCTACAACTTCAGCTTGTGTCCTCTTGTGTAGGAGGTGATGTGTGTTTGTTTGTTTAACACATCAAATAAAGTTGCACATTTGAGAGTCCTCTCTGAGCTCTGTCGTGTTACCTCTATCACTGCATTGAATTTATTTGTGTAGGATTTGGTTTCCTCCATTGTAATGTAGTCTTCTTGGGGCAGGAATCATGTCTCTTCTAACTTTGTATCTCCTGTGGCCAACACAAGGTTTGATATTTAGAAAGCACCAGATAAATATTTGTGGAATAAATAAACAGAAGCACAATTCATTTTCCCAATTTCCTGTCATCTACCTCAGAACAACCCTTTCAGATACCCTAGAAAATTGTTTTCATTGTCTCAGATTTTGCAGTAACTCAGACATCCTGTCTATAACACTTATTAATCATAATAACTTTGAAATAATTTCTCTGTGTACATACTCAGGGTCTCATCCATAACTAAGTGAAATATAGTCTAAAATAATCAATCATTATTTTCTAAACCAAAGACCCTGTAATTGAGGAGTCTGTCAATGTGCCAGCAACTTGTGGGTCTGGAAATTAATTTTTGTTTGTTAAAGGACCTTAAAGATAATGTAATAGGGGCCTATTGTGAAATGGATTAATAAATTGCTTGTCTCGTTCCACTTGTTCTTTTCTATTTAAATTCTGTGGGAAAGTAGGAAAGTCATGCAGTTTTATTCCTTTAAATATTTTCCATAACGCATACTTTTTTCAAATCCAGAGGAAACATTATTCCTGCCATCATCCTATTTACTTGTATTTGACTGTAAAATGCATGGAAGGAGGAAATGGACACCTGAACATATGTCAGGTAATACAGATAGGTTATTTCATCTAGTTTTCTGTTGAGTTCATTCACTCAACAAATATGTATTGAGTGCCTTCTGTATGTCACTCACATATTGCTGTTTCTCTTTTGAGGATGATAAAAGCCAAGACCCAGAGAATGGGTCTGAATTGACCCTGGGATTCACAGTTAGTAACTGACAGCACCAGGGTCAGAACGAGAACTGTCTGACTCCAGGGTCCAAGGCCTTTACGTCATACCTTTGGTCCATAAGCATTTGACTCTAAGCCCCTTGATTTACTGTTAGATGTCTTTCTTCCTTTCTTCCTTTCTTTTCTCTTTTCTTTTCATTCTTTGTTTATGGCTGTGTTGGATTTTCATTGCTGCACGTGGGCTTTCTCTAGTTGTGGCGAGCGGGGGCTACTCTTCGTTGCGGTGTGTGGGCTTCTCGTTGTGGTGGCTTCTCTCGTTGAGGAGCACGGGGTCTAGACACACGGGCTTCAATAGCTGTGGCACTCGGGCTCAGTAGTTGTGTCTCATGGGCTCTAGGGCGCAGGCTCAGTAGTTGTGGCACTCGGGCTCAGTAGTTGTGTCTTGTGGGCTCTAGGGCGCAGGCTCAGTAGTTGTGGCACGTGGGCTTAGTTGCTCCGTGGCATGTGGGATCTTCCAAGACCAGGGATCGAACCCGTGTCCCCTGCGTTGGCAGACAGATTCTTAACCATTGCGCCACCAGGGAAGTTCCTGTTTGATGTCTTTTATTTGAGGCAGTTGAAGGCAAGTTGAAGAAAAGCCCAAAGAGGCCAATATTATTATGAAAAGATCTATTTGACATATAACTAAAAGCATTTCTGAGCTGAAACAGGACTTGGTGAGCATCTCTTCCAACCCTTTAATTTGAAAGATGAGTGAACATTCATCTTCTACAGTCCATTCTCTTATTTATTTATCCAACCAGTATTCATAAAACACCTACTATGTGAGAAGCAGTGCTAAAAACTTTTGTTAAAACACGAACAAGACAGATTTGCTCTTCAGCTCTAATAGAAGTCAGAATTTTGCTTAGAGTAACAGACTGAGAAGAAGTTAAACAGAAGCTCCCTGAGCTGTTGTAAATGTAGGGCTTATTTGATGATGTTACACTGATGTGTTATGTCGATCATACATTAGGAGACTATACCTGTCCCAGAAATAACAGAAGAATGAAATGCAGCACCAGTTGGCATTCCATTTAGAAAAGTGGAACAGAGGTAATGAACAGTTTCCCTTCCTTAAGAAGTTCACCCTGACTCACCCCCTCTGGATCAGGTGCTTCCTTATACATGCCCATCAGCACCCTATATTTTCCTCTACTGAGGCATGCATCCACTCCCTTGTGGAGGTAAAGGGAAATGTTTCTTGTCTCCACTAGACTTAAGCTTTCAAGGTCTGGAACTATGTCTTGCTCATCAGGGCACATCAGGAACATAGTATGTTCTCAGTACTCATTTGTTGACAAAACAGATGAATGAATGAATGAGTAAATGAATGAATGAAAACATTTGACATACATTTTGGAGGGAAGCGAGTTTTCTTTGCCATGTTAAGTTACATAAAGTGAACATTAATGAGAACATCAGCAAAAGCCAGGGATTTTATGCATAGGGTAACAAGAGCTCTAATACAAGAGAGTGGAATGCAGGTAAATGTGAAAAGAAGCAGAGAGGACTGAATAGAAGCACATCAGCAGAATGTGGGCAGCACCAGGAAAAAAGTCCAGAAGAAACTTCAGCTGATACACTGGCCCCATGACAGTGGTTGTTAACAGGGTTGAATAGTTTCCCAATGAATGCGGAATTAAAGGTTTAAATCAGGAATACAATCAGCAACTCTTACGGGTTGTTTTAAAATATTACACTTGAGACAGTGATACAGTAATCTGTATGTAGTTCTTATCCCAATAGTTTTTATCTGTTCAATCAATAAGTATTTTTAAATTGTTTACTACCTATTAAACACTGATATATAGCAGTTCTTATGACTAATAATTTAAGTCATTTTTTAAAAAATTTTATTTATTTATTTTATTTATCTTTGGCTGTGTTGGGTCTTCATTTCTGTGCGAGGGCTTTCTCCAGTTGTGGCAAGTGGGGGCCACTCTTCATCGCGGTGCGCGGGCCTCTCACTATCGCGGCCTCTCTTGTTGCGGAGCACAGGCTCCAGATGCGCAGGCTCAGCAACTGTGGCTCACGGGCCCAGCTGCTCCGCGGCACGTGGGATCCTCCCAGGCCAGGGCTCGAACCCGTGTCCCCTGCATTGGCAGGCAGATTCTCAACCACTGCGCCACCAGGGAAGCCCTTAAGTCATTTTTGATTAAACATTTTATCACTGTTGCACATGCATGTGATTAAAGGAATTTCTTTAGATGTTGGTGGAGATGGGTATGTGTGTTGCCAGGACCCCAGGTCACAACGGGAGCCCAGATTGGATAAAACTAGTGAAGTCACCTTGCTTTCGGAATATTACCTTTGGACAAAGCTAATATCTTGTCTGGCTGTGCCAGATGTTACCATTTCTCATTTAATCTGCACATCATTTCTCCCTATGACAGCCAGATTTATCTTCCAAAACTCATTTGCATTTTAAAATCAAGGTTTTATTTCTTATTATAAAAGTGAGATATGTTCACAGCAGAAAATTTTGAAGGTACAGAAAACTTCACAACTAAGAGAAAATCAGTCTTTACATGTTGCTTATATTTCTAGGATTTTCCTATTTTTTAAAAAAATATACCAAACATCCCAATATAGACCTTATTATCTTTTTATTATTTATTGTATATTTTTACATAGAAACATCATTTTTCAATGGCTTTGTATAATAATGATACTAGGCTGTGTATAATAATGATACTATACTTTTTTAGCACTTCCTACTTAGCTGGAAACTAATCCACTGAAATTTACTAATTCTTTAATCCCACAGCCAAGCTATGAAATGGGTCCTTCATTTTTTTTTAAATATCTTTATTGGAGTATACTTGTTTTACAATGTTGTGTTAGTTTCTGCTGTACAGCAAAGTGAAATCAGCTATATTTATACGTATATCCCCATATCCCCTCCCTCCTGAGCTTCCCTCCCACCCTCCCTATCCCACCCCTCTAGGTCGTCACAAAGCATAGAGCTGATCTCCCTGTGCTATGCAGCAGCTTCCCATTAGCCATCCAATTACATTTGGTAGTGTATATATGTCAGTGCTACTCTCTCACTTCGTCCAGCTTCCCTTTCACCCCCAATGTCCTCAAGTTTGTTCTCTATGTCTGCGTCTTTATTCCTGCCTTGCCACTAGGTTCATCAGTACCATTTGTTTTGGTTACATATATGTGCGTTAGCATACAGTATTTGTTTTTGTCTTTCTGACTTACTTCACTCTGTATGACAGACTCTGGGTCCATCCACCCCATTACAAATAACTCAATTTCGTTCCCTTTTATGGCTGACTAATATTCCATTGTATATATGTGCCACATCTTCTTTATCCATTCATCTGGTCCTTCATTTTCTTTATGAAATTGTCTTCCATTTACAGATAGGAGAATTGAGGCAATCAGAGCATAAATAAGGTTCCCAGGGCCATACAACTTGTAAGGCTGTGGAGCCAGAGGAAGACTCCAGACAACCTAGCTCAGAGCTTACATCTTAACCACTAGGACCCACTGCCTACTGTGTGCAACGGCGTATGTTACCCTAGTGCTATGTTAACTAGTTTTTTGTAAAGGTACAATATGGGCATAGTTTTTTAAAAATCACATTATTCTATAACATAGGTAACAAAAATCAGCAGTTTCTTGCCCAAACTTTCCCCAGCCTTATATCTTCTACCCAGAAACAACTGCTCTCAAATCATTTGGTTGTCTTCACTAAGTATATACCTTCATGTTTCTAATTAATATGCCCAAGGTCATATTGTTTTTTTTTTTTCATTTTTAGATACCATCTAATGACTTCCTAGCATGAAGATGAGATTCAGTTCTTTTATATACACTTCCTCTTGTCAAACATTCCATCTTTCTCTCCCTCTCTTTTTATTTCTACAAAAGCTTTATATGATATTTCTTTCTCTTTCTCTCTCTCCATCCATTTATCCATCCATCTATCCATCCATTAATCTATTTTTTTTCCATTTATGTTGAGATGGTCAGTTTCTCCAGTAATGAATCCTCACATTTCCTGCAATTCTAAGACTGCTTACCAGAATTCCAGGAGCCAAACAAAGAAAGGGTTTGAGGTGGAGTCTCATCTTTCAGTCTGTAAACATTCACTTAATCTCTCTTTTTTGGGTATGTTGTCTCATTTAAACTTTCATCTGTACCTCATGGTCTGGGGCTAGAGTTTCTGGTTCTCTTTCTCTTAAGTATTAAGTTCAGTCTTCTACTGAAGTTGGGAGATGGTGGTGACTTGGACCCACAGCATGGAAGAACTGACCTGAGCATCCTAGCAACCTTATATAAAGACAGTGAAGAAGCCCTCCTGAGTACAGTCTTTTTTTTTTAAATTTATATTTGGCTGCGTTGGGTCTTCGTTGCTGCACGCACGCTTTCTCTAGTTGTGGTGAGTGGGGGGCTACTCTTCGTTGTGGTGCGCAGGCTTCTCATTGCGGTGGCTTCTCTTGTTGTGGAGCACGGGCTCCAGAATGCAGGCTCAGTAGTTGTGGTGCACGGGCTTAGCTGCTCCGTGGCATGTGGGATCTTCTCGGACCAGGGCTCGAACCTGTGTTCCCTGCATTGGCAGGCGGATTCTTAACCACTGTGCTACCAGGGAAGTCGCCTGAGTCCAGTCTTACAGTGCATTCTGCCTTCAGAGACAACAGGAGTGTCTGATTTCAGAGCTTTTCTCAAAACAGACACAAAGTGGCTTGGCTTGTTGATGCCCCTAACTGTGTCCCTTCTACTAAGTCAGTGTTCTCGTTCATGTGCTTCCTGTGTTTTCATTCATTTTCTTCTTGGATTTCCTTCTTTGTTCTCCTTGTGCTTTTAGACTTGGGCCCCTTTAGTCTTATAGTGTCATTTTAGTTAACTCTTAGGAGGGATCAGAGACAAACCAATGTGTTCAGTCCACCAAGTTTAGCAGGAAGTTCAGGTAGAGACTCTTGCTCCATTTTACAGATGAGGCAATTAAGGTATGGAGAGTTTGGAGAATACTTAAAGTATAAAGTGAGTGAACTAATTTGTGAATTAACTTGTGAGGTAGGTGCTTGTCCCAAGGGACTAGCTAACCTGGGTCCCCATTACTGCAGTGTTTTATCCACCTTCCTTAGATCTAACCAACCAAGCTCCAGCCTTTATTTATTAGTCTACTCTAAACTCTAAAGTCTAAAGACAGATATATGTGATTTACAAAGCTTCATTCTCACCCCTCAAATGTGTCCTTAATTTATTTCCTTGAAATCCAAATAAATAAAATTTTGTATACGAATGATGTAATGGCTTCAGGCCAGAGCTCCCTGTGATCCTGCTACAAATCTTGGGTTGGCTGTTTTCATAAAATGTCTCTGCCCATACCTCAAAAACACATATATACCATCATTAATCTCTGAACTTATGAGTTGTGTTTTCATCTCAGATTGATGGATAAATTTTGGGGTAAGTATGCATAAAGGGATTGACCACCTGGGTGACCTTTAGTGATTTCCTTCTCCCATGGAAATATTTTGCAAAGGTTCCTTCTTACCTATTTTATAGCACAACATTGTTATGTGAACCATAGTGGGTACTTAAAAATAAGTTAATGAGGAAAAAATTGAGGTAATGCTGATTGTCAGAGTTAAAAGGGATCATATTGATTACTTTGTTTGCATTTATCCATTCCTTGGTTAATCTTTCCTTTTCACCTTTTTCCCCACAGCATTTTATTATAAAATTTTTCAAACATACAGCAAAGTTGAAAGAATTTTACAGTAAGCATGCACATACCTATCACGTAAATTCTACCATGTACATTTTACTTGTTTTGCAAATCACATATCTATCCATCTATCTATCCCTCTATCCATCATTGATCCATCTATTTTTTACACATTTCCAAGTAAATGGTAGATACCTGTATACGTCTTCTAATTACTTCAGTATGCACATTACTAACTAGAGTTAATATTTATTTACAGTATTTTTTCTTTAAATATAATAGTTTATATCCAATGAAATGCAAAAATCTGAATTGTATGTTCATTGAGATTTTACAAATGCATTTCTTTCTTGGTCTTTTATTTTCTCTTGTGGTCCCTGCATTTATCTAATTCAGTGGATGTTTATCAAACACAGCTTTTGTGCCAAACATCAATAATGACACATATTAATATGATGTAGGCAAGACAGAGAAGACAGTGGCTAATTCTCACAGTGGAAATCTGGGAGTTAAGCAACAGGGAGTTACAGATGACATTTATCACTGAAGAAACCCATGAACAAAAGCACGAAGAATAAAAAAACAGTGTTTGGGGGGGTGAAATTAGTTGTTTTTTATAGCTTGAGCCTAGTGAGTGTATGCATGTGTGGCAGGGGGATGGGTAAGAGACATAATTTTTTTAAGTCTGAAATTCAAAACTACGAGTATTAAAAATCAGCAATAAACGAGGTGCTTTGTACTATAGCACTGAGCTTAGGAGAAAGCCTGCACTTCCTCATTTGGTCACTCCCGAACCCAAACTGACAATTTGACAACTCAGATTTCAGTCTGTTTTATTTCATTGGTAAACTGCTAAAATTTGGCTTTATTTTACGTTTGATGGCTGGCAGACTACAAATTTGCTCCCCAAAAGCCTTAATATAAATACGTTTGGGGAAAACAACCGGGTGATTATTCTAAATGTGAAAAGATCACTATGTAAAATGCTCCATTACTTAAATTGAACTATAAATGAATTTGCTACAAACTGGTGAAAAAGGAGAAATGTGAAGTTGCAAGAAAAGACTTAAAATAGTAAGAAAAAGAAAATAAACTCTCTTTAAATTTGTGAATTTATTATTTTGGATGTGACAGGGTGCAAACCTCGTCACCATTCATTCATTGACCCGACATGCTGTGTTGATAGATCCCCGAAAGAAGCTGTGTGTGTGTCCCTGAGCAGGGCAACATTTTCTCAACTATCTGGTTAATTCTCTGACCTCTCTGCCACTGTCCTCTTTCACGATCTCATTTCAGGCAACACCCTCTACCTGGCCTTCCTGCATCATAACTATCTATGCAACCTGAATGATTGCTAAAATGCAAATCTGTTCATTCATTCATTCATTCATTTAAAAAAATTAGTGAGCATTTACCATACACCTTCTGTTTGCAACACGTCTTGCATCTTCTGTGGTAATGACTACCATGTTGTACTGCTATGAAATATGTATAAAAGGAAAACAAACTTCTTGAAAGAAGAACCGAGTTTTGGCCATTTTTCTTTAATCTTGAAGTCATAACTCAGTCCCCACACAGAATAGGTGATCAATGAATTTTTCTTACCCTGAGTTCTGTTATTCAGGCAGCGAGTATTAAATTGGTTCAGAGAACAAGATAAATTGTTGAAGGCAGAGATGTCTGGGGGAATTCTTTTGGATCAGGAAGGATGGATGAAACGAGAGTGGAGACCAGGAAAATCACAGATGGAGAGAACTGTGCATTGGCAAGAAACAGAGACAGACCTGAGCCTGGTGCATTTGAGATCAGCAAGATTGGTTCCCTTTGGCACTGGTGTACTTTATTTTACTTTCTTTCTTTCTTTCCAACCAAAGTTCCAGTTTGAGCTTCATTCTTTCTCTTCTGATATTGCAACAAAAGGAACAGAGGGAGGAATTTAAGATAAACTAGCCAGAGGGAACTCTTTTTCCATCAAATACACCCATCCACTCATCCATAAATCCATCCATTTTCCACAAATTTCCATCAAATTGCTTACCCATCAAGTCAGCCTTATATGAAGGAACCTATTCCAAGCAATCCATCCAGAAGAACAATGGAGACCTATCAGAAGGGAGTGAAAATGAAGTCTTCTGGCCAGGAGGTGAATTGAGAATGGGAGAATAAAATAAGCCAGGCAACAAAATATTGGGAGAAAGAGGGCAGGCCAGGCAGTAGGTGCCTCTACTAGTGTCAGTGACAGTGAGCCTATTGAGGAATTCGTAGGTAGCTATCACTAGTGACAGATCATTCTCCATACAGTGAGAAAGACACAAGAATTCCAACCATTCTCTAAGACACCTCTGCCAACACAAAGCCTTCCTACTTCCTCGCCAGGCATTACTGATTTCCGGACAGGGAACAGAATGCATCATTATAATGGTCCACCCAGACCCATTATAGGAAGAAAGAGCCTATCGTTCAGCTACTGAAAGTGCCACTGGCAGATAGCCCCCAGGCAGTCAGTCCCCTTCAGGAAGTGCCTTGGCTAAAGAGAACTGCCTTGCTCAAACTGGGGCAGCCTATATCCAAAGTCTAGTTGACACAGGGATATAAAGGCCCATCTCTCCACTGTAACTGGAGACAACTCTAAAAGGCCATCCAGATTTCAGCGCTCCTCTTGAAGTCATTTGAATCCCTTTTTGAGACCACACTGCACTTGACTTTTCTGTCTAGCCAATTCTGCTTCTATCCCTATCCTTCCACAGGTATTGATCCCAAGAATATTCCATAATAAAGTTCCTGCAGCATTAATCTTCGTCTCAGGGAACCAAGCCTGCAATGGAAATGAAGACAGATAGGTGGGTTATCCAGGGAAGTTCAGACAGAGGCAGGTGATCTACTGAGACCCCATAGTCCCATCCTGCTCATGCAGGAAGTGATTCATGGTTCTCTGAGGCCATTATAGTGGAAGCCACACTAGGAAAGAGCTTAACTCATGGCTGATTCACAAGGCATGATTAAGGAGAGGGTTATCCTACCACATTATTTTATCCAGTGTCTTCAATTTACTGATGAGAAAACTCACGTCCATTGGAAATCCATTGATCAGGCAGGACAACATATCCTGCCATTCGTTTTATGGTCTTTCAATGTATCTTTTCATTTCATGTGGGGTAACTAGGTAGGAGTTATTCCTAGGATGGCAGGGAAAAGGCGGAGTCTGAGAATTGGGTAATGCTAGAGTCTTCATGCTTTCATCTGTAGGGGATTAGCAAAGCCAATTCTCCCTGTTTGGTGTCTTAGGCTGAGCAATGTAGGAAGTTAACTGTTTTTTTCCCCACATATTTAAATCTTATTCTATAACACACACTGTGATCTGCTACCTCTTCATCCACGTATGCTTATATTCGTGCATCCATTCTTCCACTAATCCTTTTGCAACTCATTCCCTACGATGTTACGGAAAAACCCGAATGAACTTTTGGGCCAACCCAATAGCTATGAAGGTGGGCAATGGCTTGAATTCACTTCAATCTCTTCTTGTTATCACATTATTTCCCATATGGTTTCCTCCTCACATATGTTCTTAAAAGTTCTTTAGGTTATTTTATACAAGTTGCTAAAAGATATTAAGCGAGATAGAGACTGGACCCAGAGCTTCCAATCCAGAGGTTCTGATACCAGTAAATAAATGGATAAACCAAAGACATAGATATAAATAAGTACTTAAAAAGAGGAGGGTTTGATTTTTAAAAATAGTGCAGTTTTATATATACAGATGGAGGTAGAGGGTGGGACATATTGTAAGTCATTTTAATTTTGGGATTAAAAATTGTAAACTTAGTTCAGTATCCAGTGGAAGGCGATAATTGTTACTGAAGGTCATGAAAATGTAATGGTGCTGTGAAATATTAAATAGAGAAGGGAAAGATTGGAGGTGAAAAGTTAGCTAAGGAGACTGTCACAAGTGTTTAGGAAAGAAGCCATGGGGAACTGCAGAGAAGATGGAAAGGGGAGAATGAATATTAAAGGTTGTTGAAATATTGAATTTAAAGGAGGTGGAATGGTTAAGTGAAAAGACTCTGGATTTTGATGTCTGGCAAATAGAGGTTTATGACAGAGGTGCATTACTTTTGTTTTGGTATGAACTTAACATCTAAATCACATTTTCCTTAAGGGAATGGGTATATATGACCTAATTCATATGGTAAGTACTGGTACTCTGTAACTGGTAATTCTGGTACTATGATTTGGAGGGAGAGGTGGTAGAACCACCTCCAAGTTTCTCGCTTAGATGATTGGGTTTGTGGAGGTGGCTTTTCCTGAAATGAGGAAACTAAGAAGAACACCAGTGTCTTAGTGAGCTCAGGCTGCTCTAACAAAATACCATAGCAGTCTTACACAACAGATGTTTATTTCTCACGGTTCTGGAGGCAAGGAAGTTCTAGATCAAGGTGCCTGCAGATTCAGTTCTTGGTGAGGTCCCCTCTTCCTGGCTTGAGGGTGGCTGTTTCCTTGTGTCCTTCCTCCCATGGCAGAGAAAGTGAGAGCTCCAGTCTCTCTTCCTTGTCTTAAACGACACTATCCCATCATGGGGACCCCACCCTCATGACCTCATCTAAACGAATTACTTCCTATAGGCCCCACCTCTAAATACCACCACATTGAGGATTACGGCTTCAACATATGAATTTTAGGGGGAGACACACATTCAGTCCATCACAATCAGGATTGGGAAACTGCAACGCAGCTTTGGACAAGTTGGTTTGGAGTTGCTTTCACAACCCAGATGGAGGTGCCAGTTGCTGATTGGATACATGAGTGTGAATTAGAGAGGCAACATCTGGCTAATGAGACAGATTTAGAAGATGCCCCATAGAGATAAAGGAAACCATGAAAATTGACACGGAGTGTGGGGAGGCAGAATAAAAAGATATGTGTCCTGGATACTGACTGTCCTGAGACAATAAACATTACCGTTTGGGAAACAGGATGGGAAGTTGCAAGAAAGGAATATAATGAGCCTTTAGGGATACATTAATAGAACAGGCAACATGAATCACAAAGAAACACACAGGTCAGAGAAAGAATATAAAAAGAATGATGTGTAAGTGCATGTGGGTGTATAGGGGTGTGGGGCTATGTACTGCGTAGCAGAATTGCCAAAAGTGGTCTCATGTGGAACACCAGTCCCATGAATTAGCTCCCTGAAAGAAAGCGTATGTGGAAAGATACTTAAGGGATTGTTTCAAGCTCTGACAGATTCTTAGAAGGACATAAAGTAAATCACCTCATTAAATGCTCTCAGCAATTTGGCAGTAAAGCAAGTTGTTTTGCTCAACATTTTAGAAATGCTTTTGAATAACAGACTCAGCTAACATTTTCCTACTCAAATATCTTTAATCAAATCAGTGTTCTTCAGGACAGAGTTTGGTGAATATTCACCACATGATCAAATCCCTCTAAAAGACTGAGAAGAGACCAAAGCATTGCCAGGGACCTCAAGGAAAATAATTAGAATGAATCGGTAGGAGGTTCAATGAGATTGTGAGTGATAGAATCAACGAAAGAGAAGCATGAGAGGCAAATATAGGTAGGCTCTTTTTTATGGGAGGAAAAAAATGGGAATCATTTGTTGACATACTGTGCTCAAGGAAATGTTTATTTGTTTACTTTTTATTTTGAAATAATCATCGACGTGCAGGAAGTTTAAAAGAATGTTTGGAAGTTCCCGTGTATCCTTTGCCCAGTTTACCCCAGTGATGACATCTTCTATAACTATGTAAAATATAGATATTAGGAAATTGACATTGGTACAATTCACAAGGCTTATTCAGGTTTGCTAATTATATGCACTTATTTGTATGCATATATAGTTATGTACAGTTTTGTCACATGTGTTGATTTTATTACCACCACCACAATTAAATCAAGATGTAGAATTTTTCCATCATCACAAGGCTTCTTTTCATTATCCCATTATAGCTACACCCACCAATTCCCCACCCCAATCATAAGGCCTGGCAACTATTAACTGTTCTCTGTCTCTCCAATTTGGTTATTTCAAGAATGATATATAAATGGAATTGTACAGTATTTAATGTTTTGAGATTGTCTTTTTTCACTCAGCATAATTCCCTTGAGATCCACTGAAGTTGTTATGTATAACAATAGTTCATTTCTTTTTTATTGCTGCGTAGTATTTAACAGTATGGATGTGCCACAGGTGGCTTAACGATTCACCTGTTGAAGAACATTTGGGTTGTTTATAGGTTTTGCCTATTGTGAATAAAGCTTCTGATAACACTCATGTACAGGTTTGTGTGTGAACGTCAGTTTTCATTTCTTTAGGATAAATGCCAGAGTGTGATTGCTGGGTTATATAATAGTTGCAGATTCGGTTTTATAGGAAACTGCCAAACTCTTTTCCAGAGTGGTGGTACTGTTTTACATTTCCACCAGAAATGCATGAGTGGTTCAGTTGCTCTTCACTGTTGCCAGTATTTGGTGTTTTCTCTATTTTTTATTTTGTCATTTTGACAGACATGTAATGCTATCGCAATGTGGCTTTAATTTGCATTTCCCTAATAGCTAATAATTTTGAGCATCTTTTTATGTACTTATTTGCCATCAATATATCCTCTTTGGTGAACTCTCTCTCCATGTCTTTTGAACATTTTCTAATTGAATACTTTCTGTTAGTTTCTTTTTTTCTCTTGAGTTTCAAGAGTTCTCTTTAATTCTAGAAATTAATCCTTTGCCAGATACGTGGTTTGCAAATATTTTCTCCCAGTCTGTAGCTTGTCTTTTCATCCCCTTATCAGGATCTTTCATAGGGCAAATTTTTAAAATCTTGATGAGGTCCAATTTATTGCATTTTCCTTTTGTGGTTCATAATTTCAGTGTCAAGTCTAAAGGTGTTTTGTCTAGCCCTAGATCCTGATGATTTTATCCTGTTTTTATTTTCTTCTAGAAGTTTTATAGTTTTACATTTTTTATTTAAGTTTGCAATTTATTTTGAGTTAATTTTTGTACAAGATTTGAGTTGAGTTTTAGGTCAAGATTCCTTTTTTTTTTTTTTTTTTTTTTGCCTATGGATGTCCAGTTGCTCCAGTACCATTTTTTGAAAAGGCTATCCTTTTGTGCCTTTGTCAAAAATCAGTTGGGTATATTTACATGGGTCTGTATATAAGTTCTCTATTCTGTTCATGGCTCTGTATCTTTCCCTCTGCCAATACCACACCGTCTCAATTAATGTAGCTATATGATAACCGTTAACATCAGATAGAGTGACTCCTTCATTCTTGTTTTTCAAAATTGTTTTACTTGTTCTATACCCTTTGCTTTTTCATATAAATATTAGAATAAGTTTGTCTATATGTCTACAAAGAACTCTTGCTGGGAGTTTGATAGGAATTGCATAGGAGGTACTTAGAGATAAATTTGGAGAGAAATTGACCTCTTTGCTTTTAAATGTTATCTTTTGAATGGGGAATTTTCAGCAGTTTTAGAGTAAGGAATTAAAAAGGGGTATGTGTCATGTTGAAGTGGAGTCATTGAGGAAAAAGAGAGTTGAGGATGAGGGCTCAGATAGAAGAATGGCTCAACTGCAAACCTCAGACCCCAAAACCAACATAAATTGGGAGAAAGAGAACCCCAGGGAGTTAACTGACCAGCAGTGAGAAAGAGGAAACCACACCTCTGACCTTGAAGCCAGTCCTCTAGATCCAACGGGTGATATAACTCCATCTGGAAGACCACATCCAGTTCTCACCTCCAACCCAGCAAGAAGAGGTGATGAGAATTATGCTGGGGACCCATGTGAACCAGGCTGTGCAATAAAGAAGCAGCATCTCTGAGAGACAGAATGTTACAGAGAAAGAGAGGAAGCAATAGGGAAGCCTCCTAATTGAGAAATAAAAGCTTTGGGTGTGGCCTCAGGAGCTGCTCAGTATCCCTTCTCCTCTAGGATTCTGCCTGAAGCCCTCTCTGATGCAGGAGATTAGAACCATCTATCCTTGGGTCTCTCCTGCTGCCTGTCTTTGCTGCCCAAGTTGATCTCCCCCTAATGCTGAGTGATCATGTGTCAGGCATGACCTCTCCTCAATCTTGTAAATATTCTTCCTAACTAATGTTTCCCATCTATACTAACCCAGTCTTGCCCTACACGAGCTGCTTAGTTTGTTGGCTAAATTACTGATACCTGGATAAGAGTGTAGAATACGTTCATTCATCAGAGTAACGTGCTGAAGAGTTCTGCAGAGACATGACTGAAATAACGAGATATGGACCCAACATACAGTAGACCCTCTGTATCTACGGGTTCTGCATTGGCAGATTCAATCAACTGAGGATCAAAAGTATTCTAGAAAAAAATTCCACAAAATTCCAAAAAGTAAAACTTGAATTTGCCACACAAGGCAGCTATTAACATAGCATTTACATTGTGTTTACATCTATTTGCATAGTATTTACATCCATCGTATTAGGTATCATAAGTAATCTAGAGATGATTTAAAGTATATGGGAGGATGTGTCTAGGTTATTTGCCGTTTTATATAAGGGACTTGAGCATCCGCGGATCCATGGGGGGGGTCCTGGAACCAATCCCCTGAAGATACAGAGGGACGAACCTATGTGTTGACTTTCTGGTGAGAACACATACTTTTATTGTTGTATTGTTTGTTTTTTCATTTATACCCTCTGCTGTATTGACGTGCAAGTCAAAACCCCCCAGGCCCCATTGTAACTTAGAGATTGCAATCTCCTGCTACCTCTCTAATTTTTCCCTGATAGGTTTTTAAACTCTATGCCACCAAATGTTTCTCCTCCACCTGATTTTCTGGGTTTCTTACGAGAAGTAAATCACTTGATTTTAGTGGCACTTAAATGTCTCCATGTATCGAGAAACCTTACTATGAGCAGCCCCTGGCACATAGGCTCAGCTGAGGTTGGAAAGGAGGCACTCTGGTACGTGCATCCCAGTTCCCGCACTCCACACCTTTGCAGCCCTTGTCACTTCAAGCCTCTGAGACTCCACTTCCCCATCTGTAAAGTGCCAACAAGAACACCTCCTTCATGGTATTGGATGGGGTTCAGTGAGATGATGTGATGGGAATATTCTGAAATTAGATAGTGGTGATGGTTGTACAACATTGCGAGTGTTCTGGAAACCACTGCACTGTATATGCTTTAAAATGGTTAAAATGGTGAATTTTATCTCAATAAAGAAGTTTTGTTTATTTGGTTTTTTTTAAGTGCATAATGCAGCATTGTAATACACTTGGAATGTATCCAGTAGATCTCATTACCTTCTGATCTGATGAAAAGTTGCAGCTCCTGACAGAAAGCTTGGGGCCTTTTGCTTTAGACCAAATAAAAATCACTTGGAAGCAAGTCCTGGAATCCACAAAAAGGACCAGTAGGGAGATAAACAGGAGCAGCGCTGGAAGGGCTCTCCGTATCTGCCGATCATCCCAACAGCCAGCCCCCCTCAGCCACGGAGGGGCCAGAGGCATCTTTGGCTTGGATTTTCCCTGGCTTGTGCTCCCTCCCAGCCTCGCCCCTGCCCTAGAGTTCTTCCCTCAAAGAGCACCTCCAGCAGGGCAGGGTAGACTATGGCTTCTGGACCTTGGTCTCCAAAGAGCTTCAGAAGCAGCTGGAAGAATTCATGTGGATGGTGATTGTTCACACTTAAACCCATTTAAAAAAAATAACACCAAACCTCGGGAGAGGGAGGGTCAGTGAAAATAAACATCTTCTCTGGAAGACATCCCACAGCTGTGTGCTGATGCAGCACAGCGCCAAGGTTTGGGAGCTTCCAAAATGTATAGCTGCGGGGAGGAAGGAGACAAGCAAACGCCTACCCATATGTCCCCACCACTTCATGGTGGCCACAACCCGGAAATTAGAGAGGAATTTCCTTAGCATTCGGATTTGTCAAAGGAACTCCTTTCAACGATGGGAAGTTACTAAAGCAAGTCTATGGTTTGGGCATGGAAGCTGGAATTGGATAACATGTTGAGGTTTTTAGGTCAGGAAGGTGTGTGTCTGAGTCATGGTTCTACCACTTACTGATGACCGTGGTCAAATCACATGACCTCTCAAATCCTCAATATCCCAGTCTCTGAAATGGGGTTTAATAAAGTTTACCTTGATGTTATCTTGAGAATATGAGAGATTCTGAATATGAAGAAAGTAATAGTGTCTGCCCCATATCAGACCCACGGGAATGATGGTCTTGTTGCCATCGTTCAGTCCCCCAACGTTCAGTCATCTTTTGCCACTTTGCGTCATGTAAATGTTCATAGAACAGCAGACTTATTTCCAATTGATGTTTATAGGCATTATTAACCAAGACAGAGGGAGGGACACCTGGTATCTGGCAGGAAACCAGATAAAAATACTTGCCATTTAAAGTTTGCAAATAAACCTCTGTGGGATAATAACAATGATAATAATAATTATGTTGTTGTCAGTAGGAAGGTGGTATTTCACAATACTTGTCATACTGCCCAGAGCTTTCATTTTCAAAGAGAGATGATCAGAATAGATTTGCCAATAGTGATTATAATGTACTTAAAAATAAGCTAGCTCCTGCCTCAGTGCTTCCATCAACAGCTCCCTAGACTGTATCTCTGTGCTTCACCTTGAAAAGACAGGTGGAATCCAAGGATTAAAACCACAGGCTATAATCACCTTCAGTCCTATCCATCCTAACTTGGGGATGATTGTGCAGGCTCAGCATTACTCTGGAAATAAAAATTCCCCCACCACAAAAACGGGGAATAAGCTGAGCTCTGATATTCAGGAATCATTAAGAAGAACCCTAAATCTTAGAAGAGGTAAAATTGAACAGAGCTAGGTAAGATAGGTACAAGAACTGCCAGACAGAAAAGTCAAAGAGGCGGGAAGTGGTGAGGAATCATGACTGGGAGCTAGTGAGCCCAAGTGAGATCCGTAGGAATATGATTGTGATAAACCAGTCCTGAAGGGGTGAGTCCTTTTGGAAGGTCTTTACCCCAGACATCAGGGCTCACAGAGTAACACTATGAGCCTGCTACTGGACCCAGAGCATAAGTAGACATGTCCCCTCTCATGTCTCCACCCTCTAACTGGGGCTTAAAGGCATCAGCCAATTAGGCAATGAGAACAAACACCATGGGCTCAGTTGGGGATACAGAGCTATCCCTGTGAATCTGGTACTTCCTTCCAAGGTTAAACGAAATTAACAATTTAACATATATTCTTCAAGCCCTACGATACAGTCTAAAATTCAGAAGAACTATCTAAGGCATTAAAATTCCTGGGTTAGATCTTGGCTCTACACTAACAGGGTGATGTTGGGCAAATGGCCTTACCTTCCTGTGTCCTGAATTCCTCATCTGTAATATGGGGTAATACTGCAACCCCTTAATGATTTTGTGAAGAGTTAATGAATGAATTAATCAATCCAGGCAAATAGCAATGAGGCATTCAATAAATTGTAGAGACAAAGTGGCTCTCTTCCCATGTAAGTATATAGATGACTCCATTTTTAAAACCACTTCAAAATATTGTATTTTATGGAGGGAGCATGGTCATTTAGCCAGTCTTATATTTATAGATATTGCCATTACTTCCATATTTGTCTTTCCAAACAATACTAAGATAATCATTCTTGTACTCATACCTTTATACCTTTAACAAAATATTTCTGATTAATTCCTTCAAGTGTAGCACACTTAATATCTATAATCCATTTGTTCTCTAATGGCTTTTTGAGTCTTAGTAGGTGAATGAAAGTTGCCTAAGTGGAGAAAGATGTGTTTATGAGCGGAAGGATTGCCTTGAGGAAGAGAATTTTTAGATCCTAGAAGCAATACATGTAAAAGCATGGAGACCTGCAAGAGTAAAGGAAAGCTTCACCCTGTGTCTGAACCCTGGAATGGAGAATATGAGGCAGGGTAGATAGGCAGGAAGGAGATCAAGAAAGAATCTAAACTTCATCCACTCCCAGGTGCTAATGACTCATAAGCTCTTAAAAAGTTGTGCATTACCAAGTGATAAGGCTTCTATATAGAGCAGCAGCTGTCCACTAGAGAAGGATTTCCCAAGGCATGAAATACAAACCACAGATGCTATTATAGATGATTGTTCATGGTAGTATGAGCACATGACAATAAATATTACAAAATGTAAATGTATAACTTTTTCAGTAGTCAGTCAGTCCATGCAATGACTTTATTGGTAATTTATCTTTAACATCTATTAAAACTTGCTAACCTCCCTTTAAAAAACAATCACCACCAAAGAGTAGGCATCAGACTGAGAGTCTTCAGGGAGCAACCGTTTCTAGGACTATTTTATTTTCATTGTATTTATTTGTACATAACCTTCTGCTTATGGCAGTTGATATTGGTTTCCCATATATGAGAAAGGCATACTTGTGCTTTTTAAATAGATTCAATGTGTAAGTCAGTTTTAATAATGGAGTTGTGAGAAACACCTAGCTAGATTGGGAGGAGTGTGGGAAATAGACTTTGCTTAATTTCTCCTGCATCAGCCAACCCTGATGATTGCAACTTTGGTTTTGCTGTTAAAATCATTGAGTATAGCCAACTCTATGCCTTGGTCTTATTCAGATGATTCCAAGAATTAAATCAACTTAAAGCACATGTGATTCTTGAGTTGGGGCATGGAGCTCATTACATAAAAGTGGTTTTCCTCAAACCCTCTCTCACCAGTGTTCTCCTGACAGTGACCACCTCCTCCAGTGAATTCAGCCTGAGTTCTGGCCATTTATTTAATTTAATTAATTAATTAATTATTTTTCTTGCCCTTTTATTTATTGATTGATTTATTTTAACATCTTTATTGGAGTATAATTGCTTTACAATGGTGTGTTAGTTTCTGCTTTATAACAAAGTGAATCAGCTATACACATACATATATTCCCCGTATCTCCTCCCTCTTGTGTCTCCCTCCCACCCTCCCTATCCCACCCCTCTAGGTGGTCACAAAGCACCGAGCTGATCTCCCTGTGCTATGCACTGGCCATTTATTTTAAAAGCCATTGCTGGACTAGGAAGAAATAACTAGAGACATTTTAATCATTGGTGTCCTATAAATCCAATTTAGGGATTAGTTTACCAGATTCAAAGTGTTTTACCCAGCCTCAATAAAAAGGTTTAAAAATTCAAGTTTATCAGTGCCCTTTGGAACATAAACCCAAGAACAGCCTTATTGCAACTACAGCAGACTCCCAGCACAAACATGTGGCAGAGGCTTGAAATTTGGAGATCAAATCCAAAATTTCAGAAGCACATCTTTTTCTGTATTTCAGGAAGGAGAAAGTAAGCCCAGAATTGGCCTGATTTGACTGGTTAATTTTTTTTCTAAATCCCATAAATGGAACTGCATATTTAGGAATTTTATGCCCCACATAGTATTTATAGGTTATCTCTGATTCCTTGAGATTTTGGAGAGTTATAGCTCTGTACTAGGCTTTCCAAGATTTTTTTTTTTCTTTTAAGTGCCAAAGAGGCTGAAATCTATCCTGGGAAACTAGTGGGGATTAGATATTTTTTAGGTCACAAGTCAAAAGATTCCTAATACTCACAGACATTCTATGTCTAGGAATGTTTGTTAATTTGAGACCCTTTCTCTCTCCATGTATATCTTTAATCTCCCAACCAGCTGTCTCCCATAAAAAGATATTTCTGTTTTTAGTTACGAATCTGTTTAGAGATAAAACTCGCTCATAAATACACAACCACATGCAAAGATTTTTTTTTTTTCTGCTGACAGTACAGAAATAACTCCAGATGAAAAATATTAAGTTTGTTTAGAAATAGAAAATGCATTCTGCTTCCCTTGATGAGGGCCCATGTTTTATAGATGTTCAAGGTCTTTTTGTGTCTCTGTGTGAGCCTCTCTTAGAGAGCACAGTCTTCTGTTAGCTTTGTGATTTAGTCCTTCAAGTAGTCAAAATTGTTGGGTGCATTCCTAACTAAGGAATTAACTCCTTGCAAAGGCACGTATTGGTCACCTAAGGAAAAGAAAGCAAGCTAAGAAATAGGTCTGTGAATTGCTACATATGTGCATACTCTTAACTAAAAGACTGATTCAATGCCCTACTCTTATTTGCTTGTGGATCACTTTCCCTGGGAAGCAGGTGAGATCTTGTATTTTCTTTCTTCTTTTCCTATTACTTTTGAAACCAAGTACTGCGTCTGCCACATAGTATTTGATTAGTGCTCAAATGTGTTGTTTTCTGTTAATTGAATTGTTATAATCTTGTTATATAATAAATTGTGCAGAAAAGAATAATATTTAGACATCACTTCTTTCTCAGAGACTTACTTAGAGCTGAGGTCTCCATCTTTCCCACATATTCATTACCAGTAAACTTAGTTAAAAAGGAAGTGTCCCAGTTCTTTCCTGGATTGGTTGTAATTGTCTGAGCAAACCTCTCATAACCACACCCTGCTTTTGTTGAAGCTCATTCAGTAACAGCTGGTACAATTTATTACTACCACACACTGAACAATGTTAAATGAAACATCGTTGGCTATATTTCATCAACCATGTAAAGTAGCTACTCCCATCTCCATTTTACAGACGAGAGTGTTGAGACTCAGGGAACTTAAATTACTCAAGTTCATAAGACAGTCTCTAGGTTTATTTGATTCCAAATCATCAGATATTCCTTTACATGAGGCTGCATCCTCTAAACAGAAGGATGGAATGATTAACTTCAAGTGAGCCCTTCTATATATCAAACTGTATGGTGGTCATCTTACTCACTTTCTCTCATTCTGGTTCACTAAAGTCTGATGAGATCAGTATTAATTACCCCTTTTAGAGTTAAGGAAATGAAGGCTGAGACAACTTATGTAAATTATCTAAGGATATAGAACCTGCTCATGGATGCCTGTTGCAGAGAACTCAAATTTTGAGAAATGTTGTCTTTGGTTGAATTTTCAATGAAATAGCCCAGGCCCACTGAGAAGCCACATTTATCTATCTGTTATCTATCTCATGTTATGGAATTATTTCATCAAGCACAAGTTCTCATCCTAGTATTCAAAGATGCAACATGTCCTGAAACATTAACCCTTCTTTAAATATTTGCATGTGGAGCTTCATGCTGCAGATTCAAACCACAAACTTCTTTCCAAAAATAGAGCTGCTGCTTGCTGACCAGAAGACCACCTTGGGCACGATAGTGGTTGCAACAGAGATCACTCGTTTTCCCTCTATTTCAGTAAAGTTCTGTCTTCCAATCTGCTAATCTTACAAATGGCAAAACCAAAACCTAGAGGGAAAGGCATTTGTTTAGAGCTTTCCTCACGATCACTTCTTTATCCACCCAGACAGGTTAAGCCAGCAAACTGAACACCTGCTCTTTCCCCCATTTCTTCCTACATCCAGTAGATTTTTCCTGAGGATCACCTCCTCAATTTAATAACTATTATTTATCCTCACTGTAATTTCTCTATTTAAACTGTGTGTGTATGTGTGTTTGTGCATGGTTAGGAGGTGGTTAAGATGTTCACATAAGGAAAAAATATATATACTTTATATAAATATATTATATAAATATTATATAAATATAATATGTATATTATATGTATATATATATATAATTTAGAAATCTGGATCACTTCAACAGCTGCCCAACTGGTGTTTTGTTTCCTTGTGTCTACATTATCTTCTCTCCATTCTTCACAAAGCCTGCCAGAGTGAGACTGACATTTCATAATCACAATCTGATTGCGCCCACACCTCCATGCCTACCCTATGTGAGCTGATTTCTTGTGGCTCATGAGAGTAAGAAGAGCTCTGGAACAACAGGGGCCCTTTTATGACTCTTCCCAACATCCCTGCCTGTCCTCATTCTCCATCACCACCCCAGGAACCCAAAGGCTGCAGCTACACTGAGTTTCCACATTCTTTCTACATACCCCAGGTTATTTGGTTGTCTCTGCAACTTTGCACATGCCATTCCCTCTCCTTGGATGCCCTTTATGGGCAGAGTCATGTCCAAACTATGTCTCCTGATGCCAAGTGAGTGCTGCTTGACTATGGTACTCCAAGCAATATTAAAAATGGAAAATTCTGTTAAGTAGTGCTCCGTATGCTAATCAGAGTTTGGGGGCAGCCCAAGCCCATTTGCCATTTCCCAAGTTAGATGCTACAAGTGAAAAATGAGCTGACAAACTTAAAACTCTTTGCAGAAACCACTGGGGAGAAGATCTGGCAGCTGAGCACACCAGGTTAATACCTGAATTACAAGGTGTTCATGAGCACCCTTGGTTGCAGGACTCAGCTGTGAACAAAAGCCTCTGAGGTGGGCCCCAGGTGCCTTTCCCTGCCACCACCTGGCTGAGAGCAATAGGCAGCCTGATTCTTTCAGGCTCCGTCATCCACTAGGCCCTGGGGAGTCACTTTTTTCTATTTTAGTGTTTTAAAAAAAGCATCCACTGCATCTTTCTCAAGGCGTTAGAGGGAACAAGAACAAAGGCTGATAGCCCAGCTTAGCCTGACCTCAAATCTGCTTTGCTTCACAAATGAAAATTCCTGTGACATCACTTTGTGGTAGTATGTCAAGCTTTGGGTTTCTTAAAATAATAGCTGATTAAAATCGTGAGTCATGGAAGACAAAACAAAAACAAACAAAAAAAACCTAGCATTTATTATACTTCATAAGCTGGGCACTTTACATACATTATCTTATTTATCCCTAATCTTTTAAAAACACGTTTAACATTTCCAGTTGAGGAAACTGGTGGTTAGAGAAGGTTTACATAATTTACTACAAGAGATATAGCTGGCCATTGTCGCAGGCAGGATTTGGACTCAGGTTGCTGTGACCCATGTTCAGCCTACATGCTTCCACTGCACGAATCTTTGTGCCTCCATTGCAGTTTCCTATAACAGATTTGGAGCCTGAAAGCTTTAGGCTTACAGATCAGGGAGGCCAGAATATGAGTATTAAAATGATCATAGATGTGACCCTGGCTATCCCAGGAGGCCCCGGGCAGCTTGTCTAAGGTTCAGATTCCTCATCTAGATTGGCTTGTAAAGCATAAGGTTTCACCCTTTAATGGAACCCACCCAAACTATCCTTGCCAGCGATTGAAATCTTAAACACACTGGTGATATCCAAGTTTTCAAAGGTTTTGCCGAGAGAAACAATACTCTTGGACTACGGCCTGGAGTATGTAGAATCCACCTATTCCTCTGAGGGCTCTAAGTCAACTCTGGATTAAACCAGAGCATCAGCCATCAGCAGTGTACCTGCAGAATATCACATTGTGTCTCCCCATCAGCACCATGGCGTGCTCTGGAAGTCTTCCCCCAGCCCACGCTGGGCACTGAGTGAGAGACAGGAGCCAAGACCCTGATTACTGGGTTTGCAGTTGGAATGACATCAATGCATGTTCTGTTGCTTTTGACTGACTAGCAGGTTTGGGTTACATGCGACCCCACGCCAGTGTAAGAATCAGAGAATCAGAGATGGTTGTAATAGTTGTGAACAATTGATTTCCTTGAAACTTATGGGTAACATAGACTGTGAATAGCATTTTTTTTTTTTTTTTTTTTTACATTGTGGCTAGAAAGTTAGAGCTAAATGTGAGATCAACTTTATCAAGTATATGCAGTCTTATGCCACTAAAAGTAAATGGCTTTCCTCTGTCCCAAGTAGTGTGCTAGTGAAACGGTGAATAATCATCAGTTAAATCCATTTAACCTGCCTTCACTAATCAAGGTCATTTTAAATATTGCTGCAAAAGATTTGCATGTCCTCCAGGCAGCAGGTAACCTAAACAGTGAGATGATTGCCCAAGTTGTTTTCCAGGAACTTGGAGTCAGCTGTGTCTAGTTGGAGCTGAGCCGGTTAAGACTGGACAGGACCACCAACCCTCTTTCTGAGCCTGGCAGTGTCCACTATGTGACATTTTGATGTTAGAGGCCGAAAACTCCACCCTCAGATCATGCTAAGCACCTCCATTTTTGAATGTGCAGAGGCCTATAGCTTAGTTGCACCAGAGAAGAATGATGATTACCACAGCTTTTTCCAGCCACCTTTTCCCACACTCCCCATGCCTCAGACCATGATGCTTCTTTATTCTTTATCCCAGAAATACCCTGAGCCCATTGCCTTTGGGGAGGCAGATCTGAGACTTGTTCTTGCATCTCCTCGCTTGGCTGCCTTGTGAATAAGCCCTCTCTTTGCTGTAAACCTTAGTGTTTTGACCTGCTGCACATGGGGCTAAAAGAACCTAGTTCAGTAACACCAGGACCTCAGGATAAATCAGTGCACAAAACCAAGCACAGCTCCCATTCTCATGGGGCTTGGAGCGTAGAGGAGGAGGAAGACTTTAATCCACAGGTCGCACTGATGAATGGATAGTTATCAGTTGAGATACGTATTGTAGAGGAAAGGAATAGGCTAGTGTGGGAGTATAGAACAAGAAAACCTGATTTAAACGAAGGGCTTCCCTGTGGAAATGACACATGAGTTAACTAGACAAAGAGGGCATTGGACTAGGGGTGGGCAGGGGTTGTGAGATGAGGTTAGTGGTGAGAGGGAACTGCATGTGTGGGAGAAGGAAGGATGGCTTGCTTAAGAAACTGGGTGAAGGGCATTGTAGTAGGAGCTTAGAGGCTCAGGAGAGAATCTTGCTAAACAGACCTAAAGAAGAAGGGAGAAGCCAGAACTGCATGGCCTTGCAAGTCAGAGGAAATACATTGTCCTGACCCAAAGAGTGCGTGTTGTATTGGAAACCATAAGAGCAGTGGGTCTCAGAGTGTGGTCCCCAGACCCACAGCTTCAGCATCACCTGGAAACTTGCGGGAAAGGCACCTTCTCAGGCTCCACTCCAGACCTGCTGAATGAAAAACTCAGGAAGAGGTGCCCAGCAATCTGGGTTTTTAACAGGCTCTCCAGAAGATTCCTGTGCATGCCAAAGCTGGAGGAACACTGCCAGGGCAGAAATGCTAGACGGGGAACTGGGTGCAGTGAGTCAGTGGGGAGGGGTGGGATCAGCATGATGAAATCAGCATCAGAAGACCATGCAAGCTGATAGTACTGGGGAGACTGGGGCGGCCCTGGGAGCCTCAGGGAGTCCTGGGGAGAGAAGACCGTGACATAGACTCATACTTGGCGTCATTTTATGGGTGTGCCCTTGCTTCTCTTTGTTTCATTGTCTTCACCTACTTCCAATGTATGTTTCTCTTATATATATAGAATTACATTTAAGAACTTTTCTTAATCTGTTTTGGATCATAGGCAATATATAAAACACATACTTTTTTTTTTTTAACTCATAAAGGGAGGTATGTATTTGGGAATGAGCCTCTCTCACCTGAGGATACCAGCTCAGCCAACGGGGGTCATTTCAAGGGCAGGCTAGTAAGACGGTGGTCATTTACTGGATTTGCAAAACCTTTTCCCCCTCCCAAATTCAAGCTGCCATGGCAATGAAACATACCATGGCCTTTCCAAACTAAATTATTAAATAAAAGTAAATGACATGAAACTACAATTTCAAAGATGGATTCTTTCCCGGTTTATTTCTGCTCTGGTTCATTTTAATGCAGTGAGCTTTTCCCTTGATTTTAACCAGAATTCAGCATATAAAATGTTTTGAGTCCAGCATATTTCAGAGAATAAAACAACCAATGGTGAGGAGGGAGTTAAGAGGGGTTATGTGAAATTTTACTGAATGTGGTACAGGTGCCGATGAGGCAGGGTCGTCCAGCTGGTTATATTGAGGACACCCATCCTACCTACTGATCCCTGAGCCCTGTCTTCAGATTTGTGAATTTACTGGCTTATGATATACCTCAGGCGTCAGTCTTTTTAAAATCCCTCCATCCAGTGGTTCTAATGTTGATCTAGGACTGAGAACAACTGTACTAACCAATATCTTGGAAAAGGTGGGACCCAGAAATCTCTGAACATACAGTGTAGTTTGAAGTATAACTTGTTTGCAGAATTATCTATTCAGCCAATGGCTGAGCAAATTTAGCATTACAGAGGCAAAGTCTTGAACTGGAAATCAAAGTTCTGGTTTTGATACTGAGCCATTAAACTGTTCGCATCAGAATGTCATATGGCATGTCTAGTGCCTCTTTGGGCACCTGGAAATAACTTTATAAAGAATTGGTTGGGGTTTCTCAGTGTGGCTCACCTGTATCTGAGTCATCTAGGGATAGTTCATTGAAGAAGTAAATATCTTGGACCCACCGCGTACACACAGAATCAGAATTTTTAGAAATGGAGGCTTCGTGTATACCCCACAAGTGATTCTCATCCACTTTAAAGTCTTAGCACAATTGCTACAATCACCTTCTCATTCATTCATTCAGCAATATTTATTCAGTGCCCATTGTGTGTCAGGAATTGTACTTGGTGCTGGACATATAGACGTGAGTAAGATAGGCTTCGTTCCTTCCCTCACAGATTTTTCAATCTAGTCTTTTGCTGTTTTTCTCTTTCCTTTCCCAATTTCACAGTATGCATGTAGGTACATTTGATTTGCCTGCTTTTCGTTAGCTTTAGAGTTCTTCATACACGTGTTAGAACCCTTAGGTTTAATGGAGCTTTTGGCATGTTAAAAATTTAATTCCATTATTCACCAAATTCAAAGTGATTGGGTCTGTCAAACCCTTATTCACTCACTCTTTCACTTATAATTCACTTATTTTTTCACTTATGTATTAATCCATCCATCAGCACTGACAAAGCCTTCATAATAAGATAATAAGATAAAAAGTCATATTAATTTGTTTGATTAATTTCCAGTCAATTAAATAAGTGAAATCAAGTGTGCTTTCCTCATTGTTAGATTATTACACTGGATCTGTCTGTCTTGAGTTTATATCTCTTGGATCTCATGTTACTTGACACACATCCCAGGGACCGAAATGCAAACCCCAACATGCCTTTTTATTTTGGTGAGAGTATTGTCATGGGCCCCTGATGGGAACATGCTGCTGAGAGCATCCGTTTCTAGGAAAACACAAGGTTTGCCTGCCGTCTTCGGTGTGATTGACTTGCTCCTGCTTAATGATGATTCCACCATTCCTAACGACCGGTACCCTGCCCAGCTGTGCTAAGAGTGTCAACTTCCTTGAAAACAAGGCTCAGGTTTTATTGCCACTTAGTCTCCCTAACTCCTTCAGTTAATGATATCAGTCCTAATGAGGATTAAACGGTCTGACTCTTGGCAACCAGGACTGTAAGAACCTTAATGGTGCTACAGCCATTTCATGCATGTCTTAGTTGCTAATGTTACCATTTTTGTGTTTGAGACACTTTTACAAAAGTGCAGTGTGCAATGTGGGGGGCTTTGTACAGTGAGCTTTCCATTGAGAGAGAGAGAGAGAGAAAGAGAGAACTCAAAAATACTTATACTAGGTGTTTCATAGTTCACAGGGAGCTTTTACATCCATGATCTGATTCATAACAGCCAGGGGAGGAAAGTAGAATGAGGTTGGGGGCGGGGGTGGGGAGGGGCATGTGTTTTTCAGATAGCATGTGATTCTTTTTTTTTTAAATACTTTTGTTCCTTTTTTTTTTTTTGAATTTATTTATTTATTTATGACTGTGTTGGGTCTTCGTTTCTGTGCGAGGGCTTTCTCTAGTTGCGGCAAGTGGGGGCCACTCTTCATCGCGGTGCGCGGGCCTCTCACTATCGCGGCCTCTCCTGTTGCGGAGCACAGGCTCCAGACGCGCAGGCTCAGTAGTTGTGGCTCACAGGCCCAGTTGCTCCGCGGCATGTGGGATCTTCCCAGACCAGGGCTCGAACCCGTGTCCCCTGCATTGGCAGGCAGATTCTCAACCACTGCGCCACCAGGGAAGCCCAGCATGTGATTCTTGAAGGTCACATGAGAGAGAGAAATGGTAAAGCAGAACATCCGGCTCGCCGGGACCCAGGCGCAGGGCTCTTTACGGCCTGGCCATTCCAAGTTTGTGGTCCATGGCTCAGCAGCCCTCGCATCACTTGGGAGCTTGCTGGGAATGGAGAATCTCAAGCCACATTCCAGATCCACTGAATCAGAATCTACATTTTAACTAACAGGATCTGCAGGCCAGTCTTATCTGAGAATGTGAGAAACATTGTGTTTAGCATATAGCACTGTTTCCTACTCTGTGCCCTTGGAATGACCACATGGCTGATATTCATCCTTGAAAACTAGTGAAAAATCCCACGTATATCTAATCCTTAAGAAATACTCTACTGTGTGGAAGATGTTTTATAAATAGAGACTCTAAATACTTTAAATATACAGTAATAGAGTTTGAGTAAATTATGGTACCTCCATACATAATTTTTGCTGCAATTGCAATGATTTAAATAAAAGGTTTTTTATAATGAGGGAAAATGCCTATGTCTAGAATAATTGAAAAAAACCCCAGATTATATAAGTACAAACAAAATCAACTTAAATGTATATAAAATAAATAGGAAAACATTCTTGAAGGAAAAATACAATGACTTTAATCATTGTTCTCTTTATAAATAACTTTCATTTTAGAACAGTTTTAAATTTACCCAAATTTTGTTAAGATGGTATTGAGTTATATACCCCACACCAAGTTTCCCTTAATGTGCATTGGTATTGTACATTTGTGACAATTCATGAAGCAATATCGATACATTGTTATTAACTAAAATCCATATTTTATTCAGATTTCCTTATTTTTTTCTTACCTAATGTCTTTTATATGTCCCAGGGTCACTAAGGATACCACATTATATCTACTTATTGTTTCTCCTTAGGCTCCTCTTGGCTGTGACAGTTTTTCAGGATTTCCTTGTTTTTGATGATCTGAATATCTTTGAGAAGTCCTGTTGAGATGCTTTCAAAAATGTTCCTTAATTGAGAGTTCTCTGATATTTTTCTCATGATTACACTGGTGTTATGTGTTTGGGGGAGGAAGACTGCAGAGGCAAAGTACCATTTTTCTCACATCACATCAAGACCACAAGTTCTCAAGATGACTTATCACTGTTGGTATTAACTTTGGTCACCTGGCAGAGATACTGTTCATTAGGTTTCCCTACTCTAAAGTTATTTTTTGTGCCCTTCTTTCCAAACTGCAGTCTTTTGATGGAAGTCACTGTGCACAGACTGCAGTTAAGGAGGGGGAGTTATACTCTACCTGCTTGGGTATGGATTATCTACGTAAAAAAATTTGCAATTCTTTTGTATGGGGAGATTTGTCTGTTTTCCCACATTGATTTATTTATCGGTATCGGTATCACTATGGACTCATTGATGTTTACTTCATACTCAGAATTTTAATCCAATGTTATTTTATTTTGTTGCTCAAACTGTTTCAGCTTTGGTCATTGGGAGCTCTTTCAGTTGACCCCTGTGTCCCTTTGACATACCCCCATTATAGTTACTTATTTTTAGTACTTTCTTACTTTCTGATGCTCCTAGTGCATCTTGAATATTTATTACCCCAGTCCTAGAATAATCCATTTTACCAAGAACCCCTGTTTCCTTTCACTGGAGAATTGTATCAGAAACCAAGATCTGGGGGCTTGGTGCACTCATTGTCACTGGGGTGTCATTGCTTCTAGGCCAGCAGAACAGGGGAAAATATGCATGTTTCCTAAAACTGTGTATATACATGTATGTATACATATTTCTCTGTATAACTGCCTGTATCTATATTAAGCTAAGCATGAATTCTCACTGATATCTCCAGCTATAATTCATCACTACACAGATCATTCTGGCCTCTTCCCTTTGCTTCTGTGTAACCTCCCATCCAACAGTGAGAAACCTGACTGCCATTCGCCATCATTTACTTAACTATTCAATTCACATGTATAGTGGTATGAGATCAGTCAACCCCTCCCCCATGAAAAATAGCTTTATTGATGAGAGTACAATGTTTATGTACAGGTCCTTTTACCTTTTTCTTATAGACTCCACTCATTTTCAATTACTTAGGTCTCCCTCTTTTCTCTCCATCCCCTTCAAATGAGGTTGTTTCATATATTTGTAAAATGGTCAGATTCTTTTATCACATTATGCATTTCATTCTAGGATCCCATGAACTCCTGAGTGCTATTTTAAAAATTTACATGTGCTACGGTTCACTCTGTTCTGTAAAGTTCTCTTGGTTTTGACAAATGCATAGTATCGTATATCCACCATTACAATATCACACAGAAGAATTTTACCACTTTAGAAGGTCTTGTTCTTCACCTACTCAACACTATCCCTTTCACCCACACCCCTGGCAACCACAGATTTTGTATTTTCTCTATGGTATTGCCTTTTACAGAATATTATATAATTGGGCTCATACAGTGTGTAGCCCTTTCAGACTGACTTCTTTCATCTAGCAATATGTATTTAGATTCAACTCTGTATTTTTGTGGCTTGATAGTTCATTTCCTTTTAATGCTGGATAATATTACATCGTATGGATTTACCATAGTTTATTTATCCACTTATCTATTAAGGGACATATTAGTTTTGGGGAAATGGCACACACTCTAGTTCCTACTAATTTTTTTTTATATGTGCATGAGCCATGGTTTCTTGTATCTTTACATGCCTCATAATTTTTTGTTACTGGCTGGACATTTTGAATAATATAATGTGGCAATTCTAGAATTCAGATACTCCCCCTCCAATAGTTTGTTGTAGCTGCTTTGTTGTGGATGGTGGTGGTTTGTTTTGTGATTTTCTAGACTTTTTATGTAAATTCTGTGTTATTTCTCATGTGGGCACACCGAAGTCTGTGTTCCATTTGCTTACTGGTCAGCTAGTGTTTTGACAGAGTTTCTTTAAATGCCTGGAGCCACAGAAAAGAAAAAAAAAGGAAAAGAAAGACAAAGACACATTGGCAGTCTCTGCATAGGGTCTTTGCTGGGGCACTCCTTCAGTGCTTAGACGGTCCATTTACAGCCCTGCCTCAGTCTTCACTCCCTGCTGTGCAGAGTCTGAAGGTCAGCTAGAGGTGAAAGTTTAGGTCTTCTTGGACTTTTTCTGAGCATGTTTCCAGCTCTGGACATGTGCTTGGCCTTCTCGATTACCTGATACATGAGGACATTTTTAAAAGCCCTTCCTCTCCCATGCATCTCTTTCCCCAGCCTTTTCCTTCCCAGGAATTTTGGTTTCTGCTCTCCTCCAGCAGCAGACCTTGCATTCCCACTTGCTTTTTAGTCAGAACAAGCCCAGTGCATCCTCCGTATCATTGCATCTCATCTAAGGCCACAGTTCCTTGTGTGGCCAGAGCTATTCATAGTGCCTTGCCCTGTCCTTCCCCATTTTCCAGTTCTGGTAGGAGTTGACAGGTACCGCATTTATTACGGTACAGACCTTCTCCTGTATCTGTTTTAGTGCAACATAAGTTATAACAGGAAAATAAACCCTGGGCAGATCATGGAGCAAGTTATCTTTTTTGTTAGTTTAACACTTAGATAAGTCCTAACCCTGTTTAGATGTTTCCCACTTGACACCAGAAGGAAGCAACATATGCAGATATGTGACACTTTACCTGGTCCTGGAGAGGGGATTGAGACGACCACCACCACCAGCTTTCTGCTGTGCTCCGCATTCCACTGCCACCGTCCCCTGTCCGCACCTGGTTAACTCGTTACCCTACCCTCTGTGTATCTGTTAATCTCGCCACCTCCATTTTAGCTTCTGCCTTCTCCACTGTCTGGCAGTGACCCCTGAAGGGAAAGGCCTCAGAGCTCCCGGTCAGGGTCTTGCTGACCTGTCTCTTTCTTGGTCGTATTGTGTTGCCCTGAGTCACTGTTTTAGTGCTGAGGTGCTTTCACCATTTTTCCCCATATAGAGCCGCTCCTAGCTAGCTCCCAAGCCACTGTATTCAGAAATGTTGACATCTTTGCTGGCCCATTTGCCTCTGCCAACATCATCATCAACGCCACTGCCTTTCTCTCCCAAAGATGGTAGTGATGTTTCCATCTCAACCTTTGGAGAAAGATAAAAATGTAGCCCCAAGAGGGACACTCCAGAAATTCCTGTCATTCCTTCTCAGTGTCTTGGCTAGTAAAGAGAGCTTGGGAATCTCCATCTTTTTATTTCCACTTGAGGGCATTTATAGTGTCCCCTAACTAGAGTCGGGTCAGGGATAGGGTAAGAAATGAGTCACTTGAGTTTCCTTTTGTGTCCTGGACCGAATCTTTACTCTTTTATTTCCACCTTGCTTAAGAGTGGGAATTTATTCAACCTCAACTAGATTCCAGGCAAATGCTCTATTGGTGCTCTTTCCAGAGATCATGCAGCCCTATTTCTTTTAACCTCTTAAAGGCCAGCCTCTAAAAGAAAGGAAGCCATATCTGGCCCATGGGTGTGGCCTCTGAAGACAGGTATAGATTTCTCTGCACGGACTAATTATTCCTGAATTGCTGGGTTAGTGCTGATAAAATTGGCTGTAGTTTTTCTGTGATATCTTTTTGTTCACCCTTGCTTTCCAACAACCTGTTCTTCACACAGCAATTACAGTCATCTTTGCAAAATGTCAGATTACATTGCTCCCCTCCTTAAACCCCTCCACTAGCTTCCCCTTTCACTTCAAGGAAAAGCTAAAGTCTTCGTCACCACCTACAAAGTCCTACATAATGTTGTCCCCATTAACTCTTTGAAATTACCTCTTGCTGTTGGTTTTTTTTTTTTTAGGATGGTGAAGGGCTTTATTGTTATTTTTAATTAATTTTTATTGGAGTATAGCTGACTTACAATGTTGTGTTGGTTTCTGCTGTACAGCAAAGTGAATCAGTTATACATATACATATATCCACTGTTTTTTTAGATTCTTTTCCCATATAGGCCGTTACAGATTATTGAGTAGAGTTCTCTGTGCTCTATAGTAGGCCCTTATTAGTTATGTATTTTGTATGTAGTAGTATGTATATGTCAATCACAATCTCCCAATGTATCCCCCCACCTTCCCCCTTGGTAACCATACCTGCATTGTTTCTTATGTCCACTTCGCTCTGTGTTGCTCTTTGACCACGCTGAGTCTGCCCTTACATTAGGTGTTTCTTTCATCCAGGAATATCCTTTCTCCATTTATCTACCTAGCTCATTCCTTCACTTCCTTTAGGTCTTTCTCACATGCTTCCTTAATATAGAAGCCTTCCATTACCAATCTTTATAAAATAGTGACTACTACTCTCCCTACCCCCAGCCTAGCACTCTCTTTTCAGATTACCCTGATTTCACATTTTCCACAGCACTGATCATCATCTGATACGTTACATGTTTCTTTCCTTATTGAATGATGAGGTCAAGGAATTGGTCTGTTTTAATCACTGCTGGTTGCTCAGAGTCTGGAATATACTAGGTACTCAATGTTTAATGGGTTTATGAATGAATGGATGAATGCAAGTATAAGTGAATTCATGTATGAATGCATGAATGGTTTCCTCCACCTGGCTCAGTACTTGATGGACAGTGCCTCAGTCTTACTCATTTCTGTACCTGCTAACACAGTGAACGCAGTAATGAGTAATGACTGTTTGCTGAATGTCACATGGTCACCCAAACACTGTTGGGGAAAAAAAAAGGAGCTATACCTATTGTCTTCCAGCTTAAGGCCTGGTGAATAACTTTCTACATAAAAGAGAAAAAAAAAAAACTGGGGTTATTCAATACTCATGCTGTGCTGAAATGAGAGTGTTAACCCTGAAGGTGATGATCAGATGTCAGACAGGGTGTCTCTGGGCTATAAGCCTGGGTATAACCATCTTGACTCAGGGTGTTAACCTCAGCATCGTGGGCTCAAAAACAGTGTCAGGGCACTCAAAGGTAAGTGGCTACTTGGGACTGACTTAACACTGGCCAAAATCACAAGAGGTCAAAGTAGAATTCAAAGACCAACATATTAGTTCACAATTATGTATTTGCAGGTTATACCTTGCAAATAATTGAAATATATACATCTGTAATTCCAGGTAATCCACATCAGACTTTTAAATTATTCCGTTGGGAAGTGCAATTAGGGCAAAAAGCAATGAATAATAGTGAGAAATATATTCTTTAGGCATGGAGATAGCTCTTGGACTCTCCAGAATATGGGTATGTTCTATATTTAGTATCTCTTTCCTTGGACAGTTCTGAATCAACACTGATGAAGTGTCATTCTACCGTTATTCTTCTTGGGTGCAGAAATACCCTCCTCCCTCTCCTTTATTTTAAAATAATATACTCTCTCAGATTTAATACCACCAGTGGCCAGGCTACAGGGTTCTTTTGCATCCTTTCAAACCTTGGCTGAATTTCTAAGCACGCCTATTCTTGCCTTTGAATTGGGATAAATCTGGTACATTAAAAAAACTGCTTCAGTGACTAATCTCATGAGTTTTGTGAGTTGACCTCTCAAAGGACAGCTAAGCCTCCTTTTTTGGGTCTCTGATCCTCGACCACACATTGCTTAGTTACCTTGAGTCTCGCCCTGAATCCATGTTTCTTATAATGTCTACCAACCAACCCAATTATTTTGCGGTTCATGGATAGTTCTAGATGTAACCATTTTAATATGCTCATTAACCACCATAATGATTTCAAGATCATGTCCTGGGTTCCTGCTCAAAGTCAAGGTGTATACTCATGCCCTTTAGAAGTCCACTGCCTATGGTCCTGGTAGCTTATGTCCCATACTGGGCTCAGGCAAAAATCAACAGATAAAAATAACTTGAATGCTAGACCCGAACAGACCTCACTTTCTTTGGTAAATTACTCTGCCTGGGTAAATCCAGTTTCTTTTGGACCTTTGGCAATAATAGTACATTGTACTTGGATGACACTGAATCAATTTATTGAATTGTTTCCACCTTCCTGATCTTACTTTTCACCCCTCAAGGAAAGCTGTGATCTATATATGACTAGTGAGAAGCATCATAGTAGGGTAGGAAGAAGAACATTTGAATCAATATGACCTGGGGGTACACATATTGCATTATCTTTTACTGATTGCATGATCTTGCTCAAGTGAGTTAGACCCTCTAAATCTTAGTTTCCTCAACTTTAGAATGGAGTGCAGACACATCTCCTTCACAGAATGGTTGGAAAAATCAAGTGAGATGACGTTTAATGTACCTGGTCCACTGCCTGGCCCCTAGTGGCTTCCCTGTAGATGCTATTTTTCTTGTCCCCTCCCCCTATTTAGTGTGGCAGTCATATGCAGCTGTGGGTGTCCCCTCTGGGTAGGCATCTGTGATTGCAGAATGACAAAGCATTATGTTTACAATGGAGCCAGCGCTCTAGAGGTCTGGTTGCCTACGTGGCAGACATTCTTCCCAGGACTCAGACCTGACTGCATTCCCACAGACCCCACACCCTTCACGTGTATCTGCCGCACGGCACTCACTGAAGTCTCCGGTCTTAGAGTCACATGCCTACTTCTCTGTTTTCTCATGAAACTGCCTCTCCCCTCACGCCCCCAGACAGGGAAGCTGCTTTTCACTTCCCCACAGCCCGCAGTGTGATACCTGGAATACAGCAGATGTTAATAAAGGGTAATTAAGTGGGAGTCAGGCCAGAAGTGGCCAGCTGTTTTTGTTTGCCTTCAGACCCAGTCAGTTTTTCAGTCCTCTCTTGCCATTGTCAGTTTGTCAGTATCTCAGTCTGAGGGGTTTCTGATTCACAGACTTCTTCGGAATGCCAGGAACTGTGAGTTATCTCATTTCACCCTTTTCCCTAACTCTTGGAAGTAGGCGTTGTTACTGCTTCCGATCTGCAAGTGAGAAAACAGACTGCAAGAGGTGACATGCCTTATCCCCAGCCAAGTCATTCATGTGTGGTAGAACTGGGATCAAGCCTGGTCAGCCTGACCCCTGTAGGGGAGGAAAAATAATACCCTTCTAGGTTCTCAGCTGAGATACTCTCCCCACCCCCACCCCCCCATAATAAAAAGACAGATTAACAGGAGAAAAACAAACAGAAGTTTAATAACATGTATACCTCCTGGATACATGGGAGATACCCAGGAAAATTGAGCAACTCTTCCAAATGGCCCAAGCCATCACCTTAAATACCTTCTTCAGATTAAGACAAAGGAAAGGTGTTAGTGGGGAGCCAGTTATGGGAAGTTGCCGGGAAAAGCACAGTAAACAAGGGTATGGTTGCTATGCAGATTTGAGTCGGTGTCTTTTCCATTGACAAGAGTTTCTAGAGTTTTAGTCAACCTCCTCTTCCTGGTACAGAGCAGACCTACTCTGATAAATGGAGACTTCCCGTACAAATGTAAATGTCTCTTACAAAAGGGTAACATCTGCTCAGTTTTCAGAAGTTCTCCTGTGTGGACCATTTGTTAAAAATAACCAGTTTAAGATAATCCTTATGCCAAAGAGGCATATTTGGGGGTTGCAAATTCTGCTCCCCTTTACCATACACCTAATGGCCTTTACAGTGGGATATTACCATTGAATAAAGGCTGTCATTTATTAAGTACGTACTTCATGCCCTACACTGTACTCAGTTACACACATGCATTATCTTATCTGATTCACTTGACTGTAAGGTTCTCTAACAGGCTGGGATCTTGTGTCTCTCTTGTTCTCTGTTGCATCCCCAGCACCTAAACATTGCCAGACACAGTGTAGCTGCCAATAAGTATGTGTAGAATGAATGAAACATTATGCCACATCTGAGACAGATGCTGTTATTATCTCTGTTTTGCATCTATCAGATGAAAAACTGGAAACAGAGAGGTTAGTACCTTACTCATAGTCACATAGTTAGTAAGTAGCAGATCTGGTATTTTAGATGAAGTCTATTTTAACAAGTACTTAACCTCTCTTATCCTGCCTAAAGAAAGACAGGTAAATATTTATGAGCACAAATAAAAGTAAACTTAGCATTATCCTTCTCCATCAGCTCTGAGTATGGTTACAAATTCTTTAGCAGGCAAAAGAAATAATGGGCCTGGTCCCTCACCTTTCTTTGTTTGTATATTGCTACTTTCAAAATCATTAAGCCTGTGACTGTTCATAGGGTAATTCTGAGCATATGACAATTGCCTCTGAGTCAAAAGCTGTATCCCAACAGCTTAAATATAACAATGGTAGGTTCTTTTCAAAGGGTACATTTTCCCTCACAGCTGCCAGCTCCGCTTTCTATACAAACCTAAAAATAATGATCTTTCCATTATGGAAGCACTAGTATTGTTGCTTTCCCTCTTAGCTTATATTAGTGCTTAAGTTATACACCCCTGATCTCCAGGGGTTTAATACTTGGCTGGGAAACTTTTCCTGAGGCCAAATAGTGGAGTTAGCTCTGAGGCTTCTACTGGAGACTCCTGCAGAGCCTGGGGCAGAGTTACAGTACCCAAATTGTCTCTGATATCATTGTTTGTCAGCTACAAAAGGTTACTGATAGAGCCTTTGTGGTCAACCCCAGCACACTTGGCAATGGCAAACCCTCTCCTGTCTCTGTCTGTCCTACTCATTAAAACAAGGCACAAAGTGACCTCTCCTCACTTGGCAAGGCTGCAAAGGAAATCTTTATTCAAATGCTTAAATGGAGGATTTAATTTTAAAGGTGATTTATTTTACCCTGGTGCTGCTTTTTGGAAAAGCTCGAGAGCAACCTTGCTCTAGAGCATTCTGATTCTCGGTGGGCTAGTGGGCCACAGTGATCAGGTGAGCAAACCAAGCTATAAGGCAGTGGGTTATGGAGTGAGTGGGAGGTGAAGAATGGAAAGTGAAGAAGTAGAAAGGAGTGTGGGATAGTGGAGCAGTGGAGAGGAGAGGGAGGAAGCCGTAACTTGAAGGGCTGGAGAAAGGTATTTTGGTAATCTAGAAAGTTGTCTCCAAATGATCAGGTCACATAACGCTGAGGTCCTGGGATCTGAGAACTAGTATAGAGTAACTGATTTTTTTTTCCCCCTGCAAAATTATCAGGAAAAATAATTGATTTATTTTTCTTGTCCCCTTCCTTTTTTCTTTTCTTTTTTTTTTTTTTTCCTTTAACATTTGAACCTGCCATTGCTTATCTACTGGCAGTGTGTTACTGTGTTATTACACATTTAGGAAGGAGATGCCAAACATTTTGTCACTGTGGGGCTCACCGGTTTGCACACGGGAATCTTGACTTTGATGGTCAGTGAAGGTCCACCACACCTAACTCCCTGTCTATGATCATCTCTGGAGGAATTGTTTAATTCAAGAGTCATGGCAGGATTAGCTGAGGATGATTGAACCACACTGTGGAATGAGAACCAGACACTATATAGCACACTGTTAACTGAAGCATAATTAAATTCAACTCCCTCTTCACCCTGGAATTGCTTAGAACATAAGTCTGAAGATTGAGTTCCTGACGTTGTCCATCTTCAGAGGATTCCCTCCTGTGTATTCCGGGCAATCCTCCCATGTTAGTTGGAGCTGCAGTGGTTGACTTCTTCAATCAAGCTTTTTTTTAAGCCCCATTTAAGGGCTCGTTTTAAAACACCTCTTTGTCAGTTACATTGCTAAGGAGTCTTTGTTTCACATGCTCTGCTGAGACGCTGCGGCCATCTAGTCGTCTTGGGAAACGTCTGTTCTCTCTTCTTTCAGTCTTAGGACTTCTTTCTCACATTGGAGAACTTTGGATTCTCTGGTCTCTGAGTTCTTCTTCCAGCAGCAGCTCCAAAACTTTGACACAAAGAGTTATTTTGGATCCAAGCTGAAAATATATCTTCTAGTGGACACATGTGTGGACACATGGCTTTTCTTTTCTTGGGGGGTGGGAGTGGGGAGGACATTAAACAGTGCAATTTATTTAGCGAACTAGAGAGAAAGTAATTCTTTACTGAGAAACATAATTTGAAAAAGGGTGGCTTAGGGTGACAGGTAATAGACAGATGAAACTTAAGCAGAAAGAACATTGTTTTTTGCTGTGTTCCACAGAAACCAAAGAATCCACGGACATGGCTTTTCTTTTGACATGTAAATAACCCTTCCACCTGTGACCTCGCAAGATATTCTTAGATTCCACCATCCATTGTCCCATGAGCGCCTAAAAAATATCCAAATAAATGCACATTAAGGAAACAAATATTACTGTAAAGATTCAGAAACTAGGCTTACTTTAGCACCTTTTTTTTTTCCCCTTTGATGAATGCATTGTAGGCTAAGAGCACAATTGTGTCTTTTGCTGGGAGTATTCATAGTTTATGGGAGGACATAACTATGGGAATATGACTCGAGGTTCTACAAAGACTGCAATGAGTCCCCGATTTTCTGCCTCTCGAACAGCTTTGAGAACCTTAGATTTATATATTTATATTCTATTTATGAGAATTTCAAAATTTGAATTATGTTCCTGGGTGTCCTGTTTACCTATCATAAGACCTTTGTTCTCTCTTTACTCTTTAGTTTCCTAATCTCTACAATGGGAGATACCCTCCCAATCATCCCAGCCATGGTTCTATAATATAAGCTGCTACCTCTGTTGTTACCATCACTCCTGTTGTTACTGCTAGCTGCTGTCAGCACTCTTACTACTACTCTTGCTGCTGCTCTTTCTACTACTACAAATGCCACTATAGCTACTTCATATGTGCATACATGTTTCATTTACAAAGAGTGTTTCTCTATATTTTCTGGTTTAAACTGCAAATCAGATGCAACCTCTGTCCTGGGGGAGGAGGTGAGCTCTTTCTTAAATAGAAGGAAGACCCTACATTTTCTTATCAGCAATATGTTTATTCCTCAATCAGCTACCACCTCAAGAAACTTTCCTTTTGCTGAGTCAACCCCTACATTCCTACAGCTTGATTCATCTTGATTAAAAATAAAGTAATTTGATTCTGTTGGATTTCTGTGTGTCCAACAGTGAGAGGATTGGCTCAGAATTCTTGGCTACTGCCACTCTAGCAAAGTACCATATTATTTTAAAACGTTGTTGTTGTTTTACCAAATCCAAATGTTTCTACCTGGAAATTGTTATATTTGAATATTTCCTCTGAGGGACAGATATAATGGATGTTATTTGCTCTCTTGAGTATTAATGGAAATTTTCCAATGAGCCCTCCATTCATCAGAGACAGATGACAGGCTTCATAAGCAAGTTTCCATGTTGTTCTATTTCCCCAAAGTAGCCTATGCCTCAGTGTCGTTAAGAAGAAAATGACTCTCATTTCTGTTGAGATCCAGATTTATTGTAAGCAAAAGTCTGTTGTGTATTAGGTGTGTTATTTAAGATCAAATAATCATTTATCACTCTAATGGATTTATTTTATTATTTCAGCCACAGTAGTTCTGGAAATTATTAAAAAGCATCAATAACAATAATTAAACACATTTTTGGTTTGAAATGAGGATGTGTTTGGCTCATAGAATCTCAGACACATTTGAGGCCCTGTAGCTCCCTAACCCTGGCTCAAAGGAGTACAGTTTTCTAAAGTTCAATATCCTTTGTCCCAAAGCAAGATTTTCATAACATTTCTCTGATTTTGGCTCTCTTTCAGTACATAACAATCTCAGTTTTGTGCCAAGGAGTCAGACCATTCCTGAGACAAATAGAAGAGGTACACAATGCAGCTTTCATTCACAATTTTGAGGTCTCAATCTTCAGTGATTTTATTTATCTTCTTGTTGTGGCATAATTAATTCACGAATCTTGTGACTATTACAACACTGACCCGTAAGCACTGAAATACTTTCAGGTGAACGCAGGCATTCCTGATACTTTGACTCCAAGGATGATGGTGCTTGAATCCCTGTTGTCCTACGGGCTTCACTTCCCACTGGCCAGCATCAATTGAACAAAACAACTGTTTTGGTTGTATAATTTCCACATAAAATGGAGGAAAGGGAAAAGCAAACTATTCTAAGACAGAAGAGAATGACATTTATCATAGGTGGTCCTTTCACCGATCAGGAAATGGAAGAAATTAAAATTATACGAGATCCTGAGTTGAAGATCAGTAGGACAAAGAAATACTTGCCTGGATACGTTAGCCTGTGACCTTACCTCTGGGAAGTAGGAACCCAGTGTAGTTCCGCACCAATTTCGCTAAATGTCTCCTTTTTAGCCTGCCTCCACAAAAACCGCCATGTCACAGAGTCACTGTGAGAGAAGAGAATTGCCGACTGCAGTGGATGTCACATAGAAAATGCTGGAAAAGTGTCTGCTCCCTTGCACAATTACCACACTCGGATCTGGGTGAGCACTGTCATCACTACAGATGGAAGCAGCACTCCTTTCTTTCCCTTTCGTGAGGGAGGGTGACACAGTCCTGAATGGCATTTGGCCCATGGAGCTTCTAAATTTGTGTATGAGGGAAGTTATGGCAAGAAGTCTTCGTCGATGGTCCACAGTGGGTTGAGGAGGGGGAGTAGAAAGTGAGAGACAGCACAATGAAACCATCTCACAGCTGTGAGCAAGCTCTGATTCTGGCAGGCTGTGGAAAGCTTTTCAGAAATGAAACATTTGAACTTTATGTGAACACCTGGAGTTGTCTTTGTTCGATGTGTCCCGGGGAGAAATCTCATACACACTGTTTCTTCACATGTTAGCTGAACTATGTTATCACATAAGGTTGACGCAGCTCTACGGTCTACGCCAGGACTCCACCTTTGAAGATGGAGGGGATAAAGCCTGTGATAGGATTATAGGTAGATGTCCCCAAGACCACACAGAATGCTGATAGCAGATTTCATTTTGGACAGGGAAATGGCAAGTCCTCGTTCAGAGCTCCTGGTCCAGAGTCCTTCTGCTTCGTTCCCTATGAAAGAGTCATGTTCTTTCTCAATACGACCTTATCCCAGGACTTCCCTGGTGGCTCAGTGGTTAAGAATCCGCCTGCCAATGCAGGGGACACAGGTTCGAGCCCTGGTCCGGAAAGATCCCACATGCTGTGGAGCAACTAAGCCTGTGAGCCACAACAACTGAAGCCTGTGTGCCTAGAGCCCGTGCTCTGCAACAAGAGAAGCTACCGCAACGAGAAGCCCGCACAGCACAACAAAGAGTAGCCCCCGCTTGCTGCAACTAGGGAAAGTCCACATGCAACAATGAAGACCCAACACAGCCAAAAGTAAATAAATAAATAAATAAATTTATTTTTTTTAAAAGCCCTTTTACAAAAAATAATAATAATAATAAGCCCTTATCCTTTCCCTGCCCGGTGAGCACTGCATTCCTGGCCCCCTTTTGTACTTATCTCATTTAATGATCACAAGCATCATTCTCCCTCACACACTTCTCTCTCTTCTTAAAAAAATGTCAGATAAGACTATTGAGGTTCTGGAGTCCCTAATATCTTTAGAGTCAGATTTGGAGTGAAAAGCCTGTAAAATAGTACAAAACAAACATGCATAATGATAAGGGAATAAAGGAATTGGGAAAGAATTTTCCAGGTAGGAACTCCGTGCACGCGCACATGTGTGCATGACTTACCTGAGCGGTGTCAAGTCAAGGCGTGAACATCAAAGTGACCACATCTAAAATATCATTCTTGGATTTCCCTCCCCAAGCTCCTCAGTTTAGTAAATGACCCTGCAATCCACCCATTTGCTCTGCCCAGAAATGTGTGAGTCTCACACCCTTGCATTCCATTTATCAACAAGCCCCCATGAGCTCTGCCTCCCCAAATGTGTCCTATTTTTGTCCATATCTCATCACCTCCCTTCTACCACTTTATCCCAAGGCACTACTGTCTTGTGTGGATTGCTACAAAAAACACCTAACTAGTCTCCCATTCATTCTTGCCTCCCTGCAGTTGGCTCTGTATGAAGCAGCCAGCCTCTTCCAGAGGCCTTCCTTGACTCCCCTTTATAAAGTAGCACATCATCGCTCTCTAGTGCCTTCACTAGCTTTATTTGTTTTCTTAGCCCTTACTGTCACTTGGCAGTATTCATTTTTCTACTTCTTTATTATCCCTCACCTCCACTAGAATGAAGGTCCCTTGAAGACAGACTTTATCTTTTTTGTTCAAGATTGTATCCCTGGAGTTTATGATAGTTCTGACACTCAATACTAGGCACTCAGTAAACATTTAACAAGTAAATAAATGAATGGATATGAACATTTTTGTGTGGTCGCCACACAGAGAATTTTCATGTTTTATCATGGTCCAAACATATTTTATGATATATTTGATATTTTAATCTGTGCATTTTAGGAATGATAATATTAATTATAATAATTAAAAATAAATCTGGCAATAGTATCCTTTTTCTGGTTGGAATGAGAGATTTGCTCTTTAGTTTTTGGCCAAATAGACCCCAGCAGATAAGAGTTTTTGAGGCCACTTGAGCTTCTCTGAGTTATGTTTTTGGGTTTTTTTTCCTGAAAATTGCAGATCCATGTTGAAACCTGAATCTTTTTTACATTTGAAAGGGTCAAAATGTTGATAACTTAGTAGCTTACAACTAATATTTCCATGTTTTAAATATGCTATTTTAATATCTTTTTCTTTGTGACTGAGTGAGGAAGAAAAAACACAGGGTACTTGTTAGGAGACAAAGCTCTGAGACCATCTGCTAGAAATAGGGACTCTCTGTTTTTAAAAATTTTATTATTTTTTTAACTGAAGTTTAGTTGATTTACAATGTTGTGCCAGTCTCTGCTGTACAGCAAAGTGACTCAGTTATACACGTATAGACATTCTTTTTTTATATGCTTTTCCATTATGGTTTATCACAGGCTATTGAATATTGTTCCCTGTGCTATACAGTAGGACTTTGTTGTTTATCCATCCTGCATACACTAGGTTACATCTGCTAATTCCACACTCCCAGTCCTTCCCTCCCCCACCCACCCGGAACTGTCTCTCCATCTCTCTGGATGCAGCTTTCTCATTTGTAAGTTGGGGGCTTTATGGCTGGGGCTTTCAGGAAATATCAGTCTATATTATTTTCATATGTGGTGTTTTGGGAGGAAAGTCTACCTAATTCTTATCTGTGTCTGTCTCTGAAGGGCCCATTTCTGACTGCAGCTTCTAAAACAGATAGACCAAAATCAATCAATCACCAATCAGTCAGTCAAACAAACAAACAAACAAACAGAAAACCATTCCACTGACCAGTTGGTGTCTGGGTTTTCCCCAGTCCATGTCTCTGCTTCTCAGCAAGCATTGAGTGAGGGCATGGGGCTGCAGGTCCATGAAGTTCTCTGCAGCAAGCCAGGAACTTCCAGAGCTGAATTCAGAGCAAGCTTGTTGACTTAAGAGGATTGTCCTGTGTCCTGAGATTCTCATTCTCCTCTGCCACCTGGATGGGTATGCAACAGCAATCATGAGGAGAGCAGAGAGACCCAGGAGGAATTTTTACAGTGGACCTGAAACTGTGGGGATGAATGAGGTGATGCATGGAAGTGAAGAGGCAAAGGACAGACTGAAGGTTATCTTATATTTAAAAGATGGTAGAAAAAGAGGAGTAAAAAAGAGGACCCTGAAATGGGTTGGAAATAGCATTGGAGTTGGAAGGAAAAGACCAAGTAGAATAAAAATGTCTACTCTGGCCTCCAGACCACTATCACATCTGCTTGGTTTTCTCCACCTGTGCTGAACCTTAACCTCTTGGGTTGTCCCCTGTCTTTTTCTCAGTCACTTCCTTGGCCATGGCACCCATTGACACAGTGACTCATGTTTCAGCCTTGCTGTCCCTTGGGCAAACACTGCTCATGATTCCTAGCACTATACACAAAATCCCAAAGCCATCATATGCTCTTATAATTATTTCTCATATAAAATACACCCTCTAAATTGGTGTTTCTCCATGTGTAGTCTGTAGACAGAATCCCCTGAGATGCTTTTTTTTTTTAACAGCTTTATTGGAGTATAATTGCTTTACAGTGTTATGTTAGTATCCCCATATCCCCCCTCTCTTGTGTCTCCCTCCCACTCTCCTTATCCCACCCCTTGAGGTGGTTGCAGAGCACCGAACTGATCTCCCTGTGCCATGCAGCTGCTTCCTGCTAGCTATCTGTTTTACATTTGGTAGTGTTTATATGTCCATGACACTCTCTCACTTCGTCCCAGCTTACCCTTCCCCCTCCCCGTGTCCTCAAGTCCATTCTCTATGTCTGCATCTTTATTCCTGTCCTGCCCCTAGGTTCATCAGAACCATTTTTTTTTTTTTTAGATTCCATATATATGTGTTAGCATATGGTATTTGTTTTTCTCTTTCTGACTTCACTCTGTATGACACACTCTAGGTCCATCCACCTCACTACAAATAACTCAATTTCGTTTCTTTTTATGGCTGAGTAATATTCCATTGTATATATATGCCACATATTCTTTATCCATTCATCTGTCGATGGACACTAAGGTTGCTTCCATGTCCTGGCTATGGTAAATACAGCTGCAATGAACATTGTGGTACATGACTCTTTTTGAATTATGGTTTTCTCAGGGTATATGCTGAACAGTGGGATTGCTGGGTCACTTGGTAGTTCTATTTTTAGTTTTTTAAGGAACCTCCATACTGTTCTCCATAGTGGCTGTATCAATTTACATTCCCACAAACAGTGCAAGAGGGTTCCCTTTTCTCCACACCCTCTCCAGCATTTATTGTTTGTAGATTTTTTGACGATGGCCATTCTGACCAGTGTGAGGTGATACCTCATTGTAGTTTTGATTTGCATTTCATGTGCATCACACATGAAAGTGATGTTGAGCATCCTTTCATGTGTTTGTTGGCAATCTGTATATCTTCTTTGGACAAATGTCTATATAGGTCTTCTGCCCATTTTTGGATTGGGTTGTTTTTTTTTGGTATTGAGCTGCATGAGCTGCTTGTATATTTTGGAGATTAATCCTTTGTCAGTTGCATTGTTTGCAAATATTTTCTCCCATTCTGAGGGCTGTCTTTTCCTCTTTTTTATGGTTTCCTTTGCTGTGCAAAAGCTTTTAAGTTTCATTAGGTCCCATTTATTTATTTTTGTTTTTATTTCCGTTTCTCTAAGAGGTGGATCATAAAGGATCTTGCTGTAATTTATGTCATAGAGTGTTCTGCCTAAGTTTTCCTCTAAGAGTTTTATACTGTCTGGACTTACATTTAGGTCTTTAATCCATTTTGAGTTTATTTTTGTGTATAGTGTTAGGAAGTGTTCTAATTTCATTCTTTTACATGTGGCTGTCCAGTTTTCCCAGCACCACTTATTGAAGAGGCTGTCTTTTCTCCATTTATACTCTTGCCTCCTTTATCAAAGATAAGGTGACCATATGTGTGTGGGTTTATCTCTGGGCTTTCTATCCTATTCCATTGATCTATATTTCTGTTTTTGTGCCACCACCATACTGTCTTGATGACTGTAGCTTTGTAGTATAGTGTGAAGTCAGGGAGCCTGATTGCTCCAGCTCCATTTTTCTTTCTCAAGATTGTTTTGGCTATTCGGGGTCTTTTGTGTTTCCATACAAATTGTGCAGTTTTTTGTTCTAGTTCTGTGAAAAAATGCCATTGGTAGTTTGATAGGGATTGCATTGAATCTGTAGCTGGCTTTGAGTAGTATAGTCATTTTCACAATGTTGATTCTTCCAATCCAAGAACATGGTATATCTCTCCATCTGTTTATATCATCTTTAGTTTCTTTCATCAGTGTCTTATAGTTTTCTGCATATGGTCTTTTGTCTCCTTAGGTAGGTTTATTTCTAGGTATTTTATTCTTTTTGTTGCAGTGGTAAATGGGAGTGTTTCCTAATTTCTGTTTCAGATTTTTCATCATTACTGTATAGGAATGCCAGAGATTTCTGTGCATTAATTTTGTATCCTGCTACTCTACCAAATTCATTGATTAGCTCTAGTAGTTTTCTGGTAGCATCTTTAGGATTCTCTATGTATAGTATCATGTCATCTGCAAACAGTGACAGCTTTACTTTTTCTTTTCCGATTTGGATTCCTTTTATTTCTTTTTCTTCTCTGATTGCTGTGGCTAAAACTTCCAAAGCTGTGTTGAATAATAGTGGTGAGAGTGGGCAACCTTGTCTTGTTCGTGATCTTAGAGGAAATGGTTTCAATTTTTCACCATTAAGAACAATGTTGGCTGTGGGTTTGTCATGTATGGCCTTTATTACGTTGAGGTAAGTTCCCTCTATGCCTACTTTCTGGAAATTTTTTTATTATAAATGGGTGTTGAATTTTGTCAAAAGCTTTTTCTGCATCTATTGAGGTGATCATATGGTTTTTATCCTTCAATTTGTTAATATGGTGTATCACATTGATTGATTTGCGTATACTGAAGAATCCTTGCATTCCTGGGATGAACCCTACTTGATCATGGTGTATGATCCTTTTAATGTGCTGTTGGATTCTGTTTGCTAGTATTTTGTTGAGGATTTTTGCATCTATGTTCATCAGAGATATTGGCCTGTAGTTTTCTTTTTTTATGACATCTTTGGTTTTGGTATCACAATGATGGTGGCCTTGTAGAATGAGTTTGGGAGTGTTCCTCCCTCTGCTATATTTTGGAAGAGTTTGAGAAGGATAGGTGTTAGCTCTTCGTTAAATGTTTGGTAGAATTCGCCTGTGAAGCCATTTGGTCCTGGGCTTTTGTTTGTTGGAAGATTTTTAATCACAGTTTCGATTTCAGTGCTTGTGATTGGTCTGTTTATATTTTCTATTTCTTCCTGGTTCAGTCTCGGAAGGTTGTGCTTTTCTAAGAATTTGTCCATTTCTTCCAGGTTGTCAATTTTATTGGCATATAGTTTCTTCCAGTAATCTCTCATGATTCTTTGTATTTCTGCAGTGTCAGTTGTTACTTTTCCTTTTTCTTTTCTAATTCTGTTGATTTGAGTCATCTCCCTTTTTTTCTTGATGAGTCTGGCTAATGGTTTATCAATTTTGTTTATCTTCTCAAAGAACCAGCTTTTAGTTTTATTCATCTTTGCTATTGTTTCCTTCATTTCTTTTTCATTTATTTCTGATCTGATCTTTATGATTTCTTTCCTTCTGCTAACTTTGGGGGTTTTTTTGTTCTTCTTTCTCTAATTGCTTTAGGTGTAAGGTTAGGTTGTTTATTTGAGATGTTTATTCTTTCTTGAGGTAGGATTGTATTGCTATAAACTTCCCTCTAAGAACTGCTTTTGCTGCATCCCATAGGTTTTGGGTCATCGTGTTTTCATTGTCATTTGTTTCTAGGTATTTTTTGATTTCCTCTTTGATTTCTTCAGTGACCTCTTGGTTGTTTAGTAGTGTATTGTTTAGCCTGCATGTGTTTGTATTTTTTACAGATTTTTTCCCTGTCATTAATATCTAGTCTCGTAGCATTGTGGGCTGAAAAGATACTTGATACGATTTCAATTTTCTTAAATTTACCAAGGCTTGATTTGTGACCCAAGATATGATCTAACCTGGAGAATGTTCCATGAGCGCTTGAGAAGAAAGTGTATTCTGTTGTATCTGGATGGAATGTCCTATAAATATCAGTTAAGTCCATCTTGTTTAATGTGTCATTTAAAGCTTGTGTTTTCTTATTTATTTTCATTTTGGATGATCTGTCCATTGGTGAAAGTGGGGTGTTAAAGTCCCCTACTATGATTGTGTTACTGTCGATTTCCCCTTTTATGGCTGTTAGCATTTGCCTTATGTATTGAGGTGCTTCTATGTTGGGTGCATAAATGTTTACAATTCTTATATCTTTTTCTTGGATTGATCCCTTGATCATTATGTAGTGTCCTTCTTTGTCTCTTGTAATAGTCTTTGTTTTAAAGTGTATTTTGTGTGTTATGAGAATTGCCTTGGCTATGGGGGAGGAGTTTAGGTGGGGGGTGGCAATTAGGCAGGGGTGGGGTTTAGGGTGGGATGGGACCTAGGCAGATGGGGGGTGATGTTTGAGTGTGGGGCAGGGCCTAGGTGGGGCCAGGTTGAAGCATGGGGCAGGGCCTCTGCTTAGGACCTGCCTGGAAGGGGAGAGGCAGCATGTGGAAAGGAGGGCCTCTGGAGTGTAGGGTTCCAGAGTTTGGAGGTAGAGCCCTGAGTGAGGGTGTGTGGGTGGGGTTTAGGCCCAGCGCGTTGGAGGGGGTCTCCCGAGTGTAGAGGTGGGGCCCTGGGTGGGGATGTATTGGTGGGGCTTGGGCTCTGTGTGGCAGGAGGGAGGCTCCGAGGGCAGAGGATTAGGCCTGGGAGCCCAACAGGGTTCCTGGTGCCTAAGTGGGCAGGGAAAGCACTGGCCATGTTCTCTTCCATTCCTCCACACCCCTCCCCCACTGTCTCCCCCAGGGTCTCCCCTGTTGCCGCTGGACCCCTAACCGTGGATGGGTCCCGCTGGGTGTAGGAACTCCTTCCCTCCCCCAGCCACTCCTCAGGGGTGCCGTCCTGGAGGTCCACCCTTTACTTTTGCTCCCCATTCCCTCCTTCCCACTCCCTCAGGACCTGCGCGGCTGGAGGGGCCTTGGTGGGCAGAGGATCAGGCCTGGGATCTCAACAGGTTCCTGGGGGTCCAAGTGGGCAGGGGAAACCTGGCCATGCTCCCTTTTGATCCTCTGCCATCCCAGTGGTTCCCCAGTTTCCCCCTTCAGGTGTGGGATCCTTTCCGCTCCCGCAGCCGCCCCTCAGGGGCGCCAGTCCCGTCCCGCCTCTGCTTATCCTCCCCCCTCACTCCCCCCTCCACGCCCCACATCCTACCCGGTTGCTGGGGGTTCCTCCCATCCCCTTAGGTGTCCGTGGTCCCCCACGGGTGCCTGGTAGGTGCCCTAGTTGTGAGGAGACGCGAATTCTGAGTCCTCCTAGTACAACATCTTGACTCTGCGCCCCCCACCCTATGCTTTTTAAAATGCAAATTTCTGGGCCCTACCTCAGACCTCCTGAGCCAGAATTTTTTGGGTCAGGTCGTTTCCTATTTAAGAAGTTCCCCAGGTGATTTTTATGGCTCTTGTTTACTCCTGCTTCCCAAGCTATGGACATTATCCTTGGTGTCCTTGAAGTTCCAGAGTTGGGGGTTGGAGAAGGAAGAGAGGAAATGACCATTTATCTGTGTGCATGAGGATCACAGGTGATATAATTAGATAAGGAATACATTCATTAGAGGCCTCAGATTCAGTTCATTAATTGCAAGATAATAATCACTACCATGTTTGTGAGCTTCTAAGGCTGGGACTTAGATTTCCTAAGTGCAGAAATGTGGCAGAGTGCCTGGCACAGCAGATAGTCAACCAGGCTTTGACCAGTAGAAACTAAACCAAATATGACTTCATCATCTCTTGCAAATATAACTTGGATGCTATCAATGGTGGAAAAATCAAGTAAAAGTCAATAAGGCAATTCTTGATAATTTCAAAAAACACCAAATTACGTGGAATTTGATGATGATGCCACCACCATCAATGACAATAGTTTAACGTTCATTGAATGCAAATAGCCAATTTAAAATTTACTATTAATGGGCTTCCCTGGTGGTGCAGTGGTTAAGAATCCACCTGCCAATGCAGGGGACATGGGTTCGAGCCCTGGTCCGGGAAGATCCCACATGCCCTGGAGCAACTAATCCCATGCTCCACAACTACTGAGCCTGCGCTCTAGAGCCCATGAGCCACAACTACTGAGCCTGCGAGCCACAACTACTGAAGCCTGCATGTCTAGCGCCTGTGCTCTGCAACAAGAGAAGCCACTGCAATGAGAAGCCCTTGCACCACAAAGAAGAGTAGCCCCTGCTCGCCACAACTAGAGAAAGCCTGCACACAGCAACAAAGACCCAACATGGCCAAAAATAAAATAAAAGAAATAAATTAAAAAACAAATAAAATTTACTATTAATATATTTAATCAATAGCTATTTATTGAGTGCCTACTGCATGCCACAAAATGTTCTGACCATTTGGGATAAGCATCAGTCAAAGCAAAGAGCTCTGCCCTCATAAATGTCATATAAATGTCATATTTTGGGGGGGTGGTGGAGAAATAAATAAGCCTAAAAACAATAAATAAGTGCATTATATAGTACATTAGAAGGTGATAAGTGTCATGGTAAAAACAAAACAAAACAAAAAACCTTGAGCTGGGTGAAAGAATCAAATTGAAGGAGGTAGGGTATAACAAATAGGGAAGTAAATATCTTATTTTCTAGTCACCAAGTGATATAGGTATTATCGTTATTATTCCTACTTATCAAAGTAGTGGATTGAGTTTTATACAGGTCTGTGAGTTTTCCCAGGATCATATTCCTAGTAAGTGTTGGAGCTAGATTGAAACTCAGGTAGTCTCATTGCAGAGCCTGGACTTCTGAAAGTTCTAATTTATGTATCCCATTGCCAAATGATGTATGTACTGTTTGCATTTAGGATCAGCTGTGGTGGTCTTCCAGGAGCTCTAGGGCAGGAGTAAGCGATTCCAACTTTCATAATCCCAGACTTTAATTACCCAGTGGGCACAGGGAGCCCTCAGTCACTGCAGAGTCTTCTATTCAAATAAGACACATGATTCTAATAAAGAATCAATAACAGAAAGATGATTGCAGATTTTCTTATATGCTGAAATGGGGAGGGGCTCACTGGGGTTATCACACCAGGGTGCCAGACAAGGGGAATGTGAAGAGGGTCACATGTTTATTTTTAGTTTAAATTAATAATTTTTGCTGAGCCATCAAGTTTGGGGAGACTTTTTAAAAACTTGCAGTATAATTACTTTCTAATTGCTGGAGATGAGTAGCCATCTGAGTGCAATATTCCTGTATTTTTTAAATTATGAAATTACTGGGCATTGTTTTACATACTCTGAAATTTTTGTTATTACCCAAGAGAAAAAAAATGGTCTTAGGACCGTGGATTTTATGTATGAAAGGAGACCTCAGAGATGGCCTTGTCCAAATTCCTCATTTTAGGGGTGTTGAAATTTAGAAGCCCCCAGAAGGAAAATAACCATACCTGCAATCCCTCGGACAGTGTCAAAGAAAGAGAGATCACATTTAGAAACTCATAAACTACTAGCACTGGGAATCATATGTTCCTTTCCTCTCATTCTCCAGGTAAGGAAGATGAACCCCAGTGCAAGCTGACCACCTTTCTCATTGGAGTCTCACTCTAACACATTCTCCCTGAAACCCACTGAGTTTCTTTCACGCAAATGTAAACATGTCATCCACTTAAAACACTTCAGTGATTCTCTGTCTTCAGAATAAAGCTGATTTTGTTATCATGCACAAGAGCTTCTCAATTATTTGTCCTTTACTTACTTTTGCAGATACATCTCTTGAGGCTCTCCTATTGTACTTATTCTATTGCCATACACTCAGCTCTCCTCCCTACTCGCCTCTACCTTGGTCTTTGTCTTCTCTTTCTGCAGGTTTCATTTCAGGTATCATGTCATCCAGGATGCCCTTTCTGCCCCTCACTTTTTTCTGGGTAGATGCCCTTTTTCCGTGCATGCCTCTATCTTTCAGTTATTAGTGTTGCTGATATTCTGTTTATGTCAGTCTTCACCATCACTGGAAGCCCATTTAGGATAGAGATGGTGATTTTATCAATCTGTGTATATTCATCCTTGCACATGGTTAGCCTGCAGTGAACACTTATTGAAAGAATAAATGAATAAATAAATAGCTAAATGACTTGTGGATTGATAAATGTTATGGATCTCTAATAAGATTTCTAAAAGTGTTTTTCAGGATGAAAACAAAACAAAAAGTGAAAATAGAGTTTTGGCCTCTTACTGAGAAGTCTCAAGAGAAATATATCCTTGTAAACTTTCATAATATAGATATGGAATTATAGATGATTGATAAAGAAAGAAAAACATTTCTCACAGACACTTTGTTGCTGTGTCAGTTTTACCCTAGGTTAGTCTTAGTTCAGTGGATCCCCATCATTCCATAGAGTTGTGACAGGATTTATCAAAATATTCCATATTATATTGTGAATTCTTTATTCATTTCTTTAAGACAGTAATTGAACATATGCTAAATTTGTCAATATGCTCCAGGGAAGGATGAACAGATGAATAAAATTAAAGGAGCTCATAGTCTAGTAAGAGAGATAAGCACACAGAATTATTTCATATCCAAAAATACTATACCTAATGGCCAAATGGATATGCAAAGGACCAGGGGAGTTCAGAAGAGGTAAAAGCTTATTCCTATTTGGGGAAATAGGGAAGACTTTGTGAAAAGGAACCATTTGAGTGGAACCCTACAGAATATTGACAGGAAAGGAGTTCATGGATCATGTTAATAGTAGAAATTCTCAAAGATGTCCTGGATTTTTCTTCATTCAGGATAATTCCATGCACTCTCCTTGGAGCTAGTCTTATTATTTTACTATGGAACTGTTTGGGCTTGATGACCTCAGGAGTAATAAGGATAAGTATTATTTAACCTGAGTTGTTAGTCTTTCAACAGATTAGAATCAGGATGGTCACTCGGTGCTAACAAGGTAAATCTGTTTTGGATCACAGGACCCAAAGGGTAATCAGAGTTAATAAAAGCATTGAATTCATTCATTCACACTTCATTCATTCAATAAATATTTACCAAAGATGTACTCTGTAGCAGGGATATACTATTTGCTGAGAATGTCAAGTCTAGTGAGGAGTCAGCCATGGTAACAGACAATAATATGGTCATAATGTAATTATTTTTCTAAAAGTATGCTTGACTGTGGGTGTCATAGGAAGCTCCCCAGAGTAGGTGTTAGTTGAGCTGATCCTTGAGAGATGAGGAGGAGTTTGCCACATATTCTGGAGCAGAAATAAACAGGGACAACACATATTAATAGACACAGAAACAGGGAGAACACGGTGTGTTATTGAATTATTTTTTAAAGGTTCAAATGATCTCCTTTATTTGCTTATTGGCAATAACACTTTGCATTTTCTCTTTTGTGGTTGCTTTAGTGTTTATAGCAGTTGTCTTTTACCTTACAAAAGTATTCTACCATTTTCCCTCCCCTGGCCTTTGTGTTTTGGTTGTCATACATTTTACTTCTATATGTTTATAAACCACATAATAATTTTTAAGATTTTGCTTTAAAAAATTAAAAAAAATTAAGGAGACTTTTTTAAAATATGAAAAATTTTATATTTACTTACATATACACATATATATATATAAAACCATTTCAGAGGTTCTTTGATTCCTTGTGTATGTATATATAAATATGTAAATATATGTGTACTTATATATATTTATATATAAAAAACAGTTTCAGAAGTTCTTTGATTCCTTGTGTAAATTTCACTTTCCCTCTGATATCACATTCTTCTGTTTGAAGGAATTCCTTTAACATTTCATCTAATGCAGATCCACTGTTGATGGATTATTTCAGATCTTTGTTTATCTGAAAAAGGCTTCATTCTGGCTTCATTTTTTGAAAGATACATTCACTGGGTATAGCATTCTTGGTTGACATAGCCCTCCTTCACCCCAAGTAATTTAACAATGTTGCTCCAATATCTTCCAGCTTGCACTGTTCGAATGTCATTCTTATCTTGAATCCTCTCTATGTACATGCCCTTTTCTCCCTCTGTGGATGCTTTAAGATTTTCTCTTGGGACTTCCCTGGTGGCTCAGTGGTTAAGAATCCGCCTGCCAGCGCAGGGGACACGGGTTCGAAGCCCTGGTCCTGGATGATCCCACATGCCGCAGAGCAACTAAGCCCATGCACCACAGCTACTGAGCCTGCACTCTAGAGCCCATGAGCCACAACTACTGAGCCCACGTGCCGCAACTACTGAAGCCTGTGTGCCTAGAGCCCATACTTCGCAACAAGAGAAGCCACCGCAATGAGAAGCCTGTGCACTGCAACAAAGAGTAGCCCCCGCTTGCCACAACTAGAGAAGGCCCGTGTGCAACAACGAAGACCCAATGCAGCCAAAAATAAATAAAATAAAATAAATAAATTTATTTTAAAAAAAAGATTTTCTCTTTAAGCAATTTTTTTTTTTTTTTTTTTGGCTGCATTGGGTCTTTGTTGCTGTGCGTGGGTTTTCTCTAGTTGCGGCGAGCAGGGGCTACTCTTCGTTGCGGTGCGCGGGCTTCTCTTGTTGTGGAGCATGGACTCTAGGCACACGAGCTTCAGTAGTTGTGGCACACGGGCTCAGTAGTTGTGGCTCGCGGGCTCTAGAGCGCAGGCTCAGTAGTTGTGGCGCACGGGCCTAGTTGCTTCGCAGCATGTGGGATCTTCCCGGACCAGGGCTCGAACCCATGTCTCCTGCATTGGCAAGCTGATTCCTAACCACTGTACCACCAGGGAAGCCCTATCTTTAAGCAATTTGATTATGATGGCCTTAGTATAATCTTCATGATTCTTATACTTGTGGTTTGTTGAGCTTCTTAAATTTGTAGTTTTAAAATATTCATCATATTTGGAAATTTTTTAGCCATTACTTCTTCAGATATGACCCTCCTCCCCCTTTTTAGAGTCTCCAATTACATGTGTATTATGCCACTTAAAGTAGTCCCATGGCTCTGTTTTTTTTGTTTTTTGTTTTTTCTTTGCTCTGTTGTTTCAGTATTTTTTCTCTTTATTTCATTTTGGATAGTATCTTTTGCTACATCTTTAAGCTCACTAATCTTCTTAAGTATCTGATTGATGTTCATCTCATTCAGTGTATCTTTAATCTCTAATACTGTTTTTTTAAATTTTTCCCCTCTATAAAATAAGTTCAATTTGGTTCTTCTTTTTATGTCTTCCACATCTTTCCTTACTTAACATGTTCATACTCTCCTCTAGCTTCTTGAACATGTGGAATATATTTATCATATCTGTTTTAATGACCTTATCTACTAATTATGTCATCTAGGTCTATTTCTGTTCATTGAGTTTGCTTCTCATTTTGGGTGGTACTTTCCTGCTTCTTTGCATGTCTAGTAATATTTATTGGAAGGATGACACTGTTAATTTTACCTTGTTGGGTGCTGGCTATTTTTGTATTCCTTTAAATACATTTAAGCTTTGTTCTGGGATACAGATAGTTTACTTGAAAACAATTTCGTACTTTCAAGACTTGCTTTTTAGCTTTCTTAGGCAGGCTCAGAGCAGTGTTTAGACTAAGGGGCTAATTTTACCGCAATATTGAGGCAATATCCTTTCTATGTACTCTACCTTGTGTCACATCTATTCTCAATGTTTTATTTATTTATTTATTTATTTTACTCTGGCTGGTGGGGGCACAAACTGTTTCTGGCCCAGTGTGAACTCCAGGGATTTTTCCAAATGTTCCTTTCAGAGGGTACTTTCCCCCGCCTCCTGCAGTTTCCTCACTTGCGTGCACTGATCAGTACTCAGGTGGAGACTCTAGGAGAACCCTCTGCATGTCTCCAGACCTCTGTGTGCAGCTCTTTCCTCTCCATACATTCATTCCCCTATTTAGTGCTCTTTGGTAAAGCCCTGTGAATCCTGGCTGTCCTGGCCTCCCCGCACTCCTCCACTCAGGGAGGCCAGGGCTCCATTTGAGTTTCCCCTCCGTTCACTGTGGCCTGAAAACCCTTCAGGCAGTAAGCTCCAGGCAGTTGTAGGGCTTACATCTTTGTTTTCTTTTTCTCAGAGATCACTTCCCTGAGCTACCTTTTGTCCAGTGTCTGAGAAACATTGTTTAATGTATTTTGTCTGGTTAACTGCTAAAAGTAAACTGGAAGTACAGGTTATCCATGGGGTGTTATTGGAATTCATGTAGTTCAGGATTTCTCACTGGTAAAATGAAAAGGATGGAGGAACAAGAGGTAAGTCTGGATAGTTGAAGAGAAGTTGTACAACAAAGGCTTTTTTATCGTGATGTTAACTAAGATACTTTGATGAGTTGTGAGCAGATTCATAATTAAGAAATATGGTATACTGGTATGGTCGAGCCTAGATTGGCTTTGGGGAAACCAGATATTGGAAATATAGAATAGAGGTTCTGGAAATAGACTAGATGAGACTCTATGAGGATATAAGCCTAGACAGTGTTGGTAACTAGAGTTGAGTGGACTAATCTAAGAGATCCTTGGATCTCAGCAGTGACAAAACTCAATGCCACAACCCATGTGTTTAGGTAGGGGTGTAGCAGTTGGAGTGGAAAAAGATTTTAAGAAGCCATTTAGGTTTAAGCCTTGGGTGAACTGATAGATGTGGTGCCAGAGGGCCAAGAGAAGAGGGACCACAGGATAGGGAATACAGATTGTGGAGAAGATGATTAATTCAGTTTGAGGCTTGTTGAGTCGAAGAACCTGTGGAATACTCAAGTGTGTAATATCTGTTGGATGCTCATGTATAGAGAGCTAAAAAGAGAGACATTAATTAGAAATAAAGTTTCAGGATTATTAGCATTAAAGTGTCAGATGAGGCCATACACTGGGTAATACTCCTCACCATGTAGCTCCCATGAACTATTTTACTGTTCCTTTTCAATAGCAGTCACTATTGGCTGTTCACCCACAGCTGTTTCTCTACTTCCATTCTTCCTCATTGGCAGAACCTCACTTTTGTTTGAGTGCATCATCTGAGTCCTGTGCTCAGAGGGGCAGGAAACAACTCCAGACCAGGGTGTGGATCTTGTTTGATATAAACTGGTCATGGAGGTCTCAGTCAGGTCAGTGATGGGCTTAGGCAGAGGAGGGGAGGGGTTAGACAAAACCAGATTCAAATCCCAGCTCTCATACTGACAAGCTGTGTGACTTGTCAAGTTACATAAACTCATTAAGCATCAGGGAACTGATTTGTATGATGGAGTAATAATGATATTATAATTCACAAATTTACTCAAAATATTGAGCATTTACTGTGTTTCACACACGCTGCTAGATGCTAAAGAGAGTGGAGACAAAGATTCAGTTTTTGCCTTCACTGAATTGATCACTTTTCAATGAATACAATAAAAAATGTAATGACAATAGAGTGAGATAAACAAATAAATAAATAGATAAGTTGAGCACAGTTGTCTATTAGAATTTGTTTATTCCAAAGATTTAAGGATCAAGCCAATTATGTGTGGACATCTCTAAATGAACTGCCTGGCACACTAATGTTGCTCGATAAACGACCAACACATTGTGTTGAGCAGTAATAAATGGTCGAAAGCATCACTGTGGAAGGAAAGGGCATTAGTAATAGTCTCTAACTTTGTGGGATATGCGGGAGTGTTGGTCATCAAGAAATTTGATTGAAGCATTGGATATATATTAACAAACAATTTAGTTGATTTGGCTGTAGAGCTTGGCATTGGATCACAGAGACCTTTCAATGACAAGTAAGGAAGTTTTGTGCACCACACACACCTATATTACATACATATATATATTTATACATATGAAACTTTTGCCACTTTCCCTTAGCTTGGTAACTTTTACAAAGTAGCTTTGATCAGTCTCTAACCAGAAGTGTCATCGGTGAATAATGTCGTGAGAGTCGTATTAAACATGTCCTGCACAAGTATATCCGGAGCAAAGATAAAGTGTCGACAGGATGATTGAGTTCAGCTTGCAAAATTGATTATTTTACTTCCCAACTGTCTAGGCTTTAATTGAAATGGATAGGTTTGACAGAGCACCCTTGGCCTTGGCCACGGTGTCTAGCAGAGCCTGAAAACTAACACCCTGACTTCTGAGGGCACCAAGCCAAAGGTTTCCATTGGTCAGTCTGCCTCCCCACTCCATCCCGTTGATGAGGGTGGGATCAATGGGAAACCGGCCAGGTTGCCAACCTGACGCCTTCCATCCTCCGTGCAGGGAAAGGGAGCTTACATTACCCCAACAGCAGGAAATGAAATTAGATTTCTGTGCACACATAAATGTCCAGCCACCCATCAAAATCACCCCTGCCAGGGGAATAAAATATCCTTGCCGAAAAAAAAGAAAAATCTAGGAGTTGTTTCTCAGAGATAGTTAACTGGTTCCACTCTGGCTAAATTGGAATTAGTGGGCGAGGGATCCTGACCTCAAAGTTTGGTGCCACATTTTCCATAAAAGTCACCAGGTGAATGATGCAGAATGACCTAAGGAACTGTGTGGTATTTATCAAAGATGCAGAGGTTGAAAAGGCTGATGCTTCCGTGGTAAGATATGGGACATGCCCAAGAACCAGAGAACGAATTGGACAGGTTTCACCTGCTTAAAAAGCCAACTTGGTGACCTGCTGTGCAGAATTTTAAGCCAGCGTGCCTTTCCCATGAGGTTTGTTTGTGCACTTCTTTAGGAATGTCAGCTTGGTTTGGCCTGGTCTTTGAAACAGACATACATTACTGGCAGGATTAGCTAAATTGCTACACTTGTGTAGTAGACAAAGGAACTCTCCTGTTTTTACTGAAGTCCTATTAGAAATTTATTGAGGAAAAGATATGCCTTAGGGGAGAATATGTGCATGTGTACACACAACACACATATGAATGATTGCATTCTGATACTGTAAGTATCACAGAATCTCCATTATCATTGTGTATATACTATATTCTTAGCATCATTGAAAAAAACAAATCAAAGGTATGAAGGAGCTTGTTGTTTGGGGACTGATTACTCCTGCCCTTTCTTTAGTCTGTTTTCTGTTGTTAGAGGACCTTCAAGACTGTTAATAGTTGAAAGGTGCCAGCTGCCTTCATCAACCCTCTAAATGCTGTCATGTTTTTTTTTTTTTACTTATAATGAATGCCTCTGGCCTGATCCCTCCTAATGATTTTGTTTGATTATTGCTTTTCTTCCCTGTGTTCTGGCAGAAAAGCAGTGATTTTTTAGTTTTGATCCTCTTGAAATTTTCTGCCTCCAACAATTTAAAGAAAACTCTCTTCCCCAGCATCAAAGCAAATTTCTGTGTTGCATCAACAATAAACATAGGTATGGAAACACTGTCCTCTTGCTCTTTTAATTCGTTTATAATGACTTGGAAAAATCACCAATTAACCCGTATGTTTTCTTCTAAAATTCCCACATTCCTGAGGGGACTGAATATTATATTTACTGAAGTCTTATATGCCAGTTTTACATCAATTTTATTTATAGTGGCAAAAACATGGAGATGTGTGTGCAACATAACATCTCCAAATATAGAGCAGTGAGTAAATTACAGTGCATGTAATAGATGGAATATTATGTAGCCATTAAAGTGATATATATGAAGACTTTCTGATGATGTGGGGAAATGTTTATAATTCTAAAGCTAAATCGATACACAGAACTACATATTTACCAACCCACAATACACACTACATGCTTACTTGCACATTTGTGTAAACAGAAACATAAAAAGCATAACTTAAAACTTAACACTTCATCAAAAGTTTAATAGTGGTTATTTCTAAACTGAGAAATTATGAGTACTTTTTATTCATATGTTTTAATATTTTTTAAATGGCTATGCATTGAATTTTAAAATGAAATAAAACAAAGCCATTTAAAAATAAAAAACATGTCTGAAGAAAAAGAATGCTAGGTGGTCCCTTTAGTCATCAAATTCGCTGACCCTTTTTCCTAAACCCCAAGAGTTTATTATTGTTATCCCAGTATCTACTGAAAATGAATCCAGATTCCCTAGATGCTGGAATGACTTGCTAGAATGAAACAGTGTCTTAGTAATGAGGTCAGTTCTGGACCAGGCCACAGACACTGACATCTTCTGTGAATAGTTTGGGATCTTCTGCTTCTGTCATTCAACCAGCTGTTTTATGTTTTGTGACCTGTGGCTCAACAGCTACTGTAAATATCTGCCTCCCTCTCCCTGAGAGATTTTTATTGCAAGCATTAAGAGCCCTACTGATATAGCTTACCTCATGACATTTCCCAAAGTCACAAGGAATATGACATGACATTTTACAGGGTTGTGATTTTGCAAACATTTCTATAAAACATCATGAAAGTTTCTCATTAAACTAGACCAATTTGACCAGGACAAATGGTGGTTTGGAAGATTTCTTCTTGCATCAAAACTAGGTGCTCCAACTTTCGATTCATTCATTTATTGTTTGCAGATCCTTTGCTAAACCATGGAGGCAGCTCTGCCTCAGAAACTAAATCCTTCAGATTTCTCATTACATTTGAGGAAAGACACTTACCTGTGCCAAGATGTACTTCCATTAAAGGAAAAAATAAGGAGAGATACGAAATACTTCAATCTAGAAAGTCCTTTAAAAACTTGAGAATTTGCTCAAAAAATCTAGATTTACTAATAGTGAGGTTATTTGAACTGTAGATGGAGCATTGATGAAATCATGTAAGTTTACAACTAGGCATTTATCAAAGTGTACTGATAGGTATTCACAAACAAATGTATGTGGTTAACAGCATTGGGTAACTACTGGGTTAAATGAAGATTTACACGTTTATCCACTGCAGGATTTCTCAAAATTCTTTTTATTTTTCAAAAAATTTTTATTGGATTATAGTTGATTTACAATGTTATGTTAGTTTCAGGTGTACAGCAAAGTGATTCAGTTATACATATACATATATTCATTCTTTTTCAGGTTCTTTTCTCATACAGGTTATCACAGAATATTGGCTAGAGTTCCCTGTGTTATATAGTAGGTCCTTGTTGGTTTTCTATCATATATAGTAGTGTGTGTATATTAATCCCAAGCTCCTGATTTATCCCTCCCCACCATGTTTCCTCTTTGGTAACCATAAGTTTGTTTTTAATATCTGTAAGTCTGTTCTGTTTTGTAAATAAGATCATTTTTACCATTTTTAAAAATTAGATCCACACACGATTGACATCATATGATATTTGTCTTTCTCTGTCTGACTTACTTCACTTAGTATAGTAATCTCTGGGGTCCATCCATGTTGCTGCAAATGGCATTATTTTGTTCTTTTTTATGGCTGAGTAATATTCCATTGTGTATATGTACCACATCTTCTTTATCCATTCCTCTGTCAATGGACATTTAGGTTGCTTCCATATCTTGGCTATTGTAAATAGTGCTGCAATGAACATTAATTCATAAAAAAAGTTTGGTCTTCCAGGTCTTCTATGGCCTATGATAGCAGTTGATGTTGTCTTCTTGTCTTCCTCCTCCTTTGGAAGCCACTTCTGACTCCTGATCCATAGGAGTGCAGACATGACCATGTCTGGAGAATCACAGATTCGATGCAGTTTCTTCAACAGCAGTTAGTCTAAGGGGTGGGCCTATGAACAATGTCAGCCAATCAGAGCCTTCTCTGGGATTCTATAGAAATGATGAGAGAAAGAAATATCGCCTTCCTCTCACTCCCTCCTTTGCAACCTCTTTCCTTGCTATATTTTTCTCCATAGCATTTACCAGCATCTAGTCTATTATGTTTTCTTGTTTATTTTGTTTATTGTCTGTCTCCCCTCAGTAACATATAAGCTCCACGAGGGCAGGAATTTATGTTTTTCTGTTCACTGGTGTATCCAGTGTGTGACACATAGTATATGCTCAATAAATATTTGTTGTTGAATCTTAACTAGATCAGGAAGCATAGCGTGTGTGGTGTTCCTCAAGCTTATTTTGAAATAGAACCCTTTATCTATAAGGCAGTGGAAGGATTAGTTCTCTGTGGAACATACGTTGTGAAAGAAACACTGTGTTTATCACGATCCTAATAAAATATTAATTTATACATGGGTATTTTTTAAATGAGGAAACTGAGACCCAGGAATGTTCAGTAATTGACCCAAAATTCCACAGTGCACGTGAAGTTGTAGGCATTTGAGCCCTTGGTGCTCCCACATCAATCCGTGCCACCGTGCAGAGAATGCCCACTACCAAATGCCAGGCTCACTGATGAGTCTGCCTCCTCTGGCACATTGTCTCACTGAAACATCAGTGTGATCAGAGGGCTTGGGGTGAAATCTCTCTTTTGCTCACAAAGCTGAGGATGTGACTTCTCCAGGGCTGCACAGCCATGCGCCCAGATGGGACTTGGGCTCTTCCCCAGTTTGCATTTCTAGTGAAGAGGAAAGACTGCCTAACTCCATGTTACCTCTTCATCTTTTGAAAGGCCCCAGTTTCCCCAAAAGGTATAAAGTGTTTGCCTAATAAAGCAAAACATGCCCTGAAACTCTCTGTAAAGCAGATGTTTCATGTTGCTCCTTCAGCATCCATTCAGCAGGTATTTGAGTGCCTGTTTTTTGCCAGGTGCTGTGTTAGGCACAAAAGATGCAAAACAGAAATGGTGTCACCTGTGTGGAATTTGAACTCTAGTGGGAGGAGACAAAGAACAATTACACACACAGGCTCTGATGGTTGTGCTATGTTCTGTAAAGAGGAAAACACAACAGAAGATTTCTAAGGGACTCAATTTTGGATGGACCTCTCTGAGAAGCTTTGCTGCTCTGCCCTTCAAAAATAGGTACATGTTGGATGTCATGCTCTGAAAGAGAAAGAGAAGCTTCATTCATACTAACCTAGCCCTTTGGCCTTTTAGAAACCGACATTGCGATTGATTCTAGAGTTGAATTATTTCCTTTTTCCATTGAATAACTTGGCAGCATCAAAGAGCCCTCCAAAAGGACCTGGCCTTTCCACCAAACAGATTTTATGCTGAACTGGACCTCAGGTTAGATGGAAAGTGCTGTCTTAGAGGCAGATGCCAAGTGCTTTATGCATGTAATAGCACTGTTCTTCATTATCCATTATTTATCAGCCTGGGGAGATTGGAGGAGAGAGAGCAAGACCCCTTAGCTTAATGTGAGGTCTTTATCTTTCAGCTTTTTGAGCTCAAGTATGCCAAGAAAAGCTGTTGAATTGTTGTCAGCGAGCACACATATCATTGGCCAGCCAGCTCTCAGTCTGAAATGCCCAGGACCTCAGAGATGAAGCCACGTGAAAAGGTTCTTAGGGAGTTGGTGTTGGCAGGGAATTTAATTGTAGAGCCATGGGGAAGGGGTGAGTAGTGGGGTTTAGGACATTTTCCCTCTGAATTGTTCTAGTCCTTTTTCCATAAAAACAGCAGTTCCCAACCTTGGCAACACATTGGTATCACTTGGAAAGTTAAAGGAAAATGCTGATGCCTGAATCCCACCCCTAGAGACTGTGATTTATAGGATCCAGTGAGAGGCAGGAGCATGGGGAGTTATCAGAGCTTCCCAGGTGATCCTAATGTCCTGTCATATTGAGAACCACCTCTCTCAAGGGAGGCATCATCGTGATGAACAACTTAGGTATGGGGCAGAGGTCAAATATTTTAGCACTGTGTGTCAATGAATTCAGTCAGTGACTGGGCAGATCTTATTTAATCTGTTCTCATGCCACCATTTTGACCATTTTAGACCAAGTGGTCCATTTATCTGTATTTAAATCACAGAAATGGTAAGGTTTGCCAGGTTACTTACTTCGTAGGTGGATTTTTCTAGGGAAAAATCTAGAGAAGCAGGATGGCTAACCCAGTTTCAGGAGGAGGTGATAGAGCTGCCTCATGTCTAACTTGGGTTTAGCTCTGCAGAACAGAAGCATGGCCAGAGGAAATGGAGCCGGGGACATGGGAAGAGTGGAAGGACATTGACCTGTGATGACTGTGAAGAAGGTGAGAAACCTCCAGTGCAGAAGAAGTTCACAAAACTTTTCACCAGGAATCTTTCTTTTTCCTACTGTGTGCCCCATACATTGGATGTTGGAAAATTTTTCTTACAAAACGAATGCATTTTCATGTCAAAATATTTCATCAGAAGCCTTTCTGTCTGCTAAGTGGAGTTTCTCTCCAGCAGGATAGAACCACTGATATATAATTCCAACCCAAGGCAAGAACCTCAACTTTGAGTTTGATCTCCCGCAGGTGTTTGCACGAGCACATGCTTTCTGCCAAGTTTCTCGGAAAATGGAAAGTGGAGGATGGACTTGTGGATACATTCAGAGACCCCAGGGATTTAAGCCCCCCAGAAGGAGAGAAGAGAGCCAACAGATACGAATCACCAGTAATGGGCCAGGCACTTTGCTGAAAGATAGGTGTCACCATCCTCATTTCACAGGTCAGAAAATGCGGGCTGTGAGATGTCACGTTATTGGCTCACAGTCCCAAGGCAGTGAATGGAGCTGGGATTCAAATTGAGTCCTCCATCTCTCTATGCCGTTTCTCCTACATCTCGCCAACCCCTGCGGGAACTTCTGAATTTAGACTTTCATCAGCAAGAGAGAATGCTTCTTGGCCCCAAAGGAAGCCACTTTTATTGAGTCTTGAAGATTTCCTCCATCTATCTCCCACAATGATAGGCTGAGCTAATAGGCCCAATTAGGAAGCTCCTCCGGCTTCGACCCTGGATACATTAGAGTATGTTGATCAAGAGAGAAGCTCTGACCTCAGCTAATCTGGAATTTAATACAGCTCCATCACTCACCAGTTGTGCTACCTTAGGCAACTCACTAACCCCTCAGAGTCTCAGTTTCCATCATCTGTCAGGTGGGGGCAATGATAGTACCAATCACATAAGGATTTTGTGAGGATTGAATGAGATAATCATGTCAGAGACTTAGCACAGCAAGTGGTAAGTGCCCAGTAGATGTTAACAATTACCATTATCACAATCCCCATCAGGCAAGGCCTGTGCCACTTTGCCTTATACCAACAGGCAGGGAAACAGATCACCGACCGCCCCCCTGATCTTCCCTTCATGCTAGGACTCAGCAGCTCGGCCTGAGCAGCGCACCGCGTCCACTGCTGTTGCAGCTTCTGCCTTCCTTCTAACTGTGTATTGATCCCATCTCCTTGCATCCCCAGACTCCATTCACATGGAGGTAATGCAATTGCTTATTTCAGAATGAGGGGGAAGAAAACTGACTCCTTCTCTTTGAAGAATAGCTGAAAACCCCTCAATTTTATACTGTGTTAATCAGGCCTGAAAGAAGTGACAGAAAGCCAATAGCCAGGCTTGGAAATCTGCAAGAAAAACACCCCGGGAAGGCTCATTGGTTTCTTGTGCATTAAGTGAGAGGCAAGTGGGTTCTGGAGAGCTTCAGGAGCTGCCATGTTGATCCCTGCCCAAACCAGAGTGAGGTAGGTGGAGGCAGGGGTCCCAGCTCAAACCCCAGGTCTCCACCTCATTGCTAGAGGACAGCTGGCTTATCATAGCCTCAGGTGACTGGAGCCTGTGTCCTGGGATGGCTTCTCTAGAGCCATGCCTACACACATTCACACCCCCGACTCGTACCCAAGCATCGGAATGAGTCTCAGAATGCCACAGTGGTTAAATTCTAATTAGGATACTGGGAGACCAAGTCAAGGTCACAAACATCCACTCTTTTAATTATAGGTTCTGTATAGTAGCAATATCTGCACTGCCCATTCCACGTATAAAATGCACCCCTATTTAATATCTCATTAGTAGAAACAGCAATGCTGAGAGAGACATGTCTTTTACTCACGTAACTGTCACCCAGTTATTTTTATTTGATTTGATTTATGAAACAGGAATAATAATCACTATTTCACAGGACTGTTGTAAGGATCGAATGGAGACATTGTAATATATAGTAGCTCTTAAATTATATGTCCGTGGAGTCTGAACCCTGGAAAACCAACCTGCATTGAAATCTCACATTCCAAATAGTGACAAAATCCAGATTTGAATCCAAGTCTTCAGAGTTCTGCTTTTCTAATCAGAGTTTGAAACGCCTGTTGGGATTTCTCAGAGCTAATTTGTATGTTGCTTCTACAAGGCAGCAGGGACAGGAGGGAAAGAAATGCCTTACAGAATGTCTCAGGGAGATGACAGTCTCAGGAGTCAACACGTCCTGATTTGAATCAGGTTTCATTTGGCATGAGTTGTGTGACCTTGGGCAACTGAGTTTTATCTGAGCCTCCATTTCCAAATATATAAAATGTCACAGTAATATTTGCCTTGTAGGATTTTTGCAAGATTTAAGTGTGACAATGTGTATAAAGATACACTTAGCGTTTGGCATGTGTAGAACAACAGTGTGTCCAACTCAACAGTTGGGAGAAATAATGGGAAATGTTAAGTAGAGGGAGGAAGTGGAAAGGTATAGGTGTGAGCTACCCTCAGAGAGAAGAAAGCAATAACCTGGAGTCATGTTGCTCAGTACAACCAAGTTCGGGTCTTCTTGAGCCCCATTCTCAACTAGAGGTGACAGTGAACGTCAGAAAGGAGGCAAGTTGCTTCCTGGTTGATCCAGGTCACAGGGCTACAAGGCAAGTCCTGTGGTGATCTGACTCCTCAAGGCAAGGGCGGTCTTAGTGCCATGGGAAGAATTCTGAACCCCAGTCTCATCATTGGTAAGGCAAGGACAATCTCCATACCTACTGCAAGGGTTGAAGGAGATAATCCGTGTAGAGCAGATCAAGCTGACCTCAGTGCTAGTCTAGCATGTACCGGTAAACATATATTTTTACCTGCTCTGGGTATGTCCTCTGCTTACTGCAGACAGGTCTGCAACAGGCTCTGCTCAGGGAATGCTTGTCCTAGAGAGGAGGCAGACCAGACTATGTGACTCACGAGGGGGTCAGCAAAGGGGCTGTGGAAGCACAAAGAGCGAGAGCCCTTCCCTGGGGGCCTTGTGTAGCGTGAGGTCAGTGTCCATTTGCAAAGTATCTAAGAATAGGATCTTGTATTGGACCCAGGTTTGTTTCCAAGCACTGCCATTTAATAACCCTGGGGGTTTCTCCAACTCACTTTCTGTCTGAATATCAGTTTCCTTATCTGTAAAATGGGTTTATTCACAGTTACTTTTAGGACTTGGGCGAGGATTAAAGGAGATACAATATGCGGAGAGTGGCTAACACACTGAGAACATGAGAGACTTGCTAGTTATGTGTTCATGTTAATATACATTGTTGTCTCCAGATAAAATGCACTGTTCGAGAAGCTATTAAGTTTCCTATCCATGGGGCTATTTAAGCAGAGACTAGAGTTAAGTCATAGGGAAGATCCTTAATGATATTTCCCAATCCATTTTAGACCCCATACAATCTGAGAGTCATTGATTTTACCTGGGAAGGGGAACTGCTGCTCCCACACTCCCAGAAGGGATAGTTCTCATGTTGGTGAGCAAGGCGTGGCAAGATTAGCAGAGAATAGAGAGGGGAGATCTGCTGAAGCAGGGCTGAGGACCGGGAATCTTGTGAGTGGCTATAGGCCCATAGAGGAGAATCACACATGTGTTAAAGAGAACATTCCTTACTGCTCACAGGTATGATTGGGAAGCATCGTTTAGAGTCAACAGTTTGAAGCTGGAACAAACCTTTGAGGAAACACAGGAGACTGGATAGGAGGAAAGGGGAGACCACTTAGGGGTATGACAGTAGTCTAGTTGGGATGTCATAGTGGCCTAGAGTGGCAGTGGAAGAAGTAAAAACAATGGGAATGGATTACTGTTAAGATCAAAAATAATTAATTGGAAATCAGCCAGGGCTTGGGTTCATCTATGGTTTTCATTAGGTATGTAGCCTTGGGCAAGTCACTGTATCTCCTTAAGCCTCAGATTCCTCATTTCAAAAATGGGATTAACAATGATACACTTGTCATGGGGCTGCTGAGAGCCTTAGGAAATAACCCCAAGCTAATTATTTAACAACCAGTAAACATCAACATTTATAATTCTAATTATACCTAATAGACCTAATATAGTATATATACATATATATTTGTTTATATATTTATATATCTATGGAAATAGTATTATGCTATATTACTGTATAATTAGTATATACTGTCTATATATATAATACAGTAGTATACTATGGTATACCTAATATGCCTAATGTAAGTATATCTAATATAATATCATTAGATATAATGCATCAGGAATATAATAGTTGATAGTTTTATTTCTAAAACAGTTTGAACCAGAGAGGTTTGAAGTTATCCCTCAGAGGTGTACAGTTAACCAGACTGTACACCTAATTGGAAACTCCTAGTCCTAGTAACCAAAACATAGGGGCAAAAAGAATCTCTTGGGGCATCTAGAAAAGGAGATAAAGACATGTACCCTTGACTCATTAGATGTCAAAGAGAATCGGGTTAAGATCTGGAGGAAAGAGAGAGGGTAATTGGTGTGGGATTTAGATCCCCAGAAATCAAATAATAATCGCAACCCTGTTGACAATGGAGGTCAAAGGAGTTTTCCCTGATAGTCTCTAGTACCCTGAAATGTCAGTGGGGGTGCAGAGGACCTGTTACCTGGCTGCAGAGTCTTGCACGGAGCAAGCTCATCTGGGCCACAGGAAGTCCTTCAGCAATTTCAGAGCTCAAGGCTGCACACCCAGGGGACCAGGGCTCTCTGAGCATGTGCAGAGCCCCTGCAGGGTCTTACCACTCATCCGTTCTTCGGGTGAAACATATTTAATTGGCTCTTCTCGACTTCCCCATTCCCTTTCCCTTAAGATTCAAAGAAGCTCCTGCATATTTCAAAGAATCATAGGTGTTGAAAGATAAAATCTGGCTTAACCTTCCCACTTTACAGAGAATAACATTTTTACAAAGCTTCACGGTTTGCAAACCTCTTGACATATATAACATCTCAATTTTTTCTTATATGGCAAGTGTCGTCAGGCAAGAAGGAGAGGAGGGACCTTGAATGATTCTGATGTGTGTCCCCGTTGCAGTGCCACCACTTTCAAGGTGTGCCCCCTCAGGCGAATTAATTCACCACCGCCACCCCCCAACCCCGCCCCGACCTCGGCTTCCGTATCACTAGCCTCAGCAGTGGCTGTATGATGGAGAATGAAACAGATGTGCTTTTTCCCCACATGAAGCTTACAGTCCCAGGAGGGCAAAAGAGCCATAAATAAACAAATGCATACATATGTACCTATAAATTGTCAGAGTACTAAAAAGGTAATAACCAGGTTGCTTTGTGGAGTGTAAAGGAGAAAGGATTTATACCGTTAAGGTCTCCCAGCATAGAGGGCAATATTAAAACTGAGACTTGAGGAAGGAAACAGAGCCTGCCAGGGAGTACTGGGTGATTCTGGCTGGCTGGTGGGCCTGGGGGAGATGGCCCTCCATGCAATCGTATCGAGCAATCTCTAGCACCCTCCCTGACACGTGGGGCCTGCTGGATAAATGGGGGCTTGAATCTGGAATTTATTTTACAACTGATCCAACTGAGACTCAGAATCAATTGAGAAAATTGTCCAGGTTTAATAGTTCATAGAGGGGTAGGAGAAAGGGTTCCAACCCAGTTCTTTTAAAGCCAAATCCTACCTTCTTGCCACTAGAGGCAGTTGCCCAGGAAAGTGTCACACAGATTGACAAAGGCAGAGTTGCAAAGCAAAGGGGCTGGGAGGACTGGGACCCCACCCCAGCTTCATTGTTCCAACTGCTGTCTCCCAGGGATTACCATTCCGCAAGGCAGCTCACCTTCTCTGAGCAGATACAACTCTCTGCCTGCGCCCGCCACCCCCACCCCCCGCCTTTAAAATAAAGGCTTCTTTTCATTTCTGCTCTTTGCCTCTTTCAACCTAAATTGAATTTGACTTGACTAAGCCCAGGCTGCCCTGAGGGCCCCTGAGCTGGGTGTGGTTTGGGGCCTGTGCAGGTATGTGGGAGAGGAACGCCGTCCCATGTGGACTGAGGACGTCTCCAGGGTGCTGGGCCTGGGGGTCATGGGAATACGGGTGGGGGGAGCACGGTGCTGACCCAACCAGAACGAAGTCGCTGCTAGAATGAAGTATGCGTCTGTGATTTCACAAAGGCACCATAAACCAAACAACACCCAGTGGTATTATGGAGTCCCTTTAAATTTACAACCTGCTCTCTGCGGAGGGGTCCACCAGATCAGGATGCAGGAAGGGAAAGAGTGAGGGGGGTGTGTGTGTGTGTGTGTGTGTGTGTGTGTGTGTGTTTTCTGAGAGGGGAGAGACAGTGAGGCATGGTAAAACCATGAGAAACATGAGGAACCAGAGAGAGAGGGGAAGAGAGAAAAAGAAAACCACACAGTGAGCAAGCGATGAAGAGAGAGAGAGAAAGAGACTGAAGAAGAAAAAGGTCTGAAACAAAGACAGAAATAGAAACAGAAAGAGGAGGGTAGAGAGAGTGAGCGAGATGTCGTGAGAGATGCAGGCAGAGAGGCAAAGACTGAAAGAACACAGATAGATGGGGGAAATCCCCTAAAAGTACAGTTAAGGAGAAAATGAGGCAGAGAAAGAATGGGGGAAAGAAAACAGGAGTAAAAAGAAAGAAGGGCGGATAACACCCCAGAGAGAAACAGGGAAACAAAGTTAGTAACAGAAACAAAATTACAGGCAGAGATACAGAGACCGAGGCAGAGACAAAGAGACTGGGATGGAAGGAAAGAGGCAGGCAGGGGGCAGAGAGGGAGAGAGGGAGGGGAGACGTGGACAGCAGGGGAGAGAGAGACGAACAGAAAAGTCAGAGACAAAGAGAGGCAGGCAGATGCAGGGAGAGAGAGATACACGCTCAGAGAGACCCCAGATCACCCCTGCAGTGACCGGGGAACCAGGGATGACAGCAGGTGCTCCGGGTGGGCAGCCGCTGAGACCCTGCGTTCTCGCGCCTAGGAATGGCCCAGTGTGGGTTTGCAGTAGCAGGATTCATTTAATGAAAAATCTCCAACTCTTAAACGGTATCTGCTCAAAGGGCCTCTTTTGCTTTCTTGGAAATGGAAGTGGGAGTTACTTAATATTGCTTTTCTGAGAAACAGGTATATATGTCAAAAAATGTCCCTTTCTATTCTCTAAAAGAAAACCCCAAACACTTCCAACCTCAGATGGTGTGTTTTTATTACAACTTGCTACTCTCTGAGTGGATGTGTTCCTAATGTCAGCAGTAATCATTTTCCCGTTAGATTTTTGGATAACCCTTACCGCCAGGAAAATACAATTTCTTGGTCTGTGAATTGTTTACGTCCTCATCAAAATATATTTCTAATGACACCCTGGGAGATGATTTTCGAAAGAACTTTCCAGTTTGCAGAGTTTCAAAAAATCCCCTTCTACACTTTCCACAGTCGCTAGGAGGGACAAAATAGCACTGAATCTGCAGTATTTAGCTTACATCATTTGTGCTTTGTTTAATAGTTGCAATAATATTGACTTTTTAAAAAAATTTATTTGGCTGTGTCAGGTCTTAGTTGTAGCACACGGGATCTTCGTTGTGGCGTGCGGGCTCTTAGTTGCAGCATGTGTGATCTAGTTCCCTGACCAGGGATTGAACCCAGGCCCCCTGCATTGGGAGTGGAGTCTTAACCGATGGTCCACCAGAGAAGTCCCTAATAGTGACTATTTATTGAACTCCGGTGCTGGCTAGGTGCTTTACAAACAGTATCCAATTTAATTCTTCTCATAGCCCTACAGAGGGTATTATCCCCACTTCACAGATAAGGAGACTGAGGTTCAGAAAGGTTAAATAACTTGCTTGAGGCTATGTCATTAATAATAATAACATCCCTAATTTATGCAATACAGTATACCTAGCATATATCGTGCATGAGCTTGTTCCCTAGATCATCTCATGTGCATTTCATAATAGCCCTTTGTGAGAGCTCTGAGAATTAAGGTAAATTTCCCCAAGACCAATTAGCAAATAATAGGCAGATCCGGAACACAAACGATGTCTAACTCCAAAGCCTGTCCCTCAGTCAGGATGGTTATCTCTCTTTGCTCTTGTCAGACATCTCAACATCTCTCAGGCTTGAGCCACTAGCATATTTCCCTACAATATAAGTTCCGTGAGAGCTAGGACCTGTGTTTCCAGTACAGGTATGGATGACTGACATTTGGCAGAGGATTGATAAACAGGTGCTGAATCATTGACTGTCAATGAACCCAGCACCTCTCATGCTTGGCACACGGTCAGTACTTCTTGCCTGTCAGCCCACCATCCTTCAGCAGAATCCCTGTGCTTTGAAGCTCAGTGGGCCTCAGTGTGCTGACGTCTGCAATATTTTTTTACTGTTCGAGGAAAACGAAGAATTTCAAAGTCCAGCACATTTGCCCTAAAGATTCAAATCGAGTGCCTTTCTGGAGCAATGGCCAAGACAGGGGCTCTTAGGAAAACCCTCACTTGAGTAACACTTGATTTGAAAAAGTGGCCCTGGGCTTCCCTGGTGGTGCAGTGGTTGAGAATCTGCCTGCCAATGCAGGGGACACGGGTTCGAGCCCTGGTCTGGGAAGATCCCACATGCCACGGAGCAACTGGGCCCGTGAGCCACAATTACTGAGCCTGCGCGTCTGGAGCCTGTGCTCCGCAACAAGAGAGGCCGCGATGGTGAGAGGCCCGCGCACCGCGATGAAGAGTGGTCCCCACTTGCCGCAACTAGAGAAAGCCCTCGCACAGAAACGAAGACTCAACACAGTCATAAATAAATAAATAAAAGAACGTGAATTTCTTTTAAAAAAAAAAAAAAAAGCAAACTGGGCTATTCATTTCAGTAACAGTCAAGTGGTCTTAGTTTAAAAAAAAAAAAAAAAAAAAAAAGTGGCCCTGTGCGTCCTCATCCATTCCTTTGGCCTGCTCAGATTTCAGCATCATTTTTAAGCTTCAGACTGAAAGAAAAGACTTTGATTCATGTTCACCACTACATAAAGGAGGCAGGGATACAACTGTTGCTTTCATTAGAAGGCTGCTCTGATCAAACCCGATTTACACCTCGACCTTGTTCTGACTTTAATTTTCAGGGCAAAAGCAAATCTAATTTAGTTACACGGGGACTTTTGCAAACTGGTACCTAAGAACTTGATGGTGAATTTTGGTTCCTATTAAATAAGAACACTGAGCCTATAGACTCCAGGAACAGAGTGTGATGAAGTAAACTCCTTGAGCCACGGCTGCTTTCTCCTGAGTCTCTAATTCTATTTCTACCCTAGCTGGATGCCAGATTCACATTGTCCTCTATTTGTAATAAAGCATAAGTTCAGCAAAGGATAGAGTTATTGATTAATATTTCCACACAATGGTGGTTCTTGGATATATGCCTTCTAGATAAGAGGCCTCTGCAGACAGGCGGCTACAGCTCCCTCCTCCAGCTGTTTTAGCCACATGTGTTACTAGCAAACCAGCCAAAGGCTTGGTTTGACCCAGCCAGGAGCTGTCCTTGGCTCTCTGTCTCCCATACATTGCCTGATATGGATCGTGATGAGTCTTTCCCATGTTTCACCTAAGTTTCCTTGGACATCATCCCTTTTTCTCATTTCCCACCACCCTGGCTCTATCATATCTCTTGGAAAATTGACATATGTCTCTTAACTGGTCACCTGTACTTAGAGTCTCCAACACCAGGTCCATGGAGAAGTGGATTCTTCCAGTAACTGAGGCTGCAGGCATCCTATGGTGTGATGACAGTAGTAACTACCAGTTATTAGCATTTACTCTGTGCCAGGCCCTTTACTTAGTGTGCTGCATGTATTACCTCATTTAATAACTACAAAACTCTGTGGGAAGGTGCTTTCATTATCTTGGTTTTACAAATGAGAGAATTAAGCCTTGGAGAGGTTGAGTAAAGTGCCTAACATCAATGAGTTAGTACTTGGTAGCCTGAAGATTCAACCTTGGTTAGGTATCCAAGACACTTGACCACTCTCCTGTTGTGCCTCGCCATACCTTTGAGTTAAATCAGCCCAGTCTGGAAGCCCAGCTCTAAAAGATATTGACTTTATGACCAGTGCAAACAATATCAGCTTCTGAGCCTCAGTTTCCTAATTTATAAAATGGGCATTATAGTATTTATTTTGGGAATTATTTTCTAGAATTAGATGAGCTAATGGCTGTAAAGCCCAAAGCACTGGCTCATGCACATAACATGGCTAAAAAAAGGAAATCATTGGAGATACTTTACTTCTCCGCTAAAAGGAAGATTTGACTTCAACTTATCAGGTAGAGAAAAGATCATTTCCTAAATATCGATATGCATTACACATTATCATATACATGCAGAATGGTTCTGTATGGGGGTAAATGCTGCATTCATCAAAGGAAATTGGGATTTAAAGCCACATTTCTTGACTCTTTGCTCTTCTCCCCACAAAATATGACCCTTCTACATTAAAAAGAAAAATCACCAACAAAAGCAGTCTATGAAAAATATCTCTTTCTATCATCTCTCCAATCATCCCATTTATCCTAATGCCTTAGCTCAAATTTTCCTGTCCACTGCCTACAATGCAAAGTAACCAGCCCTCTTTGTTCTAACACCGCATCTGGATGTTGGGGTTTCTTTTGGGCAATTTGAAGATGGCAAATGATGATGGAATGTTCAGTCACACACTGAACTGCCCTCCTGCAGTGAAATATACCACCCAGTGCTTAACTGTTTCCCTGCTGGTGTTTACTGAGGAAGCATTATTACCTCAGGTACTGAACAAGCAATAGAAGGCAGGCTGCGAAGACTAAGGTTTCCTGATGCCTCAGGGAGCAGTGTGATCCGTTTACTTTTTGATGGGTTGTTTTGTGCATCAATTAACACGGTCCCTATAAACCCCTTCAACCCAGAGCAATCAGCCAGCTGTTGTAGTGGAAAGAAAGCCTCCTGACTCACCTGGATCAGGTCCATCTTTCCCTTCAGAGAACTGGAAATGAGTGCTGGGGGAAAAGGGGAGGGAGACTCAGATATGAGCCCTGTTGCCTCACAGAATTCTGGCAAGGGAGTATGATTGCAGCCACCCTGAATGCCACCAGCAGCCAAGAGGCCTTGAGCCTCTTAATTCTGACCTTCTTGGCCTTGCATCTGTTCTCCCAAATCTCCCATCTGTTCACTTGTGAGACCCTCAATCTGTTATTCCTCCCCAAAGGATGACACTCAGCGGTCCCCCTGAAGCTGAGCAGACCATTCTAGCAGAGACTGTGTATGCATGCATTTACTTGTGGTTTATTCATTTGTTCACCCATTCATTTATCTACAGTGAATGTGTTGTTCTTGTGGGGAAAAGGTCATCACCAGGGATGAAGCCCTCATTAGAGCTCTTAATATTGTAGGCTACCTGTGAATAGTCAGATAACAACCAAATGGACAAGATTTTTCAGTCATCTCAGGCCCTCTTAAGAAAAGATTATCAGGTCAGCATACAGAGGCAGCCAGCCCCCTTCCCAAAGAGATTGGTGAGCCCAAGGGAAAATGAGGAACCAGGACCCCAGCGTGTCATGGGCACTGTCCTTGGTGCTGGGGATGCAGTGATGAACTCATCACATTCCTGTCCTCAAGTAGTTCACCATCCAACCCATGCTGCTCTGTGAACAGTGATGTCTGCAGGAAGGAGGAAGAGACTAGATCCTTGTAGACACTCTTCATACATCAGTGCACTTGGCCCTCCCATATCAAATCAACTTTTGAATATGGAAGAGGAGCAAAGTGGTGGGACCCAGAAAAGACAGCATGGAGGGACTGACCCAGGGGCCAAGTACAGATGCATCTCCTCAGAGCAGAAGGTTATTTCCACCAACATGAAAATGACAAAGTAAGGGGTGGGGGCACCCTGGGCAATGAAATCTTGGAAAATCGGGTTGGGTGACGAGGACATGAATGTGGAGCACAGGGGCACATCTTGAAACCGGAAAAAGGAAGCCAGATGAGGACTAGATAGAGGAAAATCAGACCTCGGACAGGAGTGAATTTCCTGTCATTTGATAAGTGTTACCTCTTCTTATCTAAATCTGAATAAAGTAGAGAGGAGGTAAGTGTTGTTGTTTTTTTTTTAATATTTATTTATTTATTTAATTTATTTTTGGCTGCATTGGGTCTTCGTTGCTGCGCGCAGGCTTTCTCTAGTTGTGGCGAGCGGGGGCTACTCTTCATTGCGGTGTGCAGGCTTCTCACTGTGGTGGCTTCTCTTGTTCCGGAGCACGGGCTCTAGGCGTGCAGGCTTCAGTAGATGCGGCACGCAGGCTCAGTAGTTGTGGCCTGTGGGCTCTAGAGCACAGGCTCAGTAGTTGTGGTGCACGGGCTTAGTTGCTCCGCGGCATGTGGGAGCTTCCCGGACCAGGGCTCGAACCCATGGTCCCTGCGTTGGCAGGAGGATTCTTAACCACTGCACCACCAGGCGAGCCTGAAGTAAGTGTTTTATTGGGGGCTGGATTGGCTTGGAAGTCTGAAGCCATAGAATGAGGGGCAGCAATAGGCCATATTCATGGTGGTCCATGATGCATGGTGCCCTCAGGCTCTACCAGTCCATTCCACCATCCAGGGGCTCCAGGGCAGGGTCTCAGGCATGCATGTAAGGGCAAGTAGCAAGACAGATGGCAGTGTCGTAATTGCAGACAATTGGGAATAGGATCCCAGGCAGAAATTTGGCTTTGATATATAAGGTCAAGATACATAGGGTCTTAGTGAGAGGCTAAGATTTGGACAGGTCTGAATAGGAACAGACTGCTAAGAGGGGAAACAGAGGGAGAAGGCTAGAGATGACGCTGGCTCAGAGGAGCAAGGGTAAAGACAAGGATTTGATGCCCAGAGTTTTTCCAAGGCCTTGGAAGGCTGGGGCCCATGGCAGCAAGACATGTGCTAGTGTGGCTGGGACAGTGGGACAATGGGTCTGGTTAGGGGTATCTCAAAAGAAGAGCAGATTTGAAGCCTCAGGTCAATATCAGTGGTGGCAGTTGAGGGGGCCCAACAGGGGCATGGTAGGAAGAAGGCCAGCATGAGAGACTGCAGTCATACTTTCCTGGTGTCTCAATGTTGAAATAAGTGGAAGTCTTGAAGTGGGCAGCAAAGATGACTGTGGGAGAAGGAACAAACACAGGCTTTGACGTCAGTCAGACATAGGTCTGATTTCCACCTCTCATGATGATGATGATGATGGTAATGATGGTGGTGGTGAGGTCTTTCTCATTGGTTACCGTGAGGGTTAAGTGAGATAATGAATGACAAATCCTTTGAGCGTGGTAAGCAGTCAATACATGTCAGCTGTGACTACGAAGGAGACCTGGACTCTTCCCTGTATCAACCACGTTCCTACCACTTCACATGGCAGCTGTTGTCCAGCACTTCAGTTCTAAGCCCCAACTTCCTCTGAAATCACCGCCACCACCACAATGACAACAATGAAAACGGTAGCTGACACTTACAGAGTGCTTATGATATGTCAGTCATTCTGAGGGCTCTTAAAAAATATTATCTCATTAAATTCTCAGAAACAGTCCTATGAGGCAGGTATTATCTCTATTTTATGGGTTTAGAAATCCAAGGAACAGAGAGGTTCATTGACTTGTCCCAAGTCACAAATCTAGCTCCTCACCATGTCTGCGGCTTCCTCTGAGAAAGTTTTGTCCTCCAGGCTGTCACTGTTTGAGGCCCCAAATAGCCCCTCTGTGTGGCCCCAGCAAGCTGCAGGATCCAGTTTGATGGCTCTGCTTTCAGAACGGGGTGGAGGGCCTTGTTTGGGAAGGCTGCATAAACGTCACCCTTACAATCAGCCGGAGCCTCTACTCTAAAGCCATAACTCCGCATTCGTCAGGCTGAAGCCTCCGAGTGGTATCAGAGAAAGCACTGGGGATAATTCCTTCCAGGAAAGGGCTCTTTGCTCTGTGATTCATTAAGACTCCCCTCTCAGAGCTGCCTCTTGCTGAGGTGCACAGCGGCTCATTTTCACAGCCAGTGGGAGCATATTTCTTTGTCCTCCACCCGTAGGGGGTTCCAATGAAGACTTTTGATTTCCATTTTCCCCTCTAAGAGGAAGACTGAGAAGCAAAATTCTCATTAAATATTTATTGCCTTCTCCCCACCCCTTCCTCAGTATGTTAGAACCCAACAAACCTCCTTAATCACAGGGCAATCAAACCCTTAAGAGCTGGAAGTGCTGAGTGGGAAGGAGGGGTGCCAGACATACAGAGGATCAGGGTGGAAGACCAGGAGGTTTCCCCTAGAGTGGGAGGGGGTCACACACTGGCCTGGTGACCACGAATGTGGCTTGGAATCGAGCAGATGGCAAATTTGGGGGAATAGAACAAACTTGCCCTTCTGTGGCTGGAGCTCAGCAACACCACGTTGGCGCTTAAACCCATCTCTCCCCGTCCTCTCAAACTGTTCCCACAAGTCAATTGCAGATTTTATTCTCTGGTTCTGCTTGATCACATCTCTCATGGGGTTTTCCAGATTTCAGTTATTGAGTGTCCCAGACACTCCGACCGGAGTCTCTCCCATATTAGGTGCTGGGAACTCAATGACCCATGTACTTCTGCTACACTGTGACTATGACAGAAACAGTATCACCAGCCTACAGGAATGTTCTGAAGGCTGCTCCCTCCTGGAAGGAATGGGAATGACCACTCTCTCCACCTTGGACATTTTAGGTCTGGACCTTTGAGATCTACACTTTATTTTAGCCTTTTTGGTTGTGATGGTCTGTGTAAAAGCCTGGTCTTTGAATTATTTGATTCCAGCTTCCCAATCAAACCTAAGACCTGGATCCTCTTGACCTCCCACAATTTCAGGGTACAGACTTCTGCCAGTCAACCTTACTGAATTCCTCCAACATGGCTGTACCTGAAGAGAAATGAGATGTGAGCCCAACCTGGTCTGGAAAAAGACTGAGTTTTGCTGAGGGGGCTAGAGGCCTAGAGCCGTATCCCCAAGTTGAGGGGGCAGTGCCTAGACCAGGAAGCCCACTCCCTTGATTGTGATCTTCACCGTCTCTTATTCTTCCTCAGCTGAGATTGGATCCTAGTCCCCAGTGCCTCATCTCTACTCTGAGCCCCGCCCAGGAGTGAACAGGTCTTCACCTACTGCTGACAACTCTCACTCCCCCAGCCTCTCAGGACACATTTTGCCCAGATACTCTGGCATTAGATTGATGAAACTGACTTTCAGGATTATGTTTTAGTTTTGGGTAGTGGAATTTAATGTTCTTTTTAGCTCTAAAAATGAATTATTTTAATCTTAACAAAAGCCTGTCAAGAATCTTCATGGTAGATGGAGAAACGGAAAACTCAAGAGAGGCTAATGTTTTTACCCACTGAAATCACCAGTCAATACAAACCTGGAAATGCACTCAAGCCTCCTGCAGCCCAGCAAAGGCTTTTAAAAATTATTTTATTGATATTTTGTGTTTCTCTTCCACTTCCTGTGTTTTGGTCTCCTATCAACACTTTTGGAAAGAGTGTCTAGGAGAAGCTGTTTAAAGCTGTGAGAGCCATCATCATTACAATGGCCTTGGTCAGATGGGGAAGGAGAGGGCTCAGAGGAAAGAAGAAACCTGGACAACAATCTATCAGTTGCCCTGGACTCAGGGCTACTAGAGCTCCAGTGATTTAGGAATCACTGGAAAAGCATCACTAGGCAAAGCTACTTTAATGTTAAATAAATTTTGCAGGTCAAATTCTCACCTGTGACATCTCTCATTCTGTGTATGTGTTTTGAAACTAGTCTCAACCATAACTAGGCAAATGAAGGATGCATAGCTATAGCAGTTGGGATATAGCACTAACATTTGCAGTCCTGGAATTTGAAGCAGCAGCAACAAGAACAGCAGCAGAGAACATCGCCAAAGGGCCTCTTTAGTGTGGGTAGCACTGGCCGGGAGGCCCTACTATGTTCCAGTCTGATACATCACACCAGACTAGATGTGTAGGCTGGCAAAAGTCTGCCCCAAAGGGTTGGGTAATGAGAATCTTGGTAGGCTGCTGGGGCCATCCCATTCCAAATGGTGTTCACACAGGCTTAGGAATAAAGGATGGAACAATGGTTATAACCTTTAATGGCTAACTCTTATTTCAAAGGGTTATGATAAGGGGTGATAATACTCTTAAACCAATACTCTTAAACCAAGAGAAAATAACAGTAAACAGTGTAACTGCATCTTAGGAGGCCAGTGAAGATTCTCTCTTTACCAAGACAGTTAGACACAAAGACAGAATCACCCTAGATCTAGCACAGGCTCACTGTGCGCCCTTGAGGAACTCACTTTCTTGTTTTGGAACCCTTTTCCACCTCTGAATAATGTGGAGCCTTTAATAATAGTGTTCTCTCAGCCCTTCCAATTCTAAAATTCTATCAGTTTATGAGCGTGTAGGCTAACCTGTGTTGGCAAGTATGGTCAAGTTTTCTGTCCTTGGAATATCTTCTAAGTACTCTGAGTTATACAGCTAGTGAGGTTTTCCAGATTATGCTGAAAATGAAAGTTCCCACAGTCAGCAACACTAAGTCAAGACACCAGAAACTGGAAAGCTCCTGAAACTTGAATCGTGCTAGAAGCTATTTCGGAAGAAACCCATTTAGTGGTATCTCTGAGGCAGACCTGGGGCTCCCCAGGGACTGACTCCGTTCTTAACCAGGCTAGCTGCCTGAAAATGCCTGGCTCTTGCCAAAGACGTAAGGAAAATACTGGGCTTCCCTTTGAAACTCTTTCTTCAGGTCAAGATGAGTCCATAAAGGAAGACATTCTGAATTAGCTTCTGAGCAGGTGAAAGAATTTCTATTTTTTTTAAAGAAAACTTGCTGATTATAAAAAAGACACGGAAAATTCAAAATACTGCATTTCCAATAATTGCAGTATATATAGTACATTTTCTGGGTGCACAGAATCTTCAGTAGTGACCACTCTGCAGTGTAGATAACAGAAATAAGTAGCTGTAAGTTCCCGTACAACTATTGATCTTTTTTTTTTTTAATAAGGCTGTGTTGGGTCTTCGTTGCTGCGTGCGGGCTTTCTCTAGTTGCGGCAAGCGGGGGCTGCTCTTCACTCCAGTGTGCGGGCTTCTCACTGCGGTGGCTTCTCTTGTTGTGGAGCATGGACTCTAGGCGCACAGGCTTCAGTAGATGCGGCACACGGGCTCAGTAGTTGTGGCACACGGGCTTCGTTGCTCCCTGGCATGTGGGATCTTCCTGGTCCAGGGATCGAACCCATGTCTCCTGCATTGGCAGGCGGATTCTTAACCACTGAGCCACCAGGGAAGTCAAGCTATGAAGGTATTTTTTAGATGAGATTAACATTTAAATCAGTAGACCTTTGAGTAAAGCAGATTGCCCTCCGTAATGTGGGTGGGCCTCATCTGATCAGTTGAAGGCTTTAAGAGAAAAGACTGAGGTCCCCTGAGGAAGAGGTAATTCTTCCTCCAGACTACCTTTGAACTTAAGCTGCAATATCAACTCTTTCCTGGGTCTCCAGCCTGTCAGCCTGCCGTTCAGGTTTCAGAATTGCCAGCCCTCACACTCTCGTGAGTCAGTTCCTTTACATATGTCTCTTTATCTCACATGTCCTATTAGTTGTTTCTCTGAAAAACCCTAATACATGCCCATACTCCAGGAAGAGGTTTTTCATTTTGTTATTTATTCCTGATCTCTATGACTGTCTCAGACTTCCATACTGCACTCTGTTAAAATACTTTTACCTCCCCGGCATAGCAATAATGCAGGCATTTATGTGACTATTGACAAATGCCTTTCTCCTCCACTGGGACATATTTTCAGCTTACCATAGTAGATGCTCACTAAATATTTACCTTGCGAATTAAAGAACCCTGTATGAGTTACGCTGTGTGTCTTGGGGGGAATAAACACTGAGAAACACTGATCTATTCCATGTCTTTCATTTCATGGATGGGGAAATTGAGGTCCATAAACTCAAGAGTGTGCTGAGACTTTATCCATTGGTTTTGCAATTATATCCAATTATTACTTTTGTTTTGTGAATTTTTTTGAAAAATACACAGTGCTTTAGATAATCAGTAGTTGTCAATCTTAACTGCTAAGCAATGTGAAAAATATAATTATCCAAACTCATTCAGAATCACTGTCTTATCTGCATTCTCTCTTCTAGTTAAAAAAAAAAAAAAATTAGAGTGTGGTCTACAAAGGAAAAGAGAAAAGAATAAGCCTGATTAGTAATTTTTTCCTAGACTCAATCCTTGGAATACATATGAGCTTAAAAATCTATGTGATTGTCTCTTTGTTTGTGTTTGAAAAATAAATGCAGAAGTCTATTGCCCACTTACCCATAATATATACTCATTCCTTCACCCAGGCATTAAAACCAGTAATTACAGGATACCTACTATGTGGCAGGTGCTTTACCCGGCACCGAGTGGGAAAGGGCAGAAATGAATTAAGCAGTTGTCACCTCCAAGTTGCTTATAATCTCTTGAAAGTGGTAATATGTGTGTGTTAAAGATGGCATGTAGCACGTTCCAATTAGGAATCCAAGTTGTGTAGAGAAGAGGAAATTCACTTCTTGCTGGGTGATTTGGAAAGGCATGGTGCAGGAGAAGGGTGTGGAATTAGGCTTTGAAAGATGAGTGGGGTTTTGAAATGCAGATATGGAAGAGGCTATTGTTGAAACACAGAACAGCAACAATAGATAACAAGGACAACAAGAACACTAGATCTGATCAGGTTTTGTTTTATGGCCTGGAGTATAGAGGAATTCTTTCCTTTCCTTATTCATTCATTTATCCATTTATTCATCTACTCATTCATACAACATATATCTGTTGAGTGCTCCCTCTGTGCTAGTCACTGAATTAGGTCCTGATCACAAACAGAGGGAATCACAATTTTTATGGTCCCTGCTTCTGGAAGTTTCCAGTCTGGTGGGCAAGATGGACTTCAGTATTTTACCCTCCTACTTGTACAATTACAGGCTGAGGTGAGGGCTGTGGAGTAAGGAAACAAGCTCTTTGAGGGCAGATGACAAAGGAACTTGATTTGGTGGCCTCCATACGGGTAGAGGCCCTGAGATGAGAGCTAGCAGGGTAAGGAGTTAATTAAATGGGGAAGGATGGGTGGAAATGTGGAACGATGATTGAACCAGAAGAAAAATGGTATGCAAAGGCCCTGTGGGGAGAGAGGTGATCAAACAATAGCCATTACCTACCTCATTTATCTCAGGGATTTTTTAAAAGGCCAGTCTGTCACTTTAGTGCCACCAAAACTGTTTTTTTCCCCAAATAGCAGTGGCTTCCCCAACTGGCTGCAGATTAGAATCACAGTAAGGGGTGTGTCTGTCCTTTCTAAAGCTACCAACTCGTGACTTCTCTCCCAGTGATTCTGATTTAATTGTTCTTAAATGTGACCCAGGTACTGGTATATTTTAAAATCCTCCCAGGGGCTTCCAGTGAGCAGCTGGGCTTGAGAACCACTAGCCACTAGGTGATCAGATCACCCAGTTCTTGAATAATTTAGCTGCTTGGGATCTTGAAAGTGTAGAGGTTACCAACAGTCAGTCTTGTTAAAACTTACCAGTTGGATCCTATTTTGTACTTCCTGACTTACCAGGAGGACTTGGTTATTATTCTGAAGTTAAACCTCCAGAAGTTGGCTATCAACAAATAAGCAATCATGACAGGCTTCACCTCTCTGACCTCCCTAGAAAGAGTGAGTCACTTCCTTTTCTGTTCCCCACAGTGCTTGGGGTATCATTCTCGGCATTTCTGCCTTTTAATTGTGTGCGCTCTCTCTCTCTCTCTCTCTCTCTCTCTCTCTCTCTCTCTCTCCACCTTCCCTCCCTCCCCCTTATATGCAGAACTGTCGGCCCTTTAGCAATTAGAGTCCTTCTTGGTCCTTCTCCATCTCCCTCATATCTCTTTCTAGAGCTCAGCACCAATTTCAGCACTTAGTTGATATTCAGTAACTGTTAGAAAGAGAGAGGTTTTGTTGAAATCTGAGAATTACTATTTTTCAACACCTAGAGCACATATTCAAAGCAAGCCATTGCTAGACTGGGAGGTGCAGAGTTAGTCAAAGGCAGGCCTGGGTCCACAGTCTGACTCTACCCCTCACTATCTGGGGAAGGGGGGACTTTATCACTACTTATCTGCTTGGAGCCTCAGTCTCCTCATCTGTTAAATGGGGACAATCAAACTTAACTTTAGGAGAAACTGGGGGATTTAAAAAGGCTAAGTTTGTAAATCACTCTATACAGACCTGGCAGTTAGTAGATCCTATCAAATGGGTAGGGAGAACTGTTAATAAAAATAGCCATTACTAAACCCAGGAGGAGCCACACTGATCCAAGTTGTGAATCCCCCCAGTTCTAGCCTGGATCTCCCTCCAGGAAACTTAGACTGTCCAGCTCCATGTTTAGTGTCCCTCCTTCATACACTCTGTGCTTTTGTTTATTCATCTGTTTGCCCTCCTTCCCTGACTGTAAACAATGGAGTGCAGGCACCCTGTCTGTCTTGGTTCCCACTGGGTCCCCAGCTCCAATAGAGAGCCTGACCCATCCTAAATACTCAGTCCTAAACTTGCGGCATCACCACCACTCTGACTGATAGAAAAGGGCCTGATGCTCACTTGAAAATCTTCACCCCTGAGATGAATGGCTATTGGTGAGTCACCTGAACCTCAGTTTCCCATGTGGACCATGTAGAGTTGAGTTGGATCATCTCTGTGGATCCTCCACCTCGCCTCTGAATCAAGGTGATTCAAGAACCATTCTTGCTATACCTGATAACATGGATCAGGCCCACAGAAGAGATGTGAAAGATAAATTATTTCCGGCTCCAGCTACTAGACCAGGGTTTGTTTTTATGAAATTAATTTGAGCTCATCAGTTTATTCATTTATACATTCATATATTCATTCATGCAGTATTTATTGAGAATCTGCAAGTAATGTTTATTTTACTACATCTTGTAAATACGAAGAGGAATACAAGATAGTCCCTAATCTCCAAAAGGCAGCAGTTTAGGGAGGAAGACAGAAACATGAACCTGCAACTTTACTGTAATATAGGGTGTGTTCTGAGAGAGATATTCCCAAGGGATAATGATTGCCCTCCAGAGAGGAACTGAATTATTCTCATCTGAATGATGGGGGTGTTATGGATCATGGAATATGGAGGACTTCCCAGATAAGGTGCCATATTGAATCAATCTTGGAGAATGAATAGATATTCTCAAATTTAAAAAGGAAGGAGAAAGGAAGTGTCAGAAGGAAGCATATCCAATACCCCAGAGCTAAGAAATAGCATGGAGTATTCTGGCACCTACAAATACATTTCTTTGTAGCTGACAGCTAGGATGGAGGTATTGTAGGAGTAAGACCTCCTACAGCGAGAGAGTTAGCCAGGGGCCAAATCCAAAAGGGACCCTGGCCCCTCCTAATCCTGAGTGATTGGCTTTACAAAGACCAAGCCTCAGCCAGGAATGAGGAGCCGTTTTGGAACCGGAAACACAGTTTGCACCCTGGGATCTGTGCCTGTTCCTCCACGCTGCAGCGGCGTGAGTTCCAGGGCTGATTCTGGTCTGCGTCCACAGGCTGATTTGGGTGTAGCCTCCTCTGTAACAGAGTTTCCCAGCTCCTTATCACAGCTCCTGCTCTTGTTATGGCAACGCGGGGAATGTCTCAGTGGGGTGGGTCATACCCCTAGATTAGTTATCTCTGCTCCATTTCTCAGTGTTGTTTCAGTTGGCTGGAGGGTGCTCTCCTCACGGGGAGGAGAGGATGGGAATGCTACTGAGTATCAGCTGACCTCCTTCCCCTCTCACCAAGACGTCATGAGCAAACATTAACCTGCTTTAAGCTGAGGTCTAAGACTTGTATTTGATTCCTTGTGATCCCGGATGCCCAGGACGAATCAACTGGCAGTCCATCAGAGCAGACTACAAGGTCACGATGTTTAATGCCTGGTTATGGGCTTTGAGCATCAGGCAGACCTGGGTTCATATCCTGCCTCTGCCACTTCCTAGCTCTGTGTTTTCGCAAAGTAATTAATTTATTTGGTCTTTAGTTTCCTCATTTGTAAAATGAGGACCATAACACCTACCTTCTAAGCTTATTTTTTAGATTCAACAGTACAAGTCCTTAAAGCACCTTGACAGTATCCTGACATAGACAAGCACTTAATACACGGCCATCATCATCATCATCATCATCATCACTGCCATCTAAAATAAAACATATTAAACCAAGTTGACATTATACAAGTCTGACAGACACAATCACCTCATTCTAGGCTTGGCTCCAAAAAATCACATTGGGACTTTGGACAAGTTACTGGACCTCCCTTGGCCTCAGTTTCTCACCATATACAAGAGGGGAGTAGATTTGATGATCTATCTATGAACATATTGAGTTCTGATAACCTGTGGTTTCTTGGATAAGATTGATGCCCACATATACAGTACTCTTTGTCTGGATAACCACTCAATGATAGTTCTGTGTAAAAACATAGTAGCGATCAAAGTTATTATATACCTAGAGGGTTTCAGATTAGATAACAAATCCTTTTTCTTAACTTTATAAAGCTTTCCCTCTAGCAACTTTTCTCTCGATCTGGCAGAGTGTGCATATGTAGGTTTTCAGCTCTCAGAGCACTTGTCGCACTCAAAGATCCCCATGACCTCTTTAAGGGAAGGAGAGTGCTTCGTTTTCTTTCTCTGTTTTCTCAGCCCCTGTCACATGGCATGGCCCATGGTGATTTATGTGCACATATTTATTAGTCGAATAAATAAAAGAATGAGTGAAGGAGTCAACGAATGAATGAACACACACCTCTGATTGCTCCTAATGTTTACATGGACTCAAGGGATATGCAGGTAAACATTTTCAGGGCACCGTAGGACCTTAGAAACAAAAGGGATTTATAGTCTATTTCTCTTGTGATGCTGGGAATCTTTCTACAGTATTCTAACAATGCTTTTCTATGTCAAGGGATGGAGAACCCAGTGCCTCCCAAGGCAGTGCTTTTCTCTTTCAGGCAGCTATGACTGTAAGAGAGTCCTTCCTTCTGTTACTGAGCCTGCATCTGTCTTCTCTGCTGCAATTTGAAGAGGTAACAGGCATATAGACCTCTCATCTATAGGCTATACAATTGGCCATACAGACAAAGCTACCAAGTGTGTGTGTGTGTGTGTGTGTGTGTGTGTGTGTGTGTGTTTAGGGGGAGATGTCATATGATGGGGTCAGCAAGGTCCAAGGAACAGTGTTTGACCTTGTGATGGCATTCAGAGCCAACCAGACCTAGGAAAGTAATTCATGCCAACGAAGCTTACAGGATACCAGTACATAAACTTGATCACAATTTATTCGTTTTAACTGTAGAACCTTCTTTTTACATCACCAAAGTACACCTGTGTGCTATTCCAGGCATGTGAGAAGTCAACCTGAACTTCAGAAGGTAGCTTAGTCTGGTGATTCTGAGACCTTGAGAGGTGGATGAGATAACATCTGTCACAGCAGAGGCTATCTCTCAGGGGATGGAATAAGGAGGGTCCTCCAGGTCAGATTCACTTTCACGAGAGAGATCCACTACATAAGCTGCCCTTAGCTTCCCTTTTCTGCTGTTGGTGTAGACCATGTTCTGTCTATTGCAGGATATGAGAGTTTTGTATATTCTATGCAATATGGAATAAACCAGATCAGCATTTTCTGCCCCTTTTTATTGTCAGTGATTGAGTTAGGCATCTGTTTCCAGTGACTGGATCACCGTGTAGCTAGTATTAAGGTTCTGGATATGCCAACACAGTTATGTCATTCTCAGATACACCGTGGTCATCTTGATAAACTCATACCTTCCCACATTCCCTTAGCCTCCCATTTCCTGGCTTCTCTTGGGTTGGGCATGTTTACACATGCATGATATCATTCATTATTTGAGGATTTTATCAGGATAACGGTCAGAGAGAGGGGCAGGAATGATAGGCTGGTTTCCTCAATATTCCTTCTGGTCCTTTTCTCCCTGTTGACTTCATCTAGTGTAGAGAGATTTTCTAGCCTCCACTGGAGCTAGTTATGACCATGTAATGCTGTTCTGCCCAGTAAGCTGCAAGTGGAAATCCTTCACGCTTCCTCCTTCCTCTCCCCTGAACTGTGTAGACTGATAAGGTCCTATAGCCATTAGTAAATCAAGCCTATAGGATTTGGATCCATGTTGTGACTTGGAGTGTTCCAGGCTCATTCCTTCTGCCTTTGGGATCCTCTTGGACTCTTAGCCTCTTGAAGGTCTGAGCTCCTGTCTTACCAGCTGCTAAAGTTGTCATGCTGTGTGGCCTGACCCCAAACTCTTGAGAGAGTAACATGGCAGGTATTTCTCTTGCATGATTACCAGTGGAAGAGACAGATATATACACTCACAGGACAGGAAATGTGATGGCTTACCAACTTGGCCAAAGCAAATGGGAAGGACTCAATAGATAATTTCATTCCAAGAAGTCTAGGCATACCAAAGAGGAGAGTGCCTTTTAATCCTAAAGGCATGCAACTTTTAAGGTAGTTTAAAAGTCAGAGTGGTTTAGAGTAGTCTTTGGAGTCAGGTCAATTTAAGTTTGAATATTGGCTCCAGCACCTCCTAGTTGTATTACTCTGGGCTGATTACTTAACCTCTCTCAGCCTTAGTTTCCTCATATGTTAAATGGGAATCATAGAAGAACCTAATTCATAAGGTTGAAAGGGACTCCATAAAACGATACATGTAAAGCACTTGACAAAGCATCTGGTGTCTAGTAAAGTGCTTAGTAAATTACAGCTATTGTTATGATAACTGAATTATTAATGATTGTCAAGCTATATTGATTATTAAGATATTGATGTTTATTAAGCTTTAATTTTTTATTTAGTAGAGAAAGGTGAAATTTTATATCTAAAATTGGCAAATAATAGTATCAGTGCCCAATAAGGTTAGACTGGGAAGGTTGATTTATTCATCAGTGGGTCACTGTTACAAAGTCACAGTGGGTAACTTCATCATTATTGTAAGCTTGTTAGACAAGAATGTCAGGGGCTGATTTCTTCTCCATCTCAGGTGCAAAACCCTTAGCTGTGTCCCTTAGGCTCTCTAGAGGGACAGCACATGGTTTGGGTAAAGGAGGAAAGGGGAATGTTCTAGAAATGCAGTTGTCAGGCCCTTCATTCTCAGAGCTGCCCAGGGTCCATGATCATCTAGGTTCCTGGCTGCCCCCACCAAGCTGCCATGGGGCTCTTCCTTTCCTGTTCTCAGTCATAGACAGGATTGAAGATGGCCAGAGCCAGAAGGATCCTTAAAGATCATCTAATCACACTTCCCCTTGTTCCAGATGAGTGAATTGACACCCAGAGAGGAGACATGATAAATAGAGGTTATACATCCAATTGCTAAATTATTATTTTTTACTTTTTATTTCCTGATTTTTTTTTCTGCTACACACTAAATGCTTACCTACTGATGTGACCAATCTCTGCTATCGAATGAGAAAATAGCTCTCCCAATTAGGAGGTGATTAATCTTAAGCCCAACATCCTGATAAAAGAACCAGAACAGTATAGGGAATTGGGTGTCGACACCAAAAATAACTCACACATATGCTATAACAAGAGATCCTGGAGTTCTCCATATGGCATCTCAGTACCAAAGGGATCAAGAGTTGCCTTTGCATGAGGAGAAAATCTATGGCAACAATAAATGTGATCTGTCTCCACTCTAAGAAGGCTAGAGGTGTCAGCCAGACGTTCTCACAGCATTCATCATTAGGAAGAAGATGTATCACAGTAAGAACGTAGATTTTAGGGTCAGAATGACAAGGGTTTGAATATCTTTTCCTGATTGTGTGAGCTGGATATGTTATTTGAACTTCTTGTGCCTTAATTTTCTCATTTGATAAGTGAGTGTATAGTTGCAGCTGCTTTCCAAGATAACTTGTTGCTCATAGAATCTGATTCTGGTTTTTGCTTTTTTGTTTTTGTTTTAGTTAGTGATCCTTTTTTTTTTTTTTTTTTTTTTTTGACCAGCCATGCCTAGTGTGATTTCAAAGGGCAGCCGTGTTCATAAAAAGGGAGGGAATCTGGCCCCAACTTCCTACCCGCCACAACCTCCTGGGTGGATCCTGGCTCAGTCTGGGTGGGAAGAGGTGTGTCTGAGGCCTGGTTTCTATCCCCTTTGTTCCTGAAGAAAATCCAGCTCTCATTTTTTGCATCCCTTGGGCAAGTGTAGAGAAAACTCAGAGGGTGGGGAAAAACCCAAGTTTTTAAATCACTGGTTTCTGAGGCACTGCATCCACATCTACATTTTTCAGTACCAGTGTTTCTTTCAAATTGTCCATTGCATGTTGTTTTCTTCTGTCTCTAGTTCACCTTGAGATCTTCCTATTTCTTCTCAACAACATGGCATGTGACTTTATAATTATTTGTGAAACATGAAAGGGTCACAGAGTTCACTACCCAAAACCTAACATTTTACAGATGAAGCAACCAAGTTATGGAGGCCTGGCATATCTGAAAACTCCCTGTTCAGTTCGTAGTAGAGGCAGGACTTGATCTCTGGGAAGCCTGTTCCCTCCACGCCCAGATGAAGAGATGTCTGTTTGGTACATCACTGTTAGAGTAAACCAGGCTTCCTGGGAAGCCACTTGGTGTGACAGGAAAAGGACAGCCTGTGGATTTGTGACTGGGCCATGATTTGGGTTGCAGCTTTGGCGAAATTAAGTTCTTTGCCCATTATCTCTATCTGGGCATTATTTAGGGTTAGAGTGAGAGCCAGTAACGTTTCATGGGTCATGATCCTAACATTTATCCAGTAGGGGAGCCCATGAAGGGTTTTAAAGGAAATTGGTCTGTTCTTTTGGCTATGGTGGAAAATGCACTAGAGCAGACGAGGAGAGAAGGTGTACAGAGAGATGCTGAACTAATCCACGTGAGAGATAATGGTCTGGACCATAGCAGGCACCCTGGGCATAGATAACAGTAGAGAGGCCTGAATGGGAACAGAGGGAGAAGGATAATATGGGTTGATGAGTTCCTTCAGGGCTGATCTAACTGAAAAGACTCCCTTTTGTGCCTTAAATTCAAATCTTGGCATAATCTTTGATCTTCCTTCTAATGTATACCAATGCCCATCTATTCCAGTGCTAAGCATATCAGTTCTACCTCCACAAAGTTAATAATTTCTTATTGGGTGTCTGTTGTATCAGGTACTCTGTAAGAAGATGAAGTCAAATAAACAAGATTGCATGATGGATTAGATCTGAAGGATGAGGCAGTGTTTGGTTAAAAATGATTCTTCAGATTCTGGCTTATAAATCAGGATGTTTGGCGGAGAGAATATTGGATGGGAAAACTGGGCCTGGTGATTGAACCTTGAGTTTGGTTTTAGTCGTATTCAAACGTTCAAGGGGAGGTTTCAGGTAGGCACTGATTAGAGCCAGCATGACCTCAAATAGGTTCCTTAATATTTCTGAAACTCAGTTTCTCCATCTATAAAATATGTAAACTAATCACACCTCTTGAGACTGCCATTGGACTTAAATGCTCTCACTATAAAAGCATGTATATAGTGACTAGAATCCTGTAAGTTCTCAATCATTGGTAGCTACTGTATTAGTTTGCTAGAGCTGCCATAACAGCATGCCATAGACTGGGTTTAAAAAACAGAAATTTATTTTCTCATGGTCCTGGGGGCTAGGAATCTGAGATTGAGGTGTCGGCGAGTTTAGTTTCTTCTGAGGCCTCTCTTCTTGGCTTGCAGATGACTGCCTTCTCCCTGTCTTCACATGGTCCTTCCTCTGTGTGCACATGTCCATGGTGTCCCTTTTTTGTTTCCAAATATCCAGTTCTTCTAAGGACACTAGTCAGATCGCATTAGGGCATACTCTAATGGCCTCATTTTAACTTGTCTGTCTAAAGGCTTTATCTCCAAATGCAGTCACATTCTGAGGTACTGGGGCTTAGGTCTTCAACATATTAATTTTGGGGGGGTGGGGAGGAAACACAGTTCAGCCCATAACAGCTACGTTTCATTATTTTACGTTTTATTAAGTCCCAGGAATATGAACTTGTGCTCATTTTAGTTTGTCTCCTAAACCTTTAGTCACATCACAGTATTTGTGCTTCTCTAACCAGAGAAGTTTGTGAAACACAATACTATGTGGTCAGGGTGAGATGGCATTGAATTCAGAGTTAAAAGGTATCACCAGTGAGAAGTCAGCCCCATGCCTCCTGTCATTTCTTCGTGTTCCTCCATTTCTCCCTTCTTTGCATTAAGCAGTAAGGCTAAATAATTTTGTCATCAGTGGAATCTGCTGTGCCCGCCATCTGTCTTATCATCTTCTAGTTACCGAGATCCTTTTTGCCATTTGGAACACTCGAACCCTATTCTTAGTCTCTGTGATTTCTGTGGGTCTGACATCACTGCAGTCTCCTGGAGTTGAGACATGACCCAGTCATGGCCTAAAATGTAGTACATCTCCCTGGATTCAATATTTCACTCAGGGTTTCTCCCTATAAGTCAAGACGTTGCTAAAACAGAGAAGAGAGACTCTGCCCTCTACAGATTCTGGGCACTTAAACCACAGGCCATCTTGGCTACTTTATAGAGTTCAGCCGGAAATAGAGCTGACAAAGAGGATATCAAAACCAAGAGCTGAGTAGGAAACAACATAATTTGAAGCCCTATCCGAAGCCATATGAAACCCCTTGACTTCCTGGGTATGGGAGTAAATAAATCCCCTTTTTTAGTTGAAAATACTTTGAGTTGTGTGGCAGTCATTTGCAGTAGAAAGATACCTGACTCTAGAGATTGGACTGTAATCTAAATGTGTTTGACCCAAAGGCTCAGGCTTTCTCAAGTGAACCACAGGTGAAGAGCTAGTGCTTCTGCCTCTAGACGTGTATTCTCTCAGGTTAGTCACTTCAGAAACAAACCCTGATGTAAAATTCTGGTGACAGTCCGTGGTGGACAGCATGTTTGACACAGACTCACAGGTGTTTATGTGTCCATAAGATCTCCTTCTGGATCACCCCTTCCTGGGCACCTGGGTCACTACCACAGTGCCCAGGCTCATCAGAGACACCGCTGCCCTCTGGGTCTCACCAGAGCCTGGGAGCTCCTTGGCTCCCAGACCTTGGCTTTGGAAAATTGTACCATTGAGAATCTCTGTTGCCCAAAGAAGAGCCCCTTGGAGCTCTGGAAACCTGCTTGGGGTCCTTGGGTGAGACTGGAAAGAGTCAGCCTTGGCTTCCTCATTTTGCTGTTGCCAGCCTCTGGTCAATAACTACCCTGGCAGTTAAGTCTAGTCTTACATTGTCTCTCCCAGAGGGTCAACTTAGGATGATTCAGGAAGCACTGTTAGAGGAGAGGGGGAATAAGTCGGGGAAGGGAAGGAATACAATCGTGTTACTCCCCAGTTTGCTGCTGAGAGAAATCAGGATTCATTCTCCCTGGAGAACTTTCAGGTACAATGTAAAATAGCCTTCTGTGTTATGTTCCTAAGGAGCAAGAAAGTGGGGATATTTTCCACCAACTCCTGTCAGCTGTTGGTTTAGGGTTTCTCCCTTGGGTGGTTAATTGCCCGGTACCTCTGGCTTGCTAAGCAGGCTCTGGTGGCTGGAGAAAATCTTTGGGCAAAGAGCTGCAGCTGCTTGTAGTTGGAAGCCATCAACATGGAGATGGTGAGTGTTGAGGGGATGTATGCAGGGTATAGAGAATGTTAAAGTTAAGAGTCCGGTGGTGACAGTTGCCTTAGGCCTTGGTAGACTTGTGGGATTATGATGGGCATAGAGAGGGAGGGGGGAATCTAAGACATAATAAAAGAACAAGAATGAAGAATAAAAGAAAAAGAAAAAAGACGTAGGAACACAAAAGTACCTAATGGGGCTGCTTATAAAGTTGGCTGGTCATAGTAGCTGGGAATCATTATGTAAAAGTGGCCCAAACCACATTGTAAAGGGCACAGCTCAAAAAAAAAAAAAAAAAATGCTCAAAACATAGTTTGATTTACACCCAAGGCATAACCACCTTAAAAGAGGTATCATTCTCCACACTGATTTGGAGAAGGTTTTCCTTTGCAAACAGTCAAAGTAAAATCTCCCCAAAATTTGTCCATAAGTTTGGCGTAAAATATATTATGTTTCCATGTAATCTTATGGTGGCAATTGTAGACTCTGTAGACAGTGATCCTGACCAAATTCACTTCTGTATACATAGAACCTAACTCAATATCTGGTATGCAGACAGTGCTTGAAGAACGTTTGTGAGATAAAATAAAGGAAATTTGCATAGATGATTCGTAGGACCCACAACTGTATCAAAGCTGTCATTCATGCTGAGAAACTCCTTTAGACCATCAGTATTGTGTCTCTGTCCACTCACCTGGAGAGGGCTAAGAATGATTCTGTGCAGGGCTCATCATTCTCTTACAACTACAAATCTCTTACACCATGAACAGTCACACTCAGAGTAGCTTATAGTATATGCAGATTTTCCGTAGACATGTGATGTCCTAAATGCGGAAAAATTTTAAGGTTGTGATACTGAACAAAACAACAGCAACAACACCTAAGAGTTGGAAACAGGTTTCCAAACATTTTATCTCTTGTAATACTCCTTGTCTTGAAGTTTACTTTGGTATTAACACAGCCAATCCAGCATTTTTATGATTAGTGCTTCTTTCACATATCTTCTTTTCATCTTTTTATTTTCAACCTATCTGGGTTTACCAGGCCACACAATTCATAGTTGGTGGGGCTCATATTTGAACCCAGGTGTGTTGGATCCTGAAACACAGGCCCTTTATTTCCAAACCCTTTGTTTTCCGTAACTATCACATGGACTTGTGGGATCACATCAGGTCATATAGAAGAACGTACCCTTCCAGGTGTGAACTCATCCCCTTCCTGTGCTGTTAATTCCTTTCTTCCCAGATCTGCAGGCTTTAGTACAAGAAGAAGGCCAAACACTGAAGTTGTGTATGTCACTCTTGATAATGAATCAGACCTTCAGATGATGGCTTTTGGTCCATTATTACTTTCTCTAATAATGTCTAATTTATACATTTCTCACAGGTCCTGTAGGTTAATTTACCAGGGGGGGAAAAGTGAGTAAAAACCTATTAGTCTTTTTTTTTTCTGCCTCAGAAATTATAGACTTGGATGTTTCTGTGAAGCAACATTAATAATGCATTTATCATTTCAAGCCCTTAACCTCTTAAGTTCTTCAAACAGAATTAAAAGAATCCTGAACTACCAAATAATTGCATTATGCGGCTGAATGGAGAGAGCGAACACCTCTAAAATGACACTAATCTATTTATTCTCCTCTTCACAGCCTCACCACTCAGAGAGGGGTGGGTGCTGTCACTACACTTTGTTTCTGCCTCACAGATTCTTTGGAACTTCTCACCAATTAGGTAATGAGGCTTCTTCCCCTAGTGATCTCTAGACTACCAGCCAGTTTCCCCTCTGTAAGCAGAAGGCATACAAATGAAGTGCAGGCATGGTTAATTGCACAGCTTCCCTTTGTAAACACATCACTCTGGTTTGTTTGTTCTGTTCTTTCCCTCTTTTCTGGTCGTTGTTTGGAGGCATGAGGACATAGTCATAGGGCTTATGCTTCAATGTACATCATTTTGTCAATGACTTCATGGTCCAGCCAAGGCTAGCCTAGGTTAAATGGCTAAAGACTTTCACCTTGGGGTCCTGTCCCACCCACCTTTTAGACCAATGCCAATCAAGGCTGAGACTATCCTATGAAACTGATTGCCACCTTCAAAGGGCATCTGGAAGTAGTCTTGCTACCCTCAAGTGTGTATCTGGGGCAGGGTAGGAGGGCATCTCAGCACTCATCCACATCTACTCTTTCACAAACAACTGGATTTTTTTTCCTTGGTCTTGGTGACAGCTTCTGATACCAGTCTCCTCTCTCCCTGAATGCAGGTCTGCTGTGTTGGTGCTCCAACTGCTAAGCAGTTACCAAGCCCTGACATCCCTTCCATCCATCTCACATCCTGGCTAAGTGTAGGCACTCTATTTCATTCATTAGAAAATTGAGTAAGTGATTAATAGATACATGCATGAATAGATGCCACCCTATCCAGATTTCCTACCCAATGATGGCTGTTATACTACTATAACTTATGATTACTAGCACAGCTCTTCTTGGGAGACCCCTCTAGGAGAACAGGGACCTTCCCCACCACCAATATTTCATTTTATTCTGCTGATCACCTTCTAAGGAGTCTGCCTTACCGTTGACTCAGTTCTGCCCACCTGCCCTCTCCCCTCCCCCAGCTGCCTACCTGTTTGGTGTCTGAGCCACCAGCTATCATGATAAATTCTGATGCATCCGTTCATGATGCCCAAACCTTTGGGTGGACATTGCTGCTATGTTTGATTAGCAGAGTGAAAGTCTCAGTAACAGCTAAAGTATATTTTCCATCCACAAATGATCTAAAGAATATTGATAAAATATGCACTTTTGTATTTCCCATAAATTAACTTTTCAGTCCACACAGATCCACCTAGACATCTATTCCAAACTCCTTTGCATCCTCTGATTTCCCTCCCTCTCCTACTCTCCCGTCGTTACTCTGGGTCTTATTCTATGTCTGTATCCCAGGGCCCTGACTCACTCTTGAAGGGCCCTTGAAGGGTTAAGTCTTTACAGAAACTTCTGACTAGGGTAGCTATGAGTACACTCATCTTTCTTTTTTTAATGGGGTTGGCCTATTTGCTTTTATCCTAACAAAGTCTCTGTCACTTGATTTTTCCTCCCCAAAGACTGTCTCCACACAAAGCTTGGAAGAGGAAGGATAAAGATGTGGGAGAGGGGTCTAGATCATCCTAGTTTGCCTCCTTGAATTCCTCACCAGGTACTTTAAGAAATTTGCTTTGAAAAGTATTCAAGATTCATAATGCTTTCTGTACATTTTTTCTCACCTTCTCTAGTTTGGCTAAAGTGGATATTTGGACAGTTGGGAAGGACACAGAGAGATTCTTAAGATTTTTATGAAATGGATACAAAAGGCCAACTAAAGTTAGGCAGTTCACCTCTGGTCCCGTAAGAACTGTGTAATTTAAGAACATGAGGATTTCTCCCTTTTTTGGATTTCTTTTTCTTTTTCTCTCTGCCTGTGGCAACAGTGGAGTCCAGTATTATCTGTTCAAGTACAGTACTTCCTCTGTGGTAGACTCAAATGCATGCATACACACTTACACACACACACACACGGAACTCTCCTCTGTTTCAGTCTCTGGAAGAGTGTTTTATGACCACAGAGCTGAGGTTTGTTCCACCCTTGCTAATCCTGATTCTTAAATAACGGAATGAGAAGTTCAAAAATACATGTCGTTCAGTCCCCAAGATCTTACAATCTGAAAGTGAACTTTATTTTAGTTAAGTTTCACCCTGTCCTGGTGCCATGTCATTCTGTTTAACTGAAAGATAGTGAAGGCAGTGTGTTCCCTTAGGGATTCACTAACAGTTCCTGTCATGTTTGTGATCTTGTTCATTCATTATTTCAGTTGTCCTTGCCGAAACTCTTGGAAGTATCTTCATTTGACACACAAGGACACCAAGCTTTAGGTACATTTACAGACTAGGTCAAAGACACATGGCTAATAAATAACAAATTAAGAATTTAGAATCCATAATGACTATCTGACCCCAAAGCTAACATGCTTCACTGAGCTTCCTTAGAAAATACTGTTTTCATTTTCACATTTTGCTGTTTTTGCAGTCTACCTTAATTTTATGTCTTCCTTATGCTACTTAAAGAAAATATAGAAAAAATCAAGGGAAGAAGAAAAAAGAAGAAAAAAAAAAAACAGAGAGAGAGAGAGAGAGAGCGCTTCCCGTAGTGTCAACTTCCAAACCAAACCACATTATTACTTTTAGGATAAATTAGAGCTGCATGATTGGTGCTAAGTGAGACCACTTCCATTAGAAACCCAAGAGCAGTGATTACAGGTGATTGGAGAGCGTTTTCATTGGCTGCTGTGTTTGGATTGCTCTTCTGTCTTAATCGTAAAAGATCTGACCATTGAGTGGTGAAATTCTACTCCTAATAGGAGCCTAGTACCTCTCTTATTGGCATATCTTGTGAAGCGAATTAGCCATCTAATAGCTCACAGGATGACATGAAGAGAAGTCAAATGTAGCATTGATTTCCCAGGAGGCTTCCAAGTAGATCAAGTAACACTGAAATAAATTTGTCAAACTAGAAAATGGTTCTCATCAGAATATTTTTTCTCCCCTATAAATAAATGGTGTAGACCAGTTCAAGAACTTCACAGGCTGTGGAAGACACAGCTTCATGTGGTTTCACAAAGTGCTTGTTACCTTTTTTTATACTTGTCTGTAATATGAGATCAGTCCTTTGACGACTAGAAATTGGTTGAAGCTTGAGAATTCTCCCCAATCCCTGGCTTTTGCCCTTTCCCTTTGAGAAAGACAAAATAACAGTGATAAAACTGGCTGGCTCCCAGCTTCCTGCAATTCTACTGCCTGGAGAATGTTTAAGGAACTTGTCTCAGAACTTGCAACGTTCTTTTTGCTTGGCTACTTACCATCTGGTACAGGGGATTCCCAATCATAAAGATATGGGAAGAAGAACAATTGTAGTAATTATTAAGAATACATGCTCCCCATTTCCTCTGAGAGAACTGTTGCAAAACATGTGTTAGCCTGGAAAGTACTGCACTTGGAGTAAGAGAGACCAGGCCTTGACTCCTAGCTGTGAGTCTTTGGGCAAAGCCACTTCTCCTTTCTGAGCGTCAGTGTCCTTATCCATATGATGATGTCACAAATTCTTAGTTTTATTATTAAATATATCGATAAGATTTAAAAGCCAACATTTGTTAAGCATTTACTCCGTGCCAAGAGTGATGTTCAGTACTTTTATGGATATTATCTGATTTAATCGTCACAGAACCTTCTTTTACAGTATGTTAATCCTTCATTTGTTTTTGTTGTTGTTTTGTTTTGTTTGCAGATGAGAACCTGAGGCTTAGAGATGTTAAGTCAGTTATCTAAGGCTACTGTGCTAGAATGTAGCAGAGCCAGGATTTAAATTCTCGTATTCTTGTCCAGAAATTCTTACTGTAAACAATCTTACAATGAGTTTAATATCATTATTTTATAAATGAGTGGGGGAAATTTTAGACAATTTAGGAGAGGTGTAAGAGATTAGCTAGCTAGTAAGTGACAGAGTCATGAATTCTGTGAAAGCTGAGGCCAACGAGGGGGTCTGACCCATGTGGATCCCTAAAACTAAGTTCTTTCAGTCTCAAAATAATTGCATACCATCGTGACAGACAGGAGTCTGGTGTCATTAACTGGAATGCTGAGCTTTTCAATTTGGGAAAGAAGGATCTGCGCTCTGAATTTTCTAAGACGGTTGGAACATCTGGTCTAAATGCATGTTGACATCACAAGGAATAAAACCTGAAACACAACAGAAATTATTCCCTTTGCAAAATGCATGGTAGAGGGAGAAATCACAGAGTCATTCCGCCAGATTTCTTAGCAATTCTCACAAGATTGTTCATGTTAATTGCTTGTAGCTGTAGGTTAGTACCGCTAGTTCCTGGGTGGCAGCTAAATACCAAATGGCAGGCCCTTCAGTCACAGAATTACAGACATTAGGGGCTGGAGATGCCCGCCAGGTCATTCTGCCCGTTCTCCACCCACATGCGCTGTTCTTGAGGACCAGTCTTCATGTCTTTTTGCCTAGTTGAGTTTGAAGTGACTGAGTGATTGGGTTTCCCCAGGGAAATCATTATAACATTGTAGGTTTAACTGTGGGGCAATGTTTTATTTGGTTCAAACTATCATGTTATTTGCTTGGTTACACTCATTAATTCTAGTTCCCCTCTGGAATGCTCGGTCTCTAATCACACATGTTAAGCTCTTGGCCTGGTGTCCCAAGTTCACCATTGATTTTAGGGGTGACCTTGGAACTTTATTTCTCCTCTCTAGTCCTCAGTCTCCCTTTCCACAAAATGGAAGAATTGGAAGGGATGATATCTAAGATCGGTGTTTTTCCCTTTTCTTTTCCTTTCTGTTCTTTCCTGCCTTCTTTCTTTTATTTCTTTTTGTTTGTTCATTTGTGCCCTGTCTCTGCTCTTCCCTACTTCCTGCCTTCCCCTGTAACTATCTTCAAATGATCACATCCTCATCCTGGGATCCCTTGGTGTACAGAAGCTAGCCCTCACCAGCTTGGAAAAGCCAATTTTGCTCATTTCTTCTCAACTCTGTGATCAGTGACATCTCCTTGGTAGCTTGAAATTGGCCACGGTGGGAGTATTTACACTATGGAATTCAGCAAAGGTGACACATCACCCCCAAGGAGAGTCAGTTGTCAAACAATCGCCAGCACGCCACTGCTGTGACCACCTTCTGAACAGAGCATTGGCATAAATAACCTTCTCTCCATTAAAGTAACCATGAGGAAAAAAAAAGTCCAACCATCCAGCTTGGAAAGAGCTCAGCTAAACTCAATACTTGGACAAAACTCATATTCAAGGAAGGTGTATGTGTGGTGGGGGTGGGATTAGTGGATAGGTTTCCAGCATCTTCTATGTACCAGGAATATGTTTTCTTTTTTTTATTGGGGTAGAGTTGCTTTACAATGGTGTGTTAGTTTCTGCTGTACAACGAAGTGAATCCCTCCCTCCCTCCCACCCCCCAAGCCCCCCCCATCTAGGTCACCACAGAGCACCAAGCTGAGCTCCCTGTGCTGTACCGCAGCTTCCCACTAGCTGGTTTACACATGGTAGTGCACATATGTCAGTCTCTGTCTCCCAATAAGAATATGTTTTCTTAAGCAATCCTTGCCACAGCTTTAAAGGAAGGTGTTATCCCCATTTTACATGTAAGGAAATAGAGGCTCAGCAAGATGAAGTAACTTGCCCAAACTCGTGGAAATGTCAGTGGCAGAAGCTCACTGCTCGAAAACACTCTGAAAGGTCAGCACCATTTATGTTTTTGCCCCGTTCAGCAAATGCCACAGGTATAGAATGAAACCAAAGAAACCATAGAGTGAAACCACTTTGATTTCATACCAAGTCCACCCAGAACCATCCCATGGATACCATAGACACAGATTCAGAGAGGAGTTCAGGTGAGCCACATTGGGGTTTTAGAGGCAGTCATTTTACAGATGAATGTAAAGATTTAAAAAAAAAAGACAGTAACTTGTGTGCTTCACCTTGGAAGTGCTTGAGCCCATATGTCTAGAATGGTCAGTTGGTTTTAATATCTTAGAGTATACTGGACTAGTTAAGCTTTCTTAATTATTTGTTTGTGCTTCTAAAAATAATAGGGCAGTTTCGGGCAGAGATCTTTCTTGAACTCCTCTGTAGACCTTTCTGTAACTTCACCTGGCCTCAGGCTCAGAGTCACTGTGATTTAATAGAGCTTCAATTCAAGCCCCAGTGTTTAATTCTAAACCACATGGTTTTCATCCATCACGCCAGCCTGCTCTGTACCGATCGGAGAGAAATGAGTGCCATTTTGGATGCAAACTCAGTTCATATCTGTGTCCAAGACACTCGTGGCTGCAGCAGCCTCGTCCATACTGGCATTTTTCAGCACATCTCAGAACGGGACATCCAAATGCTTCCTCCTTTTCACGTATTGATGCTCTCCCCACTGCTAATAGAGAACAGAGGTGCTGGCCACAAGGGGAGACCTCCAGGCAGAACACGGACCTACTCTTCAAAGGCCAGGAGAAGGGGGGCCTCCGGAACCCAGCTGACTCACAGATGGGGCTCGTTATCCACACCACTCTCCCACATTGAAGGGAGGCCAGCAGAGAGGCACAGAAAATTAGAGACTTGTGCTGGAGAGCCAGATGTAGAGACAACAGGGACATCCTGTCTCCACTGGCCGGGCTGGCGGCTTTGAGTGCTCATTGCTGTGGTGGACAATGTGGGCTTTTTCCTTCATAGGGTGAAACTCATGTTAAGAAGTACTGTTAAGTCAAAAGTCAGGGGAAGTGCTTGTGAACTGCAGTAATAGCATCATTTCCTTGAGTCCCACCCGTGCAGGGGTGGAGGGCTACAGAGAAACTAGAGGGATCTAGCAATGCTTGAAGCTCTACTATGTCTACCATTGGGCTTGGGCACCCGTTATCTTATTGATTCGTAGGTACAATATATTGACCTCTGGACTGTTGAACATTTTGCAAGCAGAAGCAGCAGCAATAGCAACAGTAATCTCCTGTAGCTCAAAGAGGTGAAGTGAGTTTGCCAGGGCCACATGGTAGGGCTTGAGCTTATATAATCTTGACTCTGAACCTTTTCTTCCCTTTACATTAGTGCTTGCTTCTCAGTATGGTCCCTGGGACCGGCGGTATCAGCATCACCTGAGAATTTTTTACAATTGCAGATCCCCAGGCCTCACTCCAGATGTACTAAATGCACAGAGTCGGAGCTTCACAAGCCCTGCAGGGGATTTGGATGCACACTAAAGTTTGAGAACCATGGCCCTAACACCACCATGCTACTGTTTTTTGAAGGAGCCCCTGATACTGGTCTCTAGAGATTTTGTAGTCTCTTCCACTCCCTTTCAATTAAAGCTCTAGATTTTAGAAACAGAGAAACAGCCCTGCAGGAGTCTTCTGGACTAGGCATTGTGAGATTTGGCTGTCTTTAATGAAAACTAATCCTAGTGAAATAATTTTTCGCATGGCTCAGTCTGACTTCCTTTGGTTCAGTGGCTGCATGTGGTGGGATGCAAAGAGGCAAGGGAGTGGAACCTGACAAAATGCTTTGAGGCAACCGACATCCTGTCTTGGCTTCCTGAGTTCTTTACCCGCTGAGTCGGACTCACATGCTGGCTTCTCAGCAGGCGCCAAGGATGACTCTAGGGCTTGGATCTCAAACAAACCAAACCACCAATAAGCTCTTGTCATCTAAATGCATGCTCTCCCTCCTGGGCCATAATCAATGAACAAGCACATTGACCAATGGTCTGGGTCATTCTTACCACTGTGATGGGCCCAGCTAAAGCCAGGAAGTACAGTTCAGATTAGTAACTTATTTACTTTCTTACACCTGTTTCAGCCCTTCATTCAAAGCCCAACTCTAGGGAATTCCCCAGCGGTCCAGTGGTTAGGACTCGGTGCTTCCACTGTCATGGGTCCGGGTTCGATCCCTGGTTGGGGAACTAAGATCCCGCAAGCCACGTGGCACAGCCAACGGCCAAAAAATAAATGAATAAATTTAATTAAAAAAAACACCCAACTCTAAGACATGGAAGCTGGCAGTTTTCATAACCAAACATGGCACATTTATTGTTTAAAAGTTTAAAATCTCTTCCAGAGTGTTACAAAAACAAAAAACAAACAAAAAACCCCCATCAAATTAAGAAACTAGAAATTTGAGTTAAAAACAGCTCAGGCAGTCCCAGGATACTAGCTGGTATCCAAGCAATGGCCAGGACCAAATCCTGTGAGAAAATGAAAGTTATGGAATCACTGTACAGGCTGAGCTATTGGGAGATGCTATAGGAAGGTGTGCCATGAGGACAGTGGGGCCTTGTGGGGACAGTCACAAGAGGTGAAGTTATTGTGCCATAGGCAAGGTTCCCGGGGTGGTTGTTAAAATAAAGGCTGTGTACTGTTTTCACAAGTTGTTATTTATCTACCAGGGCAACCCATTGGAATTGCAGGGTGAGGGTGTTGGGTTGGGATAATGACTCTTTCCCATGTCCTCTGGACTTAGTGCAAGGCAGATAGAAAAATAAATAAAGTGATAACCCTGGCCAGCTTACTATTGTGTTCATTCGGAATTCCATGTTTTAAAAAGGTGATGATAAGCTGGATGTAATCCAGAGACGGAAATTATATCTCATGAGAGACAATGGCAGGACTTGGAGATGTTTTAACTGAGGAATAAACAGCTTAAGAAAGATGGGGTGCAAAATCTCCTATCTTCAAATGCTTCCATCTTAAAGGATTTCTGTCATTACGAAGCATAAGAGACATTTTGACCAAGTTTGAGAACGTTTGGAAAGAGATACGGTGAGTCTTTACGGGTTCAGCATCCCAACATGAGGCCTGTTTATGTCTCTTGCATCTTCCCTTTTAGTAGTCCAGTACATGTGGTTTGCTTCATTGCAACCACATGTACTTCCTTCATTGTAGCTCCAGCACTCAATCTGAGGACCAGTGGTGAGAACTGCTGGAAGGCCACGTGTAGCACATTACTAATAAGAGGGTCCACGTGTGTAGCACGTTGCAATTAAGAGGTCCTCACAATCAAAGCCATCTGCCAGTGGAGCCAGGCACCGTGCTGGGGAAGAGCTCTTCTCCCCTGGGGTTATTCAAGCATGAACTGGAAGGGAGTCTTAATAAGGCTGCCAGGGGGCTTTCTAGATCAAGTCTGCAGGTGGTCAGGAGAGCTTTCATGCTCTGTTCCTGTTCTTAAATGTGCACGGGTCTGTGATTTCAATATATTTCCTTTCTTGATAATTGACTTTGAATCATCATTTCAGAATGTAAACGGCAAGAATGAACCAACATTTTTTTCTGTGCCTACTGTGTGTCAGATCTATGCTTTTGGCCCCTTTACATTAGCTCTCATCAGGACACACTTTGTTAAGTAGGTATCAGTTATCTTTGTACTGCAGATGGAAGTACAATATTAGGACACATTTACTCCTAAAAAGTAAAAATAGAACCAGACTGGTCCAAAATACAAAAGATTAAAAAACTGAAGAAAAACTGAACTACAGAAGTCCTTAGCATGGGTGGGAGCTGGTGTGCCCTCAGGGACCCCAGAATCAAGATTTACTAGGTCCTTACACTTCTGTCCCCCATTAAGAGGATTCAGCCCAACTCTCAGGACACCCCCTGAGTGCAAGTTTTTGTGAGAGAGAAACTGATTGGTTTAAGTTCATCCAATGGAATGATTTGCCTTGGGTCAAGTCCAGTGAGCTGTGATGAGGGGTGTGCAAAGTGATTCCTGTGAGGTAACTTGTTCTGCGGCCATGTGTGAGTTGTGGGTCGTGGCATGGGGGGAGGGCTGGAGTTATCTTAGAAAGGCGTGAGCAGGGGGCAATGGCCAACACCTCTAGGAGAGTGTGACAGTTGCTTAAGATCTCACAGCTATAGATCCCAGAGCCGACAGTCAGATCAAGGTTTGTCTGGATAGAGTCACTGATTTTCCCAACACACGTGATAGTAAAGGATAACGCTGGTTCTGCAAGAAGCTAGTCTCTTGTCCAAGGTCATAAGGTTAGTGGGAAGAAGACAAGAGTGTTGTTCACCATAGATAACGCTGCCCGACTTTGGAACGTGCTGGAGAAGGGTCCATCCAGGCATTCATTTCACTTAGTATTAACAGGGTCAGTAGAAACCAGTGGGCAATGATAAGAGTTTCATAGTTAGACTGATGTGGGTTCAAGTGCAGAATCTGCCTCTTGCCAACTGTGAGATCTTGGGCACATTTATTAGTAAATGAAAAAAATACTGGTTCTGAGATCTCAAGCCCTGGAGTCTAGGAACCTCAATGTATCAATCTGTAAATGAGGGTATTGACGTATATTCTCTCTCAAAACCCCTCCATGTCTCAGTTTCTGATGATGGCCCAGAGTCGGGATGGGCAAACCACACCCCATGGGTCAAATCCATCTGTTTCTGTAGGTAAACATTTAGTGGAGCACAGCCTCACTCATTCCATTACCTATCATCCACGGCTGCTTTGGCATGACAACCGTGGCGCTGAATAGTTCCAACAGAGACTGTATAACCTGCGAAACCTGGAACGTTTCCTGCCTGATCCTTTACAGAACCAGGTTGCCTACCCCTAGCCTAGAGGAAAGGAATTTTTTCTGCCTCCAGCACCCATGCTCTTTTGCCCAGTTCTCACCTTCCTTTGATATTGTTCTTCTTCAGTTACTTTTACGAGAACTTAGAGACCAGTCTATGAATATATTCTGCCCAGGATCGGATCCTGGGTGTAGCATTCACTAACCGTGTGAGCTTGGGCATGTTCCATAAATTATCCAAGGTTCGGTTTTCTTCTCTGGAAAATGAGATTGGATAGAATTACCTCGCAGTGTTCTCCTTGAACTTTAATGGGGTACTCCATGGAAATTGCTTAGAAAGTGCCCAGTGGATGTTTGTTAGCTACTGTTACAGTAACTGTTATTTTCTTCATTCATTCCTCTGGGCAAATGTCCATCTCCATGTTTCTCCATTTAGGAGTTTGGCTCTTAAGAGCTGGTAACTCATGGTGCAATAATTGATCTGGTCGACAGCAAATAAATTACAGGACAGGAAGTTGTCTGGGAAGTGAGAGGGTTGGCAGGGCTTTACTTGTAGCCCACCCCCTCTTTCCATGGTGAAAGCCAGCCATGTGTTTCACCCTGCCTGGGGCAGGAGCCTGATGGCTAGAAATGCCAAGGAAGACTTGTGGCATGCTTCTACCCATTCTTTTCTCATGACAGCGAGACCCAGACAGCGCACAGAGGTCCAGATTCCTGAGACAGCCCAGCCCAGGCCGGGCGTCAGGTCGCTGAGCTGTGTCCTATTTATGTTCATCAGAAGCGGGCACGCAGGCTGCTCAGGAGAGAATACGAATGCCTGAGCCTGGGGCTGGGAGCGTGGTGCTCCACCCAGATCACACATGCCCTCCTCTTCCTCTCCCCCATCACAGGATGCTTCAGGCCAAAGACCTGTGAGCCTACAATGCATCCAAACCCAGCATCTCCACCTACTTCCCCAGCCATGGGGTCTGAGTTTCATTACATATCTCAGGAGGGGTTTTCATTCTTTCTCAGTGAACATCTGGCCTCAGAGACCTCCTAATTAAAACCCCAAACTAACTATTGTCACCTACTCTTTCCACTCATTGTTTATGATCTCCGTGGACCCCTCCGCCCTGCCCCCAACACACATGGATCCTTCAGGAATGGCTAGTCTCTCTTAGTTTTCTTTTTCCTTTAATGAATCTTATGTCCCAGCTATGTTTCTTAGTGGAGTTGGAGTTTGGGGACCCTGATTACTACCAGTGTTTCCAATTGCTTATTCTCCCCCTGGCCTTTCTGCAAGGATCCATTGAGAAAGAGGTCATGATTAAAGCCCTTGGAACAGGCAGAGTATAATTGAAGCAGTGCCTGGCGCCTCTTGGCTTAATCTCCCTCCCCATAAACCACAGCCAAGCACAGCAGGCTGCAGACCCTTTCCTGTATCTCTGGAGGGAAACGTGAAGTGGGGACATGGGAAGTCTAGGAAAGCCAAAAAATGCAGGGTGCTAAGAGGAAACATCCCTGACATGCAATGAAGATGTTTAAGAAAAGTCACACAGAAAGAATTATGTCAGAAATGTCGCAAAAAGAGTGAAAAATGTGTTTATATCGCATACAGTACAGTACAGGTTCATACGTGCAACTCAGATATGAAAGATTTGTTACGAGTGGGAGAAGGAAAGGGGGCTTCTGCTATCAGATCTGTGTTTAAAGCCAGCTTAATATTTCCTGACTGTATAATCTTGGAGCAGTCACTTCCTGCCGAGCTCTAGTTTCTTCTAAAGATCTTCCTTGCAAGATAATGGTGAGAAGTCACAAAGTTGATGTGCACAGAACATCTAGGACAGAGGCTGTGCACAAAGGGTGCTTACTCACTGCAAATGTCTATCTTTTCTCTTAAGTAGTCGGAGAAGAAGGATGGAGAGTTGGAGCCTTTCTGTGTAATTTCCTTCACCATGATCAACATTGTTACTCCAGCAGCTAACAATATACAGTTTTACAGTGTGTCAGATACACGTACAGACACACAGAGACACACAGACACACAGACACACACATTCATGCCCCAACAACTATAAAACATATAAGCTAGGTACCATTATCTTCCTTGCTTGAGGAAACAGTTGCTAAGGTGTGGTTTTTACTAAGGAGGGAATTGGGTCTTGCTTGAAAGCCACTTTAAGAAATTTAACTTGTTATTCCTTTTGAACTCTAAGTGAACTATGTTGCACATAGAAAGATGCTCATTGCCTGCATTATTTATAGTCCTGATGTGATAAATACAATGAGGGAAATAACCCAAACATATACCCACAACTTTCTTGGTGTGAATAAATTAGGATATACATATCTATACTATTTATCAGTGCTATGCAGACTATGAAATCATTTATGGTGGTTACCAAGAGTTTCTAATACGAATATATTCATGATATTACAGCAAGATGCAAAATTATACCCATGCACGAACAGATATGAACTATGGTAAAAAAAAAAAAAAAAAAACTAGGCAAAAAGAAAAAGACTCGAAAGAAATGCATCACTGTGTTAAGAGTTAAACCTCTGGGTTATTTCTTAATGTCTGTCTTTATAAACTTTGACATTTCAGTGTAGTGTAGAGCATTGCTTTAGACTTGGGGTTGAATCTGGTTTCTGATATTCACAGGCTTGGGATCTTGGGTAAGGTACTCACTTCTCTAGCTCTGATTTTCCTCTTGTGTAAAATAAGTAGAGGGATAATGTCTCCAGCACAGGAATGCTGTGAGGGTTGAAACAGAAAATGCATGTAACTCATTCAGTACAGTGCATAATATTATAGTTTATTGTGTCTTGTTATTAAAATAAAAAGTAATGTCAGGGAGGCAAAAGCCCAGAAGACCCAAAGGGAATTGGGCTCTATTGACAGAGGGTGGGGTTGAATCCAGACCTGTCTGGTGCTGATTGAGGGTATGGCAGTCATGGCCTGCCCCTATCTCTTTTCACAAACAAACAGAGCAGCCTGGAGTGAATCTCCACACTGACCATCTGTGTTCGTTCAACACCCACATTTGCCCTTTTTACCCCACTAGGTTCCATTTTCAGCTTTTCCCCTTTGATGTTGATAACAATCTGGCTGGAGCAAACAAATGTTTTTAAGTGTGAGATTTAGACAACAGGCTCCCCATCTATGTTGGAGAAGACTCCCAGCCAGGTTGAGCAGGAGATCAGTGTGAAGTCACTGACACCTGGACCAAGGGGCTTGGGTTCTGCCCTGTGCTAAGCAAACAGCTAAGCAGGGCCCAGCCCGCAAAATTTGCGTTGGAAATAGGGGCTGTGTTCTGGCTTTACTCAAGTTCATGTTCTCTCTCTCTCCCTCTCTCTCTCCTTTCTGACCCTTTCTTCAGCCCCAGCTAATCCCAGGAACTCTCATTACCCATTCCCACAGTACCATGTATTTCTCTAATGCAAAAGGGATCTTATTTCAAAATGCCTGGAATAATATTGGCTTTCCCAACTTGGTGAAAATGTCACCAGGACAAGGGCTTTATCTGACTTATTTGACATTGTATCCCCAGCACAAGGTCTGACATGGTAGTTTAATGTCCAGGTGAATAAAATTAGTAAATATACCAGTATGGAAACCCTCCCTAACTGAATATAGGAGTCCCTACCAGATAGAGTTTTGAGGGTTACAGGTGGTAAAGTGGCAGTGAAAGCAATGCCATTGGATGGGACAAGATTGGCTGAGGGATTCAACGGCCCACGTGCTACGTATTCTTTCCAGCTTGATAAGAGGTGTGCAGACTCAGGGCCCTGACTCTTCATGATCTTTGCATGTGTGTGCGTGTGCGCTGAGAGAGACTTTGAGCTGTCATGAGGATGGTGGTAGCTCTAACAATGCTCTCATTAAAGCTGCCCGCCCCCCCCAGCAAGTAATGTGCATTTCTGCAGTGTTCTGTCCAATGTCTGGCATGCAATATGTGCTCAGTTAATGCTTGCCACTTCTTCAAATATCAGAGCACACAAAGAAGACTTGGAAACTAAAAACTGGAAGCTTCAGAACTTAGTTTAATTCACTTTCTGGTTTGATGACTGACAACTTTGGATGCCTCATATAAATGGAATTGTATCAGGGGCTGGGGGGAGAGGGAAATGGAGAGTTGTTTTTCAATGGGTATAAAGTCTCAGTTATGCAAGATGAAAAGGTTCCAGAGATCTGCCATACAACGTTGTGCTTACAGTTAACAACACCATACTGTACGTGTAGAAATTGGTTAAGCTGTTAAGTGGGTAGATCTCATGTTATATGTTTTTAATTAAAAGAAAATTTCTTTTTTTGTGTGTGAGTCAAACCCTGCCACTAAACCAGGTCTTCCCAGTGAGGACCAGATGGCTACCTGATATCTTTCAAGAACACCAGACGACCTCTCAGGACTCTTCCTGGGGGTTATCATCGTCTTTGTGGAGATTAGCCTCGCTGCCCTCCACGCCTGGGCTGTCATTAAGAAACCATTCAGCATCTCCAAATGTGATCTTACAACCTCCAGACACAGCTCTGGACTCCAGTCACAGCTATGTAACATGAATGCACATGCCTTTCCTTTGCCCCTTTGGCTTTCATTCTCCAGTTTCAAGCGAGGAATGAATTGGAATTTTTGTGGCGCTGACTCTGGTTTTTCAGATACTCCTTAGCTTGGCGGTAATACCCTGGGATTCTCTTGGCTGTGTTTGTAATCACAGTTACACCATCAAGGAAAAAGCAAGTGGAGGGGCTGTCATTTCATATGAAAGAATAGGAAAGTATTGGCTTGGAGCCGAGAAGTGACACTGAACACTCTGAAAGGGCAGTAGTGGCTGCTCTGCCCCTCCTTCTCTTCCTCTGCCGAGTTCCCTTTGGGTTTCCTGTAGAAGCAGCCGCTGTCATTCGCGACTCCGCCAGAATCTCTGTCCCCGTCATCATACATCCAGCTCACCTATACTCAACGCCCTGTGGAGATGCACTAGGCTCCCCTCGAGGTAACCTGGAAGGCAGGGAGGGGTGAGGGGTGGCAATGGTCTGCAGCCACCGAGATCTGTCGCTCTCTGCCTTTAAAGAGCCCTAGCCTGATTGCACAGGAGATTCTTAATGGTTGGTGATCTTGCACGTACTAGAGGAGCAGACGAGAGCACATACTAAGCAGTAATGCCTGCATTCACCACTCTGAACGTCTCACTCTCTATCCGCCCACCCTCCTCTATTTATCTTCCTAACTCTCATAGTCTTAACAGAATCCACATCTTTCCTAGTTGCCTGTCTCCTGTCCACTCTAAAGTTTAAGGCAGTGCTTTCTCTCTTGTTTCCTGCTGTATTCCCAGTGCCAGGAACCTTGCTCAGTGTATAGCAGCCCCTCAATAAATATTTATTGAATGGATGGACTGGACTTGATGACACTGTGGGTTTGAGATTAAGCAGACCACAGGGACAATTCTGGTGCTAATAACAGAAGGTGATCTGTTCCGGCTCCAACTCCTCCCCTCTAAGAGCCTCAGTTTCCACATCTATACAAGGAAGGTTGTAAATACCCAGACCTCCCAGAAATCTTGTGAAGACTAAATGGGAGGATGCAGGTGAAAGTGTTCATTAAACAGCAATATACCTGCAACATATGTGAGGCGTGATTTCTTTGGCCTGATTTTAATGTTTTGATTGCATCTTTGTTTTTTGCTGTAAGTTGCTTACAATCCTTTTGAAAGCAGGTAGAATATAGATGATAGAGGTAGAAAAAGAAACTGGATAAGGATAGTTCACAAATGACATGTGGTATTAACAGAAAATTCACAAAAGGAAAAAAATGTACAACTGGTAAAAATACATAAGAACAATGAGAATTAGCCCACTGCAGAATTCTTTTGGCAACATATGGCTTGGAGGTGTTGGGTGGAGTGAAGGGGTGGTGGTCTTCGGTCTGCTTTTCCGCTGGGATAAGAGCAGAGTTTACTCTAAGCCTTAAAAGTTCCCCAGGTGGAGGGTGCCTGGGAGGGACTTGGCTGGGCGGTCTCTGCTGCCTCCTATTTTGCTCTGAGTGGCTTCCTATCTCTGATAGGAAATTTCTCAAATTTCCTACAGCATTCACTCTGGGGTCTTTTATTTCTCATTTTAATACTTCAGAAAATTGACAGTAGTTAGATCAAAAAAATTGGAATTTGGATTGAAGTTCTTATAAACTTTCTTTCCATTGGAGATCACATAATGTTTGGGTATGTTGCTTTTGAGAACCCCTGCTACTTTCTAAGATTGAGGTAGGTAACATCCCATAGGTGTAAACTGTGAAGAGAAATGAGCCAGAGCCTCAAGTTCCCAAATTGCAGCCATGATTCTCCACTGGATGATCCTTGGATTTCCACGCCCGGTGGTCAGCTTTCTATTGATTTTTGTCTTCTAAATCAATTGCACCATGGGGCTTTAGAATTGCTCATTAAGGAGGTTGAAAAAGAAGCAAATTTGATTCAAGTTTTTGTGCTGAAAATTTGCACTCTCTAAATCTGAAGTGCCCAGCACTAGAGTGCGGCAGCCCTTACGTCATGCTTTGATGGCTCCATTGCATATAACCCATGGCAAAGTGGAAAAGATTTAATGAATAGCCTTGTGGTACATGAAATTGATTTCTTTAGCAAATATTAGTATGGGAGCTTCATGTGTGAAACTGACATGCAGTGTCACAGTTTATTTTCTTTCTTGCACTGGTATATTCAATTTTAAAACAAAAGTATTTTTGTATTTCCTATTGAAGTTCATGTGATACAGTTTAGAGCTATCTTTTCCTTATAATGAAACACTTAGAATTAAAAATGCATTCTTTTTTATTTTATTTTATTTTTTTCGGCTGTGCTGGGTCTTCGTTGCTGCGCGCGGGCTTTCTCTAGTTGCGGCGAGCGGGCTTCTCATTGCAGTGGCTTCTCGTTGCAGAGCATGGGCTCTAGGCGCACGGGCTTCAGTAGCTGCAGCATGTGGGCTCAGTAGTTGTGGCTCACAGGCTCTAGAGCACAGGCTCAGTAGTTGTGGCACACGGGCTTAGTTGCTCTGTGGCATGTGGGATCTTCCCGGACCAGGGCTCAAACCTGTGTCCCCTGCATTGGCAGGCGGGTTCTTAACCACTGTACCACCAGGGAAGTCCTAAAAATGCATTCTTTTAAAGGCACATCTTTTTTTTATTAGACATTTGAATGCATCACACCATTTTATCAGCAATAGTAAGTAGAGGATAGAATAGGGAAGTGACAGAAAATCCATTTGGCAGATAAAATAGGCTCTCTTCATATGTATATGTGATTGCATGTGTATAAGTAACATTAAGTAATCATAATACAAGGATAGACATCTTTTGGCATCATAATGGCAAATCAGAAAATAAGATACAATTAAAAAAAAATAGAATTAGCCTACCGATAAGAGATGCTACTTTAAGAATCAAATTGGTGATGATTACACACAAACGCACACACACACACAGAGAAATACACATCCAGGTGGGTAAACGACCCATGAGATGATGATACTCATATGCTCCTGATGGAAATATAAATTTTTTCAAAAAAAATTAGCATCAAGTACAAGAGCCTTAAAATGCCCATATTTTTTGATTGACTAATCTAACTGTTTGGAATTTATCCAAAGAGTGAATTGCAGGCAGTTACATTGTACAGGACTGTTCAACATGGTGTTGCTTATATTAGACAACTGTTGGTAATATCCTAAATCCCTGACAATAGAGGAAAATTCAATAAATGTTTCAGTAAAGAATAATGCATCCAGATTCATCAATGAATTATACTCTAAGAATGTTTAATGTCAGAGGAAAATGCACTCAATATAACGTCAAGTGTTGAAAAAGAAATAAACTGTACATACATATATGGAATTTCCCAAGTTTGCAAATAAAAGCAATCTATATACAATAACTATATCAAAAGTGTACAAATGTAGAAGTAAAATTGTCCGTACCCATAACACGATGATAAATATTGAATATTTGCAAATTTCATATATATGTGTATATAAGTATATGTGTAATTCATTTTTCTATTAATGTTTTTTGGACTTCTTCATGTTGTTCCTAATACTGGTGTATTACTTTTGAAATGGGAAATCATTGTTATTTTTCAAAGGTGGAATTTAATTTAAACTCTAATGTCCAATTTTCATATTATACGCTAGTAAACAGATATACCAGTGATATTATTAAATCAAGAAATATAAATATGAGATTCGTTTTCAATAAATAAAACAATTCTCAACTGGAGAAAGACCTGAAATAACCATCTGAGGCCCCAGTTATACCAGGAGTGAGGCCAGCCCTGTGGGTGCTCTAGGCACGTCACTCCTGGCCCCTCCTCCCTGAAGCTGTTCTTTTTTCCCATATCCTAGCAGTTTTACTGTCCATCTTCTGTCCTTCTGTCTTCCTCCTGTCTCTGTGTCTCTTGCTCTTTTGCTTGTTCTTCCCTCTCTCTTCCTTATAAAAGAAAAGTCCCCTTGTTGAGAGAGCAGGGACATCAGGGAAGAATCCCAGGTCAATTTTGAGCTGAAATAACTGATGCAATTTGTGCCTTCCTTTTCTATCCCTGTCCTTCCTGGAGAACTGAGACGTCTCCAGAACCCCCTCCACTGAGTCCCCCTCACACCCCTTAATGATTCAGGCAGAACTCAGGTCACCATCTTGGCATTCCAATGACTCACGCTGAGATTCCGGAATTGTTTCTCTTCCACCCAAATGCGAGCATTAGAAAGATTCAAAAGTTGCCACGGACTAGGGTCCATGCTAATTGGACAAATTAGACAAGAATGTTAAATATAGAATTCAAACTGCCAAGTACACTGGGATTATACTCCAGTTCTCTATACAAGTGTATGCCACATCTACAAAGGTGGAAAGCAAAGAGGTTAAGAATTACAGAGGCATTAGAGAGATGAGACGGTGCATTCCCTTTCGGTTTTTCAGAATTCTATTTGAAGTTGCTCTTATGTGGCTTACCCGGTAAAATCATGTCACAAAAAAGTGATTCTAAATAAGGAACTGGACTCAGAGAGTTTTAGCAATTTCCCCAAAGGCACACAGGAGGTAAAACACAGAGCTAGGATTCAGATTAAGGCTCGTCTGATTCCACCATCTTTCTAATCCCTACCTCACGGCGTTCCTGTGAAATGAGATTACACATCACAACATTTGGCACAAATTATTTTAAAACTGTTTACTTAGAACCAGAAGATAGTATGTGAATGGGAGATGGGAGGGTATAAAAGAAAAAAAAAGAAGGAAAAAAAAATGAAGGCTATGCAACAGACTGTATGAATTTTGCTAAATTGTGCCTTAGAAATAGTTCAGACTTGGTCATCAGAAAACTTACCTCCCTCTACTTCCTATACTTTCTGTACTTTAATTCAAAGCCACCCAATTAGTCATTCTCTTAAGACTCTGAAAATTGATTTTAGGGCATTTATCTCAGTTGCAATTTTACATTTATTTTTGTGCTTATTTAATGCCTGTCTCCTCCAATAGACCAAAAACTCCCTAAGTGCAAAAAATTGTGTCAGCTTTTCTTTACTCCATATCCATCAAGTCTAGAATTGAGTTTGGCATATAGAAAATGCTCAATTAATGCTTGTTGGGCAAATGGTTGGATGATGACTACATCTGTCCTGATGTTTGAGGTACTTGCTCCAGTGTCTATATTTCTCCCCCTCGGGTGTGCTGAGAGCTGGAGAGCAGCTGTCATCCACCTTCCATCACCCCTTCTACACCCTCAACCTAAGCCTTATGGGAAGCTATCATTCACTTCCTCAGCAGAAAAGTACAACAAACATCCCCAGTGCTCCTTCTGCACTGAAGCCCCAGGTCTCGGGCAAGAACTGAACCCTGAGAACCAACTCCAGGAGAAATGAGAAGATTTTACAAGCCTCAGGCTCCTTGCGTGGAGCCCTCACCTATGTATACCTTGCCTTTGCATCATTTAAAAAATTTACTTCTCTTTTCCTTTAGACTTAAGCTTCTTGAGTTCAACGTCTCTACATATACATTACTGTGTGCCAGCATGAAGATCCACTCACTCATCCGTTCTTTAATTTATTAATTTCTTTAACTTTTATCCAGCATAATTTTCCCAGGCACTGGGGATATAGAGATAACAGTGTCTAGTTTAGTCAAAAAAGCAGAGAAGGGACTTCCCTGGTGGCACAGTGGTTAAGAATCCGCCTGCCAATGTAGGGAACACAGGTTCAAGCCCTGATCTGGGAAGATCCCACGTACCACGGAGCAACTAAGTCTGTGCGCCACAACTACTGAGCCTGTGCTCAAGAGCCTGCGAGCCACAACTACTGAGCCCACGCACCACAACTACTGAAGCCCGTGTGCCTAGAGCCCGTGTTCCATAACAAGAGAAGCCACCGCAGTGAGAAGCCTGCACACCACAACGAAGAGTAGCCCCCGCTCACCGCAACTAGAGAAAGCCCGTGCGCAGCAACAAAGACCCAACACAGCCAAAATAAATAAATAAATAAGTAAGTAAATGGCAGAGAAGACTAAAATTCTGTTCCCAAGCCCCAAGAATGAATGCTGTGTCCCTGAAACCCTCCATGATTCATGCTTGAGAAATATGCTAATGGATTAATTAGTAGTGTTTCATGTGCAAAAGCTCATATTTAAGATTAAAAAATTAAATAGAGGTGGTATCAATGATATTTTCCCATTTCAGGTACTTAACTGACATTTATTTTCCATTTACGATCCCTTCCATACAATGCGACTGAGATGCTTTTAAATTTATGTTGCTTTGTTGCTGATAGCATGCTTATTAAGAGGATTAAAGAGTGTGTCTGGTCCATCAGCCAAATATCTATTTCACTTTGATTGTACGGGAACACGGTTGACTACCACAGTCTTGGCCAATTATGGAATAATTAGAATACTTTGTAATGTATATTTAACAGATTTCTAGGAGTATTTCTCAAATCCCTTGCATAGTTTTATTCATTTTGAACCCCACTCTCCTGTTTTTCCTTTTCTTTCAATATGATTATCTTCAAAAGGAATTAAATCTGGTATTCTCCAGTTCGAGAAATAAGGAAGCAGTTTACAAAGTTCAACTTTATATACTGTGATTCCTTGTAAGAGGAATAGTATAAAAGGAATTGCTTATAATAGGAACCCCAGTGGTCTGGAGCAATTCCTACTAATCACTGATCATGGTAAAAATGGAATGCCGAAATGGAAACTGGCTGAGATGTCTAGACAAGGGATATTCTAGACTTGAAAAATTGGGGTGATAGATACTAAATGATTCCATTACACTGAAAGTGATGGGAAGGAGGCAGCTTTGGAGAGAGCTGTTGGTGCACTCTGAGTCTCTCTAGCTTCCATGAACGGAAAGGGGAGAAGGGTATTTCCTTCCTTGAAGTCTCCACAGTAGGAGGTCTTGGCAGAACTACTCTGAAAATTTGAGTGCTGTCTCTTGAAATTTTGGTGGCATAGCAGCCTGGTGTCTGACACCTGCCTTGAACACAACAACAACAGCAATAATAAATGCTTGTTATCTGCTTCAGTAGTGGAGCAAAGATAAGAACTGTGTGTTGAATGGCCTGTACCCCTAGAGTTGACCCTGCAGATGCAGTATGAGTATTTACCATCATCTAGAAAAGCAATCCTGCTTTCCCACCACACCCCCTATTACCCATACGAGAGAGAGAGAGATCTGGCATGGGATCTTCTGAGGTTGCTTCTAAACAGGGCTTAACAGCTCTCAGCACAGAATCTGGGTATCTCAGGGCTGAAGAGAAGGTCAGTATCCAACCAAAGCAGATGAGCGTGGTGTCTGGTATGGGAAACTGGGTGAGAGAGCCCCACCAAAGGAGGCTGAGGGTCTTTGAAGAATCCACAAAATTCTTCCGGAGAAAGTCAGTTTTAAATAGGACATCACATGACATACCACTCTACAAGACCACCAATCAGATAACAACTTGGTTGTGCCCTTTCCCATCATCCCACCCTGGTGAGGCTCAGAATACTCAATGGGCAAATTAAGGGAGAAGGAGTTCAAACACTGGTGGGGGAGAGAGAGAGAAGAGACTGGCCACCTGCTCTCCTGAAACTTTAGTCTTCATGTCTGCACTGGGACCCAGCTGGGGAAGGAGAGAGATCCCACCGTTAAAAAACCATTGAGGTTTGATTATTCCATGGGACTGGATATTATACTTGCTAACATGAGATTTTGTGTGTGTTTGTGTGAATTGAATTGACCTGGTAACTGTTTGCATGGGCTAACACTGTCACGAAAGATTGGGGTGTTCGTCATATTTATCCGGTGTCAGGGAAAGAGGCCACACTAAGGGGGACAGATTTGGAGGGACCATGAGAGACAAAGATGAAGATCCGCTGTGAGTCCTCCTCATTCAGTGTGATGGCTACATGTGACACAGTCATTAGTGGACTGACAGGGGCAGGAACAGGGCCTAGTCTGACCTGAGGGGTCAGAGAAATTGTCTTAGAGGGAGAAATGCCTGAGGTGAGCGTTGATTGATAAGTGAAAGTTGATAGACTGTTGAGGCCTGATTGTTCTTAATATAGAAGCATCTAGAGCCCAAATGTGCACCTCCTGAGATCACTCAGAAATCTGAGCCTAGAAATTTACAAATTTACTTGGACCCTTGATATCCACACTCTTGTCATCTTTGCTTGATTCTGTCCTCTCTTTCTGCCTGAAAACATTTCATATTCTCCACGTCATTCAGCCCTCACCCGTTTTCCCCAAAGGGTCTGGGTGGTTCATTCAAGCTATTGAAGGTAATAAACGAGGCCTGCCACACTGCTTTTCTTTAGGACCTGGTGTGAGACCCGGCAGGAATCTGCACGCATCTAATCTCTCCCAGGTTCACCATTGCTGTCAGATGCTGCTTTCCCCTGCAAAACCCTCTTGGCGTTCTGTAATTTCCTGATATTGCAAGGTAACTCATATTGACAGAGCCTGTGAGGATCGCCTTGGGAAAAACACATCAAAAGACAACACTCAGCTGTCTTTACCTTGCCCCTCCACTTAGTTATGCAAACCACACCTGGCAGACACATCAGGAATCCATTAAAAGCCTGTGCCCTGGCCTGCCAGTCACTGAGATGGAGCATAGGAAGAATGATAAATCCAGCTGCAGTTAATTGAGCACCTACTGTGAGTCGAATCTTTTGATTAAAAGTACTTTGTGTATAGTATCTCTAAATTTCACCCCAAAACGGCAAGGGAGAGGTTATTGCTTCCATTTTGTGGGTGAGGAAAAATGATAGAGAGGGGTTAAGTAGAAATCCTGCTCTCATCAAGTGAGATCTGGAGTAGGATTTCTGCTAAGTACTTTCTGGCCCCAGGGCTGGTGCCCATTACTGTTCTTTATGTGGTAGGTGTGTCCATCCTTTAACTTAATTCTCAGAACAGTCTTTCCAGGAGAGCTTTTTCTGACTCCTCCAAACAGTACCCTGAACTTGTTTCCTTCCCTTGCTCCCAAAACCCTTTGTCCAAATCTTGAAAATGGCACTTACCTTGTTACTGTAAAAATTTATTTATATGCCTATTTTCCCATTAGACTGGAAAGTTCCCAAGTGCCGAGATGGAGCTCTTGCCTTGTATTTTCACTAAATATCTAGGCCTGCTCTGCACACAATAGGACTTCTTAAAGTCATTGAGTGATCAATGCATCGTAATTTATACATAAGAAATAAGGAACTCAGAGAGATGGTACAATAAACAGAGGTCACACAACTAGTCACTTTGGAATCATAATCTAAAATCCTTGTCTCCTGACTTCAAATATACAGCCGCTTCTTACATATTCAAGCTGGAATTAATAATGTTTTTATGTGCCTCTGGAGGTATTATACTAGACTACCAAGGCAGAATCAGAAGGGTGTGTGTGTCTGTGTGTGTGTGCATGTGTGCATGCACGCACATATGTGTAAAAATGTAGAGTAATTTACCATTAACCTGGTAATTCTCCAACTAGCCTTCCTGGTGATCCTAATCCCCATTTCTTTTCTTGAGATAACATTCCACCATGCCACAGCTTTCATTCAACAAATATTTGTTGAGTGCTTTTACCATGTTGCAGGCAGTGTGATAGATGTGGGCTTTACAGAAACATACATATTTACTAATGTGAATTTCAGTGGTAAGAAGAGTACAGGATGCTTTGAGAATGGATGATAGAAAGCCTTGACCTAGGCTGGTTCTTCAGAGCGAGCGTCCCTGGAGGAGTGAAGGCAGATTGGAGAGCTAAAGGAGACATGAGATTTATGTCAAGAGGAGATAGATGAGGGGCTAGGGGCCCATGGAATGTTTGAGGAACTAAAGGGGGGCTGACGTCACTGGAACCCAGGGATCAAGAGGACCAGCTGTGTGGCTCCCTGCAGACGTAAACAGTGGCCAGAACACGCAGGACCCTGGGAAGATAATTTTTATTCTGTCCTTTACTCTAAAAGCGCTATAACGGCACTGACATGTTTCAGCTGGAGAGTCATATGGGCAGTCTCGAATTTCTTTCCTTGTTGTGAGAATGAGTTGGAAGGAGATAAGGATGGACATTGGGAGGCCAGTTATGAAGTACTGAAGTTGTCAAGGAAGAGATGATAATAACATGTCTGAATATTCTGTAAATCACCAGAGTCATCTATTTTTTGTCTGTGTAGAAAGGAAAAAGTTCAGTCTTCTGGTGCTGACCATAAATCATTAAAAATTTCTCTCCAAAGAATGTTGCCCTAATTGTCCTACACCATCCTCCCAAGTGTCCTTTAAAGGTATACAGTGTGGAAAAAATGTATGCTGGGCTTTTTGGGGTCTGTGTTTGTTGAAGGCCTTTTGGATGCTACAAAATTTCTTTCTCCACCAATCTCACATTTCCCTGTCTGTGCCCGAGCCTGTCCTCCACAAAGCTAGTGACGACCTGATTTTAGAGAGGCCCACAACTGGTAGTACCCTGAGTGGCCAGTTGACTTAGCTACTGGCTGGAGCCCAGTGGAGACCTAATTCTCCACTTGGTTTGGGCCTCAGATAGAGGACAAGGCTGCTTTCAACTCCTTTGTCTCCCTGGTTTGTCTTGCCTGCTCTCACAGGCAGAGCTGATGTGCGTGGAGGCTCATGTCCTCCTCCTCCCCCTCCTCCCCCTCCTGCTCCCCCTCCTCCCCCTCCTCCCCCTCCTCTCCCTCCTCCTCCTCCTCCTCCCACCCCTCATCTACTGAGGTCATGCAATGGGGGCAGAGGGATTGGAGTGGTGATTAAAGCAGTTAACCTTGATCTATTAACACTGAATTGAAGAAAGGGAAGAAAAGAGAGTGGAGCCTTCTCTGAGTTCTTTCCTAACCAGGAGTTGTGCATCACACGTGCAAAGATAATGCCAAATTAATGGCTCTGCCAGCCTGATTAAGCCTTTTTATCTTCTCTAAAACTGTCTGTCTGTAAAACAAAAACCACCTCAGCCATCACTGCTCTGAACCAGAATCTAACAGTAGCTTCCCATACCCTTTTATCCTGTGAGCACTAGAGTCATGCCCTGGGGCTCACCTAGCATACCTCCTTGCATCTTACAGTTGGGAAAATTGATACACAAAGAACAATGCATTCATTCATTCATCCAAGAATTTGTACAGAGCACCCCCCTTTGTATGGTAGGCTTTGTGCTAGGACAGGGAGTCAGAGAAAAATGCGTAAAGTCTTTGCTGTTGAGGAGCTCTCTGCCTGGTAAACAAGGGAATTAACCACAGCCTGGGGAGAGCTGTAACCTTGCAAGGCACTGACAGCTAATAGTGAGGTATGCCAGAGTGGCCTGGCCGCAGGCTCCTACAGAAGCTAAATCAAAAGTGCTATCTCTACTAGAAAGTATTTTTTACAGAAAACATCTAACTTGGTCAGCCTTGGAGTTAAACACAATTTTTTTCTCCTAATCTTGTGTTTTTCAAGGTGGGAGTGTTTCACCCACTGTGTTGTTAGGCAGATAAATGCATATATTAGTGCTTTGTATTGGATCCGGGAAAAGATACTGCAACTAGTTAACATATTGACTATGTTGACTATGTACTGGGAAATACCAGACTCTACCCTCTCATTTCTCGGCTACATGTGACGTCTGATGAGCTATATACTAACAGGCACAATGCAACTTAGAATATGCTGTCACAAGAGCTGCACCAATAGTGAGGATTTGGGGTGGCTTTGTGAAAGACAGAACCTTTGCCTCAGTCCTAGAAGAATGGGCACAATGTTGACAGAGAGTTATGTACTGGAGAATATCCTGCCAAGTATGATCTTGGATAAGCTGTTTCACCCATTGGACCCTGAGTTTTCTCAACTATAAAGAAAGAAAGGTTAATTAGTAAGATCTACTTGCGTCATGCTGTGAGTGCTAAATGAAGTATTTAATGCAAACCCAGTCCCTGATTCACAGCAGTAACGAGGATGCTGCTGCTGGTGGTAGTGGTGGTGGTGGTGGTGATAATCGTGATGATGAAGATAAGGATGTTGGTGGTACCGATAGCGATGATGGTGGTGAGGGTGGAGGTGGTGTTGATAATGATGATGATGGTCGTGGTGATGGTGATGAAGATGATCATAGTGGTGGAGGTGGTAATGGTGATGGTGGAGGTGGTGATAATGATGATGGTGACTATGGTGATGATGATGAAGATGATGATGGTGATGATGGCAGTGATGATGATGGTCGTGGTGGTGTTGCTGAAGAGGAGGATAAGGATATTGATTTTGCTGGTAACGGTGGGATGATGGTGGCAGTGATGAACTGTACCATTTTCATAGATGTTGTTGATAACCTTCAAACATGCTTCAGAGTTCTATAGTTACTCTTTTCTTCTTTTCAGGGACTGATGTGCACTGGTTAGAGTGACAACTCACCCAAGGAATTAGCCAGTTATCCATGAGGCTCTAAATGATAGAGTACTATCTCCCAACTGGCAAACGAGGCTATGAGCCACTCCTGCCCAGGGGTGTTCCAGCCACCCACAGGTAGAAGACAGACAGCTAACAGAGATTTGACATCCAACACAAGAATTCTCTCTTGTCTTTCAACAGAAAGTTTATTTTCTGTGTGGGAGAGTTTGATGGATATTTCTTATTTTTATGTTTTCTGTACTAGGCAGTAAACAACACATTCCATTTCATTCTTTACAGTGTTTTATCAATAACAAGATTGCCTCTCTCTGCCTTTCTTGTAAGTACCTGGATTCAGGGCCCTGTTTATAGCTTCTCTAATTGGAAGATTCCTTTTAGTCTGAGGAAGAATAGCAGAGGGCCTGAGAGGAGGGGACCTCTGCAGCTTGGATGTTGACATCCTCATATATTTATAGTGCGGCCTTTGGCAAATTTCTTGAATCCTCTGAGTTCCAGGATACCGATCCCATGCTTTTTGTCTTCTTTCCTCCGTCCTCACCCCTTTCCTCTCTCTATTCCAGTCTTTCTCACATTGACAACAGTGATTTAAGTCACCCAAGATGTTTGCAATGATGTTTCCTTTGGGCTGCCTGCTGCTGTCTTTGGCTGGCTGAGAACAGCTCTGGGATGAAGGGAAGGTTCTGATCCCACATGCTGATGAGTCCTAGCTGTAGAGCTGCTGCTCAGCTATGTGGAGAGAACAGGAACTTGCAAGAAGCTCGGGGTATGTCGGCAAGATGTGGAGGATGCCATATTGAAGAATTTGTGGAGTCGTTCATAGAAGAGCATGTCTTAAAAATAGCCCACAGCTCCCTCCTGCAGCTGGCCCTCTCCCCTGCGTTCTGATTCTGATGCACTCTGTAATCACACATGAGTGAAAGCAGGTCTACCTAACCTTGAGATAAAAGCTTTCTTAAAAAAGAAAAGATAATATTAAAAACTGAGTGCTCTCCAGAAAATGGAAATAGAAAATGAAGTAATAACAGCAATGAAAATAAAAACAACAACTAAGTGGTTGAACACATACTTGGCACCCAGTGTGTCACTAAACTCTTGATATGCTTTATCTCATTTAATCCTTAACAAGCACCTCATGGGGTTTGCGGTAGTATTTTTCTAAATTTGCAGAGGAGAAAACTGAGTCATCAAGAGGGTAAGACACTCCCCCAAGATGCACAAGTTAGACGTAGCAGAGTCAGGGTTTGCATCTGGCCCCTCTACCTTATGCTTCTTCCCAAAGCACATGCTGATGTTACAATATTTGTTTCTCAGATCTCAGAATGCTGATAATGTAAAAGTGGCAGGGATGGTCAAATGCAGACGAGCACCAGGAGTCCTGGCTGGAAGCTGGAGGGTGTCTTTGCCTAAGCACTCTTGCAATTTGGGCTGGACACTTCTTTGTTATGGAGGGTTTTCCTATGTTGTAGGATCTTTGCAGCATCCCTGGTCTCCACTCACTGTTTGCTAGTAGCACCCCACCTCCAGTGTGACAACCAAAAATGTCTCTAGACATTGGGGTGCAGATTTGCCCCAGTTGAGAACCACTGTTCCATATAGTCTGTCCCTCCAGGCCGTGGTATCCATTGCAGGGCTGAGCTAAACATTCTTTAGCTACTGGGTCTTCCTTCACAGTTTGTGTTCTAGTCAGTCTGACCTTTCCTAGTTGCCAGCAATCACTCTTTGTCCCTGCTTGATCAACAATAAAATGAACATAACACTTCATAGAAGTAATGTGAATTGTATAGCATGACCTTCCTTATAGATGACAATGTCAAATAGTACTTATTAAAGAACTTAGAACATGATGATACTCAACAAATGCTAGTTCACTTCACTTTGCCCATCTCACCTACTGTGATAAAGAAAACAAAACTGAACTTTGCCTTTCTGCCTCCCATGAAAGAATCTAATAACCCACACCACCCTCAAGAATCCATGAAATCTTTAAAAAAGTCAGTTCCCAAATTTGACTATTTTGTGTGTATATGTTAAGTAGACATTTGGGAACATCTGGATAAAGAATGACTTTCCTTAGTTTTTATCCATATGGCTGTGCTTCTCAGATACAACCTAACAATGATTTTAGTTTGATTATGAAAGCAAAACGGGCCATGTTTGGACTCAGAATCTTTTGTTTAAAACAGTACAGTCTAGTCTCAGTCCGTCAAGTCTTTTGTTAAAAACAAGACCACAGTGTCATAGATTTACATAACAATGCTTCAGATTCTGATGCGGAGCAGAATTCATTTCGCATCCCTACCACAGACTTTTCATTTTGACTGAAAAAAGCAAATTTTCCGTGTGTGTATATGTGTGAATGTGTTTATGTATATACGTATATGTGTGTGAGCATTTATATATGTATATGAATGTATATGTGTGTATACACATAACATATATATGTTCATACAAATATATATATGTGTATATATCGAGATATATATATATATATATTTCCATTAATCAGTGAGAAAAATTATGTGGCTGACATAAAGCCATCTATATCAGAAGAAGTGAAAAAGAAAGTTTAACATATTGGCCAGTCTGCATAGAACACACATACAGAAATGCAGCCCATCTTGGAAGGCAACAAAAAGGTACTTTCCTGCCTCTAATGGCTTGCTAATAGCCATTATCGGCAACAATGCAAAGGAAAAGAAAATAAAAAGAGGCATTTTTATGCACTGCCCATTAAGAGCAGCATACATATAAACTCATGAACTTAGAAAATAAATAAGCAGACTGGTTGCTAAACAAAAGCTTGATTTCATTTCCAGTGCTATCGATGGATAGTTTGTCATTAAAAAGATAGAGCTGTTTAAGCTGTCCCAAGAGAAAGACTTAAAGTGGGATAAAAAAGAATCCAGTGGAGTATGCAGAGCTGAGCCAGTTTTAAATAATTGCCATTCCACCATGAATCCAAAGAGATTGTGTTGAGACATGGCCTATCAGCCGAAGGGAGCAGGTCATTCCTTTGGGATGGGCCACATGCCCAAGTTGCCACACTACAGAGCCCCATGGGGACAACCCTTAGGCAACGATGGAGGAGTCCCTGCCTCCACTTTGTGATAACATGGTGCTTAAAGACCTGTCTGTATGTATTCCTTGCTGGTTTGCCATGTGGCCTCATATATCTTTAGAATATTGTCTGTTAATTCTGGAATGGAACTAAAGAGGTCATTAGGTCCAACTGCCTACCTTAACCTCTCTAAATCAATTTACCTCCATAAGTTACTTTTATTTTGTTTTTAAAAACTTTTATTTTTAAAAATTATATATTTATTTATTTTTAAAATGTATTTTTGGCTGCTTTGGGTGTTCGTTGCTGTGCGTGGGCTTTCTCTAGTTGTGGCGAGTGGGCTTCTCATCGCGGTGGCTTCTCTTGTTGTGGAGCACGGGCTCTGGGTGCGTGGGCTTCAGTAGTTGTGGTGCACGGACTCAGTAGTTGTGGCACACGGGCTTAGTTGCTTCGCGGCATGTGGGATCTTCCCAGACCAGGGATCGAACTCGTGTCCCCTGCATTGGCAGGTGGATTCTTAACCACTGCACCACCAGGGAAGTCCCCATAAGTTACTTTTAAATCAATCCATAAAAGCGTATTAACTATTTCTGGGTGCATTAAGTCGTTAAATGACTTACGTACATGGAGTGTATAATAGTGGCTAGCACATAATACATGCTCAATATATGACCATTTCCATTCTTCCTATATTTACTATTTTTTTTGAAAGGCAGCTGATATAAAAGAAACTTTATTGAGTTCAGAATTAGGTAGAATTACATTCACATTATCATTGCATGGTCTTGGTTAAGGATTTAGCATCCATGGGCCTTAGTACTCTCATTTATAAAACAGGGATGATGTTTCTTTGTACATTTCATGACTGTTGTGAGAATTAAGTGAGGAAATACTTGGAAAAGGAGGGGGGCATAGGAAATTCTCAGTGAAAATCAGCTACTATTATCAACACGCTGGTAATATCATTTACATCTCAGTAGATGACAATCATTACATTTCAATCAGTCACTGAAACTGCAGACATCACTGGGTTGGAAAATGAATGGTACTCTTTGCTATTACTTTTGCCTTGTAGTCATGTCACATAGTGAGTAATTTTCCTCTTAACTTGGAGCTGACAGTAGAGTTTTAAGGAGAATTAGAGAGGAAAGAGGATGAAGAGGAAGAGGTTGGAGATAAAAACCCAAAGTGTGGACTCCAGGTGAGAAGGGAAGTCTGAGTAGCATTCATGGTCCCCTGGAGGGGTAAGAAAGAAGGTCCAGGAGGGTTCATTCAAAGCCTCACTTCTATACTGAACATGAACTGTGCTGGGGCCTCTGGGTGAACCAACAAACAAGACTGGCATGGTGCCTGGTTAGGGAGCATAAGGTCTAGTAGGGGAGAAGGTGGCCCTTAGAATACAAGTGGTAGGTAGTAGGATGGGGTAGAGAGTCAGAGACAACGGCACTTAACCCAGACCTGAGGCAACAAGGAGGACTTCCTGGAGGAAAATACATCTTGGCAGCTCCTAAAGGATTTATAGGACTTTGGAAAAGACGGCAATTGCTTTGCCATTTATGATTTATCTTGCTTAAACTTTCTGAGCTTTGGTCTCTTTTTCTGTAAAATGTGGATAAAATAATACGGACTGTGATTATATACACATATTATAATATATATTATACACATCATATGTATATTATAATAGGTGCTTCATCAATATTTCTTACTCATTCTTTTTTTTTTCAGCCAATTCCAGCTTTCATTGCCAAGCTGAGGAACTTGGGCCAGTTACTCACACACTCTGGTCTTCACTTTGCAAACAGCAGTATCTAAAATCCCATTCTTATGCTCTACAATCTGATGAGCAGAGCCAGACTTCTCTCTATCTCTCCCTCTCTCTCTCTCCCCGCCCCACTTTTGCTCACTCTTGCTCTTCTCCACCACTCCCTCTCCTGCTATCCAGTCCCTCCTTAAAAGGCCTCAAGTCCTGCTGAGAACCAGAGGGCACATTTTATGCTGGGCGCACACCCATTGGGGACCACTTCGCAGACCTCAGCTTCTCGCTTCATAATTGAAGTGGAGGCTTTGAAATGTTCAGTGCGGCTTTCTCTGAAGTTGCAGCTGACCAGTTTCTCCCGCTGCCTCCCAAACCTTTAATTTGTCAGTAAAATTGTTCAGTTTTCTTACAACCACGCAGGGTTTTTCATACTCCTGTGGTTGCAGAAATGGAGCCCGGTAAGCGATGCCTATTTTTACAAGAACTCCCTTGCACAACACTCTGGCTATCTCTGGGAGTGGTTTCAAAGGGAAATATCAATAGATGAGTGATTTCCTTCAAGGGCACCTGGATACCCAGAGAATTTGAGTTTCACTTTTTATTTCCTTGAGGACTAAGGATATACGCTGCTTGCTCCTAAACAGCCACAGCTGAAGCACGATTCCAAGAAATGCATTTTTCTCTAAGCCAATGTCAAATCCCAACTTTACCCTTGATTAGCTATATAACTTGGGTAACTTCCCTGAATTCCAAGCCTCAGTTTCTTCATCTGTATAATGGGGATAAAAATGTGATTTAAGAGGGCTGATTCGAGAGTGAAAAGTACTGGTATACTACATTTGAATCACTAACCTAGCTCTGGTACAAATGTTGGCACTCCCCTGCCTTCAAGGGGAATACAATCTAGTTAGAGTTGCTGGAGATGGGGATGGAATTTTGGTGCCCAGATCTCTTCTGTTCTGGATTTGTAGACCTAAGGAGCTACACACACACACATTAGCAATAATTATGGAGGAAACATAGTGTCAACTCTCTTCTAGCTCATACATTCCTCTCTAGCTCCCAGCTTAGAACTCCTTAGGAAATAGTATTGAAGTCATGGCTATCTTCTTCATCTGCTTTTGGAATCTATAATGGTTGGGCCCGCGGGGTCCTCTTAGCACATCGCTGCATGGGTGAGGTAGGCTGGTCTGGCCCCTCATTCTGGAGACTGCACTGATAATAGACAGATGCCCATTGCTTTTAGCACAGTGTGACCCTGTCCACTAGCGAATCATGGCCCATTGAATGTCCAGCAACTCCATTGTTCCCTCTTGAAAAGGAGCTCTAATGTGATGTGGGGAGGGGGGAGGGGCACAGAGGGTTAAAGGTATTGGTCTGTTTGTTTGTTTTTCCCATCACTTATATGCAGTGCTAAAATATGAGGTAAAGGGCACATGTGTAACACCCCCTCCTCAACCAAGCAGGGGAGACATATATAGATTGAAACAGATAAGTATGAATGCAACTTGCTATATTCTGTAATCAAAGGTTAGAAGAGGGCTGCGTTTTTATCAACTCAGTCACAGACACTATAAAGGAGATGAAGAATGAGGAAAAGAAATAGTGAGGCAGCCTTCGGATCAACCACCTCTTAGGGAGATTGCTCTGTGCTCTGCAAATTCATTTCCCTGCTCATGTGTAGGAATCTATTTTTAGACAGCAGACCTGCAGGCCTTTTTCCATGTTCACTTTTCAAAAATTCAATTTGGCTAAGCTTGCCTGAGCACCAACTGTATACAAAGCTATGGTAGGTAGAGTAGGAAAGATAAAAATGCAAAGCTCCCTAACAACCTGATGGCAGTGTGTTAGAAGAAGATAAAGAGCTTTGGAGAAAGACATCTGGGAAAGGGTTTATCTCATCTCTGGTACTTGCAAGCTGAATGTTCTTAGATAAGTCCCCACCCCGCCCCCAGCCTCAGTATCCTCATCTGCAAAATGGGGTTGAAAAAACCTACTTCTCAGGGCTGAGAAGCATCTGGCACACAGAAGTTGCTTAGTAAATGTTAGTTTCCTCTTCCTACAGTATCCATAGGACAGCTCAGATACTGGACACCATCCTTAGAGAAATGGGAAATGGAAAATGTGAGGATGATAAATTCCAGCATCTGCCTGCTCGGCCTTTTATCTGTACTTGGGGACAGGGCGTTTACTGAGACAAGGTAGATTTGCAGTGATAGATTATTAATAGTTTGTGATACATTCTGGGTGATGGGTATCTTCCCCCCAGACATACAGCAACAGTAGCATTCTCTCTTGGGGAAAACAACAGCATCAAACCAGAGCAGAGACTCCAAGAGAAAAAAGAACATAAAACTCCAGGCCCAAATTATAGCCCATTTTGTTTTACTTTGGATTCCTAGAGAGTTTCTCCCACCTCCCACCTCACTGACTTTATGAATCTTTTGCCTTGAATTCAAACACTTCTGTTTGGTTGTTCTTGCTGGCATAGATACTACACTGACAAGATTTGCAAAATATCTCCTCCTTCTTGGGTGCTTTATGATAAGTTTAGAGACTCACCTTACATCACTATCTACTGCCTTCCGCATGTAACCTGATAAGATATTTGTCTTGAGTCAAGATTGGTTATTTTCTGCAGCAGTTCAGGCAATAGTGATCCCAAGAGACAAAAACACAGTTATGCCATAGAATCAAAACCTTTTAAAGTGAACTGAGGGATTGAAGAGATCATTGATTCCCACTGTCCCTATTTTACAGATGGGTAAAAGATGCTGTGTCTGGTAAAGGTCACACAGGAAATTACAGTTTGGAGAAGGGATAAGAGCACTGGGGTCTGACACCACATACTTATATTTATTAGGGGATGACTGTTATTCTGATTTTATGAATATGCAAAGTATATATGATCTTGAGGGCATTCTAGGCAAGAAGACGATGTGTCCTGGTAAAGGTCACACAGGAAATTACAGTTTGGAGAAGGGATAAGAGCACTGGGGTCTGACACCATGTACTCATATTTATTAGGGGATGACTGTTATTCTGACTTTATGAATATGTAAAGTATATATGATCTTGAGGGCATTCTAGGCAAGAACACATCACTCTTCCACTCAACACCAACTCTTCTCCACTAGCTCTCTGATTCTTGGAAAATCAGTTGCAGGTATGATGCCTTTCATTCATTCACATTGGGACAGGTGAATGTAGTAGAAATAACACCGCGCTTGGAGCCCTGCTGGCTGTATTCTTGCTGTCATCTTGGGGAATATACGTAACCTCTTCAAGCTTTGGTTTCTTCACAGGTAAAACATTTAATGACAGTAGTTTTCTCCAATCTAAGAGTTAATATCACCTCTGTGACTCATTCAACCAATATTTATAGGATACCCACTAAATGCCTGGCAATACCTATGTGCTGTGACATATATAAACCAGGATGAAACATCCTCCCTCCATTTCAGGGCTTTGAATCTTAATGCTGGGTCTACGCTGACCAGATTCTAGGAGGCTGGTATTGTGCTTTCCAATGAGCTGAGATTCTATGAACATGGTAAAAAAGAGCTTTTCACCCTTTGAGATAGCCCTACTAAAGGGTGATGTGCCCAGTGCAAAGTCATGTGCCCAGTGCATTTGAAAAGTCAAATGTCACCAGCAGGCTTTGTAGCAGGTATCAGTAGAAATGAGTTTACTGGGGAAGTGTGCCTGGTCATATTTTTGCAACTGTTATAATCAAGGCATTCAGGCTACTACCTCCACTGACTTCCCTTCCTCCCACTTTCAAGCATTTACTCTGTTGTAGGCCTTGATCCAGGCATTATAAGTGCTACCAAAATGAGCTGGCCTTTATACTCATGAAGTTCATGATCCTAGGGAGGACTGGGGAGGGAGGGACATGGAGAGCATTGATGTTACCTAAAATGTTGATATCTTCAACAACCTGATAGAAGGGGTATCACCCTTTTTAAAGACAGCAATCTAAGGTAGTAGTTTATAACGGACTCGGCTGTAGTTAGATTGTGATGGTTGAGGACATTTCTTATCTATGGAGGTATGTACCTTGATGAGTTAAAAAACTTACTTGCCCAGAAGCCCCTGTCTTGACATAAGCTCTCTTCTAAAAGGTCCAGTCTTAGATAAGAAACACTTCCTGCATGTGTATGTGTGCACATGTGTGTAGACGTGTGGGTGCGTGTTGTGGAGCATAGACTCATGGAGCATTACCCTTTTCCGTGGGGCATGTTCCTAAGAACACCCCCCCCCCCCCACACACACACACCTTTATCTGTCAGTCAGCACATTGTGCTCTTTTGTGAGATAATACATCAGATGCTTACCTGGGACAGATAAATGTTCTCTGGGAAGGATATGTGTTGAGTGGAGAAGACAGTGAAGTTCATAAGGAGTTTGGTTAAAAGATCCTTCGGTGGTTTTGATGACAGTCATTCTGAAGAGAAAATGGTCCAGCATCTCTTTTGGGGGAACTTGCATCACTGTGAGGGGACCACTTGATAGACTTTATTGCTAATATGCATGAGGAAATGGAGATGAATTAGCAAAACAGCAAAAGCTGGGACTTGTGAAAGTTACAAAATTCTTAAAAGATCCTCATTCAACTTTTTTTGGGTTGGTCCTTTTGGTATAAAGCTTTTCCATTTTTCTCTTTTTTATTATCTTTATGTCCCCATCCTTTACTCCAGGAAGGTCAAATTATGTCATTTTTTGGCAAAAACTATGCTGCTATAATTGTTTAAAAATGCATGATATAGTTAACTTCTCAAAATAGTTCAAAGTTTTGAAAATGAATCATGTTTCAAACAGTCATCAACAGCAGGCCAATTTGCCTGGCATTAAGTGGTTTCCTAGATGCAGAATTTACCAAATGATTTCACTTTGTTCCGTCATTTATTCCTGACAACATCTAAGAATCACGAAGGAACTGAACATTTCTTGAGGAACTCATAATGCTAGTAATCACGGTTGTCATTTATCAAGCCCCTTTATGTGCCAGGCACTCTGTTAAGGCTGTATACATACTACCATACTTGCCTGTCATGGCAGCTCTATGAAGTAGGGATTACTATCTCGAGCTTTCTTAATGAGGATAATAAGGCTCTGGAAGGTTAAGTCATGTTCCTAAGGTTACAAAGGTAGTGATTAGCAGAGCTGGAATAAGAACAGAAGTTGCCCTGCCTTTAAAAACCACACTGATGGAAGCGGCAAAGCCCATCTTCCATCTAGTGGCTAGATATTCCTGATGGAGCAGACAGATGTCACAGGATCAAGAAGACAGAGCAGCTTTGATGACCTCCTAACTATAATTCAGACAAGTTCTTATCATGTATCAAGGTCTTAAGGGGACATTTTGCTTCTAACACCCTAGTGAGGATAGTACAACCTTAGCCAATTGGCACTATTTTCCATCATCAAACAATAAAATGTTGAGACAGCAATCAATGTACATATGAACTCAGTCAACACTGGTTACCAGCTGGACTGCACACCTTGGGACAGTTTCAGAGAAGACCAGGAGGAGCGCAGCCGCACGAGACACAGAGCAATAGCATAAGAACGTTGAATGGAAAGAGCAACTGACTGGGTATTTCTGGAAACAGTCACTAGTTCTTTCTATGACGTAGGCAGGACACTTTTCTTCTTTGTGCCTCTGTTTGTTTTTCCATAAAAATAGCTCTGTGATTTAAGGAGGTCTTTGGAACATACAGATTTTTAGGAGATTATTTGTTTTGCATCTATAGTCTTACATAAGATTTATTCCCCCCACAATTTTTAAATATAAAACCAATTATATAATTGTGTGTGTGTGTGTAGTTAAATAGAGACTATGAAGAGGGAATGTTAGAGGATTCTCAAAACTTGGGCTATTTATAATAGTCATGTACTGAGGGCTTAACCCATGGTAATGCGTTGAGCGTTTTGTATACATTATTTCCACTAAAAATATGATAGAGTAATATCTCCACTGTATAGATGAGCAAACAGGTTTTGCGAGGGTGAGTAAGTTGCTCAAGATCACTCCTCTCATAAGCCCAGTTAGTCTGATGCCAGAGTGTTCCCTTTCTCACTGGCGCACCTACCAGCACTGCCTCTTCCACCTGCCCTGCAGGGCACATTTCTAGGGCTGGTCCACATGGCATGGCACCATCCTTCAGTGACGTGATGTTCCTTCCAGCCTAAAGCCAGACACAGCCTTTGTCCAAGAGTCAAGCTAACTTGCAGCCAATACGAAACTGAGAGACTTGATTAGACGAAGGCACTCTGCTTGGTTAGTCGCGTTAGATAGTAAAGACCTGGACAAGGTATGACCTTTTCAGAAGATGGGTTGATCAGTCCACCCAAGTTAAGGACCTAAGCTCTGGTTCTTTCTGTTTCCCGTTACTTTGCTAAACTCCCTGCTGACCCGCATTACCCTCTGAAGATTCTGATTAAACAGCAGCTTCTTTTGATTCCAGCTGTTTTCAGGCTCTAGGCAGCCAGCCTCTGGGTCACCCCGAGGAGACAGGCTTCCATTCCGGGAGGGCCGTCATTAAGGAAAAGCTCCCACTCTCCACCCCAGAGGGAGGGGCATGCTGGCACCTGTTGGGTCCTAATGCGTGTGAAGCACATCTCAGAGCAACTGAATCAGTCCGGTCGCCTCCCCATCTTACAGAGGAGCAAAGTGAGGATTAGAGGAGACAGTGCTTTCTGCATGAGATTCTGAACCTGCCCTGCTTGCCCCCAAAGCCAGTCTTCTCTTCCCAACACTGTTCTTTCCTCACTGTTTCCATTTAGCACTGAGGGTCTTTTTGGTGTCTCAAGCCAGTACAGAATGGCTTTCACCTTGCCAGCTGAGCGTAAGCTCTGAAGAGCTCTTTTTTGCTCTCTGGGAGGAGTCCTTTCTTGGATCTCAGACGCAGAGTTCAGCTGCAAAGCTGGATCCATGTGCGGGGGAGGCAATAACGGTGCTGGGGAGTGATGGGGAGTTCACTGGTTAGAGCCAGCTGGCTCAGGGGACCGTCTCTCTTCCCTTTTCTGGAGCAAGCGACGTTATGTCTGGCCATGCTCATCTGCTTTGGTGCCCAATTCCATAGCCATTTCAAGTCTTTCCTCTCCCCAAAATGAGCATTTACTTTCCCATGGATCACTCCTTTGATATTTGTAACCATGTAGCTCCAGCTTAGAAAACAAATCAGGAGTGACATTCTGTTACTATATTTTCAGCTATAGCTGATAATTTGTGTAAAGCTTGTCATTGTCTAAGAAACATATCCCTGTGCAGGGAACCCATTGGACACCAGAATGAAATTGACTAAATAAAAGCAGTTTCACTGAACAATTTGCAAATATCACTGCTTCTTGCCAAGCCTTTTTGGCAAAACTGTCTTCAGTGACTCTAGAGCTTTTCCAGCCAGAAAGAGATTTGGGTTACCTTATGCTTCCCTCTCTCATTTTTCTGATATAAATACTTTCATTAAAATCACATAAGTCTCAGACAATAGAAATGTCATTCAGGGAGACATTTGCATTTATTTTTCAGGAAACATTATTCAGTTTTTCCTTCTCACAGGGAGGGGAGGGAACTTATGTTAGAGCGCAAAGTAAATAGTATTGGCAAGAGACAGTTCTGCACTGCATATTGAAGGTGTGTGTGTGTGTGTGTGTGTGTGTGTGTGTGTGTGTGTGTGTGAGAATGGGGAAGAAGGCATTACTGGAGCCATGTTTCTCTGTCTCTCATAGAGATTAAAATTGTGGAAAGAATCTCTTTGAGATAGGAAAGAAATATGGCACGAGGGATAATTGTGAAGACCTTGGCATACACATCAATGGCCATGGATTCTAGTCCAAATCTAACCAACAACTGGTAGCATGATCCTATAAATTAAATATGTATATATGTGTAAAGCATTATTAAGTTAAAAATTGAGTGGAAAATTTTTAAAAAGGGAAAAGGAAAAATGAAAAATAGACCAAAATCATAGCCCACACAGAGCTTAGACATGTCACTTAGTTTTTCTAAGGCTTGGAGTTTTCAATCTATAAAATTGGGTGTAAAAGAAACAACAACCCAAATTGATACTTATGCGATCATGTGACAGACTGCAAATGAAACTTAAGACAATATGTCATTAACCTGATTTTCTACCTGACAAAATCAAAGCTCTTCCAGTTAAGCATTCTTTTGAGACATATTTTAGTGGCACTTACTAAGGGAAGATGCCATTATGAATAGAACAATCCTTCCCCTTTCTTCATGAAGCTTATAGTCTAGTGACTAAGATCACACGGCCAAAATGGGAGCGCCTGGACTAGATAGCCAGGCCCCTGGGACTGCAGACTAGGCTCTTCCTAGTATCCTGCTGTGTCCAGGACAGTCCCAGTTGACAGCTGATCTTCAAGCATAGTTATTAAAAGTCCGTGTGCTAGTTTGGATGATAAATTATATGCTTACACTACCAATGATGTCCAGGGTACCTTCTAAGACATATAGCTGGGCAATATTTTTAGGACACCCAGATGAAACCAGGGCAGGACATCTGCCAGAAAGTTTTAGTCCAGCAGAGGCTTAAAACATTTTCTGGAATAAACAATTTGCTGACCCAAAGAATTGGAGTGGGAGGTAGAAGTCATAACTTGGAGACATGGAAGTTTAAGGCTTTTAAAGGGCTCTTAGGACACGATCTAAACCAGCCCCTTTTACAGATGGGAATTGAGGCCCAGAGAGAGGGGATGACTCAGAGAAGGTTCAACTCGACATGAATAAAACAACAGATCCAGGACAGTAAATAAGTTTTCTGGACTCCAGTCCAGTCTTCTCTCCATCTTCCTACTGTCTCTATGTGAGTGTGGTCCTCAAAGGGATGTGATCACATCATAAAGGAAGGAAAGAAAAACCAGAGTAATAAAGGGCAGGAATCTTGCAAGATGGAGCTGTTGATATTCAAAGGTGTTTGCAAGGAGAGAAAGAAGCAAATTTCCCATTTTCTTTTAAGTTACTTTTAAATTCTTATTCTTTTCCTTTTTCATATGCACAGTAAGATTTTTTGATAGTATAATATATACAAATATGTAATTATATAAATATATATATCAAAACCCTAATTCCACCACTAACAGATAAGCCTGATCAAACTCCCAGGGATATAGCCTTCCAGATGTTATCTATACATACCTGTATTTTTTTGTTACTATAGTAGGATCAGACTGTTCATACTATCAGTAGGCTGTTTTGTTTGTTTTTATTTGTTTTAACCCACTTAACCATGTGTCTAACCTTGCTGCTAAAATTCTCTGGGTCTCCCAGAGGTGACTTGAGGAGGACAGAAGCGGCTTTCTTCTCACCCCAGTCCTGGAATATCCCTTCCCATTCCCAATCTCCTTCTGATGCCAGGAGTTCCATTAGACAGCAGTGAGTGTGTGTTGCTGTGTGGATTAGCATGTAGATGCCCAGAGAGAGGCATGACTTGGGCCCTTTATCAGTAATTGAAATCATAGCCCCGGCAAGCTGATTGGATCCTACTCTGCAGGCAGCCAGAGAGGAGGTTTCTGGCAGGAGGGAGAAAGGACTGGGGAAGGGGCTGCAGTATGTGTGTCTCCAGGAGGAAGGTGGGGAAGGAGAGAGCTCTAGACACTGCTCCTCAGGAGGCCGAGCAGGGAGAGGTGAATGAGCTATTGGAAAGACTGAGCTCAGACACTGGAGGAGGTGCAGCCCGGTAGAGTGGAGGTGAGAGCAAACAGAAGACACTTCCGGCCCAGAATGCTACCTTCCAGGCTGAACGCATCCTCCGTGTTAAAAATGTAAAATCTCCCTTCCTTCCTTCCATCCCCCCCTTCCTTCCATCCTCCCCTCCTTTCCTTCCTTCCATCCCTCCCCTTCTTTCCTTCCTTCCTTCCTTCCTTCCTTCCTTCCTTCCTTCCTTCCTTCCTTCCTTCCTTCCTCCCTCTCCCTCTCCCTCTCCTACGCTCCTACATCTGGGTACCCACTGGGTGCTCTGGCAGTGCCCCATCAGCTCGTCTTACCCCTGGGCTGAGTCCTGCTAAAAATGTTGTTAGGTTATGTGAAAACTTATTCAGTCAGTCAATACTGGTGGTGACAGTGACGGTGGAGAACATGTTTTTGTATGTGTAAAACACAACAGATTTTGCTATTATGAGAAATTGCAATTTCTTCTTCATCTCGCTCTCCCCCTCTCCCCACTCCTTTTTTTTTTTTGGCCACACTGCTCAGCGTGTGGGATCTTAGTTCCCCGACCAGGGATTGAACCCACGCTCCCTGCATTGCAAGTGCAGAGTCTTAACCAGTGGACCGCCAGGGAAGTCCCTTGCCTTCCTTTCCTCTTTCCTCTCTTTCATAAGATCATTCCTTTGCCGTGGCTGTTGTAGGCCTGCCGTCTGCCAGGAGCCTCCCTGCATGCTGGCTTGTGATGATGAGCACAGCAGACTCGGTCTTGTCCCCATGAAGTTGACAACCCAGTGGCGGAGTCAGACTTTTAAAACAGAGATAATTACATAATTAAATTGTGTTATAAGTGCTAAGTGTAAAGGAGGAAAATAAGTGTTCCATAAGAGAGAATAACAGAGCAGGGATGGCCCATTGACCCTGTGATATTTAAAGGAAATCTGAAGAATGAGTAGGAACCAGGTGGTCAAGGAGACAAGGAAGGGGCTCTCTGGGGTGGGGGGGCGGAGAACAGCATGAACAAAGGCCTGGAGGCTGGGGAAGCGCTGTGGAAGATCAGAAAGTCTGGTCCCTGTGGCTGGAGTTTCCCCAGCAGTTAGAGGGGTAGCCAGAGCAGAAGGCCCCGTAGGGATCTGTCAGGGACTTTAGATGTTTGTAGAATTTTATGCAGAAAAGTGTTATTTTCCTATTGATTGTTTTTCAAATTATTCCAGCTGCTCTGTGGAGAATGTTTATTAAATATTTTTTAAAACTATTTTTCTCTCTCTGTCTCTCTTTTTTTTTAAAAAAAAAAAACAAAACCACTCTACCAACAAGATAAGAAAATAAACACCCATTAAATATTTTTAAAAGACCAGAATGCTGTAGTTATCTCTCTGAGGTTAGAGAGGTCTGTATCCCATGGAAATTTTCTGAAGTTCAAAAAGGGTAGATCCATTCTTAACTAAGCCAAAGATGTGCTTCTGACTAACAATGTCTCATATTTTTGAGTACTTATTTTTCGCCAGGCATTTTCTTAAGAAATGTGTATAGGTATCACTTGTTTTTTCTACTTAAAAAAAATTAAATCCTTCTAGCAACTGTAGGCAGGAAATGTTGTGACATTTCCCATTTGATGAACTAGGGTCATAATAGACTCACTCAATCCTCCCAATAAACTGGAACTGGTTCCCTTTGCCTGGAATTGGTGCCAGTGCTGAATTTGCCTTAGAAAACTGCCCAAGGGGTCTGCTGGCCCTAAAAATCGCACCCACCCTTTACAATGGCTTAAATCTGGACCCCAGTAGTTTGGGGTACAGGTCAAATTGTGGACCTTGAAAGATAGCTTCTTTCTTATATTTAGAAAAAGTACTTCAGTGTGGGAGGAGAAATTTCTGGGTGTCTAGAAAATCTTATCAGGATAGGGAAAAAAAACTTATCAGCTGCTTCTGTCTGCTGCTGCTTGGGCTCTGGTGACAACTGATGTCTTAAAAAGGGATAACGTCTGTGGGTGATTCTTGCTGACAAGACTGGCGGAGCTGGGAGCTCAACCCTTGAGCTGCAGGGCCCTCCATGGAGCATCTGTTCCAGCCCTTTGCCTTCAGGCTGGGGCAAACCTAATCAATCAACCTGTCCATCAATTTCTGGTACCTGTTAAGGTGTTCAGGATCTAGTCGTGAGGTAACATTTAAGTTGAAGAAACAATTGGAGAATACTGTAGCATTTGTTAGATTGCAAGCATTCTTTCCAGGCCAAGAAAACAAACCAAAAAAAAAAAAAAACTCTAACAATTTATAATTGTAATTTCTATAATAATTTAAAAAACTATGGACTGGCAATGGTGAATTGAAAAGCAACATAGGAAATTTCAAAAGGACAGTTTTTAAGAAATAACTTTTTTATGGTTCCCGCAAGATCTCTCTGTATTCTTTATGTGTGCTCATGCTGATTTGCAGATTAGCTCCCTGGATCTCAAGCTGACAGATGGTCATTTCTTTTCAATTCTATAAACTTTCCCCCTTTTTGTACACATTGGGTCCGGTAGACACATTAAACATATCAGTTCTTTGGGTGTTTACTTTTACGGATGACACTTACATGTATTCAATTCAATTCAAGAAAATAGGGAAACTATAGATAAGCAGAAACAAACACCTCAAAACCCCAGGTGCCAAATACAACAGATTTTGCTGTTATGAGAAATTACAATTTCTTCTTCTTCACCTTCTTTTTAATCTTTTTTATTTTGGCTCAAATAAAATACTTATCCATAAGTTGAAATTTAGAAGAGTTTAAGAACAAAAGCAGTAATTAGTTTAAAAATGCAAATAAAAATAAATTAAGCTATTGAAAGTATTGATATATTTGTCTTCTAGCTCTAGGCATTGTTTAATGTAAGCAGTAAAATGCTAGTAAGTAACTTTTAACATATAGCCACTTCTCTTAACATTTTTTAACATAGATGCTGTTCCATGTTATTACACTGTCTTTTTAATATCATTTTCATTACATCATATTGTTTCATCAAGTGGATGAACTCAAGGCTTTTTAACTACTCCCCTACTGCAGGGAATTTAAGTAGTTTCTAAGTTTATGTGTTTATAAATACTTGTATGATGATTATCTTTCTATGGAAAATATGTTACACATATATTACTCTCCAGGAGAAGAGCACCAGAAATGGGATTATTGTGAAGAAATGAATGAACATATTTAAATTATAGAAAGAGATTTTCAAATTAATTCACAAGCAGATTTTACTGATTTACAACCTTGTTAAAAGACTGACTCTTGTAAGACTTCCCGATAAGCACAGGATATTATCATTTTAAAAATACTTCTTATTTTAAAAAGGTAAAAATGATTCGCATTTCGTTGACTATTTTTGATTATTAGTTGTTGAACTTTGCTTCCCATGTGCCTATGTCCTCTTATTTTTAACTATATATTATCTGTTCCTTTCTCTTTCTCATTTGTGGATTAGAGTCCTATTTTCTATATCAGCTTACTTAAGATCTTTATGTGCTAAAAATATCAACTCTGACTACTATATATATTGAACAGGTTTTTCTAGCATGGTTCTTGCTTTTATTTATAATATACTTTATTTTTTAACAGCAATTTTAGATTTACAGAAAAATTGTGAAGATTGTAGTGTTCCCATATATCCTTAAATAGTTTCTGAACCCAGTTCTAGTTTGTGGGGATATGGGTAGGGTTTCCAAGCAGTTATCTGATACCAGCTGCGTGTCCTACAATTCAGCCCAATTGGCTGTGACACTTTCTCAGACTTTCCTTGATTCTGATGATCTTGAGAGTATTGAGAAATACTTGCAGATATTTTCTAAAATGTTGCTCAGTTGGGATTTGCCTAATTTTTTCTCATGATCCAACTGGAGTTATGGGTTTGGGGGAGGAAGAACATGGAGGTAAAGAACCATTTTCATCACATCCTATCAAGGGTACATACTGACTAAACTTATCAGTGTTGATGTTGATCTGGATCACCTGGTGGAGGTAGTGTTTTCAGGTTTCTCCCCTGTTGAGTTACTGTCCTCCAACCCCTTTCCATACTGTATTCTTTGGAAGGATATCACTACTCAGCCCACACTTAACGGGTGGGGAATTATGCTTTATCCACCTCCCTGAGGGTGAAATATATATGCAACATACTTGGAATTTTTATGTATGAGAGGCTTATGTCCTCTTTCCCATCTCCTTATTTATTCAGTCATTTATATCAGTATGAACTCATGGATATTTGTTTTATACTTTAGTTTATAATCTAATACTACTTTGTTTATGTTGTTGCTGGGTTTGCTCCAGCTTTGGCCATTGGAAGCTCTTTCAGTTGGCTCATATATATTTTCAACATATTTCCATCATTGTGGGTTTTCTTACTTTTTAACTTTGGCTATCGACCTCTGTACATGCCTATGAATACAGCTGCTGTTATGTGCGTGGAAATTTTTTTTTGTGTGTGTGTGTGTTTTAAATTGTCATCTTATTAATGTTGATGATGGTTTAGAAAGAGAAATCATGTAAGAAAGCTTGAAACAATAAGACATCAACTTTATTTGATGGGACAAAACCCTTTCCTTGGAATCAGACAGACCAGGGTTTCAAAATCACTATTATTACTTTAATGACCTCAATAAATCGTTTTTCCTAAACTCCATGCCTTGTGAAGATCACTCCCCTCCACAGATTGACTCTAGCCTTGACAATACACTTCTTTGGCTAATGAGGTGTAAGCTACCTTGATACAAGAAAGGTTTGATAGGATTAAAGACCTAAATGTAAGGCCAGACACTATAAAACTCTTAGAGGAAAACAGTCAGAGAACTCTATGACATAAATCACAGCAAGATCCATTTTGACCCACCTCCTAGAGAAATCGAAATAAAAACAAAAATAAACAAATGGGACCGAATGAAACTTAAAAGCTTTTGCACAGCAAAGGAAACCATAAACAAGACGAAAAGACAACCCTCAGAATGGGAGAAAATATTTGCAAACGAAGCAACTGACAAAGGATTACTCTCCAAAATATACAGGCAGCTCATGCAGCTCAATATCAAAAAAACAAACAACCCAATCCATAAATGGGCAGAACATCTAAATAGACATTTCTCCAAAGAAGATATACAGATTGCCAGCAAACACATGAAAGGAAGCTCAACATCACTAATCATTAGAGAAATGCAAATCAAAACTACAGTGAGGTATCACCTCACACCAGTCAGAATGGCCATCCTCAAAAAATCTACAAACAATAAATGCTGGAGAGGGTGTGTAGAAAAGGGAACCCTCTTGCACTGTTGGTGGGAATGTAAATCGATACAGCCACTATGGAGAACAGTATGGAGGTTCCTTAAGAAACTAAAAATAGAACTACCATATGACCCAGCAATCTCACTACTGGGCATATACCCTGAGAAAACCATAATCCAAAAAGAGTCATGTACCACAATGTTCATTGCAGCACTATTTACAATAGCCAGGACATGGAAGCAACCTAAGTGTCCATCAACAGATGAATGGTTAAAGAAGGTGTGGCACATATATACAATGGAATATTACTCAGACATAAAAAAGAAACGAAATTGAGTTATTTGTAGTGAGGTGGATGGACCTAGAGTCTGTCATACAGAGTGAAGTAAGTCAGAAAGAGAAAAACAAATACCGTATGCTAACACATATATATGGAATCTAAAAAAAAAAGGTTCTGAAGAACCTAGGGGCAGCATAGGAATAAAGACACAGACGTAGAGAATGGACTTGAGGACACGGGGAGGGGGAAGGGTAAGCTGAGACGAAGTGAGAGAGTGGCATTGACATATGTACACTACCAAATGTAAAACAGATAGCTAGTGGGAAGCAGCTGCATAGCACAGGGAGATCAGCTCAGTGCTTTGTGACCGCCTAGAGGGGTGGGATAGGGAGGGTGGGAGGGAGACTCAAGATGGAGGGGATATGGGGATATATGTATACGTATAGCTGATTCACTTTGTTATACAGCAGCAGCTAACACAACAATGTAAAGCAATTATACTCCAATAAAGATGTTAAAAAAAAAAAAAGAAAGGTTTGATAAGCACTTGCACACAAGCTTGCACTCTTGGAATTCTGTTACCATTATGTAAGAAACTGGGGCTTTCCTGCTAGAAAGGACCTATGGATGAGACCAACAGCCTAGCTGACTGGGCATGTAAATGCAGCCACGTTGAAAACCTAGCCTCACTTGGGCCACCTGATGACTCTACACACATACATGACCTGGGGAGAGTCTACCAGAGGAACTGCCCAGCTAAGCTCAGCCCAAAATGCAAAACCCTGGGGGAAAAAAAGCGCTGTTTATAAGCTATATATTTGAGGTAGTTTGTTATGTTGACAAAGATAGACCCAAGATCTATACCAGAAGTGGGCTTCAACCCATGTGGGTAGTGTATATTAGTTTTTATTATTTCAGCTTATTGTTTCAATTCCCTGAACTTCTATTATCCATCTACTGGATGGGAAAAAGTATACCTCCTCCTGCTCATGAAATTGATCATGACACCAAAAGAGATCGTGCTTATCAACTATCCCACCCAGGGCTGGAATACAGGACTGGCTCTCAGCAAAGCTTCCTCTGCCTCAGCCATTTTACTAGAATATTTCTTCCTTTCTCCAACATGATGGTAGCTAAATAGGGTCCCTTTGCAATAACGAACACTGCAAATTAGGCTCATTTGATCCAGCAGAAAGGGGATCATGAACCAGTACTTCGTCCTTAAGACTTGCAGTCCTGGGGTGTACTACTCAAGTGCTAGTTGGAACATTCTGACATGGCTTTCCAGTTCCATTTATATTTGGACTTATAAAAGCATATGACACCAGATATCAAATGGAAGCCAAACTTAACTTTTCTCATTTCTCAGCACCTGTGCTTTGTAGACTTAATGCCAGAATATAAATATGTGCCTTGGAAACAGGGATCTGTGAGCATGGCATAGGGAAATCAGACATTCCAGAAGAGCGCATATGGCTGGGAAATAGGAACAAGAGACTCAGCGCTCTGTTCTTTCTGTTGGGAGGCAAGTTATGCGGAAACTTTCTGCATTTAGTTTTGGTTGAATAAGAGCATTTAAGACAGGTTGGATTGATATATTGTCATCATTGATTTACCACCAAATCTTTTCTCTCTCACACTGTTTAGATGTCACTATATCCAAATTGACTAATTGAATGCAATTGGCTACGTATCATGACATACTGGGGAAATGGTGTGGTGTTCAAGTTCTGAGCCAATAACAAAGTAATTATTTAAATTATCTGAGTCTCAATGTTTCTTTGTCTGCCAAGTTGGGGTTAGGCAACTTCATTTCTTAAATTCCATCCAGAGTTTTAACACTTACATGTGACACACACACATAAAAAGAAACAAATACACCTGTATAAATAACCACACACATATATCCAGGTACACATATAAACACACTTACACATGCACCTTTACACATACAAAAACAAGTTCTCCACCACCACTGTCGCCACCAGTATTGACTGACTGAATGAGTTTTCACATAACCGTCTAACATCATTTTTAACAAGACTCAGCCCAGGGGCACCTCCAGAGCGCCCAGTGGGTACCCAGATGTAGGAGTGAGGGTGGTGAGCATCAGGGAAGCTTGGGGGAGGGGAGTTCGGCATGCATTGGGACCCACATGCCCTTCCCTTCTCCCTAAGTAAAAACTGCCACATTTACTCTCAGAAGGGGGTAGTCAAAAAGATCTGGAAGTTCTGGGTCCCGGTTCCACCTTTTCCACTGCCTTACTGTGTGACCTTGTGCAAATAACTTTTCTTCCTGGAGCATTAACTTCTGATCCTTTAAAATGAAAAGACGGGGACTTCCAATTCTAGCCAAGATGGAGTAAACTCACTATGTCCTCTCTCTCCTACTGATTATGACTAAAATCTATAAACTGAACAACTACCTGAAGTCTCCAAAATTAAAACCAGGTTGATTGGGGAGGGAAGTGAGAATCTGAGGAATACCAATATGGCAGTGAGACTTTTCCCCCCTTTATCTCTCGGCATTGACGTAAGGACAGAACAGCACGTCTGGTGTCGACAGTGAAAACTCTGAGATTAATTCTCTCTAGTTAGAAGAGGGGCCACAGTGAACCAGAAAGTATGGGGTCACTGTGAGCCAGAGAGCCACTTTTTAGTCATCTTTTCCCCCCAGTTTTATTGAGATATTATTGACATATAAGTAAGTTTAAGGTGTATAATGTGATGATTTGAGATATATATATATCAAATACATATATAATATATATATATATTAGCACCTCCATCCCCTCACATAATTTTTATTACGATGATACCATTTAAATTTACTCTCCTAACTGCTTTCATGTATATAATACTTTTTTTCCTTTTCCCTCTCCTGGTTGTGCCCAGAGGTCAGCTTGTATTGCTGTGTGATGGTGGCAGCAGGGCAGAGGTGTGGGCAAGTTAAAGCCCCAAGAGAAAAACCCATGTCTATGGTCACATAACCTATACTATGAAGGCAATATATTGAGGGGAAGCCACACTGTTTTATTATTTTTCTCTCTATTTTCTTTCTATTTTCTCTCACTGAGGTCAGCCCCAGATATATGGAAATGGCCAATGGTAGATAAACTGAGAAAAACACTTCTTTCTGGTCAGATGAACAGGAACAGGGAAAAAGGACTCTTGAGAGCTGGGAAGTGTAAGGGAATCCCAAGGAGAAGATAGCTGGAGATGGGTATCTCCTAGTTCTATGTGTGAGTATCAGAAATCCCGAGCTCACCCCTGAGCTGCACATGTGCAGAACAGACCCAAAGAAGCATAGCAAAGGCTTAGAGAGCTGAACTGGAATATGAACCATGACCCGTGTTTGGTGAGGTTTGTATGTTCACCCTAACTTCTGAGTGGTGCATGAATGGAAATAAAGAACATGGCAGAGGCTTTGGAGATTGTACTGATCTTGGCAACTCTGCCCACAGAAGGCAAGGCAAAACTTGTGACCCGTATCTAACCAAGCCTGTTGAAACAATCGAAATAACAGTAATACTCTCCAGAGGGTTGTAACCATCAGAGTCTCACAACATATCTCACCAGTCCAGGGTACAATCCAAAGTAAATGACATGAAAGGAGGCAGGCATTGGCACACTACGGTCCATGGGCTAAATCTGCCCCACCACCCGTTTCAGTATAGCTCATAAGGTCAGAAGAGATTTTACATTGATAAACAGTTGGAATAAAACAGATGAATATTTGTAAAATGTAAAATTTTATGTAATTCACACTTGACTCTCCATACCTAAAGTTTTATTAGAATACAGCTGCACCCATTCATTCCTCTGCGGTCTATAGCAGCTTTCATGCTATGATGTCAGATGAGTCATTGCAACAGAGACCAGAGGGCTAAACCACAAAGCCTAAAACAATTACCATCTGTTCCTTACAGAAAAAAATGTGATGACTCCTGCTAATGGAAAAGGCAATCCAAACAAATATCAATTATTGAGATGACCTAGATGTTGGAATTATAAGACGAAGTCTTTAAGGCAGATATTGTAACCATGGTCAACAAGGTAAGGATTAGTACTCTTGATATGAATGGAAACATACACATTCTCCAAAGAGAAATCAGAACTATAAAAATAAAACCAAATGGAAATTTTGGAACTGAAAAATACAACATCTGAAATAAAAAATTCACTAGATGGACTTTGTAGCAGAATGGAGATGACAGAGGAAATGTCAGTGAACTTAAAAATATATCAATAAAATTATCCAAACTGAAGGACATAGAGGAAAAGATTGGAAAGGGGGAAACAGAGCCTCAGAAACCTATGAGACAAACAAAAAGGTCTAACACTTGTGCCACTGGTGTCGCAGAAGAAAGGAAAAAGAGATTGGGTGCAAAAAAAGTATTTGAAGAAATAATGACTGAAAATATCTCAAATGTGGTGAAACACATAAATTTACAGGTTCAAGAAGCTCAGGAAACTTCAAACAAGATACACTCAAATAAAATTATGACCAGACACATTATAATAAAACTCATGAAAACCAAAAATAAAAAGAAGGGGTTGTTCGTACAAAATAGTTACTAAAACCTCAGTAAAGACTACATTAAAATGATAAAGAAGGCAGTCACAGAGAGAGAAGTTTGAAACAGCATAGAACTTTATGGTTGTAAGAAACTGTAAATACTTTGGCACGCTGAATATTGCCTCAAACATCATGTCTTTATCTCAGGAAAATGAAGGCCAGGAAGATTGACTGATTTTACCAAAGTAACTCTCAGGCAAGTGCTCTCAAAAAAAAATGGGAATGAAGGATGGAAGGAAGGAGTGAGTGAAGGAAGGAAGGGAGAGAGAATATAAAGAAAGAAAGGAAAGAAGAAAAAATAGTAATCTGTGTTGATCACAGATCTTAACAATGACTCTTATTACCATGTTTTTCCTTAGGGGGAAGATGAAGATGGTGATTTTTTATTGAATGCAGTACTTTTGGAGAAGGCAAGGCTCGTTGAAGCGTCTCAGTCAGGGTTTGGGGCCATCCAGGTCTCCATCTGGCAGTGATAGGGATCACAAAGAATGCAGCTCATGCTTAAAAGTGAACGTGGAAAGGCGCCAATAAGATATTTTGCTTACTTGGAGACTTTTGCTGAAGTCATGTTTAAAAGGGCAGGGAACAGGGGGCAGTGTCTTTTTTACACGAGGACAAAAACCACTGGAAAATCCAACCACAAAAGATAACTCATTTCTGTGCCAAGAAAATCAGATGAATAGTTTGTTGATATGTATCCAGAAAAAGAAAAGTGAGACAATAGATTCTTGGCTAAACTCATAAATGCTTTGGCAGAGTATGGACATGGCTTCTCTATGTCTCCCCACCTCCTTCCCCTCCCCCTCGCCTTCCCCCTCCTCCTCCTCTTCTTTCTCCTCCTCTTTCTTCTCCTTCCCTTCCTCTTCCTCCTCCTCCTTGTCCTTCTTCCCTATGTTTCTCTCAAATATACACAAACACACACCTTAATGAGGATCCAAGGGGTGGGCTTTCATCTTTATACCCGTCACCTTGGGAACTCTGACATGCAAAGATGTCCAAAAAGGAATACAGATTTCACGAGGACCTACCTTCAAGTCTTCTTGAAGACATGTTAAAGAAGCTCTTAAAGCTACTATTCAGGACCTAAAACTTTAGGGCCTAAGATAATGAAACAAAAAGGGAGCAGAAATTCTGTTTGGAAGAAGAACTCTGAGATCCAGAGATTCACTCTAAGACACAGAATTGAAATCTTGTCAAGGTCCCTGGCTGTATGTCAGGATATAGAGACTCAATTAACTTCCAGTGAAGACCCAGAGTAATTTATCTAAATTTCTTGGGAAAGGTGAGCAAGAAAGCTGAAAGCTCACTGTCAGTTGCTGCTGGGACTAACCCCCAGTGGTAGTGAGGAAAGGAACTCTTTAGACACAGGCAGATCAACGTGAAAACCCATGGGTGCAGCAGGGTGGGCTACAGCAGCCACCAGAGTGGCAGCTTCCACCTTGAGCTGTCAGGTGGCCAACACGGACAGCAAGAATAGAATGACTAGCAGGTAGACGATATCTTTAAATTCAGGCAAAGAGAATGCTCCGGGATTCTCAGAATCCTTCCAGGACAACAGATGGGGCTTGGGATCCTTGAGATCACTGAGATTTGTCTTTGAGCAGAGGTGGTACGAATGACCATTTGTAGCCCTGTGATAAACCATAGACATATCCTGGACGCTGCTGTGGTCTAGGAAGGTCAGGACCCTATCTGTGCCATTGTTCCTTGCAAAGAATAACTGAAACAACATACCATATGGAATGTAAAGATATTTTGAACAAGATCAGCATTTCAGAAAAATTCCTGCAACTTCTGCTGTTTTCCAAGCCTAGGTGGATCTAGTCTAATCTTTCTGCATCTGACATTTTCCTCTGTTCTGTCTTTTTTTGTCTCCAGACCATATATATATATATATATAAACATTGTTTTAAAAAAATGAAATGGATGGTTGACATCAAAAGGAAAGACCCCAGGGGATTTCTTGCAAAGGACAATAGTGGCCCAAGTATTGTTCTGAAAACTGTTGCTCTGGCCCTTCAGGACACAAATTGGAAGAGGGAGAGGTGATATAAAACTGATTAAAATTTGGCAGGAAAAAAAAAAATTGCTGGCAGATAGTCAGACACACCTGACTAAAAAGACTTGTTTCTCCAATTTTGTTCAGCTCTCTAATTTCATTTTACCTTATTTACTGTTATTATTATCATTATTATTACTGCAGAGAGCTGAGCTGGAAGGACTTGCTTGAGTAATAGTTACAGGCACATAGCAAGATACTCCTCTAGGTGCCTTCCAATGAGAAGATCCTATGTAACTGTTCTATTGACAGTGTTTTAAGAGATGTGACTCTGAAGAATAAACAAATCTACAAATTATTAGGCATGATTGCTTGCCGATTAGATGTTAATTCATTCTAAATAGGATGATGAGCTGCAAAGGAAGTTTGCAGATGCACAATGCCATTTCCTCTGTTTTGTGCTCAGTGTTGATTAAGGAGGATCTGACTCTGTGTCCTAGGAGGAAAGATCCTTTCTGCACCATTGCAGCAGCCACTGGGAATGAAGTGGCCCCAACTGATAGCTTAAGAAAGGGAAAACGGTGATTCTAGGGAACCAACTGGTAAATAAGCAACGTTTCCACAGGCTGCAAGACTGGTGATGGGCGGAGGGGAAGCAGGAATCCTGTTTTAAGTCCCAACTCATAAAAATATGAGCATCAGCAGTCCTTTTTGTAAAATAAATGAGGTGCCAGGGCTCACATCTTGATAAATTATGAAATGCCTCTTTCTCTCTTCCTCTCTTCATATATCCTCTCCTATTCTTTATCCCCATTAACTTGTGAACTTGTTTCTGCCAAAGAAATCAGTAGAGATGGTAATGTTAATTTATTTAAGGCCATTCCAGTGAACATTGTGTGTAAGCTCTTAGAGTGCTGGTGAGCTGAACGGGTGTGCATAGCTCAAGTAACCTTTGAGAGCCTGGTAAGCATTACCAGCTGGAATTTTTCAGAGGCTTATCTTAATTCATATCAGAAGGTTTCTTTTTTCTTCATTAATAAGTAGAGTTGCAAACTCTTGACTTCTTTCCTTTCAATTTAATCCAATTTACTGAATATTAATTAACTGCTACTTTGTACCAAGTAATTGGTGCTAAAAGAGAAGTAAACAAGGTTCATTATGCTCTGAAGAAATATAGTCTAATGTAGAAGGCAGACATACAAAGACATTGTCATGCAAAGTGAGAAGTATAGTGCTAGATGAATGTATATGTACAGAAAAGAGAAAAATTAGCTGTATATAGTAATGGAATTACCCAGGGAAGGCTATTTTAAATGCTTAAAGTTTGAGCTCATTTTTGAAGAAGGGAATAAAATTTATTTGCATTTTGAACAAAGAGGAAGCAACAGTCACATTTGCAAGGCATGAAAATAGGAAATGTCTGGTGTGTTATAAAAAAAATCTAAGTAGTCTGGTATTGGTAGAGCATAAATTTGTGTGTAAGCAAGTAACGAAGTCAGCTCTGCAGAAAGCCAGCAGCCAGCAGGATCTTCTCAAAAACAGAGAAGAAAAAATGGAGTTTGGTGAACTCCACCCTCAGCTAGCAGGAAGGACAGGAGCTCAGTGCAGCTAACAGTTTCGTCTCTGATATTATCAAAGGATAAGGACCAAGATGGGTGAAGATGTTATCAAATTACAGAACTTCTGTTACTTTCCCATGCATGGTAATCCCTGTTGGTTTCCTCAAAACAATCATCAGTGAATTCTTTAAAAGAATGTGTATCTTTGAGCATTTTTTTTTTCCCCCCTGAGGGAAGTAAATAAAGGAACTGGGGAGATCCTACACAGGCTGAGGTATAGACTTCCCTGGGGGAGAATGGGTCAAGATATGCAAAATATATATATATATATGCAGGCCGGCTATGATGGTGAAACTCATCAGAAGGAAAGAATGGATGTGGTATGTGAAATACATTTTTGGGTCTGAGAAAGGGCCCAGGCATGTGGGACTGAAGAGGTATTTTCTCTCACATATAAATCAAGCCAAGGCATGCCCCTTTCAGTTTGAAGAAGTCTTCTGCCCCCAGGAGAGGACATGAGGCTAGACCCAACACTCCATCCCAAGGTCTGGAAGCATTAATGGGCATGTGATTCTCTTGGCGATAAACCATCCTGGCTTGGGAATCTTGTCTAAGAATGTTGTGGGTCTATCCAACTTGATAGCTGGAGAATCAGCCATTTCGGAAGCAAAGTAAAAATATACAGGTTATTTTTTGAAAGCAAAGTGAATCTCCCAGGGAAAAAAATGGAACACAACACAAAAGCATACACTCAGACTCATTGGATCTTGGGGATGAAATACAGTAGATAGAGAGATCAGACTCTAAATGCTGCTAAGAAATTGAATCCTCTTTAGTATCTCCCTCACAACTGGAGGCGATTGAGTATTGTAGGTACATATATAGGACGGAGAGTTGGGATTCTTATTTGCAAAACGGGGTAACGGTGTTATCTATCACATGGGGATCTATTTACTGAAAACATTTGCCTTCCCAGATATCTGACATCCAGTAATTTCTCCATATGTATGCTCTCTGAGTAACAGCTGAAGAATGTATGATGGCTAATGGGTTCCCTGTGGGGGTCTGGAGAGTATCAAATTCATGTAATTGGTCCCTATTTATTTAAACTCACAATATTGGAGTGAATCATTTGATTTCAGCAAGATATACTGGATGGAGGTGGGGGGTGTTGGGTATCTGTTGAATAATGACTGTGTGCTGGGGATGGTAGAAGGAAGTCAAATGGAGATTATTATCTCTTCTTAACATCAGCATTGAGATGTAGGTGTATTACTAGCCTCACAGATGAGGAAACTGAGTTTGATTAATTTCTCTAAGCTCCCCTTGCTACTAACAGGCAAAGGAAAAATCAATGACCAGTGCTGTCGCATGTCAGAAATCACGCTCTTTTCAACACATGGTGCTGGGACAACGGATAGCTATAGGCCAAAACATCAAGTTGGACCCCCTACTCCATACCATGCATAAAAATCAACTTAAAACAGATCATAGATTTAAATGTAAGAGCTAAAACTAGAAAAATCTTAGAAAACATAAGAGTAATTCTTTATGACCTTAAGAAAGGGAAAAGGGTGATTCTAGGGTACCCACTGGTTAGGCAATGATTTTTTTTTTTTATTGGAGTATAGTGGATTTACAATGTTGTGTTAGCTTCAGGTGGACAGCAAAGTGATTCATTTATACATTTACATATATTCTTTTTTTTTTTAGATTCTTCTCTCATATAGGTTTTCACAGAATATTGAGTAGAGTTCCCTGTGCTATACAGTAGGTCCTTGTTGGTTATCTATCTTGTACTGATATATAGTAGTGTGTATATATTCATCCCAAGCTCCTGATTTATCCCTCCCCCAATGTTTCCCCTTTGGTAACCATAAGTTTGTTTTCTATATCTGTAAGTCTGCTTCTGTTTTTTAAATAAGTTGATTTGTATCATTTTCATTTTTAAAAAATAAGAGCCCACATATGAGTGATATCTTATGATACTTGTCTTTCTCTGTCTGACTTACTTCACTTAGTATGATAATCTCTAGGTCCATCCATGTTGCTGCAAATGGCATTATTTCATTCTTTTTTATGGCTGAGTAATATTCCATTGTATGTATGTATGTATGTACCACATCTTCTTTATCTATTCCTCTGTTGATGGACATTTAGGTTGGGGCAATAGTTTCTTATGATACAAAAAACACGTGACAAAAGAAAAAAATAGATAAATCGGATGACGTCAAACTTAAAAATTTTTGTGCTACCATTAAGTAAGTGAGACAGCTATGACTCAGTAATAAAAAGAAAACCCATTGAAAAAAATGAGCAAAGGATTTGAATAGATATTTTTCCCAAAAGGTATATAAGTGACCAATAAGCACATAAAAGATGTTCAGTATTCTCAGTCATTAGGGCAATGCAAATCAAAATTACAGTAGTCCCCCCTTATCCGTGGTTTCACTTTCTGGGTTTCAGTTACTTGTGGCCAACCTTGGTCCGAAAATATTAAACAGAAGATTCTAGAAATAAACAATTCATAAATTTTAAATTGCACGCCATTCTGAGTAGTGTGATGAAATCTCTCACCATCCCACTCCTCCCCTTCCAGGAAGTGAATCATCCCTTTGTCCAGCATGTCTGCTAGTCACTTAGTAGCCGTCTTGGTTATCAGATCAACTGTCAGGGTATCTCAGTGCTTGTGTTCAAGTAACCCTTATTTTACTTAACAATGGCCCCGAAGTGCAAGAGTAGTGATGCTGGCAATGCAGATGTGCCACAGAGAAGCTGTAGACGCTTCCCTTAAGTGACAAGGTGAAGGTTCTCTGCTTAATAAGGAAAGAAAACAAAATCATATGTTGAGTTTGCTAAGATCTATGGTAAGAAAGAATCTTCTACCCATGCAATTGTGAAGAAAGTAAAAGAAATTCATGCTAGTTTTGCTGTAGCACCTCAAGCTGCAAAAGTTAACGGCCATAGTGCGTGATAAATGCTTAGTGAAGATGGAAAATGCATTAAATTTATACAGTAAGATATATTTTTAAATTTTTTTTTAACATCTTTGTTGGAGTATAACTGCTTTACAATGGTGTGTTAGTTGCTGCTTTATAACAAAGTGAATCAGCTATACATATACATATATCCCCATATCTCCTCCCTCTTGCGTCTCCCTCCCACCCTCCCTATCCCCCCTCTCTAGGTGGTCACAAAGCACCGAGCTGATCTCCCTGTGCTATGCAGCTGCTTCCCACTAGCTGTTTTACATTTGTTAGTGTATATAAGTCCATGCCACTCTCTCACTTTGTCCCCGCTTCCCCTTCCCCTTCCCCGTGTCCTCAAGTCCATTCTCTCCATCTGCGTCTTTATTCCTGTCCTGCCCTTAGGTTCTTCAGAACCTTTTTTATTTTTTTAGATTCCATATATATGTGTTAGCATATGGTATTTATTTTTCTCTTTCTGACTTACTTCACTCTGTATGACAGTCTCTAGGTCCATCCACCTTGCTATAAATAACTCAGTTTCCTTTCTTTTTATGGCTGAGTAATATTCCATTGTATATATGTGCCACATCTTCTTTATCCATTCATCTGTCGATGGACACTTAGGTTGCTTCCATGTCCTGGCTATTGTAAACAGAGCTGCAGTGAACATTGTGGTACATGACCCTTTTTGAATTATGGTTTTCTCAGGGTATATGCTCAGTAGTGGGATTGCTGGGTCGTATGGTAGTTCTGTTTTTAGTTTTTTAAGGAACCTCCATACTGTTCTCCATAGTGGCTGTATCAATTTTACAGTAAGATATTTTGAGAGAAAGGGCAAGAGAGAGAGACTCCAAATCCACATAACTTTTATTACAGTATATTGTTACAATTGTTCTATTTTATTACTAGTTGTTGTTAATCTCTAACTGTGCCTAATTTGTAAATTAAACTTTATCATAGATATGTATGTGTAGGAAAAAACATAGTATATATTGGGTTTGGTAGTTTCTGTAGTTTCAGGCATCCACTGGGAGTCTTGGAACTTATCCCCCGAGGATAAGGGGTGTTACTGTACAATACGATACCACTTCATACCCACTAGGATAGCTAAAACCAAAAGGACAGAAAATAACAAGTGTTGGCAAGAATGTGGAGAATTTGGAACCCTTATAAAAATGCTGGTGGGAATGTAAAATGGCAGGGTCCGTTTGGGCAACAGTTTGAAAGTTCTTCAAAATGTTAAGCATAGAGTTGTCACATGACCCAACAATTCCACTCTTACGTACATCCTTAAAAGAACAGAGAACATGTATACACAAAAGCACTTAGATGCAAATGTATATAGCAGCATTATTCATAATAGCCAAAATGTGGAAACAACCCAAATATTCATCAGTTGATGACTGGATAAATAAAATGTGGTATACCCATACAAAGGACTATTGTTTAGCAACAAAAATAATGAAGTGCTGATACACATTACCACATGGATGAATCTTGAAAGCTTTATCCTCAGTAAAAGAACCAGTCACAAAAGACTGTCTGTTGTATGATCCCATTTATTTGAAATGTCCAGAATAGGCTAATCAATAGAAACAGAAGGTAAATTAGTCGTTGCCTAGAACTGGGGGTTGAGGGGTGAATGGGTAGTAGACTACTAACAGGTATAGGGTTTCTTTTCAGAGGACATAAATGCTTTAAAATTAGACTGTGGTTATTCACAGGGTTGACAACCCTGTTAATTTACTAAAAACATTAAATTTTACACTTTAAATGGTTCCTGTATGGCAAGTGAATTATATCTCAATAAAACCGTTTAAAAATATAAATAGAAAGACCAACAGGAAACCCATGCTATCTTACTCTCTGTACACTGTGCTCCTGGAGTGAACTCTGGGTTCATACAACCTAGGTCTAATCACAATGCTACTGCTCACTACCTCTGTGACTTTTGGCAGCTCACCTCTCTGTAAGCCTCAGTGTTTCTCATCTGTAAAGCATAACTAACAGTGTTCATCTCAGGGGACTGTCATGAGGATCAAATGAGATAATGTATGTAAAATGCTTACAGAGTGCCTGATATACCTAAGTACTTTGTCAGATGTTGCTTTTTTCCCATTCTTCCATTTTGCAAAAGAGGATCCAGGCTTAGTCACTCCAGCCATTTTCTAACACCTGCCAACAAGTTTCCCGCCCAAACAGCAGTCCCTGTGTTTTATGACTTTGTTTATTGTTCATGCTTGGTGTTGGCACATGTGTGACATTCAGTGCAACCACAGAATATAGTGGGAAGAGCATGGACTTGTTCAAGATAGAAATAGGTTCAAAATCTGATTCTACCATGATATAGCTTATTGGTCAGTCCCTTCAGGCTTCAGTTTTATTAATTGATCAGTGATCAATATTTTTATCTGGAAATGCTGTTATGAGAATTAAATGCCATGAACCATGATAATATGGAAAACACCAAGCACAGTACTGGGCACTGAATAGACACTCAGCCAATATATGCTCCCTTCTCTTCCCTACCCTTTCTTGTTTTCAGCCTCAATAAAATAAAATGATCTATTAAGAACAAAAATGCACTTGACATGGAGGAGAAAAAACCACCTTGGTTGATGGTTTTCTCTGCCAAAAAGATCTTACCTAGAGCTTCCTAAATGACTCCAATTAAGAAGCATTTTTTGAAGGCATACATATGTACGCTGTTTTTACTCCCTCTTTCTCCAGTGATCAGGTTAGATGGAAAGAGACAGACTACTTCAATTTCATACAGAGTTTTATGAAAAATTTAAACTCTAACCATTCCTGCTCCCCAAATTGGCATTTATTAAAGTTATGAGGAGAGTTTGCAAGCAGAAACTACATCAAAAATATGCACAGGGCTCTTGGAGAGTTACTTTCTGCAAGTGATGATGTCTTACTGTCAGTCTTTGAAAGAAATATCAAAAAGGTAATGTGAGCTGAAGCTTAAGATTTCTCAGTATGTCCATCTGAGTTACAAAGGATTTTTATGCTCCACTTCAGACATTATTTAAACATTGTTATTCCTGCAAACATGCCACACAGAGATAAGGTTTTGCTCTGAACCACATCGAAATGCACATTGGTCTAGAAAGTCAGTTGCAAAGTGCTTCTTGGAGGTAACTGTTTATTAAGCCTTGGAGGAATTTCAATTGCAAACCCTTAGTGGAAGGTGAGGGGTGCAGTAAGATTTGTAATATTCTTCTTAATCATGTGATTTGCACAGCACAGGTACAGTTATAATCTAAATAAAGTTCCCAGAGCCATCAGGGCATTATACTATAGCTGCTTCATTTAATCTAATGGTCCACATTTAGGTAATTTTCATGCATTTTAATCTATTTAATGATCACCTTTCTCAGGTGATTTACAGCAGCTGGATGTCTGGGGCTCTGGTACCTAGGAGCCATGCACTGTACAATAAACCAGGAGAAAATACTACTGGAAAATGTATGTTTTGTTTAGATCTGCCCTCATTAAGCACCAGGATAATACTTGCTGAGAACGCCATCTGCCTCATAAGATTTATTAATGCACATTCTATAGGCACCCAAAGAACAGAATTAGTCTAAATAATGTAGAATATATTGAAATATCGGACACTTTACTGGACAGACGGACACTTACTTTTAGATTATTTCCCTAGATCACGGTATCCCAGAATGTTCTTTGCAAGATGATCAAATATAGTAGCGCCCTCACACTGCAGGAGATTTAGGGTTAACTTTATTCATTCATTCAAGGCTCTGAGAAGTCCTGCAAAATGAGGGTATATTTTGTTTGCTGTATAATCTAATGCTTCTTAAACTAAGTCAATCACAGAGCTAATCCAACCTTGTAACCCTTTTTTACATCCTGCAAAACATACTTCAGGAAAGAGAACCTTAGCCTATACCCAATATCAGTTTTTCTTTGAAAAAATAAAACATAAATTTGGAGACAGACACATCTGGGCTTCCGTCTGGCACTTGCAAGCATTGAGCTCTCACAGCATAAGCTATTTCAGCTCTCAGAGCCTTGCTTTTACCTTTCGAAAAGTGAGGCTAATAACAGCTACCTTGTAGGATTACTGTGCGGTTTAAGTGAGAAAATACATGCAAAATGATCAGAGAAGTATCTAGCACATAGTAGGTTTAAATCCATATTAGCGCCTTTCTTCTCTTCACTCTATTTTGTACAGTCTCTAAGAGGCTGGAAATACAACCATAATTAAGATGGTTCCTGCTTATTAGAATCTTAGATTTTTGCAAGTGAAAGGCTGGTGGTCTCTGTTTTAGATGGCCTTCTGAACAGACATTTTGGGAAGCCTATCATGGAGCTCTCACCTTAAATGAGCACTTACTGTATGTCAGATATTGTACTTTGCCGTACCTTGTTTGATCATCATAGCAATCCCATGAAGTGAGCATTTTGAATGAGAAAACTAAGTCTAGTAGAGGTAACTGACTGTAAAATCACACAGCCAGTGCTGGAGAAGGGGGCAATAAACTCAGTATTATCTCATTTAAAAAACTTGTTATTAGTAACCACTAGGTTCTTAATCTTCCGAGTATGGGATCAACGACCAGTCATGAGGGGCTTGGAAAGAGAGAAGGAGGAAAAAAGAAAAATAAGTAGAAAGATAAATAAAAGGCTTCATAGAGCCAGAATGTGACAGACTTGGGCCAGTTGGGCCATATCTGACAGCCAAAGAGGCTCTCAGGTGAATCTGTGATGTCACTGTTTGGCAGAATTCTGCAAAATATTGTGAATTTGTCAGAGCCTGGCAAATGTCATGCCTCATTAGGAAATGTAAAGTTCAAAGTAATTAATATACATTAAAATACTATTCTGTTTGCCAAGATTTTGTCTATCAAGTGTATACAAGAAATGGTAGAAATTCCCCTAGACTTCTGTCCCAATGACTTCAAAGGCTCCTATCATTTCTCTAGGAGTTTGTGGGCTGTAATTTAGACCTCTGTGAAACACTGTCAGTAAAGGTGAGAGGGTTACAAGAGCTAATTAACTTTTAAGATATTCAAGTTGATGATGAGGAAATCGTGCTTTGATGACCAAAGTTTGAAGTTGAAAAGGATTTTGAATAAATAAAAGAAAAGCTTTTGAAGGACCTTGAGTTTAAATAATTTTGAAAAGTGTCAAAATAGTTATCTTTGAATATTTAGAGCACTGTCATGTTAAACAGGCAAGAAATCCATACTTTGGAACATCTTTATCCATAACCATAACAGTTAGGAAATAATCTGGAAAGTTGGTTTATATAAATATACTATGACTATGTTCATCTTATTTATTTAATCAGTTAACATACATTCATTCAACTTATGTCTACCATGTACTTACTAATGCCTGGAATTGGGAAATATAAAGGAGATATAAAGACAGCAGACTTAGGGAATTCCCTGGTGGTCCAGTGGTTAGGACTCTGTGCTTTCACTGCCAGGGCCCAGGTTCGATCCCTGGTCGGGGAACTAAGATCCCACAAGCCGCATGGTACAGCCGAAAAAAAAAAAAAAAAAAGACAACAGACTTGGACTTCTGCATGGAGTTCACTGAGAGAAAGAGATGCAGAAGTAATACTAACTCAGTGAAATGAGCTCTAAGAGAAGACCATTTGCATTGGGAGCCTAGAGAGTGAAAGGGCTAATTTTTATAGAGGAAGATAATTCGGATTAAAATAAAATTTCCAAAAGGATGTGATGTTCAAGTTACATGTTGAGGAAGGGTAGGATTTTTCCTGGGAGATGGTAGGCAAAGCAAATCCAAAGCAGAAGGAACTTGGAGGACAAAGCCGAGAAAGTGTGAGGTAGGTTGATGTGCTCCTTGAAGCACAGCCAGCTTAGAATGCTCAAAGCCACCTCTGTTCCCGGTGCGGGCATCGTGTGAGCTGAAACTGATGGGTGAGGAGGGACCTGATCCTCATGGGCTTTGGATGTATCCCATGGGGAACAGAAAGCCACAGAAGGACTTGAGCAAGACAAGAATGAATGCCCATCAAATAGAAGACCACCTCAGCAACACTGTGGTTAGGTAAACCATCTCATGAGATATAAAGACATCACAAACTAATCAGAAAGGGTCCCTCAGGCATCCAGATAGACATGCAGCCATCCTCACTGAAAGCCTGCCCTCTGGGAAGAATGATTTACTTTCCACTCAGTAAGAGACGAAATCCACCATATAAAAACTTTGCATAACATCTAAGATCCTTTAGTAGAGTTTTGAACCACATTGCACAAAATAGCATAGCTTGAGCAAATTTTGAATTCTACGTATCTTACAGGGTGTATTTTGTATTCTCAGAAGTTCAAGATTAAAGAGGAATCAAAGATAATTTAATTTGATCTTTCAGCTGACTCTTGAATCACTTCTATAAAGTTCCCGTCAAAGGTTGATCAGTCTCTGATTATTTAGAGTGACAGGAAACTCACTCTCTGCCCTAATAAAAGTATTAATCAAACCAGTGGGGCCACAGGAGGGACTGGGACGTGGCAATGGGCGAGTGTGACCGGGCGGCTAAGTGACCACTGCCCTTGGAGCTGGGGAAACTTGTGAAGGTCTCAGCTTATGGGGCAGGGTTGTGTCTACAACAATGAGGGTCACATTCTGAGTGGAATCCACATCACTGGGATTCAGATGCAAAAGCTGTAAAGTGAAGAAGTAGGTCTAAGTGTTAGGACTAAGGGGCTGGTTGAATCAAAATGTCTGAAGCACCAGGTGAGAACGGGGGATGGTGACGGCAGAGGATCACAGGTGGAGATTGCAAGTACAGGACTGGTTCAGGAAAAAGCTCAGGGAAAGGACCATGAGACCGTGAGATTCATCTGAGCCTGGTTTTATGAAGGAGGTCTACAGGGTGAAGGCATAGGGTTTTAAAGAAGCAGGTGAGCCTGGACAGAGCCTGGATGAATCAGAGACAGGAAGGAGTATTTGGGGTCAGGTATGGCTTCACTCACAATTCAACATTTGCTGAGTGGCTCCTTCTGCAATGCAGTGGGCTGGGTGTCAGCCTTCACCTACAGGGTGAAGTTCCTTGTCCACCAGCAGCACCATGACTAATATTTGGCTGTGTGCAACTTTGGTTTGACTTTAAACCCCATGGCGAATTCTTTCAGTGTGGAGGCCCCTCTAAGTTTCCTGCTGCTGGTTTAAGTTTGAATAGGTTGACTATGTTGGACAAAAATAAGCTTTCTGATAATATGAGGAGGTGCATGTTAGCAAAGCGTGTGTGATGCGGGGGAGGGTAGTTTTACGTGTGCTGCAAGGAACACAGGGGGCAAAGAACACCCCTGAACTGATCTTTTTAGGAAATTGCAGAATGAAAAACAAAGGACAGATTTTCAAACTACATTTCCTCTCTGAGAGAACATCCTGAGACATCGCTATTAGTCATAGATACATAATTTAAGGGGTTCAAAAGAAGTGTCAGAAAACAATTTTCATGCCAATTTTTCAAACTCAATATGGAGGGATGAAAAATATAGGAGGCGCTGAGGTCATAAACATGCATATTTTTCAGGCTTAATGTCCCGATGTAGCAATTATAAAAATCTGGTAATTGGACAGTTACTTTGTAACGATACCTGACTGGTTAAATCAACTCAGCAGGTGAAGGTCTGAGAGGCTGGTTTTGAGCATAAACTCATTAAATAAGATTTTTTTTTTTTTTAAAGATTTATTTACTGATTGATTGATTGAGTGATTGCTATGTTGGGTCTTCGTTTCTGTGCTAGGGCTTTCCCCAGTTGCAGCAAGTGGGGGCCACTCTTCATCGCGGTGTGTGGGCCTCTCACTATCGCGGCCTCTCTTGTTGCGGAGCACAGGCTCCAGACGCGCAGGCTCAGTAGCTGTGGCTCACGGGCCTAGTTGCTCCACGGCATGTGGGATCTTCCCAGACCAGGGCTCGAACCCTTGTCCCCTGCATTGGCAGGCAGACTCTCAACCACTGCGCCACCAGGGAAGCCCCTAAATAAGATTTTTAAAGGCATATTTAGTACAAGAAAAGCAGATTCTTGTGTTGTGCTTATAGGATAATTTCATGAAAGAAAACCTCAGAGAAAACCAAGGTTGAAGCAAATCAATGTGTATTCTCTCTGTCTCTGTCTCTGTCTCTGTCTCCACGTATAAACACATACATACACACACACTCTGCAGAGAAACACACACTCCACACAGAAACACACACTATCAGGAGAACAATTTCAGCTTTGCTAGGATATCTAGTCATTGAACGCCAAGTTCCATGATGAGACACAAAGAAGTAGTGTATTTGCAGATAGAGGGAAACTAAAGGGTAATGAATATCCAACCCCAGGTCTCTACTTGGATAACTAGTGAGCACTTCAAACTCAGCACATCTCAGACTTAACTCATGTGTTCTCCTCTTGCAGCTCTTATCACTTCCTATTTCCCCAGACTTGGTAAATAGCATTAAAGCCATCCATATGTGCGGATCAGAGACCTGGGTATCATCCTTTATACCTGTTTCCCTCCTCCCCTCTTTACAAATCAATGTCTGTGTTCTGTACAGTCCAGTTCCTGAGTAGTTTTCCAAATTTAGTCACCCTTTCACTGCCACCACCCATGTCCAAGGTACTGTTATCACTCATCTGGACTGTCCACCAACCATCACTTACCACACATCCTTCTCTTTCCCACATGAATCCGTATTCTCACACTATAGCTGCCCAGTGAGACTTTTAAAATGTAAATTTTATCATGTCCCCCATCCTGCCCCATTGCTTAAAAACGGTTAGTAGGTTCTCATTGCTCTTAAGAAAACAAATAAAATCCTTAATGGACTTGCATATTCCTTCCTAAGACCCTGACTATTTATCTCTAGATTTATCTGTGCCTTTCTTCCTACCTGCATTAGTATCTGTTCTACATGTAGATCCTTCAATCTGCCTCAGTCCTTTTGCCTTCAAGGCCTTCCTGTATGTCTTTCCCATTACATGGAACTCTCCTATTCATTTCTTAAAACTCAAAGTGATTTCTGTATCACTTAGAACTCAAAGGTATGTCCACAGGAAGTTTTCCCAGACCCCCTAGACTGAATCAGTCCCCTGCTATAAACCTATTTGATATCACTTTTATTGTTGTTGTTGAAATTAGTTGTTTAATAACTATGGACCCTGCTGGAACTGTAAGTTCCATTAATGCAAGAAAAGATATGTCCTGTTAACAAATGTATCCTCAGAGCCTGAAGCAGCTCAAACTGGTCCTAAAAAAGCATTTGTAAAATGAATCAATGAATTCTTTGGGTGATCTTTGGTTTTTTGGAATCACGATGGATTGTACTGATAAACCAGATGGATCCAAAGTAAATCTGAAGTTCTGAGCCTGGATCCCCCAAATCTACTTCCCATATGTAGATGGAGGAAAGGAAACTGCAGATTCTGGCTAACTATAAATGTAACTAAAATGCATTACTCCTGGATGTAGTTGCTAAAGAAGTGATTTTAATCTGGGGCTTTGTAAAGAGAAGCAGATTATCCAGGACAAGAAACATGGCACTCTGTCCCACTCTGCACTGTGTAGGATATTCCTGAAATAGTCCAGTCAGGCCTGGGACTTTACATATTTGAACAGTCCAGACGTGAGAGAAGAGGGTGCTGAGGAGGACTGGAAACCATGGTAACCATGAGGTATTGTCAGAGTTGTTGGGGAAGTACTTGGGGACTCTATTCAAAGATCTGAAGAACTCTCATGTTTGTAATGAAAGTGTCCTACATGGCCTAAAAGAGAGAGAGAGAGAGAGAGATGGGAGTTCTTGGGTGAATTTTGGATGGAGCCAGATGATGGCTCTCTATAAAGAACCGTTTTGATTAAACATCCTGAACTGTGATATAGGTCCTGCCCCAAATTGAAAGAGCACGCTAGGAGCCAGCACTATCCACAGGTAGAATGGGCAAACCCGGAAAGTGGCGAGGTGTCTGCCACTTGACTTGGTCCAACATAAACTGGCTGGCCACATGGTGCGGACCGTCAGGGCTTGTTGGGAATTGGCCTTTGGTGATACCAGCTTCCTATTTAATTGGCATTTATTTGAGAAGACACTGTGTGCCTGAAACTGTGCTGGGCTTATTCACAAATGCTGGCTCATTAGTGCCACACCACAGCTCCATAAAGTAGATAATGTACTTTTGTAATCCTGTTTTGCAGGGAATGAAAGTGAGACTTAGCAAAGTAAGGAGACTTCTTCAAAACAGCATAGATGCTAAATGATCCTTTGCAGGTTCTTCTTCTTTTTTAAATTCCACAATCCTATGTTGCTTTTTCAAAATGACACTTATAAGCCCTTCCAGGGCGCATGTGCTCTAATTCTACCGTACTGGACTTGACACAGAACATGGCCAGCATGCTTAGAAACCTAACCACAGTGATGATCCCTGGTCACAGCTGAATCAAAAAGACTGAGGTCTTCAAACTGGGTCATTTCTAATGACCAAATGTAGCTGAGATTGCAGAGAATGAAGTGTAGGGTAGTAATAGTGGCAGAATATTTGTGATATAGGGCAGGTTGGCTCTTTAATTTTTTTTTTTAACAAGTATTCTTTTTTTTAAATTAATTAATTAATTTTTGGCCGAGCTGGGTCTTTGTTGCTGTGCGCGGGCTTTCTCTAGTTGCGGCGAGCGGGGGCTACTCTTCGTTGCGGTGCGCGGGCTTCTCATTGCGGTGGTTTCTCTTGTTGTGGAGCACGGGCTCTAGGCACGTAGGCTTCAGTAGTTGTGGCACGCGGGCTCAGTAGTTGTGGTGCACGGGTTCTAGAGCACAGGCTCAGTAGTTGTGGCGCACAGGCTTAGTTGCTCCGTGGCATGTGGTATCTTCCCGGACCAGGGCTCAAACCCGTGTCCCCTCAATTGGAATGTGGATTCTTAATCACTGCACCACCAGGGAAGTCCCCTAATTTAATATTGTATTCATGTTTCTAAGGGGTAAAAGTACCAGACTTGGCAACTAGGGAGGTTATGACTCAAGTCATTGAAGGGGAAACGTGGAGAATCACGATCAAAACTTCATTATGCTCATAATTAGGCTAAAAATAAGAGCATACGGCAGCTGAGGGAAAACATGAGCTGCAGATATTGGATTTCCAGTAGACGAAGTTGAAGAGGAACGAATATATGAAGTCGTATTATTGTAGGTGAAGACAGGAAAGAAATGGATGGAATTAATAACAGTGCATCTGGAAAAGTAAGGGAGCTCTGCAGTGATAAATAGAAGAAGTAGAAGAAAATAAATGAATAAATAATGCAAAGGATAAATAGCCAATAATGCGAGATACTACAATCCTAAGCTGCCATCAAAGATAACAAAAATATGGGAATGGGTAAGTAAAAGATGAAAAAGGCAAGAGCAGAATGCATAAGGCAAAAATGGGGTAAGAAATGTCTCTTGGAAACAAAATAAGAAATCTCTAATTAATTGGTGAGAGACATGTAGCTCATAAAACCCTTATGAAAGTAGAGTGGAAATGGGATAGCACCAAACGCATTGATTAGACATCCAGAGCAACCTGGGGTGGTGCCGTAATATAGTAGAGAAAGAAGGGAGATGTTATAATCTAGGGATTTGTTTTTCTTTCTGCTGGGTGAAGGCCAAATGGTGTGGGAAGAGTGGGGAGGCATATTTGAAAGGACATGGATGGAATTAGGGATTATACTATTGGGGTTAGAATCTTGGCATTATGATGTGGAGATGTGTGTGCCCTTTGTCAATTTTCCTAACCTCCGTAACCTCAGGGTTTCCTTTGTTGAGCCACAGTATTAGTATTCACAACTGGTGTACTGTTGTGAGCATCAGATATGAACAATGTGTGTCAGTGGCCTACCAAACAGCTCCCCGCATGACAGCTCTTCTGACTGCGAAGTAGGGTGGTAGAGTGCAAGGAGCCATCACAAAAATGAACTAGAAGAGAAAGGAGGAAATTCACCTTGACTGGACGCTTGCAGTATTCTGGGCACATACACACATTAATATTTTGATTCCTCACAGTAACATTATGACAGTGACATTAATTTCCCCAAACTTCAGAAGGGCAAATGGAGGTGCAGAAAGCTTAAATGAAATGTCTTAGGTCTCTCTGCTAATGATTGGTGAATCTGGAAACCAAGCCCCAGTTTCTGAACATGAAAGTCCTATTCTTTGTATCATATCAGCCAATATCAATTAAATTATATTAACCATTTAAATCTTTCTGGTTCAGATGCCAAAAAGCTATGAGTTTACTCTTACCATTTGGAGTCCTGTATTCTCTCCTTAACTTCAAAGAGATTTGTTTTCACCCCCAATCCATTGAGTAGGGAAAGGACTTTTGGCACATAAGGTGTCTTAGAGTCCATGAGTTTGAAAAATTACCCCATCTCCAGTTTCTCCATCCCGGTAAACATGCCAGGAGCAGAAGCCACAAGGAAGACTTACAAAGACTCCAAAAGCCAATGGCAGCAAATCAGGAAAGCAAAGGACCAAAGACAGAGAGCCCTGAGGGGACTCCCGTGCTCCATCTTTCTATCAGTTCAGCCAGCAGATCTTTCATTTAGCTAGAAACCAGCCCCCATGGATGTGGGCAGCCCATAGAAATGTATTCTCAGCAAGGGAGGTGTCAGGATGGACACCTGACATGAGAACCACCACCCCAGGTTGCTCTGGATGTCTAATCAATGCGTTTGGTGCTACCCCATTTCCACTCTACTTTCATAAGGGTTTTATGAGCTACATGTCTCTCACCAATTAATTAGAGATTTCTTATTTTGTTTCCAAGAGACATTTCTTACCCCATTTTTGCCTTATGCATTCTGCTCTTGCCTTTTTCATCTTTTACTTACCCATTCCCATATTTTTGTTATCTTTGATGGCGGCTTAGGATTGTAGTATCTCGCATTATTGGCTATTTATCCTTTGCATTATTTATTCATTTATTTTCTTCTACTTCTTCTATTTATCACTGCAGAGCTCCCTTACTTTTCCAGATGCACTGTTATGAGAGGTATTTCATGCTTCACAAATCACCCCAAATATTTCATATACATTAAAAAATTAGTAGACAAAACTGGGGCCATGGCATGTAATTTACCTAGACTTGCGAGATGTTTTTGATATGGAGCAGGGCAGAAGATTTATCTGTGGGCACATTGAGCCGCGCTTGGAACAAAATGCATTGGCTCTGCATTTGCGCCCATCAGACAGGGTAGCAGAACAAGTTGTGTCGTGGTGAGGCAGTAAATATGGGCGTAGCATAGAGAAATATTAGCTTCATTTTTCTTTATCTTCTGCAGAGCGCATTGGTGAGTTTCTGCCCTCCGAAGGACGAGATAGCATTGCCCCTGTATGAATGAGTTTAAAAGGCATAAACAAGAGAGTCTGATGGCCTAATTTGGAGGGTCCAGCGGGAATCTGCCTCCTTGCAGATAATGAGATTGTATTTGGAGTAGATATGCCACCAAGTGAGAAAGTGAATTTAATAGAAATATCACTGCTATTTACAACCAAAGGAACATTGGTGAAATATGCTGAAAAGAGAATGAATTCATGGCCTGGGACCTTTTTTTATGTTTGGAAAAGCATTTAGTAGGGGACCCTCATCCCGTGGATAAATGTACTATGAGTTTATAGTAATTCAAACCTCTGAGTTATGTTTAGCTAAGGTTGAAAGAGTTTGAAAATTCATCCTTGAGCTACATTTACTGGCAGAAGAACAGTGTCTTGTTTTCACTTTCCACCTTTCTAAGTTCTAGAACTCTCAGAACCTGGCTCTGGTCTCTTTTTCTCAACCAAGGATGTGCCCCACAGTTGAGGCTGCCAGGACACTGGTTTGCCCTCGACTCTACACAGTAATTGTGTCTTGATCAGCAGTGAAAAGAAGCACTACTTCTGCTAACAGAAAAGCATGCAACCATGTAGTTTAATTTTTTCTTCTTTTTGGCCCTCTGTCTTTCCTGAACACGGGTGTGTGTTTCCTCAGAGACCTCATGTTGGTGATGAATTCAGAGTTTTTTGACTTGCAGAACACACAGATTCATCTCTACAAATGAGCCCTAGTTCAAGGAGGTGGAGCAGCCCTGGGCTGGAGACAGTGTGTGCTCCCAGCTCGGCTAGTGCTGGTCTCCCTGGAATCTAGTGACTTTGCAAACTGTAGGAACTCAAATATATAGCAATCAGTTCTTTTTTAAGACGGTAGAGAGTAGAGGAAAGAGAATTGGTGGACCAGAAAGGAGAGTAGGGTAGGAAATGCTGATGACGGTCTTGCTGGTTTATAACAATTTCTCAGTGCTTGAAAATGGTCTATGTTTTTGAGTTACCAACCTTCCTATGGCTCTTTTATAGGTTGCTTCATTTGAGTCATGCAACATTACCTGCCATATCTCCATCTTTAAACTGAGTTTCAACATTTTAATGATTTCTCAAGGTCCCACCACCTTTAAATAGCAGAATTAGGATATATATGTATGGTTGACTAGCAATAAGCCAAGTTCTGAGGCTCAGGACCCACAAAGAAGTAGATTTCTAGGTAGAGTCACGATCTGTCAGAGGGGCTTGGGAATCAGCCCCTCCCTTCTAGGTACCTGATTTCCTCTCTCTTTCCTGATAAGAACCCCAGATTCCTTTTATGGATGTGGGAAATAAAATGAGATGAATGAGCTGGAGCCGTAAATTGTTATAAAACTATTAAAGAGAAATCAGTCTTAAGTTATCACCTGAGGGGTGAGTAAAAATTGGTCGTCATAGAGGTGGATTTTTAAATAAAGATTGAACAAAATTACACTCAGATCCCTGAGGATGCTTCTAAAGAATCTTTTAAAACCGGGGGTTACGCAGGCAGGTGACCTTCTTGCCTCACTGCCTGCAAGTTTTATGCCAAGATATCCTGTGTCAAGCAAGGTTTAAAAAAAATCTGCATTCCCCCAGTGACTCCATGTGTCCCCTGGGTCTTCTGTTATCTTGCCCAGAGCAAGGCACCCTTCAAAACTGGGGACTCACCTGAAATTTCAGCCCTTGAAAATTCAGTATCCTTTGGAGAATCTTTTACTTCAGCAAATGTCTGCACACCTAATAACCTCTAAGCCCCATCTCCAGTATGTCACCCCTTGCTTAAAAAGCTGCCACGCTTGCCCTGGCTTTCATGGTGCCATATCCTATCATCAGCACCACTCCCTGACTCTGCGTTACGTGCTATTGGACCCCACCATACACCGATGAGTAAAAACTTCCTTAACCACCACCTCCTGTGTTAAGAGTTTCTAAACCCAGTGCAACACAGATAGGTTTTGGTTTCTTTATGCCCCATACCCACCTTGCCATCCTACTCAACACACAGACTTGTGATTGCCTGCGTCTGGGTTTGTAAGTCTGGGAGAATCTCAAAGGCAGAGACTTCCCCCCATGCTTCGAGGAGTGTTTGGCCCACTGTAGGGAGGGAGTGTTTACTTAATGAAAGAATGAAAAGTGAGTGGAGGGCTCTTTCTAGAAAGGCAGGTGGAAGCTTTTCCCCTCCCCAAGGCACATCTGATTCTTCCCACTCCCCCTGGCTGTTCCTCACATATCTCTCACAGTTCAGATCTTCCTGGCCCATCAAGACCCCATCCATAGTGGGCATCCTCTATGAACACATCTCCTCTAATAACTTCTCCTGACAGCTGCATGTCAACGAGTCAAGTTGTGTGGATTGTTTGGTGAGTGGTGGGAAAGAGAATAAGCTTCGGGGAAGATTTGCATTAGGGTGAGGTGGTGTAGACGGATGGAAAAACCTTTTCTTCTTGACCTAATTTTCAGTCATCCTGAACAAGGTGAAAGATGGAACAGAGTGGGAGTTGATGGTGTCAGAAAGGAGATGCAGATTCGTGAGCTTCATCTCCCAGGTGTGGGAGTAGGGCTGTGGGTTCCAGCTAACTCTGTGCCAACTGTGTTTGTCTGCTGAGGGGCATGGGGAGACAGTCCCATCCACCCATTTCAGAGGGGTGGCCTATTCTCAAGGGTGCTTTTTCTCAAAGCAAGATGTTTAAGATTTACCTGAAATTTACACCCTCAGCAGCAGCAAGAGGCAGCCACAGAGATCAGCCCCTCATATGCCGCTGTCCTCCAGGAGGAAGATATTTCACATCCCAGAGAGTTTACACCAGGTGAAAACCACTTTCCAAAGCAGTCAGCCAGGTGTGCAAAGATGAATAAGACCCACTGCATCACTGTGTCTGTATCTGCCTAAGAAGAACATTGTTTCTAGGCTCCAGGCAGGAGAATTTTGTTCCTAGTCTTGATACCGCATTATATTAGGATGGGGCTTTGTCTAAAGTTCTTTATGACCATGATTCCGTTAAGCCTCCTCACACCCTGTAATAGAGAAAACATCTCACTTCCTTTACAGATGGGCAAAATGAGGCTTCGAGAAACGTGATGCTTCTGCGGAGGAAGCAGGGGGTGGGAGTTGGTAGTGATTCCCTGCGTCCTGATTCCTAGCTTACCTGGCAACCCAAGCTCAGCTTTTCTCTCTGCATCATTTAAAAATCTCCACAATCAGCCAAAAGATTTATATTTTCTTATTACCTTAGCAGCTTCTTCTTAATAAATCTTTTTTCTCAGCACAAGGAATGAATTTAAAGGAATATATTAAATTAAAAAATGGGCTTGCAAAGCAAGACTCTACTTTGACCCTAATATCTCCCTCAGATTCCTTTCTGCACACGTACACCCTTATCAAACACGATTCACCTTCTCTGGAAACAGGATGAGATTGAAGTCATGGCCAAAGGCAGGAACAGAAGCGTGGGCATTACTGGCGCAAATAACAAGCAAGTGGATGATTGCTGTGAGGAATTTCAGGGGCTAGACCACTAATTGCTGATGTTTTCCAAGAGTAGAGGAATCTGATAATTTTGTATACAATTATATTGAGAAATACATTTTGAAAAATGAATTTTTAAAATTGAGGTTGCTGATTTTTTTTATTTTGCATTTTTTTCCCATTAGAGGGAATAAAAACAACCTTATATTATATAGCTGCATGCCAGATCATCCCCTTGGCTCCACGAGATTTCACACATAGGCTCGCTGGACATCTGAAAAGCAGCTCCATGAGCAATTTTTAAAATAAATACCTAAATGCCCACATATGATGGGCATACACTGCTTTTCTTAAAACATGGAATATATTTCTTACATGAACTTGATGTCAAAGGAATGATATAGAAAAGATGATATGGTAGACTTTTTATAATACTCTAATTTGATTCAAAATCACACCCAATTCAAATAAAAAAAATAACTTCTTTTTTCTCCATGAGAATACGCAGTCACTTTGAGGAATTTGGGGAACTAATGCAAAAAGTAAAGAAAACAAAAAGCACACAGAATCTGACTTCTCAGAAGTAGCTGTTAATAATTTGGTAAATTCTCTCTTTATGTCTTAACTTCATTTATCATTTTTCCCCACTTATCAAGTATTATAGTGCCCATATAACTTTATTTATTTTCTTATATTCCTTTTAAAGACTCCCTGATACTTGTTTCCCATGTTGATAAAAATCTTCATAAACATTTTTAATAGCAATTCAATATTTTATGATATAGCTACCTTTATTCCCTTATGTTGTGAATTTGGGTTCTTTGAATGCATTTCTTAATGAAAGAAGGATATAAGCAAAGCACAGTGAGTTTGAATTTGATTTGGAAGAAGAGTGTATGAAATTGTAGAATTTTTTAAAGCTAAAAGACATTTGGAAGCTCAGGTGCCCGACCACCTTGTCTCTATCAGAGATCTGAGAATCCCAATCCAGAGAAAGGAGACTTTTCCAGGGTTACACCATGAATGAGCAGTGGAGGGAGGGCTGGAACTTACATTCCAGTGATCTTCTTCCCAGTTCCTTATCCTTCCTATGGAAAGCATTTTCCTTCCAGAAGGATAATGCCCTGGTCCACTCTTTGAGAAGCATTACTTATGGAACCAACATCTGGGGCCCCACAGGAACTAAAGATGGGACTACATGGTGAGCCAGTATAGGACACATGTTTTTATTTCAGGCTTAAACAAGGTCTTCTGCCAAACCAAATCAGAATGCTGCTCTGAGAACACCTGGGATAATGGGCTTCAAAAAGGTTCAGGTGCCAACATCAGAAAGAGTACCAGTGACAGCATGTTCTGAAACTTCCCAGGTCTCTCATGCATCATATCTAAATGTCCTCACTGTGATGTTCAAGCAAAGAACATACTTAACAATCTTATAACCTTTGTTAAGTGTTAAGTGGGTAAGGAAAAGAGTTGCTTGAAGAAGATAGTTGAGATGGAGGATTGGCCAGGCATTGGGGGATGCAACAAAACACATCAGTTTCCTCATCCGTAAAACGGGAATAGTGGTGTACCCTTCTCTTAAGTTTATTCAAATATTAAATTGAATTAAATAAAATATTTAGTATGATATTTAGTATTCTGCATAGTATGTGTATGAGTCAGTGTTTTCAAGAGGTTTATTATAAGGAATTGGCTCACACAGTTATGGAGGAAGGCAAGTCCTAAGATCTACAGAGTGAGTCAGCAAACTTGAGATGAAGGATTGCTGATCGTTTCATTTCAATCTCAGTCTGAAGGCCTGAGATCCAGGAGACCCAATGGTGTAGTTGCCATCCAAAGGCCAGCAGGCTGGAGGTCCAGGAAAAGCTGATGTTTCAGTTTGAGTCTCAAGGCAGGAAAAAAGCTGATGTCTCAGTCCAAAGGAAGCCAGACAGGAAGAGTTCTCTCTTACTCACAGGAGTGTCAGCCTTTTGTTCTACCCAGGCCTTCAACTGATCGGATTAGGCCCACCCACATTAGGGAGAGCAATCTGCTTTACTCAGTCTACTGATTTAAATGTTTATCTCATTGAAGAACATCCTTACAAACATATCCAGATTAATGTTTGACCAAATATCTGGGTACCTCTTGGCCCAGTCAAGTTGCCACGTAAAATTAACCATCACAATATGGTACCTGAGATAGTCTAAGAATTCTAAAATGGAGAATATTGATTGTTCTTATTATTTGTAATATTTTGGATTATTTTATTTTGCTTCATACTTCCTTTAAGGAAAATACAAACAATTAATAAACAAATTCTGGATGATGATGGAGAGGCATGGCTTTAATAAGACCTTAATTGCAACCTAGAGTCTGGCAAGATTGAGTTTTTCAGGTTGCAACCTTGAAAGCTTAAACATCTAGTTTACTAAAATATCAGACATGAAAAGTTTTGGAGAACTTTCAATAAGATTCCTCTATGAGTCACCTGTAAAACACACTTTTAAAGGTGTTGGTAGCAACCTCTCTGCATCTCTATTTATAGACATATGACTACACATCTGGGTCTGTACAGATACTCATACACACGTACTCTGAAAGGCTTTTGATAAGTTTGGAATAATTTAACCAACTTTATGAATTTTTTTAAGCTTTTCTCCACATGACATGTTGGAAGAACCAGCGGTTTATACAAAGACCATAATCTCAAAAAAAATTGTTTATTTTTCAGAACAGAAGCCAGGTCGACAGGGCAACTGGGACATTTTGCTTGTCAGCAAAAGAAATTTATTCTGAATTTATGAATTGATAATAAGCGACCTTCTCATAATGATTAATGGTAATTAACCTTTTAAAGCTCCATCACTTGCCTGGGCATCTCTGGCTGACAGCCCTTGGAGACAGGATAGAATGCTGATGGTAGAACAGACCTTTGTTTGGATTCACAAGGTCCGGTAAGGTAGAGAACACCATTTTAGTGTGGAGATGTCACAAATATGATGCAGCCCCAGAGAATTACAAATAAGGAAAAAATGCACGCATGGGCCATCATGGCTAGATGCTTTCATCCTAAAAGGATCATTGCAGACCAGAGTCAGCCAGCTCTACTGCTTAAAGCTGTGTGACTTTGGTTAAGTCTTTTTACCCATGTAAACCCAACCAGCTTCGTTCATCTGTAAAATATTTATGAACAACGATGATATCAACAATTAGTGTTCTTAATGAAGGGTCCTGTGGGCTAACATAGGACAAAAGGCAAGCCCGCTTGGCACACAATCAGCATCACATAAAGCTGTCTTCCAGGTGAGCACTTCTCACACTTCCTGACACTGAACTAGATCCACGATGTTCTCCACACTTTGCCTGTTCTAGGCCTCACTGCCTCTGATGTTGACAGTGTGAACCTCAAAAATAGCTGGGAAGTAGTCTCTAGATTGGGGTTTAGCATGCAAGAGCTTTATTAAGGGGTGCCCTTAGAACCAACACGTGTAGAAGAGGGGAAGGAAGCAGGAATCAGCAGAGAGAAAAGAAATGTAAGGCACAGTGACAGACGTGGCTGACCTCAAGTTGAGACCTGGAGCTGAAGTGGCCCCAGCAGAGTTGTTTTGAATCAGGGTCAGTGGCCAGTTGTTTATGCCCCTGCAGTGACCAGGCATGGGATGTGAGCTGCCCCAGAAAGGGTCATGACCTTGACCTGAGAGAATCCCTGAAGGGGCTGAGAGCTGAAGGTTATTTGCAGACAGCACTCCTAGCCACTGTGGGCACCAGTCCTTCCCTGAAGGGGGTACTGGGTGGCCCATCACGTTTATTGAGCATTTACTGTATCCCAGACGAACACTGCTGGTGCTGGTATCTGCTTTATCACATTTGACTCTCACCACAACCCTATCAGATAGACATTAGGATGCACTTTTGTCATCATAAAAATGAGCCTCAAAGTCTAAGAACCAGTAAGTTGTGCAACTAGAAACCAAATCGAGTCCTTAACTCTAATGTTAAATTGCATGAGTCCAGGGTTTGCAGTGAACTGTGAGTCAGCTGACACAAACCATCCATTCTTTCTAGTACTGCTCTGATTTTTTACCTGGGGACTAGTTCAACTTTCCTCCCTTTCAAATTCCATTTCTTGTAGAATTCATTTCAGCCCCTGACTCAGCTAGGGGGATATAATCTTGACCTCATCTTTGTTCTCTGAGTATCTGGCTAGCTCTGTGAACTTGCAAAAGTTTTACTTATCTGCACTGAGCCTCTGTTTTTCTCATCTGTAATATGGGGATGATAGTAGCATGCATCACATCAAATTTCTAAGATGAAAAGAAATAAATGCATAGGTATCACACAAGCATGCCTGGTATATGATACGGACTAAGTGTTTGCTAGTATATTATTTGCATATTCCTCTAATAAAATGCATGTTAGCAATATCATTGTTTTTGTTCATGTCTGTTGATTCTCTTGTTTGTAAGCATCCGGTTTATAAGGATAAAGTAGTGTGATATTTACCTTAATATACTTAGGTCTTAGCATAATGCCTCATAGCAGTAGGTATCCAATAAAAGGCTGTTAAGTTGAATTATATTTTGACAAAAACTAACCAGGTTTTATCAATTATAAGCCATTAGTACCATTCAGATTTGTTCATTTGTCTCCATGCATCACCCTAGTCCAAGTTACCATTTCTTTCTTCTGATTTGAAATCAGACAGATCTGGGATCAAAGTCTGGCTGGCATTTGTTACCTAACTAGTTTAACCCCCTATTTCTACATTGGTAAAATGGGAACAGATAGAGTGCCTACTTCATGGAGTTGTAAAGAGAATTAAATGAGGTATGCAAATGGAGTAATTAATCCAGGACATGGCACAGAGCAAACCAGCAGATGCTGGTTTCAATAATAGCAATAACAACTACAGCAAGTTCCACCACAATCATTCTTCTTGTTGAATTTAGTCTAGGTTTCTTAGCCTTCTGTGTAGATAAAAGCAGAAGTAGAATGATAGCATACACTATCTGTATGCAGTAGAAAGCGCATACACTTTGGAACCTGACTGCATCAAAAACTCTCTCTTAACCTTTGCACCAGTTAATTAATCTGCCTTAGTCTTGCTTTTTTCATTTGCAAATGGGAACAGTAATAGTCCATATATCCTAGAGTTTTTAGGGTTAAATAGGATAATGCATCTGAAGATTTTCATATAGCTGCTGAGACCCCGTAAGCTCCTATGAAATGTTAGCTCTGTGACTCATACTGTCAGCACGCACGTGAAACAACACATGTGAGTATCGCAGAGTCGCTGAGAGCGCGTGGGGAACGCGGGCACACAGTGGACCCCGACACCCAGCAGGGTCTTTCATTGTGGATTCTGCTCCACCCTGGCAAGATGGGAGTCTCCACGGCCCCACGGCCCGCACAATGCTTAGGAGAATGTTAAATGGCAGGGGAAACACTCTGACAACATCCGTTTTAATGAGACATCCCGTTCGCTCTGGCCGCTCCCAGATCAAGCTGCCTGTGTTAGAGCAAGAACGCTAATGGATTAGGTGGTCGTGCCTCTGTGTCTGGCTGGGCTCTGGGTTTTTAATGAAGCAAGCAGGCCACACACCCAGGCAGTTTTGGTGTGTGCATGTGTGTGCCTGTGTCTCCAATGACAAACGTTTTTCATCCTAAAAAGAGCAGAGAAAAATGACAGGATATGAAGGTTCAAAATGTCCTCTGGTTTGCATCAATCAGAGAAAAACTGACCAAGACCTTCCCACACACGCAGATGACCCTCACACAGGGCAGAGGAATAAAAACCACACTGCTTTTCCAGCGGGGGCTAGCACACCCTCGAAAGCTCTAACAAAGGCCAGTATCAGCTGCTTGACTTCTTAATGATGAATAATTCATACACATCAAAGCAGCCCTCACAAAGTATTTTTTTCCTGGAGCCTCAAAGACAATGAAACAACAGCAAAAAGTCCAGAAGGGGAAAGTTTTTTCAAATCACATCATCTCTACTATTTCTCCTCCCTACTGTAATATCCATGCTCTGGACTTGATTGAAATTGACTGCAATATTATTTTACAAAAATATTTTAAAATCCTTTGATTTGCTTCTGCTCCCACATAACGGCAAACTCCTACTCAGCCTTCAAAGCCCATCTCAAAAGTCACATTTCCAAGTCAATTCTGCCATCCACCTTCCCAAGAGAGTCAATCTAACCTTACCCCTTATATTAAACACACTTCCTTTATTGCAGTCATTCCTGAGATCTTATTCCTTTAAATCTCTGGCTCAGACTTAGAACTTCTTAAGGTTAGACACTCTGTCTTATGTATTTCAGAATCACCACCTCCCAACACAGAGCTGCAATGCAGTAGGCACTCAGTAAATGCTCATGGAATTGAAATGACGAATTCTTGAAATAAATAAAGAACATACTTAAAGTGAAGAATTGGCAAGCTAATATATACTAAGTCTATGAAAACCAAAAGCTGATGAAAAAGAGTATTCCCAGAACCTCAAAAACATCATTCAGTATTATTTTTGTCGTTTGGTATTTATTAAGAACCCAAATCAAAGGATTATAAATGCAAGGAGCTGGGGAATCTCTTTGGACGGCTTATCAGTACACTTTAGGAAGGCAAGCATTTTAAAGAGAAATATTCATCAAAACTGAGATAAAATTTATATTGGCAGAATCACAATCTAGGTTATTTTTACAGTCTGTCTTAAAACACAGACTCCTTAAACTCCCTTTCTTTTTGATCATCATAAATGAAAATTTAATACAGACGTACACACATCAAAATGCAGATGTTACCCACCTTTTATATTTCTCAACTGGCTGCTGCTTCAACAAAATACCACCTCAATGTCAGAGGAGAACACATTTCTTTTGTGGAGTAAATGCTTGTTATCAAAGGAAAAAGATATATATTTTAAGCTAAACTCTTTATTCACTGAAATATAGTACAATGCTATTATGTTCCAGATATCAGGCCAATGATAAAGGAAAAGTTTGGATTGTAAGACAGATCTCACACTCACGGACCTTAGTCCATCAAAGGAGAAAGGTGTAATGAGATAATTATTTTAAAATATATTTTTTTCTGCTTAATGTGTGAACAGAGTTATGGTTTTGCAGAAGGTGTGGTGACTGGTTCTCTCTGGAGAGTTAGAAGCAGCTTCAGAGAGGAGATGATTCGTAATCTGATTTTTGAGGGGTGAGTGAAAAGATATTTTTCCAGTGGAAGAAAGGCAGCTAGAGCCCATCAGAAGAAGTTAGCAGTGCTTTCAAAAAAGATCTGGGGTTGTGGGTGGTATCTATGGAAAATTCCATTTCGCTAAGGTACCTAATTTATGGTGAAGGATGAAGCAGGTGAGGCTACAAGGCCATATAGTGTCTTGCTAAGGTTTTAGATTTTTCTTTTATTATTATTCTAAGAACAGTGAGTTTCCATATACAAGTAAGTTCCATGATTCTGTTGCTTCAACATGCATATTGCTTTCATTTTCTTAATGCTTCGCAACAATATTTTTTGATCAGAGCTATGTATCTGAGTCTGAGAAGAAAGCCAGAGATGGAGAAATAAATTAGACAGATTTGCAACTCTCCAGAAAGCCACAGTTTACAAGAGAGACAAATAACCAGATAATTATGAAATGTGTAGACAGTGGTGGGGAAAAAAAAAAGTTAGAAGGGGCTAACATGGGTAAGCTCCTCACCAAACCTCAGGGGGCAAGGGCAGGTTCCCAGGTAGATAACATCTGAGCCCAAAGGACAAGTAGAAGTTTCCTAAAATATTTAGAATAACAGCTAATATATATTTAGTTTTTACCATGTGCCAGGCACTCAGATAAATGCTTTTCAAATATATTTGAGAAAACAAAAGCCATATAAGGTATGTTCTGTTATTATCCTCCTTTAAAAGATGCAGAAACTGAGGATCAGAAACTTCAAGCAACTTTTTCAAGATCATACAGCTAGGACATGGGAGAGCCATGATTTGGACAAAGATGCCATGTGCTTAAAGTAAAGGCTGGAGGACAGGGAGCTTAAATTGTAAATTTCAGATCAAACTATTAAAACATGAGCTGTGTTGATTTAGAATGATTATAACCTCTTTGAGAAATTTCTGAGGGCCTGTAAGTGCAGCATCTTTGCCCAGATTTGTGGATAAGAGCGTCAGCCAAAATAACACTAATCTCCACCCTTAAAAGAGCAGAACTTTTTGTGTGATGGGCGTATCAGCAAGGAGTAATGCATGCATCAGAGAACAAACACATCAGTACTTAGACAATCAGAAAGGACCTGTTTTTATATCATTTGACTTTCCTTCTCTCCCCCTATAATTACTTCATTTCAGCTAAATCACACTGGATTATGATTTAACACCTGGAAAAGTCACTTAAGCATTGATATTTTGCAAGCACCTTGCCAGCGTTCCTATCTGGACTCATAAGGGAGAACAATGAGGGATCACTTAGGGGTCCAGATAAACCATGTAGATGTGCCCAGTGGTCGGTGTTGTGGCTCAAATCCTGCCCTGGTTAACAGCTACTAATATCCTGTTAGCAAATTCTGAGGTAGAATAATCACGGAGCGAAGCAGGGAAAAGATTGTACTTTTTAAGGCAAGGAGAAGGTGGCATTGGGTGGGGAGAGGGCAGGAGTATTCTGACTTCTGGCTGCAACTTTACCGATTCTTTTGAAATTCACCCCTCCCCTCTTTGGCCCTTCTGAAACACTGTAAGCCTACTTCTATACCTAGTTACTTCCAAAGGAAGAGACAAAATGCATTCTAAAGCTACATGATGAAATGCAGAACCCTAATTGTTCCCATGCTTCCTGCGGATTTGAAATCCCAGCTTGTGTTTCATTCCCATGCATTTCTTGTTAACTGCACACATGTGTAAATAATCAAAGGCATCTAGTGGTCAAAGAGCATATTCTCTGTCAAATGCATACCTACTAGGTGGAGGCAGAGCCCTGAGTACAAATAGTGACTTGTACTTGCAGAACTACAGACGTTTAGTCCCGGAAAAGATCTTGAAGACTGTCCTCCAGGCCCTTTCATTTGATACACGAGGGGTCTTGGGCCCAGATGGGGGATGTGAGGTGCCCACACTTGCAGGATGAAAACATTGGCTTCCAGACCTTAAGCCACTGTTGTTTCAGCTATGTGGCACTGACCTAAAATAGCTTTGCATTTCATGCTAAGCTGTAGGCCCCCTTACTTCCTCATCAAAGGCATAATCAATCATCATTTGCAAGGCACTCATTTTAAGAAGTAGGAAATGAATTTCCCCCAATGTCATTACATTTTAATTTGCAAGGAACTGCTGATTTGGGAAGCAGAACCTCTTAAGAAGAAGGCCACCAAGATGCATGCTGGCATCAACCATGCTTCTCAAGCTCAGTGTGAGTCTAGAGCAGTGGTCGGCAAACTTTCTTCTGTAAAAGTCCAGATAGGAAATATCTTAGGCTTTGTGGGCCGTACTATAGCAACTACACAGCTGCTCTTGTAGCAAGAAAGCTGCCGTAGACAATACATAAAGGAATGGGTGTGGCTATGTTCCAATAAAACTATTCATGAACAGTGAAATTTGAATTTTATATACTGTTCACATGACAACAGAATCTTCTTATTTTTTTATTTTTTAAAGCAATTAAAAATATAAAAACTATTCTTAGCTCACAGCTATCCAAAAACAGATGGTGGACTGGGTTTGTCCCTTATGCCATAGCTTGCTGATCCCTGGTGCAGAGTAACATACTTGTAACTCTTTCTCAATATGGTCTGTACTATTAGGAAATATATATTTGGCCATTGAAGAATTCTTTTAAGCACAAGTCCTGTTTTTCATTGTATTCCGTGAAAAAATATCTAGATGTTTCCTTATAGAGAAATCTCCAAGATATTTAAAGGTTTGGAGTGAATTTATTCTTTCCCTCCTAGATTATAATCTTCTTCAGAAGAGTACTATGTTTTATTTGTCTTTAAATCAATGGTATGTGGCAAACTACCAAGCCCATATAATCAGCATCTCATAGAGGATTCTTTGGGTAGAATAAACCATGCCAACGGCCTCTTTAGGATACTTCAAATTTTCCCTCTCACTGTAGACTTCATGATTCCAAGTTTGGTTTCAGTACTCTTATAAATTTTCTTTCATTGATTCGTTCGTTTAATAAATATCTCATGAGCACCTACAAGACGGCATTCAAGGCTCCCTATGATCTGCCGTGGTCGAGATGAGATTCTGGTCTCATCTCACGATGTGCCTCCATACACATTCATTCATTCATTCAATGAATATTTAATGAATACTGACAGTCTAGAATGTGCCAGTGGCTGTCCTAGCTCCTGAGAATAAGTAGTAACCAAACCAGTTAGAATTCCTGTCTTCGTGGAGCTTTCAGCCTGATGAGGATGCTGTTAAAAACAATCACAAACAATGAATGACTTACAAGTTTGACAAAGGCTAGGAAGGGAGAGAGCAGAGCGCTGTGAGCTGAGGTCTGCTCTCTACTCCAGTCACACTAGATGTCACGTAAGACCCAACGCAGCCTTAGACTCCCATGCTGAGCCCTCTGCCTGATACAACCTACTGCTCCTCACATTCTGGGTAACTCCAGCCTTCGACACTTGAAGGTCCCACGGATGAGCCCTTTCCCTTAAAATTCGTCTACAACTCCAACTTCCCAAGCTGAGTTAGTTGTACCCACTGCAGTGCTCCCCTAGCACGCCGCCCTTCTCTCATGGCTGTCTTTAGCTTTTGAGCCCTTTGGGTACTGGCACACATTGTCAGCCACTGTTCCAGTCGCCCAGCACAGCGTCAGGCTCACCAGAGAAGCGATGTTGAACACACGTATGAATAAATGAGTAAGAACGTGCATACATCGTGGTGGCGAGCCAGGTTTACCATGCACGGAGAGTTGCTCATGGGAATGTTTATATTATGCACTAGAAATGGGTCAGCGCTTTTCAGATGCTTTCCGCTCCTCTCCCTCCACCCACACCCCTGACACACTCACATCTCAGTTTCAAAGCAACATCATTTTCGGTTTCTCCTTTATTCCCAAAAACTCACATTACAGAGGAAGGTCAAGTTGCTTTGCTCTCATTGTTTTAGTTAAGGACTCTGACATCCTACCCCTTTTTCTTCAGTCTGACTCTGCTCAGCAATTCCAGAAAATAAGTCCCCTCTTATGTGAATGGGGGCTAGGAAGGCAGCAACTTGCTGGGACTCAGCCATCTTCAGAGTCCAACAGAATCAGCCTAAAACATCACTCTCTGTCAAGAGATGACACCGTTTAACCCCAATTAACTCACATCTTAAGTTCAAGCCTTCTCGTTTACTAACATGAATCAATACTTTATCAATTATGTAAATTCAAACCAATGACATTCCTTGACAGTTTTGGAATTAAAATCAGTATTAAAATCCTGCCAAGTGAGATGTCACTCGGAGCCAGACTATGCTCCTGTCAGGAGATGTTGCAGGGTGATCGTATTTCGCTTTTTTTATAAGGTTGAATAAAAATCCCTAGATGGTTTACTGAAAGTGGGAAGAAGACAAAACACATGTCCAGATTCTTCATGTTGCTCCTTGGGGCTGCTATTTATGAAAATTAGTGAAAAACATTTAAGAGAGGATAAATGAGCAACTAACCCTCCTACCTCTCATTGGGAGATTCCAGCCTAGAGAGAGCAGGCAACATGTTCAGGGTTCCATGGAAAATGGGAGAGTGGGCAATAGTCCTAGGGGGCATGACTTTGAACGTGGATCTAAATCCATGTCCATTTCTGTATAACTACCAGCAACTTACCTAGTTTCTAAAAGACTTGTTTCCTCCATCCGTAGAATGGACACATGACTCACTACAGTAAAGACCTTTGTGAATGTTACATAAAAAGTACAATAGTGTATGTGGAGTGCTTGGCGCCAGGAGTGTAGTAAGTGCTCGGTAAGTATTAGCTAACGTTATTCTCACTTCCACGACCAGATGTTTCAGTGTTTCATGATTCCCAGTCCAGTTTCAGTGTTCTTTTGAATTTTCTTTTATTCATTCGTTCATTTGTTCAGTGCATATTTGTTAAGCATCTGCAAGGTGCCTGGAACTGTGTTACATCACAGAGGAGGATGTGAGGAATGGGCAAGACACAGCCTCTCTTTTCATGAAGCCTACGGTACTCCCTAACCCAGCACAGGCAAATATGTCATTTTTCAATCCAGACATTCAAACAATCTCAAGCTTTCTCTGATATGAGCAGTTAGTCGGCCAAGAATTCTCCTTCTGTGCTTGGCACATAGTAGTTGCTCAGTAAATGCCAGTTGAATGAATAAATGTCAGTCGAGTGTAAAGATGGTTAATGGCAATGAATATCTCATATTCTCAAACACTGGGGGATGAGTCAGAGGCAGTAGCCCCTTTTTGAATGTTTTCAAGAGATTGTGTTGTGTACGCATACATGTGCTTTGCAAAGAAAATATCCTGTGGAGATTTTAGCATGTTAGGTTCAAATTCTGGGACTAAACTTTATATCCAGTTGTCATGGCAAGTGTGGTATTGAGATAACTAGATACTACCCTGACTGTTAGGAAGGGCCAATCATTTCTGGAGATGATTTTGCTTGGAGAAAGAGATTCCTGTTGAACTTCAGGTCCTACCCCTCCTGATCACCCCTCTCAGAAGAAGAGCCATAATCCATCAGCCCTTCTGTATTCGTTTGCTAGCATTGCCATAAGAAAATACCACAAACTTCGTGACCTAAACAACAGAAATGTATTGTCTCAGTTCTGGAGGATTGCTGTCCAAAATCAAGGTGTCGGCAGGGTTGGTTCCCTCTAAGGGCTGTGAGAGAAAGATCTGCTCAAGGCCTCTCTCCGGCTTATTGATGGCCATTCTCATGTCTGCATTGATGTTTCCCCTGTATCTGCCCATTGTCTTCCCTCTATTTGTATCTCTGTCCAAATCCCCTCTATTTACAAGGATACAAGTCAAATTGGCCAGAGTCCACCCTAATGACCTTATTTTAACTTGATTCCCTCTCTGAAGACCCTGTCTCCAAATAAGGTCACATTCAGAGGTGATGGGAGTTAGGACTTGAGTGTATGCATTTTAGGGGAACATAACTCAGTCCATAACACCTTTTCACGGGCAGGGGACACTGGATCTTACTAGCATTCTGTATGTGACTTCCAAGGCATTAGAAAGCTGTTATCAGTAGTCCTGTTATGTAGAGAAGAAAAAAGTGAGACACAGGGAAGTGAAGCTACTTGCATCAGGTCAGGTCGCTAAGAGAGTTGGAATGTCCTCATTGTACATGGTACCCCAAAATGCTAATGCCCATTTTTATCTGAGAGTTGGAATGTCCTCATTGTATATGGTACCCCAAAATGCTAATGCCCATTTTTATCTGACCATGTCCAGATGTTTCATGATTCTTTTATGATATAGGCAGAATCTCAAGCAGAAGAATGGCTATTGTGATTTTAGTGCTCAAATCCATTACGGGACGGGCAAAGTCTTCCAGATTCCCCCAATATTAACTGAAAATCAGTTTTGTGGAGTCCTGGCAGGCCCAGCAATAAAAGAGATCCAAAGCCTACTTACCTTCCAGGCAGTGAGCCTGTATGGCCACCAAAGCTATCGTTTTCTTGCCTCCTGAAAATGAAATGTTAATTTCCCAACTAAGACCCACCACAGATTTAGTTTGTAAGGCTAATACAGTTCACATAAGAACAAGGAGAATGCCATCCTTGCTTTGATGTATGATCACGAAAAAGAACTATCTTTAAAATTCCCTTCAAAAGGGGTGATTTGTATGAATCCACTTTCAGTGGGGATTATTAAGGGATGGTCAAATCCTGGTGTGATTTCAGTGATGCCGAAAAACAACAGCCCCATTCAGTGAGCCAGTGCAAATGCAAGCTCACGCATGGCGCCGCTCTCCTCCTATAGTACCAGCCCTGGGGCTTGGAGCTGCCCCCGCCTCCTGGGCCTCTTAGGGCATCCAGGCCATTATTTCCTTCTCTTCTTGCTTATTAATTAATTGATTTGTTTGTCTCTTGTGGTCTTGATTTGAAAAGTGAAGTATACAATGGGAGACTTTTCACCACCATTATCAATCACAGCCCTGGCTGGGCCTTGACAACAGAAATACCAAAGATATTGAGTAGCTTGGGTGTCATTGGTGCTTTATTTTCCAAGTCTATGTAAAGTAGGCAACTGGACTTGACTTCCTAATAAAGGCTGCCTTCACAGCAGCTGGGTTTTGTCTGCAGAAAAAGTTGTCAGCAATAGAGTTTATAGCAACATCATTCAAAGACAGGAGAAGAATAAAATATCTTTGTTTTTATGTGTCAGTTACTGGTTGCCGGATATATAATGTGTGCTGTTTCATATTACATCCAAAAAATTTTTTTTAATAAATTTATTTATTTATTTGTTTTTATTTTTGGCTGTGTTAGGTCTTAGTTCTGTGCGCAGGCTTTGTCTAGTTGCAGCGAGTGGTGCACGGGCTTCTCATTGTCGTGGCTTCTCATTGTCGTGGCTTCTCTTGTTGCTGAGCACGGGCTCTGGAGCGCAGGCTCAGTAGTTGTGGCTCGCGGGCTCTAGAGAGCAGGCTCAGTAGTTGTGGCTCACGGGCTTACTTGCTCTGTGGCATGTGGGAATCTTCCCGGGCCAGGGATCGAACCCATGTCCCCTGCACTGGCAGGCTGATTCTTAACCACTGCGCCACCAGGGAAGCCCCTGCATCCAAATTTTAAATTAGGTTTTGTATACCCATTTTGCTAATGAGAAAACCGAGGCTTAGGTGAATTAAGTAATTTTGTCAAATTTGTGCAACTCATTTAGGCACCAAAGCATAGATTCAAACCCAGATGGGCCTAATTTTTCCTACTCCACTATGATCCCACTCATTATAAGATGTCCATATTAACCTACACATCTGCTCATTCATAGGTCTGGTGACTGGTTACTGCCTTTGTGCTTCTAAAATAATTTACTTTATCCATGATGAAATGGATCAGTTCTATGAAGAACGCCATAAGAGATATAGTCCCGGAAGTTTGACTATTTGTTAGATTTTCCCTCATTTAGGATGAGGTTTAATGTTATTCACTTTAGACTCTTCAAGGAGAAGTTCTGTGAATGTAATCTTCTCTGCGAAGAAAACTTGAAAATCCAGCATCTAGATTCTTATGACCTTGGCCGGCATTTAGCTTCTGGAAGAGAGCAGTGGGGTGGAAAAAGCACAGGCCTGTGAAGAGTGAAACCTGAGCTCTGTGTTCTCCTCCTCCTTTGACCATTTATTTGTATGACCTCTGGTAGCTCACTCAAGTCACGAGATGTCATTTGTGAAATGAGTAAAAACTGGGTGTGCTATTTAAAAGTACATGAGTGAACATATGGTTGCGCCCACCCCTCCCCACATGCTGTATAAGTACGTTTAATTATAAATGCTCAATAATTATTGGAACCCTATTAAAAATCAGCTTCTGTCCTAGAGCTCTTTTAGACTTTAAGTATTAAAATTATTCTTATTTAATAGATAAGATGATTGAAAGTCACAGAGATTGAAAGAATTTCCATGGTCACACAGTGGTGAAGTTACAAGTTAAACTCCGGAGTGTCTGGCTTTAAGTCCATATTCCTTCTACAATATATAGTCCCCCATCTAGGGTCATCGGAAAGATTTTACCATGATTCATATAAATGCAACTTTAAACTTGAAGTTGAATCTAAAGGAAGTTCAGTAGATGATCCACCCTTTTAATGGGGTGTCTGAAAAGGACAATTAGATTTCAGAGGTGCTTCTCCAGGCCACAGAAAGATGAAGGCCATTGGTGTACATGGCCAGGCAAACAGACAGAGATCTTAGTCTTCCAGAGATTCCCTGATCTTGAAGGTGCCCAAGGAGAGTGGGACAAGCAATCACTAGCTTCATTTACAGCATTTGTTTCCATTCTCATGAGTAGAACAAGATAGTCCATCACCAACTACCCCACCTGCCTTGAAAATGTGGCTTGTTAACAAGCCAGACACCTGCTACGCAAATTTTCCAGTTCCCATTTGACTACAGCTCTACTTTTCTGGCAGTGATTTTCTGCAAGGGAGGCTTGATGACTTGATCTAAACAAACAACTGTGACCACAGCCTACCTTTGCTACACAGCTGTGAGTCCACATTTAAAGGGTGGGTTTTTTTGGCATCTCTTTTAGTTACCATGTTCTATTTCTGTTCCTTTTTAGGCGTATCTTATATTGATAAAACAAAACCAAAACAAAACACCTCACACCCTTCTGGAAAGACTAGGGCTCAAATAGTTTGTGAATAAATAAAAGTGGGTTAAAGGTGGAGGGTAGTTCCCATCACCAGATCAGAACCACCCATAGGAATCTCTTCAAATGTATTTCCATGATTCTAAAATTACCCCTCCCTGTTTTCATGTGTGCTAGTCTTTGCCGGATGCATACGCGTTCCTCATCTCATACTGAAACTGTAATATTTATTTATTTAACAATCATCAATTAAGCACCTACTAAGGGCCAGATAGAGTGGTAAGTGGAAGAGAAGCTCTGCCAACTGTAAATTCATGGGGTGAAAGACAGACATGAAAAATAGGCTAATATGGTGTATTGTAAAGACCACCTCCCCTGGTGGGCGGGACATGTGAATTGCATCTTCATTCCACATAATTTAATATTTTCTTATCTTTCTGTCACATTTCACATTTCAGTTCATTCTACAACTTACTCATCTCCCTTAAATACTGTACCAAATATATTTTCCCCCAACCTACTAATTCAAAAGTTGTCAAGGGTTCTCTGTTACCTGTAGAATCAAGAATAGATCTAAGGGTGCCCTGGATGCTCGATGCCCGTGCTATACACCAAAGCTTATCTTCCACAGTCCCCTTTGTCAACTTTGCCTTCCACACAAGCTTGTTTTATCACTGTCCTCATGCTCATCGGAAAACTCATTCTTACTCATGACCTTGGCTCTTGCTGCTTCTCTCACCTCACATGTCCTCCAGCTATGAATCCCTAATCTTCACTTAAGCCCCAGCTCTAGACTCAACTCTCTCCAGATCTTCCCCAACTAACACCAAGAAATCTTAGAGTTGTCTGAATCATCTGTGAAAGTCTGAAAGTTTCATCGCCCATCTCTGAGATGATGAATAATATCATCCCCGCTCAATATTCCGTAAACAGTGATCCCAGTATTTTAAGGAAGGTGCACTCATTGTTGAATTTTTATTATCTCTAGGAATTTCTTTTTATGCAGCCCCGTTACTTCTCTGGAACAACATTCACACTGGTTCTGCTTTGCCTTTTGGAAGAGAAGAACAATTCTATCATCTTTTCATCTCCTACCTTTCACAGATTGATGGCAGCCATTTTTCTACCATCATCATCCTGCTCAGATCTCTCCTTCTCCAACCTGAATATTCAAATGGCTTCACTCCTCCTGGGAAAATGCTGGGCTTTCTCAGTGCTGCATTCACATGCAATACCCCAGGGCAGCATAGAAGCTCAGCGCAGTCCTTTTTTTTTAACATCTTTATTGGAGTATAATTGCTTTACGATGGTGTGTTAGTTTCTGCTCTATAACAAAGTGAATCAGCTATACATATACATATATCCCCATATCTCCTCCCTCTTGTGTCTCCCTCCCATCCCGCCTATCCCACACCTCTAGGTGGTCACAAAGCACCAAGCTGATCTCCCTGTGCTATGCGGCTGCTTCCCACTAGCTATCTATTTTACATTTGGTAGTGTATATATGTCCATACCACTCTCTCACTTCATCCAAGCTTCCCCTTCCCATGTCCTCAAGTCCATTCTCTACGTCTGCGTCTTTATTCCTGTCCTGCCCCTAGGTTCATCAGAACCATTTTTTTTTAGATTCCATATATATGTGTTAGCATACGGTATTTGTTTTTCTCTTTCTGACTTACTTCACTCTGTATAACAGACTCTAGGTCCATCCACCTCACTACACATAACTCAATTTCGTTTCTTTTTATGTCTGAGTAATATTCCATTGTATATATGTGCCATATCTTCTTTATCCATTCATCTGTCGATGGACACTAAGGTTGCTTCCATGTCCTGGCTATTGTAAATAGAGCTGCAATGAACATTGTGGTACATGACTCTTTTTGAATTATGGTTTTCTCAGGGTATATGCCCAGTAGTGGGATTGCTGGGTCCTATGATAGTTCTAGTTTTAGTTTTTTAAGGAACCTCCATACTGTTCTCCATAGTGGCTGTATCAATTTACATTCCCACCAACAGTGCAAGAGGGTCCCCTTTGCTCCACACCCTCTCCAGCATTTATTGTTTGTAGATTTTTTGATGATGGCCATTCTGACCAGTGTGAGGTGATACCTCATTGTAGTTTTGATTTGTATTTCTCTAATGATTAGTGATATTGAGCATTCTTTCAGGGGTTTGTTGGCAATCTGTATATCTTTTTTGGAGAAATGTCTATTTAGGTCTTTTGCCCATTTTTGGATTGGGTTGTTTGTTTTTTTGATATTGAGCTGCATGAGCTGCTTGTAAATTTTGGAGATTAATCCTTTGTCAGTTGCTTCATTTGCAAATATTTTCTCCCATTCTGAGGGTTGTCTTTTCGTCTTGTTTATGGTTTCCTTTGCTGTGCAAAAGCTTTTAAGTTTCATTAGGTCCCATTTGTTTATTTTTGTTTTTATTTCAATTTCTCTAGGAGGTGGGTCAAAAAGGATCTTGCTGTGATTTATGTCATAGAGTGTTCTGCCTATGTTTTCCTCTAAGAGTTTTATAGTGTCTGACCTTACATTTGGGTCTTTAATACATTTGGAGTTTATTTTTGTGTATGGGAGTGTTCTAATTTCATTCTTTTACATGTAGCTTTCCAGTATGGTACTGGCACAAAAACAGAAATATAGATCAATGGAACAGGATGGAAAGCCCACAGATAAACCCATGTGCATATGGTCACCTTATCTCTGATAAAGGAGGCAAGAATATACAATGGAGAAAAGACAGCCTTTTCAGTAAGTGGTGCTGGGAGAACAGTGCAGTCCTTTTTATAGAAGGTGGTTGGCCTGTCTCTTCTCTTCTTCATTGACTTTGTTATTCAGACTAAGTTCATAATTTTTTTTTTTTAATAAATTTATTTATTTTATTTATTTATTTTTGGCTGTGTTGGGTCTTCATTGCTGTGTGCGGGCTTTCTCTAGTTGCGGCGAGCCGGGGCTACTCTTCATTGCGGTGCGCGGGCTTCTCATTGCGGTGGCTTCTCTTGTTGCGGAGCACGGGCTCTAGGCGCATGGGCTTCAGTAGTTGTAGCACTTGGGCTCAGTAGTTGTGGCTCGCGGGCTCTAGAGCACAGGCTCAGTAGCTGTGGCGCACGAGCTTAGTTGCTCTGCGGCATGTGGGATCTTCCCGGACCAGGGCTCAAACCCGTGTCCCCTGCATTGGCAGGCGGATTCTTAACCACTGCGCCACCAGGGAAGCCCCATAATTATTTTTGCAGCAGCTATTTCATTCTGGTGCTCCTGAGACCAAAGTCAACGGGACAACCCACTTTTTCTGCAGAGACTGCCACTTAGACAGACCCTCTCCAGCCAGTGCTCAGATAATAGAATTAAACCTGATCTAGATAAGCCCGTGCAGTTCCCACCCCGCCATGCTCTGCCTCCACAGAGTAGTTTGCCTGCTTCACTAGGGTTCTAAACATTGAAAATTTCAAAAGCATGAGCAAAAATCACGGGTATTGAGAGTTGGCCTGAAATATGTAAATGTCATCTAATTCCAACCGACCAAACTGTCAGGAGTAAGTTATATTTTACATGTCAGCCTAATAATAGTTAATAATTATGCTTTGTATTTATCCACTGCCTTTCCTCCAGAGACATTGGCAGAGTAAAGTAAATCTAACATCGATATTAAAAAAATAAACCCCTGAATTAACACCAGCCTGACATCCCCCCCCAAAAACAGAAGGCATAATATAAGGCTCTCTGACAGCCCGGAAATGAATGGTTTTGCAAAGCATGAAAATTTGGCCTGGTGGATGACAAGAAAAGTAATATGTCACCTGTGACTAGTTCTAACGCCTACCCTCAGGGTGGGTGTTGCTTTAATTTTGACTTTGGAGGAAAGTAGAGAAGTGAAAGGTATAGAAAACACAGTGAAGTTTGGGCAAGGTTGCCACCTGGGAGCAGAGAGGCTGAGAGCAGCAGGTTGGCTGCCCGGACAGAGGAGGAGGGACCCACTGGAAGGGAATTTTGAGAGCCACGCTATGAGGGGTACAAAGCAATGGTGCATCCCTCCCTTCCAAGGGATACTAAGTAAAATAGACATTACTCTCTAGGGCTTTGCACATAAAGTAATGATTTCTGGGGAATGTAAACAGTTGCCAAGTCCTACAGATATCAGTGGATTCAGGTTAAGATTGAGGGAAACAGCAGGATTAAGGGAAGAGCTGACATCTGCATAAGAGAGTTATTAGGGGGCTTCCCTGGTGGCGCAGTGGTTGAGAATCTGCCTGCCAATGCAGGGGACACAGGTTCGAGCCCTGGTCTGGGAAGATCCCACATGCCGCGGAGCAACTGGGCCCGTGAGCCACGACTACTGAGCCTGCGCGTCTGGAGCCTGTGCTCCACAACAAGAGAGGCCGCGATAGTGAGAGGCCCGCGCACCGCGATGAAGAGTGGCCCCGCTTGCCGCAACTAGAGAAAGCCCTCGCACAGAAACGAAGACCCAACACAGCCAAAAATAAATAAATAAATTTATTTAAAAAAAAAAAAAAAAGAGAGTTATTAGGCATAAATTAGTATATGTAAACACCTCTTCTGAAACACTGCAGCAGCTGCCGTAAAAGTAATTTATAGATGAGCAATTTTAAGGAGTAATCATGCCTTAAGCACAAGTAACAAAGTTCTAATGGTAAAATTTTAAACATAAACAGCAGACCAAACTGTGAGAAAATAAAGTATAGAACTTAATTATAAGTCTTTCTATCTCTGCAAGTAAACCATGGAGTTATTGGTGCAAAAATAATTTAATATATTAACAGATTAACCAACATTCCTAAAGCCAGGAAATAAAGTACAATTTTGTTTTCTCCCTCACTCTCTCTCTCCTACCCCAACTCCCAAATTTGTCTAGCACTTAAGTGTGGAAAGAAATAAAACATATGATCCCTAAACAGTCTCTGCCCTCAAGGAGCCAGTGGAATCATCAGGGAGACAGTGCAGCAACATAAATAACCAAAATCTAAGGAGGAAGGGACCTGATGACACAATGTGAAGATACAGGGCTCTCTAGGGTCATTGGAAGGATGATCTCAGCAGGAAGTGGGAATCAGTCAGGAAGATCTTGAAGATACAGAAAGGGCATCCTCGGCTATATAAACATCCACAACAAAGACATCTGAAAAGAACAGAAGATAGAGCATTGCCAGTCTAGAATACAGGGGGGCATGACTGCCACTATTTAATGGCACATTCCATGGTAAATAATGTCAGTGTACTCATGGTTATCTCTTTGAGTTTTAATCCTCACAATGATTCTATCTGGCAATATTCAATCTGTCATGATAGCAAACTTTTATTAAGCAGTTGCTATATGGTCATCTTTATGCTAAGTACTTTGCACTTTGTGCTAGGTTGATCATAATGTTGACCCCAGTTACTGGCCTCCCTGTACCCAGGTCCCTTTCTGTAACTTTCAAACCCCCTTCTCTCTGACTTTGGCCTTGCTTTGTGGCAGAAGTGATGTTCTCTACTAGGTCAGAGCCTAGGCCTCAATGGCCTTTGAATCTCAGTCTCTCTCTCTCTCTCTCTATTCTGTCCATCTACCATGAGAACAAGTCCAGGAGAGCCTGCTGCAGAATAAGACAGCAGGTAGAAGAGAACCCAGTTTTCCAGCCAGGACCAGACCAGACTACTCTTCAGCTGCCTAACTCTCAAACATATGAAAGGACACAGCCAAGATCAGCGAAGCTTCCTACCCATCTTGTAGCTGGTGATGCATAATAATCATGCATAGGTGAGCCTAGCTAAGACAGAACTGCACAGCTAACCCACAGACTCAGGAGCAATAATAAAGCGTTTTTGTTTTAAGCCACTGAGTTTTGTTAGTTTGTTATACAGCAATAGTTCGCTGATATACATATACTCTTCACAACAAACTGTGAAAATACTCCTATTCATCCCCATTTTATAGGTAACTGAAGCTTAGAAAAATCACATCATTTGTGCTAAATCCCATATAGTAAGAAAGCATAAGAGTAAGGATTTAAATTCAGACAGCCCTTTTCTAGAGCCAGAGCTCTTAACCACTTTGCTCTACTGACTGCCCATTATGATCCAAACTTTGCAGTTAAATTAGAAATAGGCAAAGTCTGGCACAGACTCAAGAGCAAAAGCAAGCTGCAAAGCCAGGCCTGCCTGACTTCAGCCCTGTTGCTGTTTCTGCCACACTAGCCCCTCCCACACAGAAGGGTAGTACTGAGAAATAAATCTCATGGTGAAGGAAGGTTGAGATCAGAACATGCAGGCTTTTGGACACCAGGCCAAAAGAGCTTTACCCATGTTTTGAGATGTTAAGCAGTCCTACAATTATTTGAGCAGGGGCAGTACGAGAGCAGGTATCTCTTTTAGAAAGTTTAAGAAGCATCAGGGGTACTTTCAAATAAGCCGTAACCCAAGAATGAATTTGGTATTTGTGTTTTCTGCCAAGAAAAATATCTCTCTGCAGAAAATGGACCTCTCTTTAGCTCAAAAATAAATTCAGGATGAATAAACCTCAAAAACTTCAGGGGCTAGGTCAGAAAGGTCTCTCCCATGCAGAACATAAATGCCAACTTTGTGGAAACTTGAAGTGTCCATATTTTTTAAAAATCATAAAATATGTTGGCAAACTTAACTTCCACAAGGACCCCTACCGTGAGGATAATCTTAATCCAGCACAAAAGAAAAATATTTGCAGGAACTGAGGCTGGCAAGTCGCTCTCCCCTGTGTTATGTGATATACTGACTCCCCTGATTATGTGACAGTTTGATGGGCATAGTAGAAAAAAAATGCTTCAGAGTATAAATATTAATGCTTAATGATTTGTGTAAACTGCACAGCAAAAACAAAAGTACAGATATAAGTTTTTCACATATTTTGCCTTGTCCACAGTGTATATTATTTACCCCACATGGTTTCCATTTTTACAGCTCGTCTGTGTGACTAGGAACCACATTTCTCAAATCCTGAATTCTCATATAAGTTTTTCTTTTTTGAAACAGAATAGAATTGAAGCTGGTTTGCAAACTGGCATCTCAGGCGTTAAAATTGAGCTTTAAAAGGTTCTTTTGTGAGTATTATGTGGTATCAAAAGGAATTCAGTGGCAATACCAAAAAGCATCAATGCATTTCCAAAACTATTTTTTAAAGACCATTCTAAATGATACAGTCTCCATGGAAGAAAAATGTGTCCAAATTCCCTTCTGGACATCATCTGTACGTTGGTGGGTACTGGCCTTATTCCACTCTTTGAATTTGACAACATGACCCTCAATGGTGACATGAGAAAAGAAGTTCCTCTGTTCTTTGCTAGAGGTAGAAGAGAAGTTCCTCTGTTCTTTGCTAGAGGTAGAAGAGAAGTTCCTCTGTTCTTTGCTAGAGGTAGAAGAGAAGTTCCTCTGTTCTTTGCTAGAGGTAGAAGAGAAGTTCCTCTGTTCTTTGCTAGAGGTAGAAGAGAAGTTCCTCTGTTCTTTGCTAGAGGTAGAAGAGAAGTTCCTCTGTTCTTTGCTAGAGGTAGAAGAGAAGTTCCTCTGTTCTTTGCTAGAGGTAGAAGAGAAGTTCCTCTGTTCTTTGCTAGAGGTAGAAGAGAAGTTCCTCTGTTCTTTGCTAGAGGTAGAAGAGAAGCTCCTCTGTTCTTTGCTAGAGGTAGAAGAGAAGTTCCTCTGTTCTTTGCTAGAGGTAGAAGAGAAGTTCCTCTGTTCTTTGCTAGAGGTAGAAGAGAAGTTCCTCTGTTCTTTGCTAGAGGTAGAAGAGAAGCTCCTCTGTTCTTTGCTAGAGGTAGAAGAGAAGTTCCTCTGTTCTTTGCTAGAGGTAGAAGAGAAGCTCCTCTGTTCTTTGCTAGAGGTAGAAGAGAAGCTCCTCTGTTCTCTGCTAGAGGTAGAAGAGAAGCTCCTCTGTTCTCTGCTAGAGGTAGAAGAGAAGCTCCTCTGTTCTTTGCTAGAGGTAGAAGAGAAGCTCCTCTGTTCTTTGCTAGAGGTAGAAGAGAAGCTCCTCTGTTCTTTGCTAGAGGTAGAAGAGAAGCTCCTCTTTTCTTTGCTAGAGGTAGAAGAGAAGCTCCTCTGTTCTTTGCTAGAGGTAGAAAAGAAGCTCCTCTGTTCTTTGCTAGAGGTAGAAGAGAAGCTCCTCTGTTCTTTGCTAAGAGGTAGAAGAGAAGTTCCTCTGTTCTTTGCTAGAGGTAGAAAAGAAGTTCCTCTGTTCTTTGCTAGAGGTAGAAGAGAAGTTCCTCTATTCTTTGCTAGAGGTAGAAAAGAAGTTCCTCTGTTCTTTGCTAGAGGTAGAAGAGAAGCTCCTCTGTTCTCTGCTAGAGGTGGAAGAGAAGTTCCTCTGTTCTCTGCTAGAGGTAGAAGAGAAGTTCCTCTGTTCTCTGCTAGAGGTAGAAGAGAAGCTCCTCTGTTCTCTGCTAGAGGTAGAAGAGAAGCTCCTCTGTTCTCTGCTAGAGGTAGAAGAGAAGCTCCTCTGTTCTTTGCTAGAGGTAGAAGAGAAGCTCCTCTGTTCTTTCCTAGAGGTAGAAGAGAAGCTCCTCTGTTCTTTGCTAGAGGTAGAAGAGAAGCTCCTCTTTTCTTTGCTAGAGGTAGAAGAGAAGCTCCTCTGTTCTTTGCTAGAGGTAGAAGAGAAGTTCCTCTGTTCTCTGCTAGAGGTAGAAGAGAAGTTCCTCTGTTCTCTGCTAGAGGTAGAAGAGAAGTTCCTCTGTTCTTTGCTAAGAGGTAGAAGAGAAGTTCCTCTGTTCTTTGCTAAGAGGTAGAAGAGAAGTTCCTCTGTTCTTTGCTAGAGGTAGAAGAGAAGTTCCTCTGTTCTTTGCTAAGAGGTAGAAGAGAAGTTCCTCTGTTCTTTGCTAAGAGGTAGAAGAGAAGTTCCTCTGTTCTTTGCTAGAGGTAGAACAGAAGCTCCTCTGTTCTTTGCTAGAGGTAGAAGAGAAGCTCCTCTGTTCTTTGCTAAGAGGTAGAAGAGAAGTTCCTCTGTTCTTTGCTAGACGTAGAAGAGAAGTTCCTCTGTTCTTTGCTAGAGGTAGAAGAGAAGCTCCTCTGTTCTTTGCTAAGAGGTAGAAGAGAAGCTCCTCTGTTCTTTGCTAGAGGTAGAAGAGAAGTTCCTCTGTTCTTTGCTAGAGGTAGAAGAGAAGTTCCTCTGTTCTCTGCTAGAGGTAGAAGAGAAGTTCCTCTGTTCTTTGCTAGACGTAGAAGAGAAGTTCCTCTGTTCTCTGCTAGAGGTAGAAGAGAAGTTCCTCTGTTCTCTGCTAGAGGTAGAAGAGAAGTTCCTCTGTTCTTTGCTAGAGGTAGAAGAGAAGCTCCTCTGTTCTTTGCTAAGAGGTAGAAGAGAAGCTCCTCTGTTCTTTGCTAGAGGTAGAAGAGAAGTTCCTCTGTTCTTTGCTAGAGGTAGAAGAGAAGTTCCTCTGTTCTTTGCTAGAGGTAGAAGAGAAGCTCCTCTGTTCTCTGCTAGAGGTAGAAGAGAAGTTCCTCTGTTCTTTGCTAGAGGTAGAAGAGAAGCTCCTCTGTTCTTTGCTAAGAGGTAGAAGAGAAGCTCCTCTGTTCTCTGCTAGAGGTAGAAGAGAAGTTCCTCTGTTCTTTGCTAGAGGTAGAAGAGAAGCTCCTCTGTTCTTTACTAAGAGGTAGAAGAGAAGCTCCTCTGTTCTTTGCTAGAGGTAGAAGAGAAGTTCCTCTGTTCTTTGCTAGAGGTAGAAGAGAAGCTCCTCTGTTCTTTGCTAGAGGTAGAAGAGAAGCTCCTCTGTTCTTTGCTAGAGGTAGAAGAGAAGCTCCTCTTTTCTTTGCTAGAGGTAGAAGAGAAGCTCCTCTGTTCTTTGCTAGAGGTAGAAGAGAAGTTCCTCTGTTCTCTGCTAGAGGTAGAAGAGAAGTTCCTCTGTTCTCTGCTAGAGGTAGAAGAGAAGTTCCTCTGTTCTTTGCTAGAGGTAGAAGAGAAGTTCCTCTGTTCTTTGCTAGAGGTAGAAGAGAAGCTCCTCTGTTCTTTGCTAGAGGTAGAAGAGAAGCTCCTCTGTTCTTTGCTAGAGGTAGAAGAGAAGTTCCTCTGTTCTTTGCTAGAGGTAGGAAAGAAGTTCCTCTGTTCTTTGCTAGAGGTAGAAAAGAAGTTCCTCTGTTCTTTGCTAGAGGTAGAAGAGAAGCTCCTCTGTTCTTTGCTAGAGGTAGAAGAGAAGTTCCTCTGTTCTTTGCTAGAGGTAGAAGAGAAGCTCCTCTGTTCTTTCCTAGAGGTAGAAGAGAAGTTCCTCTGTTCTTTGCTAGAGGTAGAAGAGAAGTTCCTCTGTTCTTTGCTAGAGGTAGAAGAGAAGTTCCTCTGTTCTTTGCTAGAGGTAGAAGAGAAGTTCCTCTGTTCTTTGCTAGAGGTAGAAAAGAAGCTCCTCTGTTCTTTGCTAGAGGTAGAAGAGAAGTTCCTCTGTTCTTTGCTAAGAGGTAGAAGAGAAGTTCCTCTGTTCTTTGCTAGAGGTAGAAAAGAAGTTCCTCTGTTCTTTGCTAGAGGTAGAAGAGAAGTTCCTCTGTTCTTTGCTAGAGGTAGAAAAGAAGTTCCTCTGTTCTTTGCTAGAGGTGGAAGAGAAGCTCCTCTGTTCTCTGCTAGAGGTGGAAGAGAAGTTCCTCTGTTCTCTGCTAGAGGTAGAAGAGAAGTTCCTCTGTTCTCTGCTAGAGGTAGAAGAGAAGCTCCTCTGTTCTCTGCTAGAGGTAGAAGAGAAGCTCCTCTGTTCTCTGCTAGAGGTAGAAGAGAAGTTCCTCTGTTCTCTGCTAGAGGTAGAAGAGAAGCTCCTCTGTTCTTTGCTAGAGGTAGAAGAGAAGCTCCTCTGTTCTTTGCTAGAGGTAGAAGAGAAGCTCCTCTTTTCTTTGCTAGAGGTAGAAGAGAAGCTCCTCTGTTCTTTGCTAGAGGTAGAAGAGAAGTTCCTCTGTTCTTTGCTAGAGGTAGAAGAGAAGTTCCTCTGTTCTTTGCTAAGAGGTAGAAGAGAAGTTCCTCTGTTCTTTGCTAGAGGTAGAAGAGAAGTTCCTCTGTTCTCTGCTAGAGGTAGAAGAGAAGTTCCTCTGTTCTTTGCTAGAGGTAGAAGAGAAGTTCCTCTGTTCTTTGCTAAGAGGTAGAAGAGAAGTTCCTCTGTTCTTTGCTAGAGGTAGAAGAGAAGTTCCTCTGTTCTTTGCTAGAGGTAGAAGAGAAGTTCCTCTGTTCTTTGCTAGAGGTAGAAGAGAAGTTCCTCTGTTCTTTGCTAAGAGGTAGAAGAGAAGTTCCTCTGTTCTTTGCTAGAGGTAGAAAAGAAGTTCCTCTGTTCTTTGCTAGAGGTGGAAGAGAAGCTCCTCTGTTCTCTGCTAGAGGTGGAAGAGAATTTCCTCTGGTCTCTGCTAGAGGTAGAAGAGAAGTTCCTCTGTTCTCTGCTAGAGGTAGAAGAGAAGCTCCTCTGTTCTCTGCTAGAGGTAGAAGAGAAACTCCTCTGTTCTCTGCTAGAGGTAGAAGAGAAGTTCCTCTGTTCTTTGCTAGAGGTAGAAGAGAAGCTCCTCTGTTCTTTGCTAGAGGAAGAAGAGAAGCTCCTCTGTTCTTTGCTAGAGGTAGAAGAGAAGCTCCTCTTTTCTTTGCTAGAGGTAGAAGAGAAGCTCCTCTGTTCTTTGCTAGAGGTAGAAGAGAAGCTCCTCTGTTCTTTGCTAGAGGTAGAAGAGAAGCTCCTCTGTTCTTTGCTAGAGGTAGAAGAGAAGCTCCTCTGTTCTCTGCTAGAGGTAGAAGAGAAGTTCCTCTGTTCTCTGCTAGAGGTAGAAGAGAAGTTCCTCTGTTCTCTGCTAGAGGTAGAAGAGAAGTTCCTCTGTTCTTTGCTAGAGGTAGAAGAGAAGTTCCTCTGTTCTTTGCTAGAGGTAGAAGAGAAGTTCCTCTGTTCTCTGCTAGAGGTAGAAGAGAAGCTCCTCTGTTCTTTGCTAGAGGTAGAAGAGAAGCTCCTCTGTTCTTTGCTAGAGGTAGAAGAGAAGTTCCTCTGTTCTTTGCTAGAGGTAGGAAAGAAGTTCCTCTGTTCTTTGCTAGAGGTAGAAAAGAAGCTCCTCTGTTCTTTGCTAGAGGTAGAAGAGAAGTTCCTCTGTTCTTTGCTAGAGGTAGAAGAGAAGTTCCTCTGTTCTTTGCTAGAGGTAGAAGAGAAGCTCCTCTGTTCTTTCCTAGAGGTAGAAGAGAAGTTCCTCTGTTCTTTGCTAGAGGTAGAAGAGAAGTTCCTCTGTTCTTTGCTAGAGGTAGAAGAGAAGGTCCTCTGTTCTTTGCTAGAGGTAGAAGAGAAGCTCCTCTGTTCTTTGCTAGAGGTAGAAGAGAAGCTCCTCTGTTCTTTGCTAGAGGTAGAAGAGAAGCTCCTCTTTTCTTTGCTAGAGGTAGAAGAGAAGCTCCTCTGTTCTTTGCTAGAGGTAGAAGAGAAGTTCCTCTGTTCTCTGCTAGAGGTAGAAGAGAAGTTCCTCTGTTCTCTGCTAGAGGTAGAAGAGAAGTTCCTCTGTTCTTTGCTAGAGGTAGAAGAGAAGTTCCTCTGTTCTTTGCTAGAGGTAGAAGAGAAGCTCCTCTGTTCTTTGCTAGAGGTAGAAGAGAAGCTCCTCTGTTCTTTGCTAGAGGTAGAAGAGAAGTTCCTCTGTTCTTTGCTAGAGGTAGGAAAGAAGTTCCTCTGTTCTTTGCTAGAGGTAGAAAAGAAGTTCCTCTGTTCTTTGCTAGAGGTAGAAGAGAAGCTCCTCTGTTCTTTGCTAGAGGTAGAAGAGAAGTTCCTCTGTTCTTTGCTAGAGGTAGAAGAGAAGCTCCTCTGTTCTTTCCTAGAGGTAGAAGAGAAGTTCCTCTGTTCTTTGCTAGAGGTAGAAGAGAAGTTCCTCTGTTCTTTGCTAGAGGTAGAAGAGAAGTTCCTCTGTTCTTTGCTAGAGGTAGAAGAGAAGTTCCTCTGTTCTTTGCTAGAGGTAGAAAAGAAGCTCCTCTGTTCTTTGCTAGAGGTAGAAGAGAAGTTCCTCTGTTCTTTGCTAAGAGGTAGAAGAGAAGTTCCTCTGTTCTTTGCTAGAGGTAGAAAAGAAGTTCCTCTGTTCTTTGCTAGAGGTAGAAGAGAAGTTCCTCTGTTCTTTGCTAGAGGTAGAAAAGAAGTTCCTCTGTTCTTTGCTAGAGGTAGAAGAGAAGCTCCTCTGTTCTCTGCTAGAGGTGGAAGAGAAGTTCCTCTGTTCTCTGCTAGAGGTAGAAGAGAAGTTCCTCTGTTCTCTGCTAGAGGTAGAAGAGAAGCTCCTCTGTTCTCTGCTAGAGGTAGAAGAGAAGCTCCTCTGTTCTCTGCTAGAGGTAGAAGAGAAGTTCCTCTGTTCTCTGCTAGAGGTAGAAGAGAAGCTCCTCTGTTCTTTGCTAGAGGTAGAAGAGAAGCTCCTCTGTTCTTTGCTAGAGGTAGAAGAGAAGCTCCTCTTTTCTTTGCTAGAGGTAGAAGAGAAGCTCCTCTGTTCTTTGCTAGAGGTAGAAGAGAAGTTCCTCTGTTCTTTGCTAGAGGTAGAAGAGAAGTTCCTCTGTTCTTTGCTAAGAGGTAGAAGAGAAGTTCCTCTGTTCTTTGCTAGAGGTAGAAGAGAAGTTCCTCTGTTCTCTGCTAGAGGTAGAAGAGAAGTTCCTCTGTTCTTTGCTAGAGGTAGAAGAGAAGTTCCTCTGTTCTTTGCTAAGAGGTAGAAGAGAAGTTCCTCTGTTCTTTGCTAGAGGTAGAAGAGAAGTTCCTCTGTTCTTTGCTAGAGGTAGAAGAGAAGTTCCTCTGTTCTTTGCTAAGAGGTAGAAGAGAAGTTCCTCTGTTCTTTGCTAGAGGTAGAAAAGAAGTTCCTCTGTTCTTTGCTAGAGGTGGAAGAGAAGCTCCTCTGTTCTCTGCTAGAGGTGGAAGAGAATTTCCTCTGGTCTCTGCTAGAGGTAGAAGAGAAGTTCCTCTGTTCTCTGCTAGAGGTAGAAGAGAAGCTCCTCTGTTCTCTGCTAGAGGTAGAAGAGAAACTCCTCTGTTCTCTGCTAGAGGTAGAAGAGAAGTTCCTCTGTTCTTTGCTAGAGGTAGAAGAGAAGCTCCTCTGTTCTTTGCTAGAGGAAGAAGAGAAGCTCCTCTGTTCTTTGCTAGAGGTAGAAGAGAAGCTCCTCTTTTCTTTGCTAGAGGTAGAAGAGAAGCTCCTCTGTTCTTTGCTAGAGGTAGAAGAGAAGCTCCTCTGTTCTTTGCTAGAGGTAGAAGAGAAGCTCCTCTGTTCTTTGCTAGAGGTAGAAGAGAAGCTCCTCTGTTCTCTGCTAGAGGTAGAAGAGAAGTTCCTCTGTTCTCTGCTAGAGGTAGAAGAGAAGTTCCTCTGTTCTTTGCTAGAGGTAGAAGAGAAGTTCCTCTGTTCTTTGCTAGAGGTAGAAGAGAAGTTCCTCTGTTCTTTGCTAGAGGTAGAAGAGAAGTTCCTCTGTTCTCTGCTAGAGGTAGAAGAGAAGCTCCTCTGTTCTTTGCTAGAGGTAGAAGAGAAGCTCCTCTGTTCTTTGCTAGAGGTAGAAGAGAAGTTCCTCTGTTCTTTGCTAGAGGTAGGAAAGAAGTTCCTCTGTTCTTTGCTAGAGGTAGAAAAGAAGCTCCTCTGTTCTTTGCTAGAGGTAGAAGAGAAGTTCCTCTGTTCTTTGCTAGAGGTAGAAGAGAAGTTCCTCTGTTCTTTGCTAGAGGTAGAAGAGAAGCTCCTCTGTTCTTTCCTAGAGGTAGAAGAGAAGTTCCTCTGTTCTTTGCTAGAGGTAGAAGAGAAGTTCCTCTGTTCTTTGCTAGAGGTAGAAGAGAAGGTCCTCTGTTCTTTGCTAGAGGTAGAAGAGAAGTTCCTCTGTTCTTTGCTAGAGGTAGAAGAGAAGTTCCTCTGTTCTTTGCTAGAGGTAGAAAAGAAGCTCCTCTGTTCTTTGCTAGAGGTAGAAGAGAAGTTCCTCTGTTCTTTGCTAAGAGGTAGAAGAGAAGTTCCTCTGTTCTTTGCTAGAGGTAGAAGAGAAGCTCCTCTGTTCTCTGCTAGAGGTGGAAGAGAAGTTCCTCTGTTCTTTGCTAGAGGTAGAAGAGAAGTTCCTCTGTTCTCTGCTAGAGGTAGAAGAGAAGCTCCTCTGTTCTCTGCTAGAGGTAGAAGAGAAGCTCCTCTGTTCTCTGCTAGAGGTAGAAGAGAAGCTCCTCTGTTCTTTGCTAGAGGTAGAAGAGAAGCTCCTCTGTTCTTTGCTAGAGGTAGAAGAGAAGCTCCTCTGTTCTTTGCTAGAGGTAGAAGAGAAGCTCCTCTTTTCTTTGCTAGAGGTAGAAGAGAAGCTCCTCTGTTCTTTGCTAGAGGTAGAAAAGAAGCTCCTCTGTTCTTTGCTAGAGGTAGAAGAGAAGCTCCTCTGTTCTTTGCTAAGAGGTAGAAGAGAAGTTCCTCTGTTCTTTGCTAGAGGTAGAAAAGAAGTTCCTCTGTTCTTTGCTAGAGGTAGAAGAGAAGTTCCTCTGTTCTTTGCTAGAGGTAGAAAAGAAGTTCCTCTGTTCTTTGCTAGAGGTAGAAGAGAAGCTCCTCTGTTCTCTGCTAGAGGTGGAAGAGAAGTTCCTCTGTTCGCTGCTAGAGGTAGAAGAGAAGTTCCTCTGTTCTCTGCTAGAGGTAGAAGAGAAGCTCCTCTGTTCTCTGCTAGAGGTAGAAGAGAAGCTCCTCTGTTCTCTGCTAGAGGTAGAAGAGAAGCTCCTCTGTTCTTTGCTAGAGATAGAAGAGAAGCTCCTCTGTTCTTTCCTAGAGGTAGAAGAGAAGCTCCTCTGTTCTTTGCTAGAGGTAGAAGAGAAGCTCCTCTTTTCTTTGCTAGAGGTAGAAGAGAAGCTCCTCTGTTCTTTGCTAGAGGTAGAAGAGAAGTTCCTCTGTTCTCTGCTAGAGGTAGAAGAGAAGTTCCTCTGTTCTCTGCTAGAGGTAGAAGAGAAGTTCCTCTGTTCTTTGCTAAGAGGTAGAAGAGAAGTTCCTCTGTTCTTTGCTAAGAGATAGAAGAGAAGTTCCTCTGTTCTTTGCTAGAGGTAGAAGAGAAGTTCCTCTGTTCTTTGCTAAGAGGTAGAAGAGAAGTTCCTCTGTTCTTTGCTAAGAGGTAGAAGAGAAGTTCCTCTGTTCTTTGCTAGAGGTAGAACAGAAGCTCCTCTGTTCTTTGCTAGAGGTAGAAGAGAAGCTCCTCTGTTCTTTGCTAAGAGGTAGAAGAGAAGTTCCTCTGTTCTTTGCTAGACGTAGAAGAGAAGTTCCTCTGTTCTTTGCTAGAGGTAGAAGAGAAGCTCCTCTGTTCTTTGCTAAGAGGTAGAAGAGAAGCTCCTCTGTTCTTTGCTAGAGGTAGAAGAGAAGTTCCTCTGTTCTTTGCTAGAGGTAGAAGAGAAGTGCCTCTGTTCTCTGCTAGAGGTAGAAGAGAAGTTCCTCTGTTCTTTGCTACACGTAGAAGAGAAGTTCCTCTGTTCTCTGCTAGAGGTAGAAGAGAAGTTCCTCTGTTCTCTGCTAGAGGTAGAAGAGAAGTTCCTCTGTTCTTTGCTAGAGGTAGAAGAGAAGCTCCTCTGTTCTTTGCTAAGAGGTAGAAGAGAAGCTCCTCTGTTCTTTGCTAGAGGTAGAAGAGAAGTTCCTCTGTTCTTTGCTAGAGGTAGAAGAGAAGTTCCTCTGTTCTTTGCTAGAGGTAGAAGAGAAGCTCCTCTGTTCTCTGCTAGAGGTAGAAGAGAAGTTCCTCTGTTCTTTGCTAGAGGTAGAAGAGAAGCTCCTCTGTTCTTTGCTAAGAGGTAGAAGAGAAGCTCCTCTGTTCTCTGCTAGAGGTAGAAGAGAAGTTCCTCTGTTCTTTGCTAGAGGTAGAAGAGAAGCTCCTCTGTTCTTTACTAAGAGGTAGAAGAGAAGCTCCTCTGTTCTTTGCTAGAGGTAGAAGAGAAGTTCCTCTGTTCTTTGCTAGAGGTAGAAGAGAAGCTCCTCTGTTCTTTGCTAGAGGTAGAAGAGAAGCTCCTCTGTTCTTTGCTAGAGGTAGAAGAGAAGCTCCTCTTTTCTTTGCTAGAGGTAGAAGAGAAGCTCCTCTGTTCTTTGCTAGAGGTAGAAGAGAAGTTCCTCTGTTCTCTGCTAGAGGTAGAAGAGAAGTTCCTCTGTTCTCTGCTAGAGGTAGAAGAGAAGTTCCTCTGTTCTTTGCTAGAGGTAGAAGAGAAGTTCCTCTGTTCTTTGCTAGAGGTAGAAGAGAAGCTCCTCTGTTCTTTGCTAGAGGTAGAAGAGAAGCTCCTCTTTTCTTTGCTAGAGGTAGAAGAGAAGCTCCTCTGTTCTTTGCTAGAGGTAGAAGAGAAGCTCCTCTGTTCTTTGCTAGAGGTAGAAGAGAAGCTCCTCTGTTCTTTGCTAAGAGGTAGAAGAGAAGTTCCTCTGTTCTTTGCTAGAGGTAGAAAAGAAGTTCCTCTGTTCTTTGCTAGAGGTAGAAGAGAAGTTCCTCTGTTCTTTGCTAGAGGTAGAAAAGAAGTTCCTCTGTTCTTTGCTAGAGGTAGAAGAGAAGCTCCTCTGTTCTCTGCTAGAGGTGGAAGAGAAGTTCCTCTGTTCTCTGCTAGAGGTAGAAGAGAAGTTCCTCTGATCTCTGCTAGAGGTAGAAGAGAAGCTCCTCTGTTCTCTGCTAGAGGTAGAAGAGAAGCTCCTCTGTTCTCTGCTAGAGGTAGAAGAGAAGCTCCTCTGTTCTCTGCTAGAGGTAGAAGAGAAGCTCCTCTGTTCTTTCCTAGAGGTAGAAGAGAAGCTCCTCTGTTCTTTGCTAGAGGTAGAAGAGAAGCTCCTCTTTTCTTTGCTAGAGGTAGAAGAGAAGCTCCTCTGTTCTTTGCTAGAGGTAGAAGAGAAGTTCCTCTGTTCTCTGCTAGAGGTAGAAGAGAAGTTCCTCTGTTCTCTGCTAGAGGTAGAAGAGAAGTTCCTCTGTTCTCTGCTAGAGGTAGAAGAGAAGTTCCTCTGTTCTTTGCTAAGAGGTAGAAGAGAAGTTCCTCTGTTCTTTGCTAAGAGGTAGAAGAGAAGTTCCTCTGTTCTTTGCTAAGAGGTAGAAGAGAAGTTCCTCTGTTCTTTGCTAGAGGTAGAAGAGAAGTTCCTCTGTTCTTTGCTAAGAGGTAGAAGAGAAGTTCCTCTGTTCTTTGCTAAGAGGTAGAAGAGAAGTTCCTCTGTTCTTTGCTAGAGGTAGAACAGAAGCTCCTCTGTTCTTTGCTAGAGGTAGAAGAGAAGCTCCTCTGTTCTTTGCTAAGAGGTAGAAGAGAAGTTCCTCTGTTCTTTGCTAGACGTAGAAGAGAAGTTCCTCTGTTCTTTGCTAGAGGTAGAAGAGAAGCTCCTCTGTTCTTTGCTAAGAGGTAGAAGAGAAGCTCCTCTGTTCTTTGCTAGAGGTAGAAGAGAAGTTCCTCTGTTCTTTGCTAGAGGTAGAAGAGAAGTTCCTCTGTTCTCTGCTAGAGGTAGAAGAGAAGTTCCTCTGTTCTTTGCTAGACGTAGAAGAGAAGTTCCTCTGTTCTCTGCTAGAGGTAGAAGAGAAGTTCCTCTGTTCTCTGCTAGAGGTAGAAGAGAAGTTCCTCTGTTCTTTGCTAGAGGTAGAAGAGAAGCTCCTCTGTTCTTTGCTAAGAGGTAGAAGAGAAGCTCCTCTGTTCTTTGCTAGAGGTAGAAGAGAAGTTCCTCTGTTCTTTGCTAGAGGTAGAAGAGAAGTTCCTCTGTTCTTTGCTAGAGGTAGAAGAGAAGCTCCTCTGTTCTCTGCTAGAGGTAGAAGAGAAGTTCCTCTGTTCTCTGCTAGAGGTAGAAGAGAAGCTCCTCTGTTCTTTGCTAAGAGGTAGAAGAGAAGCTCCTCTGTTCTTTGCTAGAGGTAGAAGAGAAGTTCCTCTGTTCTTTGCTAGAGGTAGAAGAGAAGCTCCTCTGTTCTTTGCTAGAGGTAGAAGAGAAGTTCCTCTGTTCTTTGCTAGAGGTAGAAGAGAAGCTCCTCTGTTCTTTGCTAGAGGTAGAAGAGAAGCTCCTCTGTTCTTTGCTAGAGGTAGAAGAGAAGCTCCTCTGTTCTTTGCTAGAGGTAGAAGAGAAGTTCCTCTGTTCTTTGCTAAGAGGTAGAAGAGAAGTTCCTCTGTTCTTTGCTAGAGGTAGAAGAGAAGTTCCTCTGTTCTTTGCTAGAGGTAGAAGAGAAGTTCCTCTGTTCTTTGCTAGAGGTAGAAGAGAAATTCCTCTGTTCTTTGCTAAGAGGTAGAAGAGAAGTTCCTCTGTTCTTTGCTAGAGGTAGAAGAGAAGTTCCTCTGTTCTTTGCTAAGAGGTAGAAGAGAAGTTCCTCTGTTCTTTGCTAGAGGTAGAAGAGAAGTTCCTCTGTTCTTTGCTAAGAGGTAGAAGAGAAGTTCCTCTGTTCTTTGCTAGAGGTAGAAGAGAAGCTCCTCTGTTCTTTGCTAGAGGTAGAAGAGAAGTTCCTCTGTTCTTTGCTAGAGGTAGAAGAGAAGTTCCTCTGTTCTTTGCTAGAGGTAGAAGAGAAGTTCCTCTGTTCTTTCCTAGAGGTAGAAGAGAAGTTCCTCTGTTCTTTGCTAGAGGTAGAAGAGAAGTTCCTCTGTTCTTTGCTAGAGGTAGAAGAGAAGTTCCTCTGTTCTTTGCTAGAGGTAGAAAAGAAGCTCCTCTGTTCTTTGCTAGAGGTAGAAGAGAAGCTCCTCTGTTCTTTGCTAGAGGTAGAAAAGAAGTTCCTCTGTTCTTTGCTAGAGGTAGAAGAGAAGCTCCTCTGTTCTTTCCTAGAGGTAGAAGCGAAGTTCCTCTGTTCTTTGCTAGAGGTAGAAGAGAAGTTCCTCTGTTCTTTGCTAGAGGTAGAAGAGAAGTTCCTCTGTTCTTTGCTAGAGGTAGAAGAGAAGTTCCTCTGTTCTTTGCTAGAGGTAGAAGAGAAATTCCTCTGTTCTTTGCTAAGAGGTAGAAGAGAAGTTCCTCTGTTCTTTGCTAGAGGTAGAAAAGAAGTTCCTCTGTTCTTTGCTAGAGGTAGAAGAGAAGTTCCTCTGTTCTTTGCTAGAGGTAGAAGAGAAGTTCCTCTGTTCTTTGCTAAGAGGTAGAAGAGAAGTTCCTCTGTTCTTTGCTAGAGGTAGAAAAGAAGTTCCTCTGTTCTTTGCTAGAGGTAGAAGAGAAGCTCCTCTGTTCTTTGCTAGAGGTAGAAGAGAAGTTCCTCTGTTCTTTGCTAGAGGTAGAAGAGAAGCTCCTCTGTTCTTTCCTAGAGGTAGAAGAGAAGTTCCTCTGTTCTTTGCTAGAGGTAGAAGAGAAGTTCCTCTGTTCTTTGCTAGAGGTAGAAGAGAAGTTCCTCTGTTCTTTGCTAGAGGTAGAAGAGAAGTTCCTCTGTTCTTTGCTAGAGGTAGAAGAGAAGTTCCTCTGTTCTTTGCTAGAGGTAGAAAAGAAGCTCCTCTGTTCTTTGCTAGAGGTAGAAGAGAAGTTCCTCTGTTCTTTGCTAAGAGGTAGAAGAGAAGTTCCTCTGTTCTTTGCTAGAGGTAGAAAAGAAGTTCCTCTGTTCTTTGCTAGAGGTAGAAGAGAAGTTTCTCTGTTCTTTGCTAGAGGTAGAAGAGAAGTTCCTCTGTTCTTTGCTAAGAGGTAGAAGAGAAGTTCCTCTGTTCTTTGCTAGAGGTAGAAAAGAAGTTCCTCTGTTCTTTGCTAGAGGTAGAAGAGAAGCTCCTCTGTTCTCTGCTAGAGGTAGAAGAGAAGTTCCTCTGTTCTCTGCTAGAGGTAGAAGAGAAGTTCCTCTGTTCTTTGCTAGAGGTAGAAGAGAAATTCCTCTGTTCTTTGCTAAGAGGTAGAAGAGAAGTTCCTCTGTTCTTTGCTAGAGGTAGAAGAGAAGTTCCTCTGTTCTTTGCTAAGAGGTAGAAGAGAAGTTCCTCTGTTCTTTGCTAGAGGTAGAAGAGAAGTTCCTCTGTTCTTTGCTAGAGGTAGAAGAGAAGTTCCTCTGTTCTTTGCTAAGAGGTAGAAGAGAAGTTCCTCTGTTCTTTGCTAGAGGTAGAAGAGAAGCTCCTCTGTTCTTTGCTAGAGGTAGAAGAGAAGTTCCTCTGTTCTTTGCTAGAGGTAGAAGAGAAGTTCCTCTGTTCTTTGCTAGAGGTAGAAGAGAAGTTCCTCTGTTCTTTCCTAGAGGTAGAAGAGAAGTTCCTCTGTTCTTTGCTAGAGGTAGAAGAGAAGTTCCTCTGTTCTTTGCTAGAGGTAGAAGAGAAGTTCCTCTGTTCTTTGCTAGAGGTAGAAAAGAAGCTCCTCTGTTCTTTGCTAGAGGTAGAAGAGAAGTTCCTCTGTTCTTTGCTAAGAGGTAGAAGAGAAGTTCCTCTGTTCTTTGCTAGAGGTAGAAAAGAAGTTCCTCTGTTCTTTGCTAGAGGTAGAAGAGAAGTTTCTCTGTTCTTTGCTAGAGGTAGAAGAGAAGTTCCTCTGTTCTTTGCTAAGAGGTAGAAGAGAAGTTCCTCTGTTCTTTGCTAGAGGTAGAAAAGAAGTTCCTCTGTTCTTTGCTAGAGGTAGAAGAGAAGCTCCTCTGTTCTCTGCTAGAGGTAGAAGAGAAGTTCCTCTGTTCTCTGCTAGAGGTAGAAGAGAAGTTCCTCTGTTCTTTGCTAGAGGTAGAAGAGAAATTCCTCTGTTCTTTGCTAAGAGGTAGAAGAGAAGTTCCTCTGTTCTTTGCTAGAGGTAGAAGAGAAGTTCCTCTGTTCTTTGCTAAGAGGTAGAAGAGAAGTTCCTCTGTTCTTTGCTAGAGGTAGAAGAGAAGTTCCTCTGTTCTTTGCTAGAGGTAGAAGAGAAGTTCCTCTGTTCTTTGCTAAGAGGTAGAAGAGAAGTTCCTCTGTTCTTTGCTAGAGGTAGAAGAGAAGCTCCTCTGTTCTTTGCTAGAGGTAGAAGAGAAGTTCCTCTGTTCTTTGCTAGAGGTAGAAGAGAAGTTCCTCTGTTCTTTGCTAGAGGTAGAAGAGAAGTTCCTCTGTTCTTTCCTAGAGGTAGAAGAGAAGTTCCTCTGTTCTTTGCTAGAGGTAGAAGAGAAGTTCCTCTGTTCTTTGCTAGAGGTAGAAGAGAAGTTCCTCTGTTCTTTGCTAGAGGTAGAAAAGAAGCTCCTCTGTTCTTTGCTAGAGGTAGAAGAGAAGCTCCTCTGTTCTTTGCTAGAGGTAGAAAAGAAGTTCCTCTGTTCTTTGCTAGAGGTAGAAGAGAAGCTCCTCTGTTCTTTCCCAGAGGTAGAAGCGAAGTTCCTCTGTTCTTTGCTAGAGGTAGAAGAGAAGTTCCTCTGTTCTTTGCTAGAGGTAGAAGAGAAGTTCCTCTGTTCTTTGCTAGAGGTAGAAGAGAAGTTCCTCTGTTCTTTGCTAGAGGTAGAAGAGAAATTCCTCTGTTCTTTGCTAAGAGGTAGAAGAGAAGTTCCTCTGTTCTTTGCTAGAGGTAGAAAAGAAGTTCCTCTGTTCTTTGCTAGAGGTAGAAGAGAAGTTCCTCTGTTCTTTGCTAGAGGTAGAAGAGAAGTTCCTCTGTTCTTTGCTAAGAGGTAGAAGAGAAGTTCCTCTGTTCTTTGCTAGAGGTAGAAAAGAAGTTCCTCTGTTCTTTGCTAGAGGTAGAAGAGAAGCTCCTCTGTTCTTTGCTAGAGGTAGAAAAGAAGTTCCTCTGTTCTTTGCTAGAGGTAGAAGAGAAGCTCCTCTGTTCTTTGCTAGAGGTAGAAGAGAAGTTCCTCTGTTCTTTGCTAGAGGTAGAAGAGAAGTTCCTCTGTTCTTTGCTAGAGGTAGAAGAGAAGTTCCTCTGTTCTTTGCTAGAGGTAGAAGAGAAGTTCCTCTGTTCTTTGCTAGAGGTAGAAGAGAAGTTCCTCTGTTCTTTGCTAGAGGTAGAAAAGAAGCTCCTCTGTTCTTTGCTAGAGGTAGAAGAGAAGTTCCTCTGTTCTTTGCTAAGAGGTAGAAGAGAAGTTCCTCTGTTCTTTGCTAGAGGTAGAAAAGAAGTTCCTCTGTTCTTTGCTAGAGGTAGAAGAGAAGTTTCTCTGTTCTTTGCTAGAGGTAGAAGAGAAGTTCCTCTGTTCTTTGCTAAGAGGTAGAAGAGAAGTTCCTCTGTTCTTTGCTAGAGGTAGAAAAGAAGTTCCTCTGTTCTTTGCTAGAGGTAGAAGAGAAGCTCCTCTGTTCTCTGCTAGAGGTAGAAGAGAAGTTCCTCTGTTCTCTGCTAGAGGTAGAAGAGAAGTTCCTCTGTTCTCTGCTAGAGGTTGAAGAGAAGTTCCTCTGTTCTCTGCTAGAGGTAGAAGAGAAGCTCCTCTGTTCTCTGCTAGAGGTAGAAGAGAAGTTCCTCTGTTCTCTGCTAGAGGTAGAAGAGAAGCTCCTCTGTTCTCTGTTAGAGGTAGAAGAGAAGCTCCTCTGTTCTTTGCTAGAGGTGGAAGAGAAGCTCCTCTGTTCTTTGCTAGAGGTAGAAGAGAAGCTCCTCTGTTCTTTGCTAGAGGTAGAAGAGAAGTTCCTCTGTTCTTTGCTAGAGGTAGAAGAGAAGCTCCTCTGTTCTCTGCTAGAGGTAGAAAAGAAGTTCCTCTGTTCTCTGCTAGAGGTAGAAGAGAAGTTCCTCTGTTCTCTGCTAGAGGTAGAAGAGAAGTTCCTCTGTTCTCTGCCAGAGGTAGAAGAGAAGTTCCTCTGTTCTTTGCTAGAGGTAGAAGAGAAGTTCCTCTGTTCTTTGCTAGAGGTAGAAGAGAAGTTCCTCTGTTCTTTGCTAGAGGTAGAAGAGAAGTTCCTCTGTTCTTTGCTAGAGGTAGAAGAGAAGTTCCTCTGTTCTTTGCTAGAGGTAGAAGAGAAGTTCCTCTGTTCTTTGCTAAGAGGTAGAAGAGAAGTTCCTCTGTTCTTTGCTAGAGGTAGAAGAGAAGTTCCTCTGTTCTTTGCTAAGAGGTAGAAGAGAAGTTCCTCTGTTCTTTGCTAGAGGTAGAAGAGAAGTTCCTCTGTTCTTTGCTAGAGGTAGAAGAGAAGTTCCTCTGTTCTTTGCTAGAGGTAGAAGAGAAGTTCCTCTGTTCTTTGCTAGAGGTAGAAGAGAAGTTCCTCTGTTCTTTGCTAGAGGTAGAAGAGAAGTTCCTCTGTTCTTTGCTAAGAGGTAGAAGAGAAGTTCCTCTGTTCTTTGCTAGAGGTAGAAGAGAAGTTCCTCTGTTCTTTGCTAGAGGTAGAAGAGAAGTTCCTCTGTTCTTTGCTAGAGGTAGAAGAGAAGCTCCTCTGTTCTTTGCTAGAGGTAGAAGAGAAGTTCCTCTGTTCTTTGCTAGAGGTAGAAGAGAAGTTCCTCTGTTCTTTGCTAAGAGGTAGAAGAGAAGTTCCTCTGTTCTTTGCTAGAGGTAGAAGAGAAGCTTCTCTGTTCTTTGCTAGAGGTAGAAGAGAAGTTCCTCTGTTCTTTGCTAGAGGTAGAAGAGAAGTTCCTCTGTTCTTTGCTAGAGGTAGAAGAGAAGCTCCTCTGTTCTTTGCTAGAGGTAGAAGAGAAGTTCCTCTATTCTTTGCTAGAGGTAGAAGAGAATTTCCCCTGTTCTTTGCTAAGAGGTAGAAGAGAAGTTCCTCTGTTCTTTGCTAAGAGGTAGAAGAGAAGCTCCTCTGTTCTTTGCTAAGAGGTAGAAGAGAAGCTCCTCTGTTCTTTGCTAGAGGTAGAAGAGAAGCTCCTCTGTTCTTTGCTAGAGGTAGAAGAGAAGCTCCTCTGTTCTTTGCTAGAGATAGAAGAGAAGTTCCTCTGTTCTTTGCTAAGAGGTAGAAGAGAAGTTCCTCTGTTCTCTGCTCAGGTAGAAGAGAAGCTCCTCTGTTCTTTGCTAGAGGTAGAAGAGAAGTTCCTCTGTTCTTTGCTAGAGGTAGAAGAGAAGTTCCTCTGTTCTTTGCTAAGAGGTAGAAGAGAAGTTCCTCTGTTCTTTGCTAGAGATAGAAGAGAAGTTCCTCTGTTCTTTGCTAAGAGGTAGAAGAGAAGTTCCTCTGTTCTTTGCTAAGAGGTAGAAGAGAAGCTGAGTTCTTGCTCGTGTACCCTGCATGCCATGCCCTTCCCTAATGCCACCACTGCTCATACCTTTGTCCTTGAGCAACACTAATGTCATCCTCTGCTTCTTTTTCCCACCAGCCGTATATTCTTAAGTTGCAACATGTAGCCAAACTGAGAATGGACTTATTGTGAGTTGGTAGCTTACCTGGCTGGTTTTGGTCAGCCCCAGTCAGGTGGGAACCCCTGGCCAGGCTATAGCATTGACCGCGCAGAGTTAATGGCAGGAGAGGTCTGGGGTGTCATGTTCCACCCTAAGACTCTTCATTCACCTGAACAACAGATATTTCTGGCACACATACCTGCTGCCAGACCTTGTTCTTGGTGCTGGGGATGCAGCAGTGTGGAATGCAGCATGACAGACATGGCCCTTGGAGACCATGTGAGAGAGACAGATAATAAACAGACAAGAAATACCGGAACAAGGTGATTTTTTATTGTGATACGTGCTCTGAAAGGAGTAAATACGGTGATACAGTAGAGGGCAACTCTACAGCAGAGGGTATCTATTATAAGGAGATGACATTGGAGTTGAGCTCTGTGTGATGAGGCAAAGCTAGTCATGTGAGGGTGAGCAGAGTACCTTCCAGTGAGAAGGAAAAGGAAATGCAAAGGCTGCAAGATGAGAAGGAGCTTGGCATGGTTGAGGAACTGGAGCAGGTGGGAGAAGATGAGGCTGGGAGAGTAGACAGGATCCAGATCACTTAGGCATCTGCCAACTGTAGCAAGGATTGGGAAGTTTTTTGAAGGTTGCAAGCAGAGGTGAAATGTGGTCTAATTCATTAAATCTTAAATCCTCACTAAAGATTAGGGCTTCCCTCCAATCTCTACTTTGTAGAGGAGTTCCCCATAGAGGGATTCTCTACTTCCTTGCTGGGGCTGAAGCCTCATCCTCACCCCAGGGATTCTGCTTCCTGCCTGGGTCCCTACTTGGTTGCCCTTCCTTCTCTCTGACCTTGGTGATCATCACTATCTAGGTATCACTTCTCCATTACCCTCCCTTCAGTTCATACAAGCTCAGACAATCACGCTGGCTAAGCCTGAATTCAGTGTGCTATCTCTTTGCATGCTGGTGGTTGAACCACTGTGAGTCAGCCCCAGAGTCCGGATGGGTCTCCATGCTCTTCCCATCTTTACTGACCTGTGCCACACATGTCCTAGCATGCCTTCTGAGGGCTCAACTCATGAGAGATACTCTAATGCTTAGTATCTCCAAATAGAAACAACCCAAAGTAGAAGAGAGATACATTGTATGCTTTGTCTTGTTCTGGTCATGTGAATCTTAATTGTTATAGATAGACAGGGTTTCCCAATCCTAATTAGAACATTAGTCCTTCCTTCCTTCCTTCCTCCCTCCCTCCCTCCCTCCCTTCCTTTCTTCTTTTTTCTGTCCTTTCTTCCTTTTCTCCCATCTTTACTCTTTTCATCCTTCCTACCTCAATATCTATAAGAAGGATAGAATCCTTTAAGGGATTTATGAACATGATAATCCGGGTAATAATACTAATAATGATTATGATGATAATAAAATAATCATAGCTAGCATTTATTGAACATTTAAATGTGCCAGGCATTGAACCAAGCCCCTTACATACATATAATCTCATAAATCCTCACAACTCTAACGGGTAGTGTTAATATCTCTATTTTAAAACATGAAGAACTCGAAACCTTTTACAGGTTAAGGCATTTGTCAAGGTTGCCCAGGAAGGCAAAAGACAGAACTGGCTGGTCCAAATGCAGAGGCTGTGTTCTTCACTACACTTTTTGTGATGGCTTGTATTGCTAAGCATGACTGAACCTATATCCCATACTGAGAGCTTTGTAAAATATGCACATGTAGAGGCAAAGCATCTTTAACTCTCGTGTGGAACGAGATGGCTGTAATTAAATAAAGGGCTCCTGGATCTAGGCAGACAGGCAGTTCTGATATTGACCTCTCCTTCCTCCTCCTAGAAGTGCTGATAGAAACCCTCAACCACTGTGTTTGGTGGGAAAGGTCTGGCCCACTTGGAAAAAGCCATTGTGTGTGTGTGTGTGTGCATGTTTTTACGTGTATCACTCTGTGTCATGAGTGCAGAACCACCCCAGATTCCCTGTCCTTCACTCTGAGGTCAGTTTACATCAATAAGGAGGTATCTCCCTCAATTTCTGTTTCCCCACAAGATGCTCTACCTACTGCTGGCTGTGCTTCTTTGCATGTTCAGAGGGAAATCTCTGTTTTGCTAACCTGAACCCTTCACTTACCCCACACTCTCCCGCCAGTGGTCCTGGTGGCAGTGGTGGTGGTGTATGTGTTGGGGAAGGAGGGGTCCATTCATTCTGACCACTATGGCTTAAGGAGGAACGTTTTAGGTCCTCTTCTGAGGGATCCTCAAACCAATTTGAGGTTTATGCCAAAAACCAGATTATCCATTGGACAGATACAGCTACCATAATCCTTCTTTCCTCTTCAGCCTCATTAAATACCCCCAGGGTATACCACCAGGCTCAGCAGTACCCCACGGGTGTGATAATATAATCACCGTATGTCCATTAGCGGGTTGGCTCAGTTGCAGCATTTACTTTCAGAAAAGTACACCTTCGAGATGACTTCTTTATAAAAGAATGTAATTTAAAATAAAAACCGGAAGGGTTTTGTATTTTAAGTTGTTGATCACCAAAGAAACGGGTCCTATTATCATTTACTTTCCTCTATCAAATAAGACATCATTGCACAGAGGTATTTATTTGACTAGGCAAAGTACACAAAGAGACATACACACAAAATCATCATGCACAATAGTCTCTAGGAAATTAGAGTCCAGGATGAAATATTATTATGCTTTAGGAAGTCTTTGTAGCCTAGAGAATTGTTTCTAAAGAAGATACCGACACTAAAATAACAGCTAGACACTTTTGTGTGTCCTGTGAGTTGTCACTTTTTAATATATTTTTAATATGGTGATATTGTATGTGTTTGGTCAAATTAGGGTGTATGCTTTTCCATATAAGTGAATTTTCCAGACTGGGCCTTAGCATTTACCCCATTGGAAATGGCTTATTTTAATTTTTTTTTAAAAGGGAAACCATTATTTAATGTATCAAATACTTCTTTGCTTTTTGAAACAGAAAATACAGAAACTGAGTTAACCTTTCCTTAATGTCACAGACTACCATTATCAACAGTTGTGGCAGAGAGAAAAAGTACTGTATTTGAAATTATTTGATAGTGTGTGCATGTTTATACTTTGCCGCTCTTCACAAAGAATTTGAGGCAGTTTAGAAAATTATATGTAATACAAAAGGAAAAGAGCAAATAATTGAAGGAATCAAGAAGAAGGGAAAATAGGAAAGCCAGGGAAAATATCCATGAGAGAGATCCTGTCTTCATGTTCTGGTTCCAAGTGCTGGAAATCCAGCTTTGAGTTACTAGAGGACCAGCAAAGAAGTAATTTCTGCATTATAAAGTACTGCAGTAGTGAGGAATGGTGGGAATGGCCTTAAAGTTGACCAGAATTAGCTCTTGAGCACTGTCAGGGCCCTCTCTGTAGGCTTCTCATCCCTGTTTTTCTATACACTGGATCCTTATTTTCCTACTGTGTAAAGTGGGTACGGGGGTTTGGCTTACAGGAAAGCATGCATTTCTCTACCAGTTCTGGTGGGAAAATCTTGGAATAGGACTCTGATTGGCCCAGCTTGGGTCACATGAACATACCTGGACAGATCTCTCTTGCTACGGGGATTTTTTATTATGATCAAACCAGTCTCATTCTAGTGCCTATACACTTGTGTGAGTCTGTTATCATATAAGGAAAAGAGATGCTATTCAAACAAAAGCAATAGTCACTATAGAAGCATCCCACGCTAAATGTCAGCCAGATTTTCACTTAAGCTTCCCAGTGGCCAAAACAAAGCAGGAAACATGGTTGCTTACATGATCCTCAATTTCTGTAACACAACAGGAAACAGGGGTTGGGAAGACAGTAGAAAAGAAGAGCCAGTTTTCTGAGGGAAACTCAGTTTTTCCTTGAGTTGATGCCAGAGGTTTCTCTCACTTGGTGGTATCTGAATTAGGGGACCATGGAATACCTGAATTTGAAATGTAGAATTTTTAAGGAGCTCTGGTCCCAAACTTCTGAAGTTAGAATCGCATTCCCTGAGCTGAGCGCTGACACACAATTGTCTGTTTCTCTTTATCTCGCAATCCTACTCAATCCCACTGGGGTCTGGGCAGTCTGCCTTTGCCAGGATTCAGAACTATTCCTGTTGCAAACAGTAGCAAAAACAAACAAATGAAACATCCCAGATCTCATACCCATAGCAGGGAATAGAGGTCTACACCCTCTCAGAGGAGTACTCAGACATACAAAAGAGGCTCTAGGAATCCAGAGACCTGAGTAACCCCAAGGAAGCCATGGTCCCCGACTCGGGCTGCTGTTTTTAGACATAGCTAAACAGCTCGTATTAATCCAAGTGCGAAGATATTCTTCCAGGTTCATGGTCATGGAGCTGCGGATTGACTTGCATTCTTCTGCCAGGGAAAACATTAAGTGGCCTTTGGGGAAGCTCATATTTGTAATACATGGAGGGCAATTTGCCCCTCTATTCCTTGTTGACTTACCTCCTCTCCTGATAATTCCATTCTAAACCACAACCTTGCAGGAAGTACATGTCACTTCCTGAGTCAGAGATGCTATTCCAAGGCCTGTGGGTACCGGCTCAGCCAGACTTGTATCCACCTCACCCCTCCGCCTGCCAGAAAGCTCTCTCTTTTGCCGATTTTAACACCAATTGCGAAGTTTCCCTACCCGAGACTGTCACTTGCTTATTTCTTTACTTCTGGTCATTTGTGTGATTGTTTTGGAGGACAGGGTTCCTGGTTCTTTGTATTTGGATCCTTCTTTAAACTAGCAAGTGATCTGCTTTATCACCTTCACTGGGCCAAGCAGTAAATGGGACCTTTCTAATTGTCTCCTATAGGTTAGAAACCGTATAAGAAGGCTTATTAGAATCATGTAGAAACATGTATAAAGTTAGAGCCCACTGAGTTCTAAAATGTGTGTGTGTGTGTGTGTGTGTGTGTGTGTGTGTGTGTTTAAGGGGCTTTTTGAAAGCCATTCTTCGCTATCTCAAGCCCTTCTCATTTATATCTAATTTCAGGACTAAATTTTGGTTAAGTTACTAGAAGTCTGACATCTGAGTAAGTGGAACATAGCTGTTCTTAAAGAGACATCAAGTATCCTAGAAATTACTCACTCTGCATCTCTTACAAGGACGAGTGGATATGTTTTGGGAACAGATCAGGGACCCAAATGAGTTGTTCTTGTGTCCACGGTGAAAAGCATCGTCACTTCTCTTGTCCAAATGTATTATTTGCAAAAGAGAGACACACCTGACTTCTCTTTCAGAGGCACGGGTGTGTTCTGGATGGACATGGAGAGAAGAGCAGCCTTCCCTACACATCATTGCTTAGATGAGCCGCCAGAGCGCTGGCATGTTCTGAGGAAGGCAGCAGAGAGGCGTGGGTGGTTGCCGAGGGAGCCTCACGCCAAGCTGGGGTGGGAGGTGTCCCGGGGGCTCGAGACAGCGTCTCATCAAGATGCCCTGGAACTCGCCCAGCTTTGCTTCACACGTTCCAAGCTCATTTTGGTATGTGCATTTACATCTTCTCTGCCTTCCTCGGGGGCCATGCTTTAAAGAGGGGGGATTGTGAATGTGAAGTTTCAGAACTCAGCTTGCTAACACTCCACTAGAGGAAATCGTGGGGCAGAATGACAGGATCACTCCCTGGGCTTTAAGTACAAGAAAACAAGCCTGCCTGACGGCCCCACTCTCACCCCCAACACCCGCGCACGTGCACATACACACACACACACACACACACACACACACACACACACACACACAGTGAGACTTAAGGCAAATTGCTTAATCACCCCGGACCTGTTTGTCCACCTGTCAAAAGGAGAAGCCTGGTGCTCAGCCTGCAGCCAGCTGGGGGTTACGACGATTAAGGGCAAAATGCCAAACATGGTGCCTGCTCCATAGTCAGCACTCAATCTATCTTTCTTTTTTAAAAAAATAAGAAGTATGGTTGCATGCCTAGGTACCTTAAGGGCCAGCTGTGATGGTCCTAGCTCCATGAACCTCTCATAATTTCTTCATCTGGAAGTTGGTGCTCTGCAGACGCCTGGGTGGGTACAGTCATGGTTTACTTTGTATTTGTACTGTGTGTGTGTGCATCTGTATGTGCACCTGTGCTTCTTCTTGGATTTTTTTCAGTCCTTAAATTTACTTGTCCCAGACAGGAAATGTGGCCTTCTCTCTCACTCTCTCTCTCTCTCTCTCTCTCCACCCCCCACCATGCTGTGTACACAGGAAGGCTTAATAATTTTGTGACAAGTTTATTTATTTACCACCATGTGAGAGCTATTATTCTTTTCCAGGCTACTTACTAGGTACTTTATACTTGGTATTTTATTTAATCTCTATAACAACACTAGGAGATGGGTTTTATTAACTGCATCCTTTTAATGACTATTTACATAGTCAATAAGACTATAATGATTTAGACCCCTACTGAGCAGATAAGGGAACCGAAGCTAGGAGGGATTGAATGACTTGCTTGGTGTCACAAAACTACCAAGTGGTGGAGCTGGGACCCAAACCACTTATCTATGATTCTGACTCAGGCTCCCAATTCTAAGTAACCAGTGGCGCTCACAGTGCGGCCCTCAGACCAGTAACATCAGCATCACGCAGGAGGCTGTTAGAAATGCAAGTCACTGGGCCCAGCCCCAGACCTACTGAATCAGGAGCTCTGGGGGTGGGTTCCAACAATCTTTGTCTAACAAGCCCGTCCAGGTGACTCGGATGCTTGCTCAGGTTTGAGAAGCCCTGCCCTGGATGCCATCAAGTCATGCCTGGAAGACAAGGGCCAGGAGAGAGCAATGGTGGGGTGCAGGGGCTCTGGCTCCTGACTGCCTGAGTTCAAAGCTGAGCGCCTCCAATTTCTAACCATGTGCCTCTGGGTACGTTATTCATCGTTCCTGTGCCCCCCTTCCCTCGTGAGTCAAGTGGGGATAATGACAGACTTCCAGTCACTGTGAAGATAAAATATATTGATACATGATACAAGTAATGATACTGATACATGGTACAAGACACTGAACCAATACCTGGCACATAGTAGGGACTTGGTAAGTATTATTTGTCATTATTATGATTTAAAGATTTAAGATTACTTTTCTGAAATATTTCTTCACCATCCTGCCCAAAGCCTGAATTATTTTGTTGGTTTGATTTTTTTTTTTTTTAGTTGAAATATAGTTGATTTACAATGTTGTGTTAATTTCTGCTGTACAACAAAGTGATTCAGTTATACATGTATGTACATACTTTTTTATATTCTTTTCCATTATGGTTTATCACAGGATATGGAATATAGTTCCCTGTGCTATGCAGTAGGATCTTTTTGTTTATCCATTCCATATATAATAGTTTGCATCTGCTAATCCCCTATTCCCAGTCCATCCCTCCCCACCCCCCAATCCCTTGGCAACCACAAGTCTGTTCTCTATACCTGTGAGTCTGTCTCATAGGTAAGTTCATTTGTGTCATATTTTAGATTCCACATGTAAGTAATATCATATGGTATTTGTCTTTTTCTTTCTGACTTACTTTACTTAATATGATAATCTCTTGTTCCATCCATGTTGCTGCAAATGGCATTATTTCATTCTTTTTTATGGCTGAGTAATATTCCATTGTATACACGTACCACTTCTTCTTTACCCATTCATCTGTTGATGGACACTTAGGTTGTTTCCATGTCTTGGCTATTGTAAATAGTGCTTCAATGAACATTGGGGTGCATTATCTTTTCGAATTATAGTTTTGTTCGGATATATGCCCAGGAGTGGGATTGCTGGATCATATGGCAACTTGATTTTTACTTTTTTGAGGAACCTCCATACTGTTTTCCATAGTGGCTGCACCAAGCTTTATTTTTTAGTAGAAGGAAAAATCACTTGGGTCTGGCCTTGCTTAGGTTTCTGAATTTCCCTTCTTGTGCTACGTCAGTGTTCTGAGGATTAACAACAGTCTTCTTCTTCTGAATTATCTACCCTTTCCTGAAAGGTGTGTGCTTTCCCTGAAGAAGGATCTGCTGCCTGGGGTAGTGTAATACGATCTCAGGAGTAAGACTGGAATCTGTCTGCAAACATGAGTCATGTGGCCTTGGGTATGCTCCTTAACATCTGGAATCTTCCTTTTCCTTATATGTGGAAAGGTTGGAAATTATCTTGGGAGGGGACACTAATATTTATTGAGCACTTGCTATGTCCCAGGCATTATTCTAAGTGTTTCATGTGCATTATCTCATGTGAGCCTTAGTTACCTGCAAGGTAGGTAGTAACATCATCTCCACTTTACAGACCAACTGTCCCAGAGTACTCTCTTCTTGGTAGTCCCACAAATAGGATTGGAGTCCGTAGAGTCTGACTCCCAAGCCAACATGCTTTGTTTTCTTTTTATTGGAGTGTAATTGATTTACAACGTTGTGTTGTTAGTTTGTGGTGTACAACAAAGTGATTCAGGTATACATATATATGTATATATATTCTTTTTCAGATTCTTTTACATTATAGTTTATTACAAGATATTGAATGTAGCTCCTTGTGCTATACAGTAGCACCTTGTTGTTTATTTTATATATAATAGTTTGTATCTGCTGATTGCAAACTCCTAATTTATCCCTCCCCCCGCTTTCCCCTTTGGTAGCCATAAGTTTGCTTTCTATGTCTGTGAATCTGTTTCTGTTTTGTAAATAAGTTCATTTGTATCATTTTCTTAGATTCCACATTTAAGTGATATCATATTTGTCTTTCTCTGTCAGACTTACTTCACTTAGTATGACAATCTCTGGGTCCATCCATGTTACTGCAAAAGGCATTATTTCATTCTTTTTTTATGGCTGAACAATGTTCCATTCTTTGTGTATATACACACATACACACACACACATACACAAAAACATACACACACACACACACACACACACACACACACCACATTTTCTTTATCCATTCATCTGTCGATGGACATTTAGGTTACTTCCGCGTCTTGGCTATTGTAAATAGTGCTGCTGTGAACACTGGGGTTCATGTATCTTTTTGAGTTAGTTTTCTCCAGATATATGCTCAGGAGAGGGATTGCTGGATCATATGGTAACTCTATTTTTAGTTTTTTAAGGAATCTCCGTATCGTTTTCCATAGTGGCTGCACCAATTTACATTCCCATGAACAGTGTAAAAGGGTTCCCTTTTCTCCACACCCTCTCCGGCATTTATTATTTGTAGACTTTTTTTTAAAATAAATTTATTTATTAATTTTTGGCTGTTTTGGGTCTTCGTTGCTGCAAGTGGGCTTTCTCTAGTTGCAGCAAGCGGGGGCTACTGTTCGTTGCGGTGCGCGGGCTTCTCATTGCGGTGGCTTCTCTTGTTGTGGAGCACAGGCTCTAGGTGTGCAGGCTTCAGTAGTTGTGGCACGTGGGCTCAGTAGTTGTGGCTCACAGGCTCTAGAGTGCAGGCTCAGTAGTTGTGGCACACGGGATTAGTTGCTCCGTGGCATGTGGGCTCTTCCCAGACCAGGGCTCGAACCCGTGTCTCCTGCACTGGCAAGTGGATTCTTAACCCCTCCACCACCAGGGAAGCCCGTGCAGACTTCTTGATGATGCCAAGCCAACATTCTTAACCACAACTGTCTCAGTGAGTTGTTGAGAGAAATAAGTGAAACGATGAACGTTAAACACAAAATGGTGCCTGACACATGGAAGTGCTTATTAAATACTAGCTGAAACGAAGAAGAAGAAGGAGAAGGAGGAGGAGGAGGAGGGGGAGGGGGAGGGGGAGGGGGAGGGGGAGGAGGAGGAGGAGGAGAGAAAGAAGAGGGAGAAGAAGAAATAATACTAATATTATGGATGGAAGGGAAGTTTTTCCATTTGTTGCAGGTGGGATTTAATCTCCTGAGAACCAGGTAGAGAGACCTCTGTCTTGCCCACGAGTTCAGTCAGCACTTAGAAAAGATGCCTTCTCTCTTTTCCCTCGCTGGTGTACCATTGGTGTCATTAAGAAACAGTTAACACACATCATCTTTCTTAGCTATTTTTGCCGCCTGCCATCTGGAGTGCCTCAGCTCCCTTGGATGTGTTCACACTAAATCAGCAGAAGAAAGCATTAACTAATTTCTCCATTTCAGATCTGCTCATCTGGGTAACAATGACCTTTAAAACTAGTGCCATCCACCTCATAACCATGTGCCATATGTTGGATGTCAGTTAATAAAGCATATTTAAACTTAGCAGGCTCCCTAATACCTTATGGCTGGCTGGTGATTAATTAGTAACTTCCTTACCAGCATCTTCTGGGCTAAGGCTGACAAGGCGTTTTGTTTGCCACTCAGTGTCCGTTTGCCTTGGAACCTCTTCAAGCATACTCTGCGGAGACTTCATTGCATACTGAGCTCCCCATCCCATTCACTCCTGGCATTTGGGGGCAGCACATTTCCTTCTGGAGATACTTATCCCCACACAGAAGAATATACTCGACATGAATGCTTGAACACCAAGTTCTCCTTTACTGCTCATAATAACCTCACAGGACAAGGGTTTCGGTACACATTTATGTCCACTTAGCTGAAGAGGAGGGTGAGAATTGAAGAAGCTGAGCGATTTTTTCAGTTTATGGAAGAATTTAGATTTGAACCTAGCTCACTGACTCCAAATGCCACGACTTTATTTTCATTTATGTTTGTTTTCGCTGAAATGCAAGATATTATGTTGGCTCTGTTATGTTTTCCTCATGCTTGGAGAGTCAAGCTCTGCTCTCATTCATGTCTGGATCAGAATGGGAGGGGTTAATTCCCAGTATCTCATCCAGTCTCCTCCCAGTTCTGCCCTCCCTTCCATCACCCTGATGGTCCACACTGGGAGCAGTGAGCAGATTCTGCCAGTCATCTCGCCCAGGACCTGTGTTTCCTCCTCTGATGACAGTCCGTTCACTACCTCAACCAGTAAGCCATGGGTGGACTCTTCTGGGCCCCATGTGATTTACCAGAAATCTTAAATAACCCTGTTTTCCTGACCACATAGGAGGAACAAATATTAGCCAGTTTACCCTTTCTGAACCTTCGATTTCTAGGGGCTGTATTTGATCCCCAGGAAAGTAACTTCCATGCTTTGGAAGAGGCATTCTAAAGTGATTACCTGGGAACGAAGGGGACGACCGAGGGAACGCTCACTTACACCCACATACCCATGGAGCCACACATTCTACAGCTCAGGCGAAGCCAGTAGAGTCAGAATGGGAGAAGAGCTGGGCAGCACCAGAATCTCCTACAAGTCCTTGTCTTTAACCGTTTGGTTAAGCAGGGTTAGAAGGTAACAACCCAGGACTCTCAGGATCATAACCTGTTTGAGTTCAGTTGTAACACAGTGGGGGCCTCAGTGTAGCTACTATACAGGTCAAGATAAGAGAGCCAGGGAGGAGCTGGTGATGGTCAGACTAGCCAGGCAACAGAGTAAGATGGGTCCAGCAACCCAGGTCACAGTATCCAAGGGGGCGGCAGCCTGGGATGCAATTCCATTATCATTAATGCCCAAAAGATTCTTTTGTCAGGGGGAGTGGCACAGCACCAGTCCTAAATTTCTTCTCAGGTTAGAGCACATTGTATGTAGAGACGCAAAGAAGCAGGGGAAATACGGCATGTATCTCTCTGTTCTGAACTTTTCTTGACCACTTGTAAAATAAATTCCATATTGAAATGAACATGAATATAGAAAGAAGCAGTAACAAAAATTGCGTGAGTCTTTTTTTTTTTAATTTATTTATTTTTTTAGCTGTGTTGGGTCTTCGTTTCTGTGCAAGGGCTTTCTCTAGTTGTGGCAAGCGGGGCCACTCTTCATCGCGGTGCGCGGGCCTCTCACTATCGCGGCCTCTCTTGTTGCGGAGCACAGGCTCCAGACGCACAGGCTTAGTAGTTGTGGCTCATGGGCCCAGTTGCTCCGTGGCATGTGGGATCTTCCCAGACCAGGACTCGAACCCATGTCCCCTGTATTAGCAGGCAGATTCTCAACCACTGCACCACCAGGGAAGCCCCCCCCCCCCCATTTTTTTAAAGAAGAGGCTTCAAAGCACTTTGGTCATTTCAGTGGACTGCTTCAGGAACCACAATGTTGCCCACCTACCCCTACAAACCCACATGAAATTCTGTCCAAAGGCCCTGTAGATTTTTTTGTTGTAGAATTTGTCACGATCTACTTTTACCTAGTGTATTGACGTATTTAGTTCATGGTTTGCTTCTTCCACCTAAAATGCAAGCCCTGGGAGAGCAGAGGCCTTGCCCGTCTTGTGCATGGGAACACAAAGAGACCATTTTACCTACAACCTCAGCCCGTCCACCCGTCCTAGAGTCCAGGTAAAGAGTCTCTGCTGTAGTCAATCTTCTCAACTCTAAAAATGACGCTGTCATGGCCACTGTGAGCAGCAAAGGTATTGGTGAGCAGGTGTAGGGGCATCAGCCAGTGGGTGATAACGATAAAGAAGGTTAGCAAGCATGGCAGGGGCGAGACTCCCATACTGGGGTGTGCCAGCCTCACCTGCGTGCAGTTGTCAGTCGGCTTCTCTGAGGATGGGCTTAGAGAGACTAGGTGGGGCAAGGCGTGCTTTAGGGAAGCTCCCTAATAAATGTAGCGAGTACCTGGGGGTAGAAACAGACTGACTAAGCATTAACCAAAGACCTTTCTGGGACTTGATAGGGTGTAGGGGAAGGGCACCTTGATGGTCAACAGGCCCTGCGTGTTCCACGATAGACCAGTTCATAAAAGGAAGTGCCCACCTCACTCCCGGTATGAGCTAGCTTCCTCTTCCTGGGTTCCTATGAAGTATTTAATTAAATCCAGTCACATTGAAATGCTGTGTTTGAGATTCCACTTTCCGCTTCTTCATTTACTTTCTGGTATATAAAGACGCCCTGGATTTTATTTAGTCAGATGTCTAACTAGAAATTGCACTTTTCAGAAAAGATAAAAAATAATGATCATCTAATTCCCTATTTTCCACAGAGCCACTTAACTTTATAAAGTGCTTGGTACTAATCAATAAAAGTCTTTGATCACACAACCCAATAAGCAAGATCAAATTCGAGGGAAATGCTCAAAAAAGAGCAATGGTTGGCACCCAAACCATTTTGTGAGGTCAGAATCACTTTTCCACATGAAGCTAATTCCTACTCATGGCCCAGAGCCATTCCACCTCCTGCTCTCTGATCTCTTGCTTTTAAAATCTGAGTCCACTGGGTCTACCGCTGAGAACACAGGGCCTGCTATGATCAGCATCCAGTGAAAACCTAAAACCGGAATCGACACCAGATACATCGTGTTACCAGCTTGAGGCCCAGTTCAAGGGCTGCTTTGCATCCAGGAGAACGTGCAGGCATTGGTTTAGGGAGGAAAGCAGATACGAGGAACGTGTTAAGAGTCAGTCTTTCTGATGATGTTCAGATGGTATTTGGACCCAGAATTTCTGGGCTCGTTCCATAAACCCCCTCCCTTTCCCCCACCCTCTCCAAGGAAGATGAACACATGGAAAACAGGAACAGAGAAAAGGGGAAGAGCCTTAATTGTCAGTTGGGCTTGAGCCCCAAATCTCAGTACAGAAAATGTTAGTGAGCTGGGTTGTAGTGCAGGGTCCATATTAACACTAAAGAGATGCCTTGCCTACCAAGTCCAAACCTAGCTTTTGAATTTTACCATCTTCCATTCAGCCACATGGGAAGAAAAGACAGAAGAGTGAGAGAAAAAATCCTGGGTCAGTTTCCCACTCTCACCTCATGGGTTTAAGAGGGAAAAGAGAGAGAGAGAGAGAGAGAGAAACATTTATAATACAAGTGCCCCATACAGCTAACAAATGTAGAATGATCACTTAATTGAAATTTGTTAATTGATGTTAGGAGTCAACTATTACCTCTATGAAAATAACTTTTCTGGAATATAGGTGGAACTTAATAAATGCTTGTTAATGTATGTATGTGAGAGAGAGAGACAGACAGAGAGATGGAGAGAGAGACAGAGGTAATTCATATGGATATTGATATGTTCCTCTCATACATTATTCTGAACCTAAATTGGAAACACATCATCACAATCAATTAATAATTCCTTAAAACATGTCTAAAACAAAATTCATTGTTAAATAGGTTTTTTCTTTCTTCATTTTCTGTACTATGTTTAAAAGATACTATTTATGGTTGCAGAATTCTGCTGTAAATAAAAGACCTTATTATCCATGCATATCAGCAAAAATATACATAGGTAGGAAATTGTTACCATGTAAATAGTATCAACAGGTAAAACACAATCCACGGTTTAAAGTTACATGCCAGTATAATAAAGAGCAATATATATATATACCTGGAGAAAAAAAGTTAAATGTTTATTCCCATAGAACTCAGAAATGGATTATTGAGAAGGGCAATACAAAATACTTCAAAATTATACTAGTTCTTAGGCTATTTGGAACAGTTTTCTTCTTCAAATAAGGTCTAGAAATCAAAGTAAAAGAAAATCACTCATGTCCAAAGAACTCACTCGCAAAGGCTCTGCTTGTTCAGGAGGATGGGAGAAGCCGCTGGCTTTGGGTTGCGCTTACCTGTGTGAATCCACTCGCCCTTGAGCAGCTCCGCCCCTGCTTAGGAGGCCATGGGCTGTGTTTCAGTGCACCTCTAAGATGATCAAAATGTCCCTGATTCAAATCTAACACAAGCACCAAAATCAGTTTGCTTTCTCTCTAGAACTTGTGCCTATGAACCAATTAACCAACATTTTTTACAAAATTGGTATTTCATAAAGGAGAACTCAGGGAATCCCCCCTGCAAGAAGTCAAAACATTGGGTCCTGTTATGTCATTAGCATATTTACAACAATAGCAAGGTTGTAAGTTGTTTAATAAGTGCAGACCTTCACCAGCTGTCCCACTTCGACACCAGACACTAGTCAGAGGTTGCTCTCCTGACAAATGGTTGTGAAATTGGATCTTCCTGTTTGCAAAGAATGCCTCTGTTTTCTGGGAATGGGGACTTTGTCCTGTTCTTTGGTGTATCCTCAGCTCCTTCCACATGTCAAGTGTTTGTTAAGTGAAAAATAAATCAATGAACAAGTGAATTCCCTTAAATTCAGTTGGAAGGGTGGAAATTATGGAAACGAACAAAAAAGAAAGCATCTCTTTCTCCGAAAGATTTAGGCATTTTCTTTTGAAGAAGTTGGAGCTGGATGACTTGGTTTTGTAACACACAGTTTCCATCATCCACTATAAGGGACTCCAGTTTCACCAGACCTTATTTTGACTCGAAATGTTTCATGACAGGTTTATGGCATTCATTTCCTCCTCTTGGGTGCATGGTCTTTATATGTGTTTTCTTCAGAGGATAAATCAACTTGCTAGGGCGAGACAGACAGAGTATCTGTTATATGACTTTAAGAAACAGTCTTCAGCAAACAGACTATGAGGGATTGTGGCCCACTGAGGAGTATCCACTCGGCCAGGTTTTAATGCTAAGAGCCACCAGAACATATAAGTAATCAGCTTTTAAAAATAAAGGAGTTCTAAAAAAAATAAAAATAAAAAAATAAAAAAAAAATAAAGGAGTTCTAATTAAATGATTTCTCCGAGTCCTATTGCTGACACCGTTACTTCTGTTTCTAATGGATTTTGAGACTTGTTGTTCAGACGTTAATCCTGTTAATAAGATTCGATTTTCCTTTTGCCTTAATAGTGCACTGTGAAATACTTATGTTGAAGCCCGGGAATATTTGGTGTGCAGGATTGCTGTGGTTCTCTGTGTAATCTTGGCAAGTAAGACTAAGAGACTGACTGGAGAGAGAAGGGAAAAATTGGAAAGACTGACTCCTCTGCAATTTAGAAAAGAAAATAGGTCAGTGTTTCGTTCTGTGAATCTAGTTCAATGTTGTTCAATCTGTGATGCATGTATTACGATCAAGGGCCTTTAACCTGAAGGGGGCCAGCCAACTCCCTTTAAACAGTCTGGCTGCTTAATAACTATATAAATGGCTGTACACTTGATTAAAAAGAAAAACAATTTCCTGGCATAAAGCAGGCCTGCCTGGTCTCCAGATTTCCTCTTGGCAAAATTTTCCTAATGAGCTTTAATATTCTTTAATTTCTAAAACTTTTTTTTTTTTTTTTTTTTTGCCTACCTTAGAGCTATGAAGTCTATGGCTCTTGTAGAGGTACCAGAAACAAATTTGTTTTAGGCAGTCTTTCATCATAGATATAATAATATTAAGAACCTATTCTGTGCAAGACAGGGAGGAAAGAGCTTAAAATCCAACCAAAATTTAATTTGGCTGTTTGAGAAAAGTAAGTGAAAGGAAGGGCATGTCAATTGAGGGCTGCCTTAAATAAAGACAGTGTGATGTCAGAGAGGCGGCAGGATCTGCGGATGTGCTTGTCATGAAGGATGAGTGTTCACCAAGGGGCGTGTTGGGAAAGCAGTTTAAAGTTCATACAGAGCAGGAGGGTACGGCTCTTGAGTGAAGGCATGGGCTTTATTCTGTAGACAATGAGAAGTGATGCATTTTGGTAGGGAGGGGAGTAGGAGAAATGTACTGTCCAGGCTAACGCTTGAAAATTCAGGCGAATATTTTGAATTAGGGAATATTTTCTTACATTTCAAAAATAGTTTCCCAACTTTGCAAGCATTATAAAATCTGATTATTGTTGATGCTCTATTGAACTGAAAACTTTTATTAATAGTTGTGGTTTCATTTTATGAAATTATCATAACTGATGGATTTAAAGTTCTGAAACAGTGACAAAATCTTAATAATGAAGCCATTAATACGTACCTTGGCTTGAGGGCACGGTATTTGTGACAATGGAATATTTGCTCTGAAAGCAGCAATCCCCAAACTAATATATTTATATCTTTATGTAAGTTGCACAGATGTCTCCCCAGTTAACAGCACATCGTGTTGTCTTGACAATGAGAGTTCTTCTGCCGATGTTGGTGCTTTCTTCCACTTCACAGGGGGAAAAAAAGATGTTTGAAATATAAAAGAAATTAATTATCAAGATGATCTTGAGAGACTTAAAAAATAATTTAAGAAGGAATTTCAGCTTGAAGAGCTCACTGTTCCTGGGGCTTCCCTGCAAAGGCTGTGGGGTGTGTGTGCGGGTTTGCTAAGACTCACAGCTGCGTTTACATTTAAATGAAAATACAAACATATATGTTTGACAAAGACCATCTACTTATGCCCCTTAAAACCATGTTTTTTCCATAAACGGAACGAAAAACATCCCACTCTGCCAATCCACTGAAATACCAATTTATTCTTTGTGAAAACAGTACATTGTGTAACAGTCTGGGATATTTATTTATTTCATTAATTTTATTTATTTGTTATTTTCCTGGATCGATATCTATGCTGAGAATCAGCCTCCTGAAGACATAAACAGCCTCGGGTCGTGTTCTATTAATTACTGAAAGTGAAACCCAAGAAAACTTTGAGGTTTCTTTTGGCTACATCCTGCTCCCCCCACTGCCACCATTTCTGTTTCATGAAACTGACACCCAGATGGTCCAGGTGGCTTACCCTAAATTATGTACCCAGTGACAGCACTGGGAGTGGGTTGACGTCCTTGACTCCCCACGAGGTGCTCATTTTGACCTGTTTCTGGCATACTCATCTAAGGTACTTACTGGGAGGATATCAGTAGCATCTGAAAAGGATCTTCTTCAGAAAAAGATCTTACCTGTACCATATATTCCTTCCTGCTCTCAGCCAACCACTGTCCTAGCTTGGGGGATGAGAGCAATTAGTACTGATATCAGAACTAATTCTGAAGAAGTCTGGGTGTGTAATTATTTCCCTAACGTGTGCTCCTTTGTTCTAATTATTCAACACAGACCATGGCATAGCATCTGTACTGTTATCTGCATTTTATGTCAGGTGAGACTTGGAGACGTCAAGTTGCTTGTCTAATATCACACAGCTAGTAAGGTTCAGGCAGAGATTTGAACCCAAGTCATTCTGAAGTCAAAGTTCATCATGATCTTTATGATACTTGAGCTACTTCTCCCGGCCCAAAGAACTGTAGGCAGCATCTGTCTTAACAGACCTGCTGACTACCTATCCCTCTGCACACGTTATCCCATTTGCTCTAAAGTCCGTGTTGATAAAATGCAATAACTGATCAGAGTTTAAGGACCACCTCTGAAAGCAGAAATACTTATTTCCACTTAGAGCCTCTGGGTCTTCAATTTCAAGTATCAAAGCAAAACTTCTAGACATTACACGGAGATCTTACTGAAATGACTAATGCTGCAACGTTGGTATAAAGCACTTTGGGAAAGTCCCAAAGCTAAATTACATTCCTGAGTCAAAAGCCAAACTTCTCTTCCAGGGCTGCTTAATTGTAGTTGAGCAGCTACTTATTTCCAGCCCTTGGGGCCAAGTTCACCAAACCACTTATTTTTCTAAGATGCGAAAATGTCTCCATGAACGTGATTTTTGCAGTTTTGCTTATTTATTCATTCATTTATTTATTTATCTGCCTATTAAAAGACATACAGCTGTGTACAAAACTGGAGAGGTGACTACTTGGTTGAGAAAAAGCCGCCTTTCTTAAAGTATCTAGAACTGAGATAGACAGGAGATGTAAATGTGCTTCCTGCTCAATGTCCTGGGGGAGGCACAGGACAGACAAGGGTTCTGAAGAAAGGAATTTGAATTATAGCTCAGCTGCTCACCAGCTGGGGTACTGAGTGTCCTCAGACTGAAGCTAGAGATTTGGCAAAAGTTAGTTTCAAAGGAGCAAAGATCAAACGTTGTAGCCATTGAGCATTTAGAAGAGATGCTTAATAGGTACTCCGGGGTAACTTTTCTTATGAGCGTGGGAGCTAATGTGAGTTCTGGACAAGCCATGACCGGTCGAGGCAAAACATGGGGAGAAGGAGGGGGGCTGCCCACTCAGTTTTTGCGAGCAGGCTTGTTGCCACTGGCTCTTGTTTCCTTTTGGGCTGTCTTCAAGGCACTGTCAAGTGTTGAAAATTGACTAACTGACAGCCATTTTTGTAGTACTGTTTCCCCCGAGGCTGTAAACTCCACAAGGGCAGTGAGTAAATTGGCTTTGTTCCTTGTCACACCCCAAACATAGTTCCTTGCTTGACAACTGGCAGGGATGTCCTAGAGGTAATGGTTACGGTTATTACTGAAGTTATGACTATTTTCCATATTCAGATTTCTATAATAAACTCTGATTTTTTTCAGTTTTATTCCACTCTGTCATGTTGGCTCCTGTGTTTGCATTTGTTTGGATCTTGTAGCTGCTTTTTCGGTTTTCACTCATTTTTGTCTCACCGTTCTTAATTTCTACGGGTGCACGATTCTCTTTTCCTATTCTGCACTCAGGTGTCACTCAAGTATCTCAGCCTCATTTTCTTCCATTTTAAAACAGAAATAATCCAAAAGTTCTGGGTGACTAGAGAAGAAAATGTGTGTAAAGAATCCAGCCCCATATGCAAGAGATAATTATTTACTATCCTACTGCAAATCTTGTGACTAGTAATGGGCTCAGTAAACTGGACTGATGGGGCAAGAGCTGTAGTTATCCTAACCTCAGCCTGGAGAAACGTCATGAGAAATAACCAGCTAAGTCAGGCTTAGTTGTGTAATTTTTCCACATTGTCTATGAAGGTGATTTCCAGAAATAAAGAGTTCTTGTGAAAACAGAGCAGAGTAGAAATCTGTGCATGCTGAAGTCCACATGCTGTACTCAGTTTACAACTGAACAAAAATTTCATTTGCATTTAAGAACAGAAAAATGGTACAGACAGAGCTGAAATTTATTTCACTGAGAAAGATTAAAAGAAAAAAAGAAGATATTCAGACAGAGGCAGGCATAAGCAAGAGCGCGTGTTCCAGTGGCCATGATGCTGTGTGATTCATAAGGTCAAATTTTACAATTACAAATTTTGCATAGGTCACTCCTTTAGCATGGGAGATAATTCTTCCCAAGACGTGCTCTCTCTTTTACCCGAGCTCTGTGTGGCCTGTCACACTCTTGAGGTGCAACATTACAATTCAGCAGTGTAAGAGATTCTAAATTTGACCTAAGCTTTGGCAAAATTAAATGTGCCCTAGCTAACTCCAAATCAATGTCGGTTTTCCATCGCCCCTTTCAGATATTTGCCATTTTAAAGTGAAATGAATGTATGAATGACTAAACTCATTTATATATCATAAAATGGACTAACCTCACCTACCTAAAGATCTAAACATAATTATAGATAGCCTTAACAGTACATAACAAAAAGTAAGCTATATAAAGAGGAAGGTATGGAATCAAATTATATGCAATATGCATACATCAATTCAATGCATAGTTGAATGGCTGAATGTGCTTTCTGTAAAGTAGGATCTAGTCAAGCAATAAAAACTTTTGCTCTGCAAAGATTAAACTAATCATATTGCTGAATGAAGGTCTGGCCCAAAAGCTGAAAAGAAAAGAGAGAGATTAAGAAAAACAGGAAGAGATTCTACAGGAAAGAAGAGGGGAGCGTGAGGGTTCATGGGCATTGGTTCATCATTTCATTCCTGGTGCTGCCCTCAGAGTGACCTCGCTGGTGTCTGGAGTCATCTTGTAAGGCCCCTGCTCAGTAACCTTCATTATCTTCTTATAACCTAGAGGGAAAGGCCAACCTGGTAACTTGACATTTGAGACCTTCCCCATTCTGTCCCAGCCTCCTGATCCATGTTTGTAATTCATTCTTTCCTTTGAAAATCCAGAACTCATCCAATCATTCTTGAAACTTGTCTCCTACAGAATTGATCAAGGGGTGTCTGCTCAGCTTTCTCTTCTCATTTGGGTGTCTGTCTTAGCCCCTTATTAACCGTTAGAATCCTACCCGTCCTCTAAGGCTCAGAATGAGTCCTCTTTAGTCTGAGACCTGTCTTGCCCTGGACCTTCCCAGCTGAAGGAGTAGAACACTGTGAGCTTCACATATTTGGGGAAGTATAGCGGCTAAAAGTCTGAGCTAAGGAGCCATCCACATCTTTGTGACTCCTTTCTGGGTGTAGTGACCCTTAGGGTGCTGACTTATCCAGTATAACCTCAGTTAGCACCTCTTGAAAATGGGATGATGTTAATCTAAGTCTCACATCATAGTTGTGAAAATTAAGAGATAATGTAAATAACAACGCATGGCAAGTGCTCAGTAAAAGGGCTCATAACTCCTTATCCCGCGTTTATGTACTGATCCTGGAGGGAGGCTCTTCGGAATCCAGTGATAATTCAGATAAGCCCATCTGTGCTAACAAGAAATGCAGAGTTACTGGTTCATAGATCACTTCTCCAAAATACATTTTGGCAAGTTTTTTCTTTTAGGAGAAATGAGGATTGTATGGGAAGTTTACTGAAAGACAGATTTCTCAAACCCCATTTCCACTGATTGTGTGTATGTAAGCTGCACTAGCGTAAGTCCAGGAATCTGTATTTTTAACAAAAACTCCAGCTGATTCTGATGCAGAAACCTAGGGAACACACTTTGACAAACATGACCTAGTAGAGACGATACTTATTCTAAGATTGGAAATTCGAGCCACCATATTTAGGATTGTATGACATAGATACTGTTATTATCATACTGGGTCTTTGTATTTGTGTGTGATTGTATTGATGTCTAGTTCATATGAAGCAAAATGCACAAACCTAAATTTTACATATATATATAAAATTATGTGTGTGCATATGTCTAACCACCACCCAGATTAAGACATAGAACATTTCCATCAATCCAGAAAGTTTCTTTATGCCTTTTTCCAGTAATATCCACCTCATAGGTAACCACTAATTTTTTTTAATAAATTTATTTATTTATTTCTTTATATTTTTGGCTTGGTTGGCTCTTCATTGCTGCCTGCGTGCTTTCTCTAGTTACGGTTAATGGGGGCCACTCTTCGTTCCGGTGCACGGGCTTCTCTTTGCGGTAGCTTCTCTTGTTGTGGAGCACGGACTCTAGGAGCGTGGGCTTCAGTAGTTGTGGCACGCAGGCTCAGTAGTTGTGGCTCACAGGCTCTAGAGCGCAGGCTCAGTAGTTGTGGTGCACATGCTTAGTTGCGTTGCGGCATTTAGGATCTTCCCAGACCAGGGATCAAACACCTGTCCCCTGCATTGGTAGGCGGATTCTTAACCACTGCGCCACCAGGAAAGTCCCCATAACTACTATTTTTACCTTTATTATCAGAGCCTAATTTTTACGTGTTATTGGACTTCATATAAATGGAATAAAATGGTATATATTCTCAACATTACGTTTACAAGATTCATCCATGATGCTATGACATGATATATTTCAAATCTCTCAAACATCCTCTCTCCCTTTTTTCTGATGAAAGTTACCTTCCTTGTCAATATCTGGAATTGCCTGGAGGGACCAAACTTTCTGATTCTTAAACACCATAGCACACAGCTCACATTTTCCAAGCTGACTTACTGAACAATTTCAAATGTGACCTTTTTAAAATGATGCCGCTTCTGACACAAGCACATGTTTTCCTATCCAGGCCAATATTTTACATTCAATACCGGGAGTAGGCATGGGGGGCAGGGCAGAGATACACGTCCTGGGCACGATCTATACTTAAAAATGGCATTTTTCTGAACTTGGAAAATAAACAGCAACCTGCAGAATGAATCAGGGTGGAGAGCGCCATTGATGAAATTGGCAAAAAGGAGCAGCCCATTTTCAACTCATATACCCCTTGAATTACATTAGTAATTTGGTGTGTCATCTGTTATTCAGCCAATTTTATAGAAATTATAGAGAGATTCATTCCTAATTAAGAATAATCTGATGGTTGGGCTTGACCCAGTTAAATTCTTATCTTTATGACATCAATCTTTTATAATGCTTCCAGAAGCCTTGGCAAAGCCTCTAATTTTATAAGTAAAAATTAATTAATTGGGACATTAAATGTGAAAGATGCTTTTATCTTTTCCCTGGTTCATGCCTTCACAACAGAATGCAATAATTAACAGTTTTATTCAAATATATGAAATAATTCCTTGAAGATTTCTAACCACTTTAAGTTCTCCGAGAATCAAATGATATGATGTCAAGATATCAACAGCCAAAGAAAGTGGATTTTTTGCAGATATTTTACCGAGAGAGTTCTCCATAGTAATCGCTTCCACTGGGGTAAGACTAGGTGGCCTAATACGAAGTTAACTTGGGACCAAATTGTGCTGCCCCAGAAAATTCCAATATAATTTTTTGTTTAAAAAAAGTACCCTTTGTTCAGGATTTTCAAATCATTTTTTTCAGGATTTTCAAAGCTTTTTCTCGAAAACAAATCTTCCTAGCTAAACTCATCTAATTTGACTAATCAGAAAATGAATTATTAACTTGCATCTTGAATCGATTTGAATGCATCAGCATGAAACTAGTGTTGGATGTGCTTATCTTTGTTGGTTCCATTGTTCATTTGCCTGTCCCTTCATTCATCACTACTTCCTGGAGTATGGCACATCTGGAAGAGGATAATTAAGAAGACTACACAAACTCCCAGAGGCTGGCTAGGATTTGCCTAGTTCCGTGGACTGAGTAACCACCCTGGAAGAGTGTGGCTTGGCCAGTCTAAAGAGAGGCCTCCAATGGTGTACCCCAGCGCTCTGACTTGCCTGAAAGTTTTATTAAAAATTTGGGAGACACTGGAGAGGACAAACTGATCCTTTCAGATGAACTGATTTATTCAGATAACATGAATTGAATAACAACGTGAAAACTGAGTGGAGAGGAAGAAGCCAACTCGCATGTCTGAGAAGGGTATGGTTGTACCTCTTCACAGATTCTACTCTTTTTCACCAAAGAAAGGGGAAAGGAAGGTTTAGGGTAGTAAAGTAACTTGCTCCAGATCATACAAAAGTACATATTAGAGCTGACCACCTTCCTAGGTTGGTCTGTAGGCCGCAAGATTTTTGACACATTTCGTATTGATAGGTGGGGGCCTATCCCCCCCAACCCCCTTGAATCTGGGTCAAGCTTAGTGACCTGTCAGTCCATGGCGTATGGTGGAAGTGATGCTACACAACTTCCCAGGCTTGGTTAGGAAAGACCCTGCAGCTTCTGTCTGCTTCCTTTGGGACACTCTCTCTTGGAAACCAGCTACCATGCTGTGACTAAGCCAACGAAGCTCGTGGAGAGACACAGGTTGCAAGAAACCAGCACCCCTGGCCCTGACCTGCAGTCCCAACAGGGCTCTCAGCTAACAGCACCAACTTGCCAGCCATGTGAGCGAGCTGTCCTGAAAGTGGATTCTCCAATCCCTTGTTGAAATGTGCCCCACTGGAGGCACAGATGAACTGTTTCTCCTGTGGCCTGCCCAAATGGCATATTCAGGAACAAAATAAATGATTATTGTTGTTTCAAGCTACTAAGTGTGGATGTGGTTTGTTATGCAGCATAAATAACTGGACATCAACACTGGTGCCCTTTTTGTATGTCCTGTTGCCTCCTAGAAAGGACATGTCTTAAAGACAGGTGGTGAGAGTTTTGAAGGATGGTTCCCAGTGATGGGAGTGCAGGTAAAGGCCTGAGTGTTCAGCATCAATTCCATGAGACTGAGTTCTAGGCAAACAAGGTTTGGGCATTTAACTTGGATTTGTCAGTTGAGCCCACAGTTGTGATGGATTAACTGGAGGGACCCAGCTGCTCCAGAGCATTTGTGGTTGAAATCAACTGGAGAACAGGCTCAGCAGAAAGGACATGTGGGTCTTCAAATGCAAAGAGTGCAAACTCAACCCATTCCGACCACAGCCAGCAGAGTATGCTCAGTTTGGGGAACCATGGTCAGGAAAACCATTGAAAAAGTTGACTGGTATCCTGCAAAGGTTGATTAAATGATGAATGGTCTGCAAATTGGGTCCCATGTGGAAGAGGTGATGGTACCATTAACATCCAGCCAGCCAGAGCCAGTGAAGTATGGATCAAAGGTTAAGAACAAGGACCAAGAGCAAGGATGCAGTGACCATGCAAGGAAAGAACATCCACTTTGAAGCCAGGTGGCCGGGCTGATCATCTCAGCTGTGTGGTTTCTGTAGAGTCCTGCACTCCCAGACTCTCAACTCAGTTACAAATTAAAAGGATAATCTCTACCTCCCTCACAGGCTTATAGGCACAATGTTAGGACTATTGAAGATAATTTATATGAAAGCACAGTGTGTGGGAGACCCTCAATACTTCTTTGCTGTTAACCTCAGGAGTGTGGATTTGGGCTTTATTTTATTTTATTTATTTATTTTTCTTACCCATATCCTTGTCTTTATTATTTTTCTTTGCAAACAAAGTTTTTTTTTTTTTAATAGATCTTTATTGGAGTATAACTGCTTCACAATACTGTGTTAGTTTCTGTTGTACACCAAAGTGAATCAGCCATATGCATACACATGTCCCCATATCCCCTCCCTCTTGAGCGTCCCTCCCATTCTCCCTATCCCACCCTTCTAGGTCATCGCAAAGCATCAAGATGATCTCCCTGTGCTATGCAGCTGCCTCCCACCAACGAACTAATATTCCATTGTATATATGTGCCACATCTTCTTTATCCATTCATCTGTCAATGGATTGTTTGTTTTAGGTTGTTTCCATGTCCTGGCTATTATAAATAGTGCTGTAATGAACATTGTGGTGCATGTCTCTTTTTGAATTATGGTTTTCTCAGGGTATATGCCCAGTAGTGGGATTGTTGGGTCATATGGTAGTTCTCTTTTTAGTTTTTTAAGGAAATTCCTTACTGTTTTCCATAGTGGTTGTATCAATTTACATTCCCACCAACAGTGCAGGAAGGTTCGCATTTCACCACACCCTTTCCAGCATTTATTGTTTCTAGATTTTTTGGTGATGGCCATTCTGACTGGCATGAGGTGATACCTCATTGTAGTTTTGATTTACATTTCTCTAATAATTAGTGATGTTGAACATCTTTTCATGTGCCTCTTGGCCATCTGTATGTCTTTCTTGGGGAAATGTCTATTTAGGTCTTCTGCCCATTTTTTAATTGGTTTGTTTGTTTTTTTGATATTGAGCTGCATGAGCTGTTGGTATATTTTGGAGATTAATCCGTTGTCTGTTGTTTCACTTGCAAATATTTTCTCCCACTCTGAGGGTTGTCTTTTTGTCTTGTTTATGGTTTCCTTTGCTGTGCAAAAGCTTTTAAGTTTAATTAAGTCCCATTTGTTTATTTTTATTTTTATTTCCATTACTCTAGGTGGTGGGTCAAAAAAGATCTTGCTGTGGTTTATGTCAAAGAGTGTTTTTCCTGTATTTTCCTCTAAGAGTTTTATAGTGTCTGGTCTTACATTTACCTCTTTAATCCATTTGGACTTTATTTTTGTGTATGGTGTTAGGTAGTGTTCTAATTTCATTCTTTTACATGTAGCTGTCCAGTTTTTCCAGCACCACTTATTTAAGAGGCTGTCTTTTCTTCATTGTATGTTCTTGCCACCTTTGTTGTAAATTAGGTGACCATATGTGTGTGGGTTTATCTCTGGGCATTCTGTCCTGTACCATTGATCTATATTTCTGTTTTTGTGTCAGTACCATACTGTCTTGATTACTGTAGCTTTGTGGTATAGTTTGAAGTCAGGGAGCCTGATTCCTCCAACTCCATTTTTCTTTCTCAAATTGCTTTGGTGGTCCTACGCCAGCCTCCCAGGCTTCCTCCCTGCACAGCCTGTGAGCGACAGCCCTTCCCTCACACCTGCCTGGGCCTCTGGGGTGAGGAGGTGCTGCACGAAATGAAATCTGAGACACAGAGAAGTTAACTGCCTGGTCCAAGATCACAGAACTAAGCTGTGAGACTTGAGTTGGTCTCGGAAAATATTTGAAGAGATTATAGTTGAAAACTTCCGTAACATAGGAAAAGAAATAATCAATCAAGTCCAGGAAGCACAGAGAGTTCCACACAAGATAAATCCAAGGAGAAACACGCCAAGACACATATTAATCAAACTGTCAAAAATTAAATACAAAGAGAAAATATTAAAAGCAGCAAGGGAAAAGCAACAAATAACATACAAGGGAATCCCCATAAGGTTAACAGCTGGTCTTTCAGCAGAAACTCTGCAAGCCATAAGGTAGTGGCAAGACATATTTAAAGTGTTGAAAGGGAAAAACCTACAACCAAGATTACTCTACCAAGCAAGGATCTCATTCAGATTTGATGGAGAAATTAAAACCTTTACAGACAAGCAAAAGTTAAGAGAATTCAGCACCACCAAACAACCTTTACAACAAATGCTAAAGGAACTTCTCCAGGCAGGAAACACAAGAGAAGGAAAGACCTACAAAAACAAACCCAAAACAAGTAAGAAAATGGTAATAGGAACATACATATCAATAATTACCTTAAATGGAAATGGATTAAATGCTCCAATCAAAAGATATAGACTGGCTGAATGAATACAAAAACAAGACCCGTATATATACTGTCTACAAGAGATCCACTTCAGATCTAGGGACACATACAGACTGAAAGTGAGGGGATGGAAAAAGATATTCCATGCAAATGGAAAACAAAAGAAAGCTGGAATAGCAATTCTCATATCAGACAAAATAGACTTTAAAATAAAGACTATTACAAGAGACAAAGAAGGACACTACATAATGATCAAGGGATCAATCCAAGAAGAAGATATAACAGTTGTAAATATTTATGCACCCAATATAGGAACACCTCAATACATAAGGCAAATGCTAACAGCCATAAAAAGGGAAATCAACAGTAACACAATAATAGTAAGGGACTTTAACATCCCACTTTCACCAACGGACAGATCATCCTAAATGAAAATAAATAAGGAAACACAAGCCTTAAATGATACATTAGACAAGATGGACTTAATTGATACTTATAGGACATTCCATCTGAAAACAACAGAATACACCTTCTTCTCAAGTGCTCATAGAACATTCTCCAGGATAGATCATATCTTGGGTCACAAATCAAGCCTTGGTAAATTTAAGAAAATTGAAATCATATCAAGTATCTTTTCTGACCACAACGCTATGAGACTAGATATCAGTTACAGGAAAAACACTGTAAAAAATACAAAAACATGGAGGTGAAACAATGCGCTACTAAATAACCAAGAGATTACTGAAGAAATCAAAGAGGAACTCAAAAAATACCTAGAAACAAATGACAATGAAAACATGATGACCCAAAACCTATGGGATGCAGCAAAAGCAGTTCTAAGAGGGAAGTTTATAGCAATGCAATCCTACGTCAAGAAACAAGAAAAATCTCAAACAAACAACCTAACCCTACACCTAAATCAACTAGAGAAAGAAGAACAAAAAAAACCCCAATGTTAGCAGAAGGAAAGAAATCATAAAGATCAGATCAGAAATAAATGAAAAAGAAATGAAGGGAACAATAGCAAAGATCAATAAAACTAAAAGCTGGTTCTTTGAGAAGATAAACAATTTGATAAACCATTTGCCAGAGTCATCAAGAAAAAAAGGGAGAAGACTCAAATCAACAGAATTAGAAATGAAAAAGGAGATTAACAACTGACACTGCAGAAATACAAAGGATCATGAGAGATTACTACAAGCAACTATATGACAATAAAATGGACAACCACAAAGAAATGGCCAAATTCTTAGAAAAGCACACCTTCCAAGACTGAACCAGGAAGAAATAGAAAAAATGAACATACCAATCACCAGCACTGAAATTGAAACTGATTAAAAATCTTCCAAGAAACAAAAGCCCAGGACCAGATGGCTTCACAGGTGAATTTTATCAAACATTTAGAGAAGAGCTAACAAATATCCTTCTCAAAATCTTCCAAAATATAACAGAGGAAGGAACACTCCCAAATTCATTCTACGAGGCCACCATCACCCTGATACCAAAAGCAGACAAAGATGTCAAAAAAAAGAAAACTACAGGCCAATGTCAATGATGAACATAGATGCAAAAATCCTCAACAAAATACTAGCAAACAGAATCCAACAACACATTAAAAGGATCATACACCATGATCAATTGGGGTTTATCCCAGGGATGCAAGGATTCTTCAATATACGCAAAACAATCAATGTGATACACCACATTAACAAATTGAAGGAGAAAAACCATATGATCATCTCAATAGATGCAGAAACAGCTTTCGACAAAATTCATCACCCATTTATGATAAAAACTCTCCAGTAGGTAGGTATAGAGGGAACCTACCTCAACATAATAAAGTCCATATATGACAAACCCACAGCCAATGTCGTTCTCAATGGTGAAAAACTGAAACCATTCCCTCTTAGATCATGAAAAAGACAAGGTTTCCCACTCTCATCGCTATTATTCAACATAGTTTTGGAAGTTTTAGCCGTAGCAATCAGAGAAGAAAAAGAAATAAAAGGAATCCCAATGGGAAAAGAAGAAATAAAACTGTCACTGTTTGCAGATGACTTGATACTATACAAAGAAAATCCTAAAGATGCCACCAAAAAACTACTAGAACTAATGAATGAATATGGTAAGGTTGCAGGATATAAATTAATGCACAGATATCTCCGGCATTCCTATACACCAACATCAAAAAATCAGAAAGAGAAATTAAGGAAACATTCCCATTTACCATTGCAACAAAAAGAATAAAATACCTAGGAATAAACCTACCTGAGGAGACAAAAGACCTGTATGCAGAAAACTATAAAACACTGATGAAAGAAATTAAAGATGATAAAAAGAGATGGAGAGGTATACCATGTTCTTGGATTGGAAGAATCAACATTGTGAAAATGACTATATTACCCAAAGCAATCTACAGATTCAGTGCAATCCCTGTCAAGCTACCAATGGCATTTTTCACAGAACTAGAACAAAAAATTTCATAATTTGTATGGTAACACAAAAGACACCGAATAGCCAAAGCAAACTTGAGAAAGAAAAACAGAGCTGGAGGAATCAGGCTCCCTGACTTCAACCTCTACTACAAAGCTACAGTAATCAAAACAGTATGCTACTGGCACAAAAATAGAAATACAGATCAATGGAACAGGATAGACAGCCCAGAGATAAACCCACGCACATATGGTCACCTTATCTTTGACAAAGGAGGCAAGAATATGCAATGGAGAAAAGACGATCTCTTCAACAAGTGGTGCTGGGAAAACTGGACAGCTACATATAAAAGAGTGAAATTAGAACACTACCTAACACCATACACAAAAATAAACTCCAATTGGATTAAAGACCTAAATGTAAGACCAGACACTATAAAACTCTTAGAGGAAAACATAGGCAGAACACTCTATGACATAAATCACAGCAAGATCCTTTTTGACCCACCTCCTAGAGAAATGGAAATAAAAACATAAATAAACAAATGGGACCTAATGAAACTTAAAAGCCTTTGCATAGCAAAGGAAACCACAAACAAGACGAAAAGACAACCCTGAGAATGGGAGAAAATATTTGCGAACGAAGTAAATGACAAAGGATTAATCTCCAAAATATACAAGCAGCTCATGCAGCTCAATATCAAAAAAACAAACAACCCAATCCAAAAATGGGCAGAAGACCTAGACATTTCTCCAAAGAAGATATACAGATTGCCAGCAAACACATGAAAGGATGCTCAACATCACTAATCATTATAGAAATGAATATCAAAACTACAATGAGGTATCACCTCACACCAGTCAGAATGGCCATCATCAGAAAATCTACAAACAGTAAATGCTGGAGAGGGTGTGGAGAAAAGGGAACTCTCTTGCTCTGTTGGCGGGAATGCAAATTGATTTACATTGGAGCCAGTATGGAAAACAGTATGGAGATTCCTTAAAAAACTAAAAATAGAACTACCACATGACCCAGCAATCCCACTACTGGGCATATACCCCGAGAAAACCATAATTCAAAAACAGACATGTACCACAATGTTCATTGCAGCACTATTTACAATAGCCAGGACATGGAAGCAACCTAAGTGTCCATCGACAGATGAATGGATAAAGAAGATGTGGTACATATATACAATGGAATATTGCTCATCCATAGAAAGAAATGAAATTGAGTTATTTGTAGTGAGGTGGATGGACCTAGAGTCTGTCAAACAGAGTGAAGTAATTCAGAAAGAGGAAAACAAATACCGTATGCTAACACATATATATGGAATCTAAAAAAAAAAAGTTTCTGATGAACCTAAGGGCAGGACAGGAATAAAGATGCAGATGTAGGGAATGGACTTGAGGACACGGGGAGGTGGAAGGGTAAGCTGGGACGAAGTGAAAGAATAGCATTGACATATATACACTACCAAATGTAAAATAGATAGCTAGTGGGAAGCAGCTACATAGCACGGGGAGATCAACTTGGTGCTTTGTGACCACCTAGAGGGCATAGAGAGGGGATATGGAGATATATGTATATATATAGCTGATTCACTTTGTTATACAGCAGAAACTATCACACCATTGTAAAGCAATTATACTCCAATAAAGATGCTAAAAAAAAAAGATTGCTTTGGCTATCCAGGATATTTATGAATTGTAAAATTTTTTGTTCTAATTCTGTGAAGAATGCCATTGGTAGTTTGATAGGGATTGCATTGAATCTGTAGATTGCTTTGGGTAGTATAGTCATTTTTACAATATTGATTCTTCCAATCCAAGAACATGGTATATCTCTCCATCTCTTTGTATCGTCTTTAATTTCTTTCATCAGTGTTTTATAGTTTTCTGCATACAGGTCTTTTGTCTCCTTAGGTAGGTTTATTCCTAGGTATTTTATTCTTTTTGTTGCAATGGTAAATGGGAATGTTTCCTTAATTTCTCTTTCTGATTTTTTGATGTTGGTGTATAGGAATGCCGGAGATATCTGTGCATTAATTTATATCCTGCAACCTTACCATATTCATTCATTAGTTCTAGTAGTTTTTTGGTGGCATCTTTAGGATTTTCTTTGTATAGTATCAAGTCATCTGCAAACAGTGACAGTTTTACTTCTTCTTTTCCAGTTTGTATCCCTTTTATTTCTTTTTCTTTGCTGATTGCCGTGGCTAGGACTTCCAAAACTATGTTGAATAATAGTGGCAAGAGTGGACATCCTTGTCTTGTTCCTGATCTTAGTGGAGATGCTTTCACTTTTTTCACCATTGAGTATGACGCTTGCTGTGGGTTTGTCGTATATGGCCTTTATTATGTTGAGTTAGCTTCCCTCTATGGCCATTTTCTGGAGAGTTTTTATCATAAATGGGTGTTGAGTTTTGTCAAAAGCTGTTTCTGCATCTATTGAGATGATCATATGGTTTTTATTCCTTAATTTGTTAATGTGGTGTATCACATTGATTGTTTTGCGTATATTGAAGAATCCTTGCATCCCTGGGATAAATCCCACTTAATCATGCTGTATGATCCTTTTAATGTGTTGTTGGATTCTGTTTGCTAGTATTTTGTTGAGGATTTTTGTGTCTATGTTCATCAGTGTTATTGGCCTGTAGTTTTCTTTTTTTGTGACATCTTTGTCTGCTTTTGGAATCAGGGTGATGGTGGCCTCATAGAATGAGTTTGGGAGTGCTCCTTCCTCTGCAATTTTTTGGAAGAGCTTGAAAAGGATAGGTGTTAGCTCTTCTCTAAATATTTGATAGAATTTGCCTGTGAAGCCATCTGGTCCTGGACTTTTGTTTGTTGGAAGATTTTAATTACGGTTTCAATTTCATTACTTGTGATAGGTCTGTTTATATTTTCTAATTCTTTCTGGTTCAGTATTGGAAAATTTTACCTTTCCCAGAATTTTTCCATTTCTTTGTGGTTGTCCATTTTATTGGCATATGGTTGTTTGTAGTAGTCTCTTGTAATCCTTTGTATTTCTGCTGTGTCAGTTTTGATTTCTCCTTTTTCATTTCTAATTTTATTGATTTACATCCTCTCTCTTTTTTTCTTGATGAGTCTGGCTAAGGGTTTATCAATTTTGTTTATCTTCTCAAAGAACCAGCTTTTAGTTTTATTGATCTTTCCTATTGTTTTCTTCATTTCTATTTCATGTATTTCTGCTCTGATCTTTATGATTTCTTTTCTTCTACTGACTTTGGGTTTTCTTTGTTCTTCTTTCTCTAGTTGCTTTAGGTGTAGTGTTAGATTGTTTGAGATTTTTCTTGTTTACTAAGATGAGATTGAATTGCTATAAACTTCCCTCTCAGAACTGCTTTTGCTGCATCCCATAGGTTTTGGGTCATCGTGCTTTTGTTGTCATTTGTTTCTGCGTATTTTTTTATTTCTTCTTTGATTCCTTCAGTGATCTCTTGGTTATTTAGTAGCACACTGTTTAGCCTCCATGTATTTGTGTTTTTTACAGTTTTTTTTTCTTGTAATTGAATTCCAGTCTCATAACGTTGTGGTCAGAAAAGGTGCTTGATATGATTTCAATTTTCTTAAATTTTCCAAGGCTTGTTTTGTGACCCAAGATGTGCTCTATCCTGGAGAATGTTCTGTGTGCACTTGAGAAGAAAGTGTATTCTGCCACTTCTGGGTGGAGTGTTCTATAAATATCAATTAAATCTATCTGCTCTATTGTGTCATTTAAAATTTGTGTTTCCTTATTTATTTTCTGTTTGGATCATCTGACCATTGGTGTAAGTGGGGTTTTAAAGTCCCCTACTATTATTGTGTTACTGTCAATTTCTCCTTTGATGGTTGTTAGCATTTTCCCTATGTACTGAGGTGCTCATAAGTTGGGGGCATAAACATTTATAATTGTTATATCTTCTTCTTGGATTGATCCTTTTATCATTATGTAATGTCCCTCCTTATCTCTTGTAACAGTGTTTATTTTAAACTCTATTTTATCTGGTATGAGTATTGCTGCTCCAGCTTTCTTTTGATTTCCATTTGCATGGAATATCTTTTTCCATCCCTTCACTTTCAGTCTGTATGTGTCCCTAGGTCTGAAGTAGGTCTCTTGTAGACAGCATATATATGGATCTTGTTTTTGTATCCATTCATAGGCTTTATTTTAAAGGGGTTGTTCGTCATTGAAATGCCTGACCTTGGAAAACAGCGAACCTCCCGTCTTAATGACTTCTTTCGGGGGCTGGTGATTACTCATGAATGATATTAGGAAGCATTCTGGCATGTGTGGGAGGCTGGCCACAGTGACCTCTAAGTTCCCTTTGACCCCTAAGGGATTGCACTGACAGCTACCCTTTTGCAGCTCCAGTGCTGTCTCTCCTAATTGCCTGTGTATCCTAGAAGCCCAGCATCGCCCAACTCTCACACCAATAAGCATTAGCTTTGCTTCAGCAGAGGACAGATCCTCATGAAGTCAGTGGCCAGCAGGCCATTCATGTTCAGACTTTGAAGTTTTACATTCAGCTCTCTTCTCTCCTCTCCACCACTAATATAGAGGCTCTTGGTTGAGATTTAAAATATTTTCAAAATTCATGTATGCAGAAAATGTTGTCTATCAGACAAATGCTGGTACATGAAAGGAACTGTGAACATTTAATGTTCTGCACCAATGTGAAACCAGAATTCAAGGGCATTTTGTTCTTTGAATCGGAGATGTTGTCATGCTTCTTCCTCCTTCTTTTACTTTTGTGTCAAGAGTTACTGTTAAACAAGGAGCAGGAGCTAGCTGTAAGGGGATTTAGTTTGAATTTCAGCTTCATGCCTTACTAACTCTGCAACCTTGAGCAAGTCACTTAATGTCTCTGAACTCCATTCTCTATATGCAAAATGGAAGTAATCTGGGGCTGTTGTGAGAATTAAATAAGATAAAATGTGTGCTAGTGTCTGCGGCAAGTAGGAAGTTAATACATACTTGCTTCTTTCCTGCTGGTTGATTTCTTTGGGCTGTTTCCATGAAACTGAGAAGGAAGCATCATTTTTCCCCATCTTTTTCTCTCTCCCTGAGGTAGACATCTAAATTGTGCCTGTCAGGAGAAATGGCATTTAGGGGGTTGAATCTTTATAGAAGAGGGAAATACAACTCCCTTCACTTGCATTGTTTTTCGTTCATTTTTATCCTGGATGCTGTGGCTGCCAGTTGCCCATCTGAAGGCACAGTGTCTCTGAACTGCTTGATAGTAAAACCCCAATTTTTGGCAGTGGGGGAATAATTTCCTTCTTGGATAAAAAGGTGGCTGTTTGTTTTCCAACCTCTCTTTTAGTCAAGCACTGCCATGTGCTTACATTCTGGCCAAAAAGGTATTTGAAGACGTGATGTAGAATGATCTGCACTTAAAGAGCCAATTCAGCTGGGCAATGCCTCCAATTGGCTGTCTTGCCTTTCCTCCTTCTTCCAGCCTGAAACTTGTCCTTGCCGGCTGCAGCGTCAGTACCAGTGTGGATCATAAAGTGACCTTGAAGATGTGATAGGCAGAGATATAGGATCCTTGGTCTCTGTGGACCCAAAGGAAGGAGCCACCATGATATTTTGGACTCTCCAGTCTCCATACGTCTTTCACTTGGGAGAGAAATAAGGCTCTGTCTTGGGTTAAGCGACTGTTGTTTTTCCCTCTTGCATGCAGCCAAATCTAATTTTAACCAAGAAACATGGGAAGGAACCCAGGAGAAGACTCTTGGAAGGAAGGGTTCCTGATCTACTCTCCCTCTGAAGGAGTCAGGCAGCCTTCCTCGTAGGGAGTTATGGAGAGGCAACTGTGGGGCACAGAGACAGGTGGGAGGGGGCTGGTGGTATAGTTGTGTGTCACAGAGCAGAGCACAAAAGACCTGCTCTTAGGAGTGAAACTGTGGGGCTTTATCAGAGGCCTCTTCCTTCCTTCCTGTCTCCTTCCCTCCTTCCCAACCATCGGTGAACGAACACCTGCTATGTGACAGGTACCAGGAGAAGCACCAAGGATCACGATTCTTGATCTCAAGTTAATTCCCAATTGGTGGAGGCAGACAACTCATACTTTCATCAAGAATTGTCACAGGATGTGGAGAGCCCTGTGGATGCCATCAGTGTACAGAGCTGGAGCAGTTAATCTAGCTTGAGCTGAAGAAAGGGAGTCAAGATAGGCTTTGCCGGGAAGGTGTCTTTGCTGGGTGTGGAAGGGTGATGGGCTTTAGCCATGGGAAGAAAGGATCTTCATCCTGAGGTCTGCAGCCCTGCCTGACATTTCCCACACCCCATGGCTGAGTACCATGTCATCACTAATAACTTCTCTCCAGTCCCGATGTTTATCCACATCTGCCACAATTTAAATCTGACTCAAAGGCCACTCAAAATCCCAGCCCCTCAGGCAGTGTTGGATACAAACAACACTCTGGGAAATCTGCGTGTGGTAATTACCAGTTTAATCTCGACAGCCTTGTTATTTGGGAAGCACTCTTCCATGTAACTGGCAAATTAGCTGGAGAATTGCTCCCATTTACCCTGTGATGGGGGGCAAATGCTTCAGACATAGTAACCAGACAGAGTCTCCAAGTGCCCTCCCAAGACGGCAGCCCAGCTGTCAGCGGGCAGAGAGAGTTTTTACCTCATCACCAACCGGCTGGGGCCATGAGATGTGCAAAAATGGGTTAAGTAGGTAATCAGCTGAGATTGCATCAGCTCGTGAAGATGTGATAGATATATTTTTGACTGCTTGCCTGTAGGGAATGAAGAGAAACATCACAGGAGGAAAGAGTTGAGGTTGATATTTATTGAGCACCTACTATTTGCCAAATTATTGTTTTAGGCACTTAACATACCTTGTCTTATTTGATCCTCACGTTAACGCTTTAATATAGTTATATAATATATGTATTGGGATCCACATTATATAAATGAGAACGCAACAGAGCCTGAGGGATTAGGAGAGCTTGTCCAGGGTCTCATTAGCAATCGAGGATTCAGGATCCCACTCCAGTCCACACCCTACACTGACCCCTCACACGAGAGCACATTCATACTAGGCTCCAACCGTAACGGACTCTGCGAGGCAGAGACCACACTTTTATGTGTGAAGACAGGGCCGGGTGGAGGCTAATAATGATGGTGGACTGGCTGTGTTTCTCAGTGTTTCTGTATCAGGAGCTGTGGACACTTTTCTCTGGTGGAGAACAGCTACCTGACAAGATATGTTTACCAGAGATGTTTTATATTCCCTTCCCAAAGGGACAGACATAGCTTCTGGTCTCTAACTAGGAGAAATAATTATGTATATTCCCTGTTTGTCCTCTGCCCAATAACGTTTGCCAGGCTGTTTACTAATTACCCCAGAAACAACAGGTTCTCAACAGAAACTAAAAAGAGATCTATTTTCTAGGTACCTTTTCACTCTAACACTCCGGGTTACAGCAGAAAAGAGAAACACACCATATATCCTCAGTTAATGGGCAACCAAACAGACGACTTGTCAGAGAACAGGAGAAAGGACAAAAATATCCTCTCTATGCCACAGGAAACCCATAAACCAAAACAAAACTCAGCAGCCTGTCATACGCTCCTGGGTGCCCCCCTGAAGGGATGAACTCACACTCCAGGGTGGACTGTGTTATGAACTTGAAAGCTTTCTTTCCTTTGCCCCCAAATTATCCAGAGGTATTTCATCTCTCTTCCTCAGAATCTTGACAACCCCTTTGGCACCTGGGAGATGGCTGGGTACAGCAGGAAGAACATGGAATTTGAAATCATTAGACGGGAGATTAGATCTGGCCCTGCCACTTACTACTTGTGTAACTTCAGGCAAGTCATCCTTAGGAATTCTGCAAACTCTCAGGCACTCCATAGTTTAAAAGAAAACAGTAAACATTGGGACGATCATTAGGATATAGAATGTGAAGGTCACAGCAGAATGTTAGTGTTCAATAGAATCACACTCCACATTCATTGAGCACCTACTAATTCCCAGGTAAGACCCAAAGCCTTACCTCCTTCCAGCGAGGTGCTGTTTTGTGTGCCCATTTCACAGATGAAGAGGCTGCCACTCAGATAAGGTGATTTACTTATGGTTGCAGAGCTGGTAAATGTCATCTAGGATTCAGATCTTAGTTGGTCTGACCTTGAGGAGGCCCAAGCACCTTTCCAATGTACCACATCAGCATTTTCATCAAAATTCAAATAGAAACTCAGTGTCACCTGACACCAGGGACATGTTATGAAACGAATGATGCTGGGCGCTACTGGCAGTGCTCAACAGCTGGCTCAGCGCCTGACTGTGGCACTCCACCCACATGGGGTTTGGGATTGATTGCTCTTGATTTGTCTGTCTCCTGTCTCATTGCCACCCTTTGGAGTGAGGTCACCTCTGCTCATTGGACACTGACAAGGACATTGGACAAGGAAGGACACTTTTGCTTGAATTCTGAACTTTTCTTCTTTCTACATGCTCTGCAAATTGCTGCATTAAAACACTCAGGTTTAAAATGCATTCATTGTATACAAAGACAAAATGAGTACATGTAAACATCGGTGAATTTTGAATCAGGTCTATAGCTTGGTTATTGTTTTTTTTTTAATTTTAATGTTATTGGATTATAGTTGATTTACAATGTTGTGTTAGTTTCAGGTGTACAGCAAAGTGATTCAGTTATACATAAACATATATGTATTCTTTTTTAGATTCTTTTCTCATATAGGTTATCCCAGAATATTGAGTAGAGTTCCCTGTGCTATACAGTAGGTCCCATGCTCTACAGTAGTTGGTTATATATCTTAAATGTAGTAGTGTGTGTTTGTTCATCCCAAGCTCCTGATTTATCCCTCCCCACCACGTTTCCCCTTTGGTCACCATAAGTTTGGTTTTGATATTTGTAGGTCTGTTTCTGTTTTGTTAGTAAGTTCATTTGTTTCATTTTTTAAATTAGGTTTCATATATGAGTGATATCATGTGATATTTGTCTTTCTCTGATTTACTTCACTTAGTATGATAATCTCTAGGGCCATCCATATTGCTGCAAATGGCATGATTTCATTCTTTTTATGGCTTTGTAATATTCCATTGTATATATGTACCATATCTTCTTTATCCATTCTTCTGTTAATGGACATTTAGGTTGCTTCCATGTCTTGGCTACTGTAAATAGTGCTGCAGTGTACACTGGGGTGCATGTATCCTTTCGGATTATGGTTTTCTCCGGCTATATGCCCAGGGGTGGGATTGTTGTATTATATGGTAGCTCTAGTTTTAGTTTTTTAAGGAACCTCCATACTGTTCTCCATAGTGGTTGTACCAATTTACATTCCCACCAACAGTGTAAGAAGGTTCCCTTTTCTATGTTGGTTATTGTATTGTGCTGATACTGACTTCCTGGCTTTGATAATGCACAATGGTTATGTGAGATGCCACCATAGGGGGAACTGGATGAGGCATACATGGGATCTCTCTGTTCTGTTTTTGAACCTAATGTGTACACGTTTATTTCATGTTACATTTCCCCTCTTAGGACTGATCCCCTTCCACCTCTTATTATTATCTGAGTGTCCCAGCCCCCTTCACCACTCTCATAATATCCTGTACTTACTTTGATGTTAGCACTTAAAGCACTGCTTTGACTTCTTTGATTATCTTATATGTTCTATTGCTAGATTCTGAACTCGTGGAAGGCAGGGATATTTCTTTATGTCACTATATCCTAGGTAACTATATACAGTCTGGTCCATAAAGTTTTGCTGAATATATAGAAGAATAGATGAGCAAGCTATAATGAATACAGTTATCTTGCTAGTTAGAAACCATGGATAATTCACCAGGGAGACACCGGGAAATATTGCTGTAGTTTTAGGGGCTGCCATGTTATGCCCAGGTTCTTCCCAGAGGCCCCTTTCTGCAGGTCATTTCAGTTACCTGGTATGTCAGGTGCATAATGGGAAGTACAGATAGTAGGAGCTGAAAGTAAGGAAAAAGCCTTTCTAACGCACGTAGTTCCACCAGAGATTTGTGCAGCAATTTTTGAAGTGAGATAGAAAGGGAAAATTGATGAGATAAAATATAAAATCAGAGGGGAAAAAAAGTTTCCCTTTGTATCATGTGGACTCTGGTAGTTACTGTTATTGCCAAATGAATGTTCCCATTTTCTTGGAAGAGTCATGTGGCACTGGGCATGTCACCAAGGTGTAATTTGATCAGCATTAAGTGATGCTGTAGAGTTTGGGGTCCAGAATGGAATTTTAACAGGAACAATAAACCAGTCATGATGGACCTTTTCTAACTTCAAAAAGTGAAATACTGATCCTGGAGTTGAAAATATGGCTCCTGGCTCATCACTGTACAATCATCTGGGTCCAGAGTGATTAAAATAAGCCCAGACCAGTTGATGAATCCCAGCTACATTCTACACCATATTTTTACTGTTCTTCAGCAATTCTCAGACACCTTTGACTTACTTTTTTTTTTCTTTCACATGTTAACTTCTCTGAAATCAGAATGCTGTCAGTCTGGCAGGCAGGAGTCTTGATGTAATTGCCACTGCCTGTTCACATGTATTAAAAGTCGCAGAATGAGGAGCCGTAGTTTAGGGGGAAATCCCCATTACAATAATGGTTCCCTCTTCCAAGAAATGCTATATCACCAGTGGTCTTGATATGGGAAAGACCAGCTATCAATAACTCTGAATTCAAAAGTGATGCTGAAAATTTTTCACTCTGAATATAAAGAAGTTTTATTAAGACCTTGACCAATTTATTTCACTTTTAAAAATAAATGCACAAGAGTAACACGTGACAAAATCTATGTCTAAGTAAGTCTCAAAGAGCTCTTTCAGTGAGTTTTTAAAAACTCACAGTGATGAGGAATCACTGTGTCATAGTTTAATTGGCAGAAATATTTCTTGTTTAGTATTACATGTAATAATGATACACCTTAAAATTGATAGTTCCTGGATACAATGAAATAAATTGCATTCTGGGTACAAGTGTCAGAATTCAAGTTTGTAAAACATTCCCAAATCAATTATGTAAAACCAGTTAGTGGAATGACCTAAAACCCCTTTTTGCAAGCAATTACTGTCAATATCCAATATTTAGAGAGAAATTTTTTAAGTTTCATTGCTATTGAAAATAAATATTCAAATGACATATGGTAAAAAAAGGAAATTACCCAGTATACCCAATGTTACATTGAAGATCCCAATAAAAAGTTAATAGTTACTTGGTAAATGCGTCCCTCTTGTCCCCTGACCACATGGATTTACCCGTCTGCTGGAAGAAGTAGCATGTGGCTCCATTAACTAGAGTTGGCTTTGAACCAGAGTTTTCAGGTTTCAGAGGTGGAAGGACACCTAAAGAGAGTTCTCCATTTTACAGATGAAGCAACTGCCTCAAGGTTGGTTCTCACGCTTAAATCACTTACAAGGTTGTTTTCAATCTAAGACTATGCTTACACAACCAGAAACATGAAAAAAATATCTGAACATAAATATCAGCTGGATCATATATCATCAAATGACCTCAATCCATTTCAACATCCACTGAGTGTCTTCTTGCCATTGGTACCTTGCCTAGAGAATCTCTTGTAAGTGAACACCCACAAACCTTACTGCGCAACTTCACAGATGAGGAAACTGAAGCTGAAAGTTTAAAGGGCTTTGTCCAAGGTCACACAGCTAGTGGGGGAGGTGAGAACCAAATCAAGTTCTGTGAGACCCACAGATTGCTCTCTTTCTGTCATAAGACATTGCCCCAACAAAGTACAGCCGTGGAGGGAATGGCATTGTGCTCTTCTGAAACTGACACTCTCAGGGAAAAGAACAGATATAAAGGCACATAGTTAAATGCATTTGATCATGTGCTTCAGTGGAGATTTGGGCACTGGGGGTCTATTGCCTCCACACCTCTGTTTGTGGCTGGAGTGGTCCCCTCCTTAATCTCCAATCACTTTTCCCATGGCTAACACCTACTCCTGAATTAAACTTCAGCACAGGCTTTGGTACTTCCAGAAAGATTCTAAGGCTGAGTTCCTGGCTTCTTCCTCTCTACTCCCCTAAGATCCCATGTATCCCTTTATCATTTCATTTATGTCATTGCATATCGGATTATCGAATGGGTCATCAGACAGTGAGCTCCCCAAGGACAGGGGACAGCTTTTTCATCATTAGACCCCCAAATCTAGCACTGATGCAGGTCTGTTGACTGAATACATGCATCGTATGGACTGCTAAGACTTACTTGTCCCTTCTATAAGTAGAGACCCTTTGCTTCTCTACACAAATGGCCACAGTTGAAATATTTTAAGTGGAGGGGCATGTGAGGAAGAAAGCAGTGCAAGGTCCCTTTACTAAAAATTGCATAACTAATTCCCCAAACACATAACAGAAACAAATTCAGGAACAGTCTGTGGAAGGCACTGCAAATCTGCATCTGTGTGTCATGCAGCATAAGGAAAAAGAAGATCAAGACTCGGTAAACCAGTAGAAGTTCTTTTTCTAGAATTGCATACCCGTCTGTTGTTTGGTCAGTGCCTACACTTCTGTGCATCACTCTCTTAGAGAATGTTTTAGGATGGCAGAGTGGGCACAGGCTGTAGAGACATTTAGGAATGTCTAGGAATTTGTGAATGAATGGATGAGAGTGAGTTCAAGGATCCAGGATCTTCTCATGTTCCTCTCCTGTCTCTTTCCAGTTTTCCCCAGTAGCCCAAGACATACTTTAAAAACAAAACCCTCAACACATCACCTCTAGTTATTTGAACTTAGGATAAATGCCCCACCAGAAGGTACTTACCTGGCCTTGCAGGATTGCCCCCTGCCTTCTGCTCTGGCTCTGGTTCTCTTTTCTCACTACACACCGGCCACATCAGCTCTCTCCATTCCCTGAACATACCTAGAACCTTTCTGATCCACATTTATGTTCCTAGATCTCTTTACCCTTCTCTCTTCATCTGGTCAAGTCCTCTTCCTTCAAATCACTGCTAAATATCACTTCCTCCAGGAAGTCTGATCTGATTACCTAGGCCTAGGTGGGATCCCCTGTTATTTGGTCTTCTTGCATCCCATTGTTTTCCACTGGAGCACCTATTACAGTTGAAATTAAATCATTATGTGTGTAATAATTAGTTTGATAACCATCTCCTCCATATGGTAACTCCCCAGGGTAGTGACCACCTGTGTCATTTTCACTCTTCTCTTTTTAGCATATGACATAGTGCCATTAATGCTCAAAAATATTTGTTGGACAAAAGATAAGGAATAAGTGAATGAATAAATAAATACTGATTCTTTGGTTTCTGCTTTGGGGATTAAGTGCATCCCATAGAATACAAGATAACTCACGTTCGTCATTCTTCCCTTCCCATCCTGCTAACCGTTTCCCCACTCTGCAGCTGCTTCCTCAAAGAATCTCCAACTCTCTCCTCTCTAAATCGTGCAAGCCTGCTGTTGGGAACACCCACAGATGCACTCTGCACACACACACAGCTCACTCTGAGTAATCATATTGATTTGGAATTAATGGCCATTCATATACCTCATTGAAGATGCCATCTGGGATGTTATTGCACTTCAGAGGTAGATCATAGTCTGAGAAAATCTGTCAAAATGTAGAAATAACTCATTAAAATGGCCGTGGTAGAACCTAGCTGCACTTCATAGGGAAGCTGAGTGTGATGAGGCAGGTTTTATTCCCCCAAGTGAGATGAAGAAGGAGGACGGCTGTTTCTTTTCCTCTGTTTCCTCTGTTCAAGAGTCGAGAGAAATGGAAAGTTCAAGCATGTGCAGAGATTGGTAATGGACTCCTTTGCTCAGATCCATCTCACTGACAACAAATGCTCCTCAAGATGATCTCTGATACTGAGGGTATGTGTTTAGGCAGACCTGGGTTTCAATTCTTTCCTGGCTACTTACTGTAGAGTTTGCCTCTTTCCCTGGTGTAAACACCCCCACATGTTCTGTTTCAGGCTACCAACAGTTCAACAACTAGCTCCCAGAATGTCTCAATATGTAGCAATTGAATCTTGCAAGCCAATACAAGCTAGCTTCAACAAACTACAAGCAGGACCTGTTCATATCCTAAATCTGCCCTCCTTCGGGGTTGGTGCCAGGCCTTGATTGTGCCTGGAGAAACAGAAAATACAACCTCAGTAGATGCCTGCTTCCTCATCATTCATGTGGAACACCTGGTGGTAGCCCAGGAGCTCCCTGCTTCCGCAGCATCCCTTCATCTCCACAGCAAACCTGCCCTCCTTGGGCAGCATACCATTGTCATGCTAGGGAAATCCAGTATTATTCGGAAGGCACTTTTGAATTGAAAATAACATTTGAAAAAGATTATCCCAGGCAAAGTCATCAACTGCTGTGTACTCATTGAACTTAAAACAATGCAAGATTGATTACTTTTGTAGTCTATGCAAATTACAAATGGCATTGATATTAATCCTCAGAATTTGACTTTGCCTCCGAGTGCTTCGCAATTACTGTTTTTAATTCAAGAAGCTGGACCTTTTGTTTTTTTTTTTTTTTTTTACAAAATCAAGTTATATACATATATATTGATGTATATACCCTTCTTCAGAAAACAAAAGTGAAGGAAAAAAATCACATCTGAAGTATACTAAAAATCCTAAATACTTATGCAAAAAAATAAAGACAAAGCACTTTATGAAATGACCTCAATTCTCTGAGATTTCTGACCTCCCACATGGCACCTATCATAAAATGCCATGCCCTTGGTGGAGTTCTCTCATCTGTGAGGGTTTTACCTCTTTCCAGTACTGAGCTGACTGTAACCTTCATTCACAGCTTGGCATACTGGATTTATCACCTTTGCACCCACTTTAGAGAATATCATGGATGTTATCATTAATTTACCTAGTTAGCCTTCCATATACACAAACACTCCTTAAGTATGTTAAGCTATATGACCTTGGACACAGATAGGGGTATGAGTGGGAACTATTTCTGGAATGGTCTGGTGAGGGTGGCAGTGTTAATATTCTCATGGCACTTACTGAATACCCAAGCAGTATTCTGAGCATTACATAAATTATCATGGTGTATTATCAGAACATTTTAGGAGGACTTATATTATTTCTCTCGTTTAAAAAAATGCAAAAACAGATACTGAACAGTTAAGAAAACTTTCCCAAAGTGGCACATCTGAAAATGGACAAGGCAAGATTGGAAACTAAGTCCTTCTAGTTGCAAAAACCATTTCTTTCTCTGATGCATCACTCTGCCTTATGAACCCATGCCCCAAGAGCTGCCTGGAAGCTTGTCTCATTTCCTCCATCTATTTCAAGTCAAAAGCAAAGGCACCTTCTGTCTCTACCTTGTCTAAAACTTGAGCTTGAGATCATGTCATGGGATAGTGAAATTAAGTCAGTACAGATTTATCAAGTCCTTACTTCATCAGAAATGCCATGCTGGGGGTAGAATAACTGCAGAGTCCTTCCCAGTGGCAGAGCTGACTCCTCTGCACAGAGAAGATTGGGAAGCGTGATGAGATGGAACTTGATTACACCCACACCTGAGCTCCTCCTTTCATCCCTTGCACACTGCTTGGTCTGCTCACATCAGAGCCATCCTGCCCCCTGTCCTCCTTCTCTGCACTCCCCACTCAGTTTCCAAGTCATCTGGAGCCCACCTATGCCTTCCCTCTAGATCCATCCATAACCACTGTCATTGCCCCAGCACTGGGTTCTAGTATCTCTTGCCTGGACTACTTAAACAACTTTTAAGCTGACTTTCCCCTTTAGGTCATCCTACACATACTCCTAGATTCATCTTGTGTTTATATGTTCAACTTTTATCGTGACATTCCACTACTCCAAATAATTTACAGACTTAAAAAATTATGAGAGTAATATTTTCTCCGAGCAAAACCTTACTTAGAAGCCTAGAAAATCAAATCGCTGGGAGCAGGTCATCTTTAGTTTAGACTTTAGAAGAGGGGGACCTTTGCCCTTTGGATTCCCTTCCTCATGCCCCAGAGCACCTCCAAAGCACCTCCAAAGCACCTCCATGGAACACGAGGGCAGTGCAGAGCAGTTTGAGATCACCATCCTGAGGAATAAACCCCAGCTTATTAGCCCAGTGTTCAAGGCCTTCAACCCTTCTGTCTGGCAGGCTTGAGAGCCATCCCATAAGATTCAGAGTCAATACATTCAAGGCACTTAGAGCACTTCCAGCACGTGGTGAGTGCTCGGTATATGTAGTTTACTTGTTTTTTCCAATCCTTCACCCATTTATGAACCCTAAGCTTCAGTTTATGTGAGCTTCTGTGCCCTATTTCTTCAGTCCCCATTTGGCTATCCCTAGTCATGCTCTAAAGCTATTTCCTCAGCCTAAAACCTCTTCCCTATCTAATCTCTGCATGCACAACCGGGTCCCTCTTCCAAGACCCACAGCCTCTTGGATTATCATCCCAGCCAGGAGCCATCTCTCCTACCTCTGAACACTTGTAAAGTTTTACCTGGGCCTCACCTAGAGCCCATTTGCATCGTTAATTGTGTTATTCTCTTCCATCACTGCCACCCCAAAGGGCCTGCTGAATCCAAGCCATTTTTGCCCCTGCCACTGTTTCTAACCACCATAGTACATTCTCTGTAGATATTGAGTAATGAATACAACCCACTTCATCCTTTGAAATGATGATGTGGTGCCTCCTCTGTGGCATTGCCTGCTGCTGAGTTAATCAAGGGTGTCTGTGAAATATCTCAGAATGTTATCAGAAAGTTGAAATATCATGAAAGTTGAACAACTCTCCTTCTCAAAATACTGCTGATTGAATTACCCTGCTTGCATGTCAGCGGCCTTTTGTTCCAGGGCATATTTCATTCCTGTTGCTGACATGGAGTTTTCCTCTAGCAGATGCCAACCTTCCTGCCCACTGCCCCAGCCAGTGGTCATGACTTGACTGAATGAAGACTCTCAGACAAGGGAAGCCGCCCGTAGCTCTGAGCCTGCTTCCATGAGACCCCCTACCTCCTCAGCCCTGCGTGGGTCCAGGCACGTGCCTCTCTCACCTGGACTCTTGGGTCAGCCTTCTAGGAGCTCCCCTGACTCAGCTCTTCTCTTCTAGGGCATCCTTCATGCCCCATGAGAGGGTTTTTATAAAACAGGGATCTGACCACATTCATTATTTTATCCTTTCCTAAAAGCCATAAGTAGCCACATTTCCCGAAATGTGATCCACAAGATATCATCAGAGGACTTGGAGTTCTTGCTAAAATGAGACTCCTGAGCTCTGTCCTTGGACCTAATGAGTCCCAGGAAGCTGCATTTTTCAACAGCTTCAAAGCTGATTTCTATGCACATAATCATTTAGACAGCCCAGACCGAAATATAGGCCAGTCGTCCATTTCAGCATCCCCTGGAAGCAACAGCATCTTTCACATCTCTGTCTGTGACGTGCTGCTGCCTGTGGAACCTCTTCACTTGCCCTGTGTGCATGTTCTTGGCCTATGAAATACTGATGCTTCCATCCTGCTGTCTCTAGGAAATGTCACCGCTTCTAGAAAACCTCTTCGTTTCCTAGGCGTGTTCAGTTCCCCACACTCAGGGCCTCTTACCCCACCTCCTAAAGCCCTGTTCTGTGAGTGGTGGTTTACATGCCTTTCCCTCATCATCACCCGCCTTCAAAAGCTGGACCCATGCCTAGATTTAGAGTCAGTGTAATACTGTGTTTATGAGCCACACACACGGTCTGCTTCCTCTTCCTGTGCCTCCCTCACTGAGCGACGGTGGGCACATCACTGCACCTCCTGGGCCTCAGTTTCCTCATCTAAAATGATCACATGACTACCTAACTTCGACTTGTTGGGATTAAATGTGATAATGCACGTGAAGGGCTTGGAAGAGTATTGTATCAGCTACACTTTTGTCATTATTAATATTATCATTATCTATTATCTTGTTATCTCAAAGGTGAGACAAAACATCTGCCACCGGAGATAAGAAGTAACTGTAGACCTTCCCTCCTTGTAACACTATTGGGATAAGCTCTATATCCCTGGTAGAAAAAAAATAAAGTAGCATTAGCTTTCTTTTTTTTCCTCTTACCTTGTATAAGGTAAATGTCCAGACTTTGCTGGCTTATAAACTGGACAAAATTCCATAGTGGGGCTTCTGTGATTTCCAGTGGTTCTCCTGTGGTGCAGGCAGGACGGTGCCACCGTGGTGGTGGTAGGGCCATTGTGTCTCAACCATGAAATAGGTTCCTCTGTGTTGTTCCACACACACCAGAGACCAGGCTCACATGTACAAGACTTTCCTGGACACTCTGAGTAACAGAAGGGAAGAAAGAGCAATGATAATGACCACTTACATTTGTTGAGCATCCTCTAAGTGCTTTATGCAGTCAAGAAACATTTATTAAGCACCTGCTGTGGGCTGGGCACTGTACTATGAGTAATACAAAAAACTTTATACTAGTGATTAATCAAAAATCCCTGCACTGTGTTTATATTTCCATGAGGAGAAAGAGACCAAAAAAAGTGTAAAAAACTATAGATTATATGGCTGAGTAATATTCCGTTATATGTGTATATATGTGTATGTATACCACATCTTCTTTGTCCATTACTCAGCCATAAAAAGAATGAAATAATGCCACTTGCAGCAACGTGAATGGACCTAGAGATTATCATACTAAGTGAAGTAAGTCAGACAGAGAAAGACATATATCATATGATATCACTTATATGTGGAATCTAAAATAATGATACAAACGAACTTATTTACAAAACAGAGATAGATTCACAGACATAGAGAACAAACTTATGGTTCCCAAAGGGGAAGGGGGGGAGGGATACATTTGGAATTTGGGATTAACAGATACAGATTACTATATATAAAACAGATAAACAGCAAGGATTTACTGTATAGCACAGGGAACTATACTCAATATCTTATAGTAACTTATAATTGAAAAGAATATGGAAAAGTATATGTATGTATAACTGAATCACTTTGCTGTATACCTGAAACACTATAAATCAACTATACTTCAGTAAAAAATTAAAATTAAAAAGCTATAGATTATAACATGATATGTGCTATAGCGAGAAGAAATAGAGCATAGTAAGGGAGACTTGCATGTATTACCTCAGTCGCCCATCATCGTATAGGCAGATGCTATTGTTATCCTTATTCTAATACATAAAAAAACGAAGCATAGAGAGGTAAAGTGACTTGCCCACCTTGATCCAATAGCAAAGGGTCAAGTCAGAACTTGAATTCAGGCCATCTGACTTCAGAGTCTACACTCTTAACTACAGTGCAGGTGACAACCAATGGCATTGGCCCGCCGCCTTACCTCGCCTGTGACTACCATGTGGGGCTAGAATGATGGGACAGTCCATCTCCTCCCATAGACGGTATCCTGAGCACGTCTGCTCTTCAGAGATCCAGGTCTCGAATGCAGTGAGGACCAGAGAGATGAAAACGGTTTTTCTTCCCTCCAGCATAGCTGCCTTTCCTCATGGAACTTAAGAGTCACCTTCAGAGTTAGAAACACATTAGAAAAGAATTGTGCAACCTCAGTACTTTAACTGGTGTTAAATGACACCACATTTTGCATCTCAAAAAACTAAATCTATGTTGTATCATACCCAGTATATTTGAGTTTCACTGCCTTTGTTTCAATGGAAAGAGGTTAAGCATGTGCCTACACGTCCTCACAGCAGTATTCTACATCTCTAGCAATAGATTCCAAAGAACACTCATAACTCTAAAGTAAATTGATATATATATATATATACAATAAAAACATAATTTCTTCCCCCAGAGCTACAGAATGGTCAGCTGCTTGGCTTAGTAGAACTTGCTGTCTGCCTAAAACACCGGCATTCAAGTGGGTCAAGGTTTGCATTTTCTCCAGGCTCTTTGGGTGGAACTTTGTTTAACGTTTTAGTATCTAAGAAACCCTTGAAGTGATTTCCATGGAAAGAGAGACACTCTTCTACAATGATAAATGCAAATTTAAGCCTGAGAGACAGAAAACAATTTAAGGGTTTCAAATGGCAATTTTCATGTTTCAAAAATCTTAGAGACACTGTCATATACAGGGCCCTCTGTGCTAAGTGCTACAACTAGGATGTCACAGAACTGCTGAGATTGAGAGAATGTAAATGGCTGGTCCCATCCATCAATCCAGGACAGAACAGAGTAAGATCTCCATCAGGGACAAAGGCTCCTCCAAGGGATGCTGTGGAGTGGCCCTGTTGCTATACATCTCTCTCCATGCACACCCTTCTTGCATCCACTTCTCTGTGTTTGCACCTGCTGTTCCCTTCAGAGATGGCCATCCTGCTTCTTTTCCACTTCCCAAAAGCCTATTCCTGTGATCATACTAACGGGTTCCTACCTCTTCTATGAAGCCCTTCTGTTCCCCTTGAAAGCCTTCCACCTCTGTATCTCCAAGACCCACAGATTGGGACTGAGTGACTCTCAAAATTTTAATGTATGCTTTCTCCCTACGACCCTCATAGACACTTGATAGAAGTACTCATTCACTCCATCCATATTTATTAGCATCTATATTATGCCAGAAACTGTTTTGGATACTATAGATCTATAGAGAAAGAGCTGAGCCAGTTAGGTGGGGTTACTGTTTTCACAGAGCTTGCAATAGAGCAGTAAAGCAGCCATATATTTCCCATCTGCTCCACACACATGTGCATTGTAAGCAATCAATAAATAACTGATGATTGATTGATGTTTCTTCTTACTCAGAAGCTATGACTTTGCGATCCTGTGCTGTGCCAGTCAATGTGCTAGACCCTGAGATTTCTGGGATGAACAAAAAATAAAACAGTGCCCATGCTCAGGAAGCTTTGAACCTAGTTACTTCTGTAAAGTTAAGAGTTAAGTCACTCATTTAAAAAATATAGATATAGTTTGTAGAAAGGTTTCTAGGCAAGTGCAACTTCTCACCTATAGTTACTTGGCTTCCACACTAACAGAATTGCTTTTACTTTAAAGATTTTATTTAATCCTCACAAATGTGTGTGGTTGGTATAACCCCACAGGTGAACATACTGACATTCAGAGAGGTTAAGTGATTTCAGCCAGTGAGTGAGTCAGAATTCTCATTGCCTATGGTCGTTCGTTCAGCCTCCTTGCAGAGAGACCGACAATGACGATGTCCATGTCTTTCAGGGAAGCCTGATCTCTCACTGCAGCTAAAACACATTAGAAGAGAATTGTGCAACCTCAGTAGACCTGGGAGAGCTGGGAGTCCCATATGGGTGTGCTGAGGTCTGCTGAGTCCAAACCCCAAAGACCATCCCCAAACATCTGGGAATGATTCTCTTACTTTTGAGGATCAGAACGTGTGCCACTGACTTTTACCAAGTCAAATAATATGAAGGTAGAGCTGACATCCTCACGTAGACTGGTAAATGTTACAGAAAAATAAATGAGTCATAATGTTAGTTATGTCAGGAAACAGGGTTTCCAGTATAAAAGAAAGAACATGAAGACAAGGCTGAGGAGGTCAGGTAAAATTAGACTTACGACGTATAAAATAGACATATTTTATCAGTTCTATTCTTTGAAAGGATCTAGAAACATTTGGGGAGTGCTCAGTTTTTCTGTTTAAAATATCTTTATCAATTTGATTTATGTCCAAAGATTTTTAAATATATATATTGGCTAGGGTAATTTGTCAGAGAATAGACGGAGACAGGATTTCTGTCAATTATAAAATAATTTAGTTACTGTTCACAAAATACTTTAAGTAATGTAGAGGAAACTCTACAACATAATGGAGGATCCTCAAATTACATCTTCATTTCACAATTACATTAAGATTATACTTCCTAGATCCTGATAGAGTCATGATAAGGTAACCCAAGTAGTTTGTCTTACAAACAAAAGAGATCCTTCTGTCTCTGGCACGGGATAATTACTGTTCCAATAAAAGATCCAAGAGTTCTCCAGGCTCTGCCTCAACCCCATGAGTAGAACATCAATAGTAAGTAATGCTTCTATCATTGCTTCAGCCAAAAAAAAATCTAGTTATTAGTTGTGGCTTGGTTTGGTTTTTCCTTGGATTTCGGACTCATTCCTGAGCAGAAGTGTGCTTTGTATTTTATGTTAGCAGTAGTTCTTGTTTAGTCTCATAATTCCATTTAATGAAAAATAAAACTTGGTCCAGATTCTCAGAGTCTTGTGGCTCTTTGTTGAGAACAACTGGATTTGAGACACAAATCTATTGCAGTAGTGGGGGAAACCATCAATGTATTTTAAACTCAGGAGGTATAGTGGGGACACAAGTAATGAAGAGTTGCAGACTTAGCCTTGTGTTCCAGCCTCCCTACTTCTTGTGAGTAAACTTTGGAAAATTATTTAACTGCATGGGGCCTTCGTCTCCTCAGCTGTAATCCTCATAGGGTCTTTGGAAAGATTGAAATAAGATCAAGTGTGCAAAATATTTTGCCTATGATAATACCCAATAAAGATTCTTTCTTTCTTTCTCTAGCTTCTGAGCTGTAATACTACAACTTTCTACTAGATTTTTAAAGAGAAATTTGTCACACTTATCTATGTGTATTTGTCTACATACTATAAATATATCTATATATATATTATAGGTAATATGTTTGTAGAGTTCTACTTCACACAGAACCCGTAAGTTTGTCTCTTTCAAATTTAATTTTTTTTACAATCTACCTCTTTCCCTCCATTTATAACAGTTCAACCTGAATAATATTCTTCCATAACTCACATGAGCAAAGCTTGGATGAATCATTGGTTGTCCTCCTTTTCACCTTCCAAGGCTCAGCAAAGTCCTTCCCATAATTAATCCACTGCTAGAGTCCTTGACAAAGAGAGACACACCTTCTCAAGCAGAGATGTCTGTGTCCAACCTCAAATCCATATTGACTCCATTTTAAAAATCAGTGATTCCTCACCACGTACTTCTGGACACCAGTGACATAAAATAAACATTAACTTTTACATAGGGATGCCTCAAATATGGACTTCTTTTGATGCATGTACAGGGAGCTAGGAAACAACTACTGGGAAAAGCCAATCTAATCTGGAGCCAAGAAATACTCATGGAACCTCTCACCTAACACTACCTTTATGTTTGTATGTCTCTATACCAACCTACTCCACCTTATAAACTCCTTGGGGTAAGCTGGGGGGAGAGAGAGAGAGGGAAATTTAATTATAGGATTATGGTTGTGTTGACATCATAGTCTTTTGCTTTTAGAGATAGAAAAGGAGATATTTACAGATGAAATAAATTGGTGTCTGGAACTTGCTTCAAAATTACCCAAGATAAGGAAAGTGGATAGGGTTACAAATGAGGCAGAGATTGCTAAGAGCTAATATATTTTGAAACTAAATGATGGATAAGGTGGGGATTCATTATACTCTTCCTTCTACTTTTATATATGCATGATCTTTTCCATATTTAAACCACAGTTTTTGTTAAAAAGTAGTCAGAGACTTCATGGCAACGTTTATGAATTTGAGAATGACAGTTCTACTTTTAAACATCTCAGTGAGAGCCTCTGTGGTTTTCAGGTTGAATTCCAAACCATATAACATGGGACACAAGGCTTTTCACAGTCAGGCCTTAGTATGTACTCGCCTTTGCCTGGAACGTCCTTCGTATTTATTTCTGCCTAGGGAAATTCTTTTCCTCTTTCAAGATGCAACACAAATGTAGCCACTTTCTTGACTGTATTTCTGCCCCGAATCAGGCAGAATTCATTATTCTCTCCCCTGTGTTTTCGTCACACCCTGTACATTCAAAAGTTATTTCTTCATTTAATTATTTTAAAAATTATTTTTTGAGTGCCTAATGTAAGCCAGACACCATGCAGGTACTAGGGATATTGCAGTGACCTAATCCATGCTCTCTTAACCTATAGTCTTGGTGGAAGATCGCTTAAACTGTGATGAATGCAATACTGAGAGAGGTACAGGGAGCTAGGAAGCATCTACTGGGAAAAGCCAATCTAATCTGGAGCAGGGAAATACTCATGCAACCTCTCACCCAACACTGCCTTCATGTTTGTATGTCTCTATACCCACCTACTCCACCTTATAAACTCCTTGGGGTTATCCTAAAATTTCTTAATGATTTACTTTCTTTTCTAATCTAAATAATGATATTTCTAAAATTATCCTAAAATTTCTTAATGACTTACTTTCTTTTCTAATCCTCAATGCAATTTGTCAAAATAACTATTATTATTTTCATTTAGAGATGATAAAGTCAAGGTTGAGAGGTAAATGAACCTAGTAAATGGGAAGACATGGTCTGTCTGCTTGATGCCAGGTTCTGAGCACTGTGTCATGTCCCATGCTGTCCCTGGAGTATGTACTTAAAAATGAGAAATTCCCACCAGGCTGACTGATCCATGTAAATCTCAAGTGGTCCACTTCCATTGAGAAATAAAAACATCCTTGTCCCAAGGGTCACCCTTGTGTTGGCTGGGTAGATGCCCTCTTCCCAGTAGGAAAAGTACTCTAGGACAATCATATTAATATCAAATTAATATTAAAAGGCTACAGGAAGACCATGGAGGCCAAATGAAAGGAAACGAATACCTAAGGCACTGGTTCTCAACCAGGGATGATTTTGCCCCTCAGGGGACATTTGGAAATATCTGGAGACATCTTTGGTTGTCACAGTTTGGAAGGAGTGTGCTGGTGGTATTTAATGGATAGAGGCTGAGAGGTGCTGCTACACATCCTGCAGGATGTAGGGTGCTACATAATCCACAGGACAGACCCCACAAAAAAGGGCTGACTCAAAATGTCATAGTGCTGAACTTGAGATCCCTGCAGTAGGGTATCAAGCTGACCCTTCCTTCTCCAAGATAACCTATGGTGGAGGCCAATGGTTAGAGCTTCTTTCTCCCCAGTACTTGGGCAAGATTGGACGAGACCAAGTTGCCATTTCCCTTCATTATGTCCATTTAGTGCAGTCATTTGTATCCATCTCCTTTTCATCAGAAGTAGAGGTTTTAGAGAATAATTTGTATTATTGAAATGAAAATCTAATATCAAAAAATGTGGATGAGAATCCCACTAACTGAATATGCTTATTTTAATTTTTTCACGTTCTTGTCCAGGTCTTACGAAAAGGGTGGTATGGAGTGTTGGTTAAGAACTCCAGAGCAGAAGCCAGAATATCTAAGTCTGCTTACCAGCTCTGTCAGTTTAGGTAAGTAACTTAAGTCTCCAAGTCAAAGTTTGTGCACCTGTAAATGGGATGCTAAGCTCACGGGGCTGTTACGACGATTCAATAGGATAATCAGTGCAAAGTGCTTAACAAAGTGGCTGGCAATGAAGAATACTATTTAAATGTTAGCTATTATTTTTCATGTCTATAATCACAGTATATTTCCCATTAAATAGTCTTCTTATTTATTTTCCATTTAATTGAACATATAAATGCCTATTGTGTTGCTACGAAGTTGTCATAATTAGAATGTTTAGTAATTCATCTAGGGAATGGGTATGTCACTATTTATTTAACCTGCTCCATGTTGGACAGTAAGACTGCCTCCAAATTTAAACTTTAAAACACACGCACACGCACACACACATGCACAGACACACACAGATTAACATCTCCATATATGCACCTTCTCCGCCATTTTGGATTATTAAACCCAGAAAATATTTCAAGAATGTTGTTTACCAGATAGGAATGTACTTATACCTATTGACAGCTTGCTTCCAAAAAGAGATTTACAAAAATTTATTACCATCAGCAATATAAAAGTATGGCCATGCCAATGCATCTTTTGTGTTACCGCTTTCTATCAAAGTGAAAGATGCAAAATAATACCTCATGGCTGTTCTACTTAGCACTTTGTTTATTATTCAGGCTAAACCTTTCACATGTTTGTTCTGGGTGTATATCTTCTTGTGTAATGCTCAGTGTTTGTGTCATTTCTTTATGTATCATTAGGATGTTCTTTCTAAATGATTTATGAACACTCTGTGTATAAATTGCATTAATACCTTTTTCATTAATTACTGTGGTGCACTGTCTCCCTTTTAAAATCATGGAACAGAGTTATTTCACCTCTTACATGTTAAGGACAGTTGTATTTTATTACATTCATGCCTGTGTCCATGTGGAAAGTATTCTAGCTGACTCTTGTTTCTCATTTCTAAAGAATCTCTCACATCATTTCTGATCTTTCAGAGTCAAAGCCTTTTCATCTGAGTCCATTCTCCTACACACTTCATCCCCCTGAAATTGCACCAAGAACCCATGATCAGATCACACCACCAGCAATAAACCCTCCGCTGAGTGTTAGCTTTCCTCCAGGCATCTGAAGTGGTGCTAATGTTCAAGTTCTGAATGTCAACGGACTGTGTACCCTTCACTCTCAGTAGATGCTGAGTTTTATGCGCACCCATTACTTTCTGTTCACTGGCACCAATTCATATAGTGCATCAATTTTCTTTCATTTTTGTTTCTCAACTCCTACGGCAAAGTTTAGCACCATAAAATATGTGACATGACTCTATGATGAAGCAGCAGTTTCCTGCTGAAACTTCAGAGCAAGAGGCACTTTTTTTTTTTTTTTAAAGAAAGAAGGCCATTGAGCTACCAGCTGTTCTCCTAAAAAAGATGTGGCAGCATTATCCATGCAGATATTCTGCAGTTGTTCCCTGGCCATAATGAAAAGGATTTTATTGGATTTTTTTAGGCTCAACTGCATGTGGCTTCCAGGAACTTTACAGGATAATGAGACATGTAACTTTGTAATGGCTAAACTGAGTCTAGGTGCCATACTTATCCATTGTCAAGGTCAATGTCTATATTTCTTGATTCCTTCTACAATTACAGCAAGACATAAAAATATAGAAAATGGTGTTTTTTAAAAGGTTACATGACATTAAAATATGCTTCATTCTACTGCCAAATACCAGTAGATACCGCTTAAAATAAGTGTTGCCCAGATAAAGCAAAGCAAGAATTCACTTGATCTTTCCCTCTCCCCATGCACTACTTTTCAGCAATATTATCCAAGAAGATTTATCAACAACTTAAATGGAGAAGTATGCTGGGACAGTTTTGATGCTATAGTGAGTTGTTATTCCCCAAATCACTTGAACAGCAAAGACAAATAGAATCATTTCTCCAGATGGCACATAGTAGCAATGGCTAGTTTGCACAGGAAAGGGCATCATTCTGCATTTACACATCCAATACGTGAAATCTTAAGTTACTACCACCTGGTTTGTAAGCATCTCACAAATGTCAGCCTGTTTTTCTCCCCAGTTTCCTTAAAACTCACTCCTGCTCTAGAGCTTGGAGTAGAGGAAGGATGGAGAAATGATAGCTGAGGCAGGTTTTCTCCACTGCCTTCCCCAAAAGATTTGAGCAACCAGGGTTATCACAGAAATATTGAGACAATGGAAACAATGAGTGGGGAGTAGACAGAGCCAGAGAGAGGCCCTGTAGAAGTCATCCAATACAGAGATCTGGTACTCATCCTTGACTTACTCTTCTCTGCCTCTCCTCTACATTCAGTCACTTATGAAGCCCTGTGATTTCTATTTCCTAAAAAATCTCTCTCCAGTGCCCCCCCACTCCAATGATCTCCTACCAATTTTCAGAAGTTGGCTCGCTGGTTTCCCTACCCTCTAGCTCCATCTCACCCCTCAAACCCTTCACTCCAGGCACCAGGGTGATGGTTCTAAAAGGCAAATATACACATTTATTTTATAAAGTTCCTTATATTGCAAAGCAGAATCGTTGCTTCATCTTCAGTAGAGAATAAAACCTCCAGTCTTATGCTGACACGGGAGAGAGAAAATTGTCCAGCAGAGTCAGGGAAGCAATCTGGAAATCAAAATGTTTCTCAGGTACACATTCAACAGTGGTCCTCCTCCTTAAAAGCGCCATCTTTGGAAATTCCCTGGTGGTCCAGTGGTTAGGACTCTGCCCTTTTACTGCCAAGGGCCTGGGTTCAGTCTCTGGTCGGAGCAAAAAAAAAAAAACAACCCAAAAGCACCATCTTCACCTTTACTTTCAGAGGTGATATCTGTTCCTGATCCACTCGGGGGTTCTATGGTCTAAACTAGGTTGCTTCTCAACTTTCCCTATTACTGGCTTGATCATTTTTCTCCGTACTAGTAAGGTAATTATTTATCCATCTGCTTTTGAGCTTCCAAAGTTTTGTACATGATGTCCCTCTTTCATTCTCTGTTCTTGCTATTTATGCCTTTCAAAGAAACCCTGGGTGGGGGAGAGAAGGATTGGGAGTTTGGGACTAGTAGATACAAACTGCTATATATAAAATAGATGAACAACAAGGTCCTACCGTATAGCACAGGAAACTATATTGTCCTGTAATAAACTATAAAGGGAATGAAAAAAAAGGAAAACAAACAAAAAAAGAAACACTATATTGTTGTTTAAATGGCATTTTGAGAGGGAGAGAAAATATATGTATATCTTCAATCTGCCATCTTTACCTAGAATCCACCTATAATTTTTTTTTTTTACATAAATGCAAGAAACTAGTAAAGTCACCCAGATCCACAAACATATCAAACAGTATTTGTATGAGGAGGTGAAAGGGATATTTTCGTAATTTAATTAAAAAATGTGTTGTCACACTGTTATACAAAAATGAAATTGCTAGAGATCATATTGCATTTTAATATGGAACTTTAGAACATGGCCCTAAAAAAGATGATCAACTTTTATGCTGCTGAAGCAGTAGAGCACACTAATAAAAATAAAAATAAAACATACTAAAGATTCACCCTTACTGTGACATCCAAAGTCAAACTGTTTCTGTTTTCTCTGCAGCTTTTGTTTATTATGAAACACACAATTTCATAACAGTTTCATGTCAGAATCATCTTCACAACTATCACTTTTAATTGTTGTGAAATCCCCTATTGGATTGATAGGCCATAACTTACTAATTCATTTCCAATCGCGTCCCTAGCATAAATAAAACTCTGTGCATATCGTCGAGCTACTGCTGTGGGTGATCTAGCCCAGTTTTGCTATAAGTTCTACAGCATTTGGCATTATCATTTTAAAACCATGTTTATTTAGTAATGATGTTTGTTTTAGTTATTGTTTTTTATTAATAACTTTAAGTATTTTATTTACAAAGTTTACTTTGAGATCGCATTGTCTATTGTAGGAAGTATTTAGATTTTCTCTCCTTTTACCACTTGGTTATTAGTCTTCTAATCAACTGGAATGAACTCTTCCTTCACTGGACAGGCACTCACAACCTACTGTAGGGACATAAAGGAGGATGAGACCCAACCTTTGCCTTCTTTGAGTTCACAAGCTAGTGGGCGTACAGACTGTAATGAGCTCAGCATGTGATGCTGTCACGAGGAGGACGTGGCTGAGGACACCCTGTGCGCACCTGGGGAACCATGTGAAGAGAGCAGTCTTGGTAGATGGAACAGGAGACTCAAAGGCAGGGAGGCGTATATTTAGAAAATACTAGAAATGGAGATACTGTCTCATCTCCCACTTTCGCTGCAAGCAGCTTTTCTCATTTTTGTCTTTTAAAAGTTATTTAATATTTTTAAATGCATATATGTAATCAAATTGGTTGATCATATTTTGGGGCTGTTACTATTCCTCTAAAAATGAATCCATCAGGATCTGGGTCATCATGGTTGACTTGCACAAAGACATAATAAAGCTGCTGCAGCCAACACTTCTCCTTAGGGACAGTTATGCAAACCTATCACTTTTTTCTTAACCATAAGCAATCGATAAAGAAGTATTTGATTAAGACAACACTGCATTAAGGCTGTATTCTCAAAGTGCCTCTCTGAATGGTGTTGGCTGTCATATGTTATAATGGCAAACAGCACTGCTGCTCATTATTCTGAGTAAAGAGTGTAGTCATTTGGCTCTTAATGACAGACACGGGATGGGTCTGCAGAGACTGGATCTGGCTCCATTCCTGATGCAGAAATGCTGTTAATATGCAGGACTTTATAAAATGCTATGGTCTTTGCTACATCTTCTTGCATTTAGACACAGAGAGCCACATTTTCTACCACAAGCCCCTGAGACCTTGATTATTGTTGGAACAACACTTTTTCATTAAAATATATGTGAGTGAAAGGGATGTCAAGCATATGATTTTTTTTTTCTTCTGGAGTTTATAGATTATTTGGGGTGACCATAATACTTTGAAGACTACATTCAGTTACTACTTGCCCGTCTCTTGCTCACCAGGGCGTAAGCTCCTGGAGGGCAGACATCATGTCTTATTCATGCTTTTGTCGATAGTGCCTAGCGTAAAATGGACGCTCAATGAAGATGTATTAACTGGCTGAAAGAAGACATGCGTGAACAGGACGTGCGCGTGTTACAGCTCTAGTCGAGCTGCACTGTGTGAGTGGTGGAGAGAGGTGTGAGCATTTGGGGGATGGAGAGAGGATGACCAACTGGACACGATGAAAGCAGACTGCTGGCGGAGCCGGCTAGAGGGCTTGGGCTATGAAGAAGCCGGAGGAATGCAGAGCTGGAAAGCAGGGCAATTGAGACAGCAGAGGGGATGGCAAGACTGCAAGTACAGCCTTAAATCCCAGCAAGAATGACCGGCTCAGACTGGCTGTAACTGCGGGTATGTGGAGGAGAGAGGAGGGGAGTCAGGTAGGAAATGCCTATGTTTGGAAGGGCTATAAATAAAGCTAAGGAATGTTGGAATTCTCTCAGTAGGCAATGGGCAGATCGATTAAATAAACAAACTAACAAATAAATAAAAACAAGGGGCTGGCATCGTCAGAGTGACACATTTGAGAGATCATTCTTGTGACACTGTGGAGAGAGAGAAAGAGAGACCTGGAAAAGGGAAGTCGGTCACTAAACTATTGAAATGATATATGTGCAGTGATATATGTGAAGCTGAAATAGGGCAACCTTAGTTGGAACTATAGATTTCATGCATTTATTAGGCAGATAATTAACACATAATTGAGGGCCTACTATGTGTCATGCCTGTGCTATGTGCTGAAAATATAATTCTAAGCAGACACACAGATTCCATCACCTGCATGAGAACACAGTCACAAACTGCAGTAAAGGCAGCAAAATCTGATCCGGCTTAGGAGGTGAAGAAAGGCTTCAGTAAGAACCAGATATCTGACTCCAAACCTGAAGGACAGATGAGCTCTTTAGATAAACAGAGTTGGCAGAGGATGCGGGTAGTGGATGCATTTATCAGGCAGAGGGGAGAGCCCATGCAAAAGCCTTCTCTTAGTGGGAAACACAGGACATTCTGTGAGCTACACACCAAGTGCTGAGTGGATGAAAGTATTGAGTGAAGGAATGCTTGCTGAAGACGAGTTCAGGGACTGGGCAGACCCAGCATGGCCACTCAGGGTGAAGACGTATTGAGTGGTTTCAAACAAAAAGGATGACACAACCAGATGGTTATTTTGAAAAGATCATCCTAGTTTTTTGCTGAAAAATGGTTAGAAAAGAGTGAGAGAGAGTGTAAGACATCTGCTAGGTGACCACTAAAGACAACAGGTGATGGTTGCTGCTCAAACCAGGTGGTTGCTGGAGAAGTGGAAGAATTCCACTCTTACTTAAGAGGTCAGTGGCCCATGGGAGTTAAAGGTGACTGCTAGGGCCATTAGCTGTAATAGGAAATGCCAAAAGAGGACCAGATTTTGGCAAGTAATGTGGGGAAGACAATGAATTTAATTTTGAACATGGAGATTTTGAGGTGGATTTGAGATACTGGGTAGACAGGCAGGTAAATAAATGGGATTTCAAGGTGTGTGTAAATTTTAGTCATTGAGTTAAGGTAACCCAAGTCCCTAAAGCTGTCTCTTCTACGGAAAACTAAGGAGAGCATAAGTGTGTATGTAGTAATGTAGGAGCAGCCTTACCTACAGTCCAGGGTTGCTGGAAGGAGAATGGAAGCCTGTGGAGTAAGTGGGGGGCTGCTTCATATTTCTGAGACTCCTACTTCATAGGAAGCTTTTATAAGCAGGCTCTTTCCCCCGCTCCAGGGAAGACTGGAAGGCGATGCCACACTTCTAAGGCCACACAGAAAAGAGTTCCAGAGTGGCATTTGAATCAAGTCTATACTTTTTCTTCTATATCATATTTAAAACTCTAGTACATAAAATCTTAGGAGACCGGAAGTCTTGCTCAGGACTGGAAGTTGATGAGCTTATACTAAGAATTCACCCTAAGTTTAGAATGCATCTGTTTTTCTTTTTAATGGTGTGTTCCTTTGCAGTAGTGTTATGCACTGAATGTTTGTGTCCCTCCCATATCCATATGTCAAAACCCTTTCCCCCAATGTGATGATGGTATTAGGAACTGGGGCTTTTGGGAGGTAGTTATAAGTAGATGAGGTCATAAGGGTGGAGCCCTCATGAATAAGATTAGTGCTCTTATGAGTGTCATGAGAGAGCCTGTTGCTTCTCTCTCTCCCCACTGCCATGTGAGGACACAACGAGAAGTCAGCAGTCTACAACCCAGAAGAGGACCCTCACCAGAACCTGACCATAGTGGCACCCTGATGTTTTACTTCTAGTCTGCAGAACTATGAGAAATAAATTCCCGTTGTTTATAAGCCACCTAGTCTGTGGCATTTTGTTATAGCAGCTTGAACTAAGACAGATAGGAAGAATAAAACACTCCTCCTCCAAAATGTCCACATCCTAATTCCAGGGAACTCTGAATATGTTACCTTACATGGCCAAAGGAACTTGGCAAATGTGATTAAGGACTTTGAGACCGAAAGATCATTTGGGATTATCCAGGTGGGTTCTATCTAATCCCATGAGTTCTTGAGAGTGGAGAACCTTTTCTGGCTGTGCTCAGAGGGAGATGTGACTGTGGAAGAATGGTCAGAGGGATCCAGCATTACTGTCTTTGAAGACACGGGAAGGGAGCTATGAGCCAAACAATGTGAGCAGCCTCCAGAAGCTGAAAAAGTCAAGGAACCAGATTCTCTCCTACAGTTCCAGAAAGGACACTGCCTTGCTATCACCTTGCTTTTAGCCCAGATAGACCTATGTTGAACTTCTAGCCTACGAAATTGTAAGATAAAAAATTTGTGTTAAGTCACCATGTTTGTGATAATACATTTTGTCGGAAGAACACTACATTTGAAGTTGTATGGTGGGCTTAGTAGGAATCATCTGACTCAGGGTAACCACAGAGTTTGGATCCAGATTTAGGTGGCTGTGTCCAGTGAACAGTAACTCCAGTTACCCTCACAAGAGTCAGGGTTCACTCCTTGGAGCTATTGTACAAATGGCATTTGGTTTCACCTGAATGACCCCGCATCTGGAGCATAAACACTCAAAGCACATACCTTTATGAACAAATCATCCACAAAACAGAATGACCTGTCAATAAGCCAGGTTGAAAAGATTGCACTGAGATCAACAAATTAATAAAAATTGTTGTGGCTAAGGAGTAGTGGCCAAGTTAAATAGATTGACGATAGATAGACAGACAGACAGATACATAGAAATAATTAGTCACAGTTATTTAGAGAAACCTGGAGATAGAGAGATATATAGATATATGTAACATATATCTATATATGTCTCACATAAGAAAATAACAATCAACAGTAGCTGCTTTTGCTTGATTTGGACAAAAAGGAGCTGCTGTGGTCATCATGATTGGAAGGATATTCAAGCTTCATTCCTGGAAAAAATACTAATTGCCAGTAGCCAATCATGAAGTGACTTAGTGTTTAGAAGACAGTGCAGATAGCTCTTAGCTTATGTATGCATGCATTTTGTTGATGGTGTTTGCTTGCTTGCTTGTTGGTTTTCATTGGTTTGGGGGAGGTGTTCTTTCTGAGGCCACACTCTCTCCTCCCCTTTCCACTTCTCTGGTTCCATCCTGAGCCCTGACTTCAACTCCATCAGTGTCCTCCCGTGATCAGTGCAGGAGAAATTGAACTCCAGAGCAGGGCAGCGTCCTCCTGAATCCCACAGGGAATCAATAACAGTATGGAGCTCACTGCTTGTGTTTCCCTACGGTTCTGTGGTATAGACTTCTGACTTTTAGGGTTTTTTAAAGAAGGGAATGATTAACTGAAAAAACCCTTTCTCTTGATTACACTGATCATTTTTATAGAAATCTATGTATGTGTCAGGATATTTAAAGACATCTTTCTTGCCAGGGGTGAGGATAGGAAGGAAAAAGCCAGCAAAGGAGAAGAGAACCCAGTGGTGGCACACATATAAAAATTTTGTATAAATAAATAAGGAAAGAAAAACTAAAGCTAAGACCGCAGTAGACAAGTAAAGGACACGAACAAAGCAATTCACAAAAGAGGAATTAGAAATGACTAATAGGCCCATGTGGGGTGGGAGGTGGGTTCTAGCCTCTAATAAAAATTAAAAAGGAGGCAGTTGCAAAAATGAGAGGAAATTTTTCACGCATCTAATTAACACACATTAAAAATTTAATAGACAGGAGAGAAGAGAAAATGATGATTAAAAGAGTTTTGCTTAACTTACTTTTCTGCATTTCTCTGGGGAGTGTTAATTAGCACAACCCTCTAAGAAGCATTTTAGCAATATGTATCACGGGCCTTTAAAGCATTCCTACCTTTTGACCCATTAATTCTACCTCCAGGATACAAATAAAGATGAAATACTCCTGAATAACACAAGAAGTTCCAGCACACTTTATTGAAATTATGCTTAGAATAATGATACACTGAAAATAACTTTACTTGTCCAAAGAGTTAAAGTTGTAGCTATGAAAAAACGTGTGAAAAATGAATTTGTGTTATTGTTAAATTCAAAATAAAAAATTTTATAATCAAAACTTCATTGAAATATGCATATAAAGAAAGAAAGCATCAGAATTATAAAACTGCTTTATAAAACTTGAATAGCATCATTAGTGATTATACTTCATTTTTTCTTTTCCTTTTCCAGATTTTATATAGGCAATCCATTTTACTGTAATAATTAGGAGGCAACCTTATATAAAACAAAACTTTGGCATTGATTGTGAAATCATTATATGACACATTACTGATGAGGCCCCAAATAGTCTTCCATGTGGCTTCAGCAGCTTGGGGTAAAAGTGAAAGGCATTTCATGGTGCCACCTCAGTCATACCCATAGAGGTGACCCTAGACCTAGTAATCATTTGTAATATAACAGCACCAAGGAGGTCTCTGAAATCCTTCCTGTCCTGGCAAGAGACAAGCAAAGTCATTTTGGAGGAAACCAAATTTATATTGGATGAGAGCAAGTCACAATCATTGCCAAAGTAAATTGTGTTACAATTGTAGCTGATGAAAGTCCTATACTCCAAAAACCAGATTTTGAATGATTGGAAAGAGAAGGAGTTCTCTGCAATTAGCCTATCAACTCTCCTCTGAAGGGATGTTAACTCCCATGTTAACTCCGATTAGAGCATGAACTTTTGCTGTCGGGTCGACCTTTGTCATATCCAACATCTGGCATATACTAAGTGCTCAAGAACTACATGCTGAGTAGGAGCCTAGGAGCCTTCTCGAGTTTTCTCTAGCCTCAGCTCCATAACCAACCCATCCCTTTGGTTTTTTCTTAAAATGCATCTCAGTTCATCACCTTCTCTCCCTTCCACCTCCCATCCCTCCAGGCCACCATCTCTCTTGTCTGGAGAATTTCAACAGCCTCCTGTCAGCTTTCCCCCCCACCTCACTCTCTTCCTATACATTCTCCACCAATGAGCAAGATTGATGATCTTAAAGCCCAATCATATCAGGTTGTCCTCTTGCTTAATTTCAAAGTTCTCCAACTGCCTCACCTACTCTCACGATCCTTAATTGCCTGTGTTGACTGCCACCTCCTATACCCTCCCAGTTCTCTGCCCATGCCACCTTCCCCCTTATTCACCATGCCACAGTGGTTCTTCTTCCAGGCCTCCTAAGTTTCTTCAACAACCGAGCTCCTTCCCATGCAAGGCCTGTTTCAGTCTTGTTCCCTCTGCCCAGAGTGCACTTTCTCCCACTCAGATTTCAACTTAAATCACCAGTCTTCAAAGACCCCTGTCTTGCCCACCGAATTAAAGAAGCTTCCCTTCTTTTCCTTATAGCTCTCACTTTTTCTTGCTTTGTATAGCATTTAAGGCAATTTGCAATTACATATAGTTATCCTTTCAGTCTGTTTCTCCCACTCAGATGGTAGGTACCCCATGAGAACAGGGACCATTATCAATCATGTTTACCATTGTATCCCAGTGTCTAAGCGCATTGCTCTGCAGAAAAGCAGTTCATGACTGTGTGCTAAGTGAATGAATGAGTTCCTAAAGAAAGGTGTGATTGCAAACACAGATTCCTTGAATGAGTGAGGGGTGGGGTGGACCAATATACAGTTAGGAAGCAGTTAAGAGAAAGGTTCCAGAAATAAAAGCAGCACTGAGCTGTAGTGGTCCATCCTGTGCAGAGTTTCACCAGTGCTTCTGGAGGAGGTGGGTGGCAGTGCATCACTAAGAGAACTGCACATACTAATGGAGGCTCGTGTACCCTCAGCACCTTTTTATAGACTTTATGTAACTCATTCCTGTGAATTCTCTCTCTTTTTAAACTGTATGTAAAGAGCTTACACTTCTTATTTTCAGTAATTCTCACCCATTATTGTTAGGTTGTTGGCATAGTATCCTGAGTTTTAAGAAAGCTATCAGACAAACAGCGATCAGAGAGTGAAGCCCGGGTACCCAGAATGAACAGAGCAGCCAAGACCCACCCCCCCCCCAACCCCTTTACAGACTGAAGCTGAACAGAGCCTATTTACATGTAGGGGGCAGGACCATCTCTTAAGAGAACACAGATGGCAGTGGACACTTTGAGACTGTGCACTGAACATGCTGGGAAAGCAATTATAAAGGGATTTAAGTGGATGGCAGAAATGGAGAGGTTAACTCTCAATCCCTTCTGTGGTATATTAAATGGTAAAATGAAAAAGCTTTGGAACATCAAACTAAACTCATCTGGAAAATTGGTTTTGGAAAGAGATGGGCTTGTGCATTTGGACTCATGTCAGCTGTGTAAACACCCCATTATCTAGCTGGTTATCTCCGCGGTTCTGTAAACCCCACACAGGCTCGCTGTACCTGCCTGCAGGTACAGCACACCCTGGAAAAACCGCCTGTTAGAGATGACCTTCTGGGTGGCCTCAGTGACTGCTGTCTCCATGCTGGAGAACTTTGAAGCTGTTTATTTTTGGGTCACAATGACCATTTTGGTAGGAATCCAGCCCTGAGAAGCATGGTTTTCCAGAAGAATGAGGGGTTGGTTGACACCCCTGACTGAAAGGCAGGATGGAAAAAAGATGGTCTGCTGGCTGAATAATCATTTTGTTTTCTATTTAGGTCCCCCAATTATGTTAATTTGGAAACTGTATCTATTAATTGCCCAATTAGACATCTGGTGATCACTCTCTACAGAAATATCCCCAATCATAGTGGCAAGGGCTGGATGCACTATTTTATTGTATCACAAATAAAAATCTAATTTAGATTTAATAAAAACTAATTCCAGCTAATTTAATACCAATTGATTATTAATGGGGTGCATTTTGTGGTTTATCAAGAATATAAGAAGGGTATATAATTAACTGGAAATGGCATCTGCAAGGTTATAATTAAATTCTTGGTAACTTTTAACTTTCAGCAAATGTTTTACCACTTAATTAACATTTCAGAAGATGATTTATAATATGACTTATTAAACACCAATTGCATTGCGCAGAGTGCTGGACCGACTAATAAGTGTAGTGATGAAGCCTCCTATTTACAAAGTGTCTCTCCTTTCATACTATATAAATATCTTGTTGCAGAATAAGTAAGATATCCACATACCCTTTTAGTAAAAATTAATAATCAATTATGGGCTAAAGTGATTGGATTTTTTAAACACTGTGGTCATAGCATTTTATTCATACTTCTTTCTTTTTTATTCAGTAGAGACCCAGAGAGTCAGATAGAATAACTAAGAGTAATGGTTTATTTGGTTGATTTTTGTCTGGACTAGAATAACAGGCAAGAGGGCTGGACCAGGGAAGAAGATGGGTGTTTGCATCCCTAGCTCTTTGCACATAGTCAGCAACTAGCGAATTATTACTTGCTTCAAAGATAGAGACAGAGCTACTGGGAGCAGCATAGGACTCAAGCGAGGAGTTCTGCCTTTAACCATCCGGCAAACCTCCAGCAATGGTGGAGTTGTGATCTTCTTGCATTCTGTGCCGCCTTTGTGCTCCCCTTATGGCATCGACGCTTATTGGAGTATCGTCTCCCACAAATATCTCAATGTGCTCTCGTGCCAAGCCTGCTCCTGCAGGGTTGTCTCATTTGCATCTGAAGGTATCAAAATCTTGCTTAGCAAGTCCCTTCCATCCCAAACATCTTTCAGGATCTGAGCTCAGCACCATTTTAACATGATGCTTCTCGCTTTCCCCAAGGCCTGTTCCAGGAAGGTGAGCTATATTAAACTTGCTGCTGAAATGTTTGGGTTTATTGATTTTTATTTTAAAAAACTTGGCACCAAACATCCGAAAGGCAGTTTTAAAAAAATCAAAATGGGAAAGAAACAAGAAGGGAAAGCATGCACCCAACTGTGGCATTTAGCACTGTCCACCGTGGTCACTGTTTCCAGATGCTTATCCTCCAAGATGTATCAAAACGAGGACTCTTCCCCTGATGGCTTTTGGACATGGAGGTGGCAATTTTAGGCTGGAGGCAGCACCAGGACAGAGATGTGAGTCCATTGTTTTATATCGTCAATGCTTGGCTGACTCCTAGAAAGTAGAAAACATTTAGGTGAGACTCCTTGCAAGTAAGGATTCTCTTCTGCCATTAGGTCTGGCAGCCTCTAAAATTTGCCAGCCAGATTCATTATGAGAATCTTGAGGTCTGTAGTATTACCACAAATTCAAAGGCACTCTTCACACAGCTGCCTTTTGAGGGTTGTAGGATCAAGTTTGCTCATCGATTAGATTTGGCCTTTTTGAGCAGAGTGTAGGAAGCCTTGGAATGGGATGTTTGAACCAGACTAAGGAACAAAATCGTCATCCCAAACTTGCCCCTGATAACCATCACTGGAAAGGAGCCTGGGGCCACAGTAGCATCCATCTGTCTGTCCATCCATTTATCCATCTGTCCACCCATCCAGCCCTCCCTCCCTCCATCCTTCCCTCCTTACACCCTTCCAGCCATCTTTCCTTCCCTCCATCTCTTCCTTCTTCCTCCCTTCCATCTTTCCATCCATCTTTCCATCCATCCATCCATCCATCCATCCATCCATCCATCCAGAAGTTATATATCAGACACTATGCTAACAACCATGGATTAACAAGATGATAGAATTATTTTACGTTGTAAGTGGAGAGGCCGGTACCAAACCAAAGTTCAGCTGCTTGCTGCTCGAAAGGCCAATACTTGAGAGAGAGGTGATGGTGGAAAAGGAAACGTTGCGTTATTCAGGAGGCCTGTAACCTGGGAAGATGGTGGACTAATGTCCTAAGACCATCTCCAAGTTGTCAGGAGACAAAGGTTTTAAAGGCAGTGTGAGGGAGCGGGCTGCAGGGCACGTGAGCAGCTCGTGCATAGTTCTCCGATTGGTCGGCATCAAGGTGAAGTTTATAGCATCACCAGTCTTCTGGTTTCTACCAGTCTGGGGTCAGAACTTTATCTATATCTTTCAGGGAACTGGGATTTTGGTGACTCTGCTATGTGGCTGGTTTATCGTCTAAATTGTTACCAGTTTCCCAGACAAACAGCTATTCTTTGTTTCTACATCTTCACATTTCCTAAACATAAATTCTTGAGCAAACCTTTTGAGACTCAGGGGAAGCCTCGGAGACTAAAGCAAAAAGCCTTTTACTTTAAAGGGCAGGGACACGGGGGCCTGAATGCAGCTTAAGTCCCCCCTTTTCTTTGATACCCCTCAATCTTGAGGGGAACAGGTGCTAGATAAAAAAGAGAATAATGTTTTGGATAGAGAGTTAATCATAAACTTGACAGAGGAATTCAATTTTAAGGGACTTGGTTTTAATATCATCAAATGTCTCTCCATCTTCCAAATCCATCATGCTCTTCTAGCCTTCATACTTTTGTTCTTGCTATTACTAACCCTGGAATCTCCTTTTCTACCAGGAAAATTTCTTCTCGTTGTAAAATCTCAGTCCAAAAGTACCGTCGCCTGAGAAATGTTCCCAAATGTCTGATCCTGAATTGAGTGTTTCTGCCTATTTATTCGCTTGCTACTTTATACATATATGTTCACTACTTCTTGTCACATTTTATTTCAGTCTTTAAAAATAACAATAGCAAGAATAACAACGATAACAAATAGATTGTGTTTGACAAGTACTCGCTATGACTAGGCACTTTGCCAAACACTTCACATGTATTAAACATTTAGTCCTCGCGGTAATCCTCGGAAGAAGCTACTATGATTACCTCTATTTTAAAGGAGAAGCTGAGGCACAGAGAGGTCATTTATGGGTCATTATACCCAGGCACTGAGCTCTCCTTGGTTTGAAGAGATACTGTCTACCATGAAGTTAGTCAATGCCTATCACAGAGGCACAAAATAGATACTAAAAGAATGATGAAATGAATCAGGAAATAAAAGAATAAACTTAACTCAAAAATTCTAGGTTTAGTCCCATCACCACAAAATAGCATAATGTTAACTGTGGTTCCTACTTGGCCACTTACATTTGTCATTCAGGTGTGGATTCACTGTGGATTTTGGTGCCATTCAAGGGAATGTCACTGGATGCTAAATATATATCAGGCACCCCAATATGCATTTTATATAGATTATCTCATTTAAGAACTTACAACACCCGATGAGGTAAGGACACTTGTTATTCCATTTCAAAGGTGCAGAAAAACTGAGGCTTACAGATGTTAAGAAGTTTGCCTAAGGTCACCTAGGTAGGAAGTGTTGAATCTGGTGTTCAGAGCCAGGCGAGCTTTCCCCAGAGCCTTCAAACCTCACCTGGCATTGTATGTCTCTGCTAACAGGCACATACAGAGAGATAACGCAGAAAATGGGGAGAGAAAGAGGCAGATACAGAGAAAGCAGGAAGGGGCATCATTTCATGAATAATATAAATACGTAGGCTGCTCTATCCCTACTTTTCTGTAAGACTTATTGTTTTCAGTAATATCTGTTCAGAGTGCCTTGAGATGTTAAGCACTTGGGGAAAAAACCTGAGAAAGGGCTAAACTCCTGCTTAGTGACAAATTATGTGTAATTTATAATATAAGAATTTGTATTAATGTTTGTTTGAGCTTTTAGGTTCAAAACAATATTCTCAATTGCATAGCCATGGTGGCATGGCGGACCGTGTTGCCTCTTTCATCTCTATAGGATGTTTTCTAGTTAGGTTTATGAATAGATCCATATATACCACTAGCCTTGGCATTCAAAGTAGCCGTACTACTGCAGTTATTTCTTGTCCTGGAATATCCTACCAGGAGTTCAGCAAAGCGGTGGGTACAGGTGGTACGTAATCATTCTGCAATCACTTGTAATTGTTTACCTGCTCCTACCACATCTTGAAATTCCTTTTTCAAAAATCACAAATGACCCTTTGCTCACCAAAACTAATGGTCTCTTCTCAGCCATCATTTTCCTGGAACTTGCCGAACCATTTGATATCACTCACTCATCACTCTCTTTATGAAGCTCTTTACTGCCCGAGCTTCTATGTTTTGGATAATGGGTACCTTTTAATTTCACCAATTATTTACAATTTCACTATTTGGCTGGCAGAGATCACCAAACTAGAGGTTCTCTAGACTTCAGGGTCAGTTTTTCTATTGATATCTCAAATAAAAATGGTTCAAACCCTCTTCCTGTGATATAATGGGAAAACAAGTTTTACCTTTACCCTATAGATTTTGATGATCCGTTTGAGAACCCCTATTGCAAGATTATCAGCCACAGAGACAATGTGCAAAACTCATTTTGAAATAGCTCTACAGAGAAACGAAGCACAATCCGAACTTTCCAAAGTAGGTATGGGACAACTTCACTTCTAATCATCAGACTCTTGTGCCTATGATTTATCTGACTTCTACCTGTTGAGTATGACAAACTACATTTCAACACACATAGACTTTGGAAACTGAGAAATATGACAGTAAGTGAGAAATGGAAAGAAAATGTGAGTCCTCTTTAACTTGTAAAAAGTCAGCATTCTTTCAGACACTGTCTGTTGAACAATAGTTAGAGAAGAATGGATGTCTATAACCACAGAAAACACCTATTACTGATATACAATTGTACAAAAGAGTAAGGATATGAAAATTATGTTTTAGAGAGGCCCATTCACTCTTTGGGTTTTCAAGGAATAAAAATTGTGTGAGGCAGAGCACACACACACACACATTAATGTTCACAGTGCTCTACCACAACCACCTGCTGTGATTTTTGCCCTAACTGATACTAAAACACTATTAGAAATATCTGCACTTACCCTTGTGCTGTTCACAAACATTTCTTCAATTGAGACAGCTCTCAGATTCTCCCTTGGGAGTATGGAGGGAGGGCAAAATGGCGAGTCAAGTCTGAACTGAATCTGGGCATTTGCTACACAGCTACACATGGTATCACAAGGTGATGTTCAAGCATCCAGAACTGGGTTAAATTTTTTAAACGAAGAATAGCCAGAAAGGTCTAATAATTGGTGTGTTCCCTGCCGAAAGCGACCAGCAAAAGCCAAATGTAGGCTTTTGTTCCAAGGAGGGCAAGTGAGTAACAGGGAAAGGAAACAAAGCAAGGACTCAGGGGTCACTGGACTGTAGAATGGAGTATGGACAGGGATAAATAAAATGCACGTGTCCTGGACATGCACTTGGATATGTCCTTGAGGGTCCAAAGTTCCATCGTAGTGGCTGCTGAACGAGTGGGATATGGGTGGGTTGGTTTGATTTCAAAGCACAATGTTGGCATGGAAAGGAGCCTGCAGGGAAATACCGTATGCATATTTCTCAAAAAAATATTGAATGAAAGACTGAAATGTCATTGAAAGGTTGTTAGTACCATTTCTCTGCCTAAGAGAGGATAAGTGTTACACTGATACGCTTAGCTCTTTTTATACTTTTGTAAGAGGAGACATTATTGTCAGTCTTTTATATAGTAATTTGTTAAACTAAAAACTAGTTCTCCCACCCCTGCTTTCTTTGTGGATTTTTTAATACTATTTACGTTGACATGAAGCACAGTTTTCCTGTCAGTTGAGCCGGTTGGTATGGCAACATTTAATTTCTTGAAGAAATGTCTGTCAACATCATGACGAAAAAAGTAACAGTGGTACACTGTACCAGTATGAATCATCACCACCTTCAACAACAACCATGACAAAACATTATCATAATGATAATAATAGTGATAACAACAACAACATCATGTACAACAATTAAAGTAGAGAAAGCTGAGGCTTAGAAGTCACAGCCATCCCAAGACTCAAATTCCCAAGATCTCTTTCTGACTCAATAACCTTGGGTAGAAATCCCTTTAACTGACCATTTCTTATCTAGAAAAGGAAGCTAATTGTACATAATGCATAGGGTTATACACAACTCATAGAGATGGAGGGGGTAGGTAAATGTGTTATTTAAGAAAAAAAAAGAAAAATGCCCTGCGTATTTTCCAGCACATGGTAGGCTTCTAGTACACGATAGTACCACATCTATTTTCATGATCGCAAAGCCAGTTGAGTAAGTTTTGTAGAGTTTTAAGGAGAGGAAGATGACCCTGCAAACTGATGAGCCAGGCTTGTCCAAGTTCTTTTCTCCCACACACAACAGCATTACCCCAGAACCATTCGGACGCATTCCCCATCAACAATAGGGATGGCCTCACTAGCTCCATGGAGTCTCACTTGAGGAGGTCTCGTTCTGGCCTCACATAGGTTCCTCCCTTAGCCATCAAAGTAAGCTACTTCAGTAAGTCAATGCTGAGAGCAAAATGCAATGTCATCCAGAAAGATAATAGTCAAAACAACTTTCAAAATAGAGTGGGAGTGAGTTTATTCACAGTAACATATACAAATTCAGTTCTGATGTGAAAGGCAGTGTGCTAAGAGTTTCATATGTAAAATTTTGTTTAATTCTCAGAACAAGCATTGGAGGCAGGGACCTTCAGTTCTCCACTTTGCAGGGGAGGAAACAGAGATCTTAGCAGCCATTAAGCCAGTTGTCCAAAGTCATACAATTACCAAGTAGCCAGCTAAAATTCAAATCCAAAATGGGCTTTCTCCAGCTCACACGCTCAATCTTAAATTTATCCTACCCAGAAGAAAGGAAAAACATAAACATATGTTTATAATAAACAGAGATAAGGGGAAAAGCAGGAAGAAAGAGAGAAAGAGACAAAGACTAGAGAGAAGGAAATAAGGGGAAAAAAATTTAATACAAACTTAACCTTTTAAAAAACACTAATTCTCTTAAAAGGAAAAGTTACAACAGACACCGCAGAAATACAAAGCATCCTAAATGGACAACCTGGAAGAAATGGACAAATTCTTAGAAAGGTATAACTTTCCAAGAGTGAACCAGGAAGAAATAGAAAATATGAACAGACCAATCACAAGTAATGTAATTGAAACTGTGATTAAAAATCTTCCAACAAACAAAAGTCCAGGACCAGATGGCTTCACAGGTGAATTCTATCAAACATTTAGAGAAGAGCTAACACCCATCCTCCTCAAACTCTTACAAAAAATTGCAAAGGAATGAACACTCCCAAACTCATTCTATGAGGCCACCATCACCCTGATACCAAAACCAGACAAAGATACTACAAAAAAAGAAGATTACAGACCAATATCACTGATGAATATAGATGCAAAAATCCTCAACAAAATACTAGCAAAGAGAATCCAAAAACACATTAAAAGCATCATACACCATGATAAAGCGGGATTTATCCCAGGGATGCAAGGATTCTTCAATATATGCAAATCAATCAATGTGATACACCATATTAACAAATTGAAGAATAAAAACCATATGATCACCTCAATAGATGCAGAAAAAGCTTTCGACAAAATTCAACACCCATTTATGATAAAAACTCTCCATAAGGTGGGCATAGAGGGAAGCTACCTCTACATAATAAAGGCCACATACGACAAACCCACAGCAAACATCATTCTCAATGGTGAAAAACTGAAAGCGTTTCCTCTAAGATCAGGAACAAGACAAGGATGTCCACTCTCGCCACTCTTACTCAACATAGTTTTGGAAGTCCTAGCCACGGCAATCAGAGAAGAAAAAGAAAGAAAAGGAATACAGATAGATTGGAAAAGAAGTAAAACTGTCACTGTTTGCAGATGACATGATACTATACATAGAGAATCCTAAAGATGCCACCAGAAAACTACTAGAGCTAATCAATGAATTTGGTAAAGTAACAGAATACAAAATTAATGCACAGAAATCGCTTGCATTCCTATACACTAATGATGAAAAATCTGAAAGAGAAATTAAGGAAACACTCCCATTTACCATTGCAACAAAAAGAATAAAATACCTAGGAATAAACCTACCTAGGGAGACAAAAGACTTGTATGCAGAAAACTATAAGACACTGATGAAAGAAATTAAAGATGATACAAACAGATGGAGAGATATACCATCTTGGATCGGAAGAATCAATATTGTGCAAATGACTATACTACCCAAAGCAATCTACAGATTCAGTGCAATCCCTATCAAATTACCGATGGCATTTTTTACAGAACTAGAACAAAAAATCTTAAAATTTGTATGGAGACACAGAAGACCCCAAATAGCCAAAGCAGTCTTGAGGGAAAAAAACGGAGCTGGAGGAATCAGACTCCCTGACTTCAACCTATACTACAAAGCTACAGTAATCATGACAGTATGGTACTGGCACAAAAACAGAAATATAGATCAATGGAACAGGATAGAAAGCCCAGAGATAAACCCATGCACCTATGGTCAACTAATCTATGACAAAGGAGGCAAGGATATACAATGGAGAAAAGACAATCTCTTCAATAAGTGGTGCTGGGAAAACTGGACAGCTACATGTAAAAGAATGAAATTAGAACACTCCCTAAAACCATACACAAAAATAAACTCAAAATAGGTTAGAGACCTAAATGTAAGACTGGACACTATAAAACTCTTAGAGGAAACCATAGGAAGAACACTCTTTGACATAAATCACAGCAAGATCTTTTTTGATCCACCTCCTAGAGTAATGGAAACAAAAACAAAAATAAACAAATGGGGCCTAATGAAACTTAAAAGCTTTTGCAAAGCAAAGGAAACTATAAGCAAGACGAAAAGACAACCTTCAGAATGGGAGGAAATATTTGCAAACGAATCAGCAGACAGAGGATTAATCTCCAAAATATATAAACAGCTCATGCAGCTCAATATTAAAAAAATAAACAACCCAATCAAAAAATGGGCAGAAGACCTGAATAGACATTTCTCCAAAGAAGACATACAGATGGCCAAGAAGCACATGAAAACCTGCTCAACATCACTAATTATTAGAGAAATGCAAATCAAAACTACAATGAGGTATCACCTCACACCAGTTAGAATGGGCATCATCAGAAAATCTACAAACAACAAATGCTGGAGAGGGTGTGGAGAAAAGGGAACCCTCTTGCACTGTTGGTGGGAATGTAAATTGATACAGCCACTATAGAGAACAGTATGGAGGTTCCTTAAAAAACTAAAAATAGAATTACCATATGACCCAGCAATCCCACTACTGGGCATAGACCCAGAGAAAACCATATACTCAGAGAAAACCATAATTCAAAAAGACACATGCACCCCAATGTGCACTGCAGCACTGTTTACAATAGCCAGGTCATGGAAGCAACCTAAATGCCCATCGACAGACAAATGTTTAAAGAAGATGTGGTACATATATACAATGGAATATTACTCGGCCATAAAAAGGAACGAAATTGGGTCATATGTAGAGATGTGGATGGATCTAGAGACTGTCATAGAGTAAAGTAAGTCAGAAAGAGAATAACAAATATTGTATATTAACGCATATATGTGGAACCTAGAAAAATTGTACAGGTGAACCGGTTTGCAGGGCAGAAATTGAGACACAGATGTAGAGGACAAAGGTATGGACACCAAGGGGAAAGTGGCAGCAGGTGGTGGTGGTGGGATGAATTGGGAGATTGGGATTGACATATATACACTAATATGTATAAAATAGATAACTAATAAGAACCTGCTGTATAAAAAAATATATAAAATAAAATTCAAAAATAAATAAAACAAAATACACGAATTCTTTTGAGTGCAATATGCACATATACATGCATATGCATAAATATACATGCATATATATTCTTATGATCTTATATATTTTTTCCAGTTTTATTGAGAAATAATTGACATACATCACTGTATAAGTTTAAAGTGTGCAGCACAATAGTTTGATTTACATATATTGTGAAATGATTACCACAGTAGGTTTAGTTAGCCTCCATCATCTCATATAGACACAATAAAAAGAAAAGAAAAAAAATTTTTTTCCTTGTAATGAGAACTCTAGGGATCCACTCTTTCAACAACTTTTCTGTTATCTTACAGCAGCGTTAAGTATAGTCATCATGTTGTACATTGCATCCCTAGTACTTTTTATCTTTTAACTGGAAGTTCGTACCTTTTGACCACCTTGCTCCAATTCCCCCTCTTGCTCCCTGACCCCATGCCTCTGGTAATAGGAAATCTGATCTCTTTTTCTGTGAGTTTGGTATATTTGTTTTGTTTTGTTTTGTTTTTAGATTCCACATATAAGTGAGATCATTCAGTATTTGTCTTTGTCTGACTTGTTTCACTTTTCACTTTCGCTGTAAATGGTAGGATTTTTTTTTATGGCTGAGTAACATTCCATTGTATATATACACTATAACTTCTTTATCCATTCATTCATTGATGAACACAGGTTGTTTCCATGTCTTGACTATTGTATTATGCTGCTATGAACATGGGGGTGCAGATAATCTTTCGAGTTAGTGTTTCCTTTCCTTTGAATATATTCCCAGAAGTAAAATTGCTGGGTTATATGGTAGTTCTATTTTTAATTTTTTGAAGAAACTCCATATGTTTTCCATAGTGGCTGTACCAATTTACAATCCCACCAACAGTGCACAAAAGTTCCCTTTTCTCCACATCCTCACCAGCATTTGTTACTTGTGGGTTTTTTGATGATAGCCATTTTGACAGGTGTGAGGTGGTATCTCATTGTGGTTTTAATTTGCACTTCCCTAATGACTAGTGTGGTTGAGCATGTTTTCAAGTATCTGTTGGCCATGTGACTGTCTTCTTTGGAAAGATGTGTATCAAATCCTTTGCCCATTCTTAAATTGGATTATTTTTTTGCTATTGAGTTTGTATGAGTTCTTTACATATTTTGGATATGAATCTATTATCCGATATATGGTTCACAAACATTTTTTTCCCATTCCATAGGTTGTCTTTCCACTTTCTGGTAGTTTCTTTGCTGTGCAGAAGCCTTTTAGTTTGGTGTAATTCCACTTGTTTATTTTTTGTTTTGTTGCTATGCTTTAGGTGTGATTTCCAAAAAGCATTCCCAAGACCCATGTCAAGGAACTTTTTTCCTATGATTTCTTCTAGAAGTTTCATGGTTTTGGGTCTTAAATTTAAGTCTTTAATCCATTTTGAGATAATTTTTGTGAGTGGTGTAAGATACGGGTTAAGTTTCATTCTCTCAACAAAAATCGCAGTTTGTTTACATGTTTTCTAGAACTTTTTTCTCAAAAGAATGGTCTTATTTCTTCAACCTATTATTCATGCTGGCTTGGCTGGATGTTATTTTTCCCTTCACAATCTCAGTGGTGAAATGTTGTTTTCAGTTTGCATCTATGCTACCCTTGGTGGATGAAGCCCACAGCCTTAGTGGAATGATTTTCATGCTGGAATTACCCCCAGGAATTCAACAAAATCTGGAATACTGGTAGTTTATTATCACTGAACAACCTTTTCAATCTGGTGTGTGCTCCGTCTGTAATTTTTAAATTCTTTATCTCAAGAATCACAAGTCACTCTTTCTCTCTGAGAGAGTCTGAAGAAATATAATAGTTTCTTCTCAGACTTCAGTTATTTTATGGATCTTTTTTTAACCACTTGATCCTACCCACCTCTTTGTACCTAGTCATCTAAACTTTTATAATCTGTTGACTTTATTTCACGTTTTTCACAATAAAATTTTTTTTAACATCCAAACGACGTCATTCCTAGCTTTAAAAAGTCAACTTGCCTTTGATACTACTACCACCTCCCCCATCATGTCAAAAGCCGAAGTCTAGCTTTGGTTGAAGTTTCCTCCTCCTCATCTCCAGGTCAGGCATGAACTCAGGTTTCCAGGATCAACCCAGTTGAACTCCCTGGCCACAGTGATTGGTTCAAGAATAGGCATGGAACCCTAATGAATCCTAGGAATTTTTTCACATTTTGAGGGGTGAGGTGTCTCTTTCCTTCTGAACTGGAACCTGGAGAGATGTGAGCCCTCAGGTTCTGGCAGCCATTCTGCCACCATGTATCAGGTGAGAATTAATCCAGCATGGAGGAAAGAGATGAAAGATCAACGACTCCCAGTGATAGTGAGCTCCTGGGAATATTGCCTTTGCGTCACATTACCAGGAATGGTTTCACAGGCATGGAGTCATTGCAGTCACACACAGCCCCACAAAGTTGAATGCTTTGAAATCACAGTTTTGAATTATTAATGATTGTATCTTCAAAGTGTGAGTCAAGTCCAGTGGGACAATAGAGCACCAGAAGCACAGAGTTCATGAGTGGTTCTGCATGCTGCCACCTCCTTGCCTCCCTAGGGCAAGTTCTCAGCTGCTTACTTCCTGTTCCTTATGCCTTGGGCCCCACCCCGGTTCCTGATCCCTGGACTCTTTATCTCCTATGCAATAGTTGCTGTCCTCTGCCATGTTCCATGATGGGGTAGCATGGATGTGGGATGGAGTGGGGGTCTCAATACACCATCACCCTCAGCCCCCAGGAGGGACCTGGATGCAATCAAGGAGAGGGTTGGGTTGGCAGGTGTCCTAAAACATCTTAGAATGGGGCCAAGTGGGTAGACATTCTACCCCAGGCTGGGAGCATCAAAGTGTGTTCAGCAGTCATTCAACTGAGCGGGACCTGACTGGGTCCCAGAGTGGAAGTTGCAATACCTTGGGTGGGAGGTTGGTCAACACTTTTATCATGGATTGGGACAGTGGGCCCTTAGGATAGAGAAGTTGATTTTGCCTCCTCCAAAGGGGCCCTACCTTTTTATTTTTCACTGGGTCCTGCATATTGTATAGCTGGACCTGCACGTCATCTGGAGTTTTCAACTAATGTGAGATAATACATTCTCTTTTTTTGTTTAAGATTCTTCAAGTTAGATTTTCTTTCAGAGGCCTAACGGACATGCCCATGTTTTCTGCTCAGTTCTGGGCTGGCTGACACATTTCAATCTGTGGTCTTGCTATTTTCCTCACCACTCTCTGGACAGCTATTTCTGTCCTCACAGATCACCTGTTGCCCACATCTCACTGCTGCTTTGTGCTACTGAGCTACGCATTCCTCTGAGCCCAAGGAGTGGGGTGTTAGACTCTCCCTTAATCCCCTTAAAACACAGTTGAAACCAGGCTGTTTGAAATGAGCTTCAGGACTTTAAGAAAATATAATAAAGACATGTAAAACTCAGAGCTCAGTTTTGGACTCCAGACTCTTTAGGACCTTCCACTAATCCCCTGGCCTGCCACCATGTTGCAGGAGCCATATTAGACCCCTTGGTGGATGAAGGTGCTTCAGATGTTCCCCAAACCCCCAAGGAATCTAACCCACATTTTCCCGAGGCCCTTAGAAAGGGGGATCTCCCTGCCAGACCTTCTCAAGAGCAGGAAAGCAAAAGTTTTAACTAATGGTACTACTGGATTTTAAATTAAATCTGACCCCATTTGTAGCCACCAAAATTTTAGAAATATAGTAGTAGTTCAGTCACAGGGCACCTCTTACATGACATACCTCTTATTTCATATTTGTAATTTGTAAACATTTCTGTTTCCAACAATTGAATTAAGAGGGAAATTATAGACCAGTCTTACTCAATAACAAATGTAAAAATCCTGCCTAACGTGTTAGCAAAAGGAATTCAAGATTGTTATGACTAAATAGGACTTACTGAAGAATGAAACAGTGGTCAAATATTAGAAAATGTAATGTAAAAACAATTAGATAATCCTCTCAAAAGATACAGAAAATAATAAATAAAATTTAGCACCAAGTCATTATTAAAACAAAACAAAAAAAACTTTCAGTAAACTAGCCATGGAGAGGAATGCCCTTAACCTAACAAAAGTTACCTATAAATGAAGATTTAGAAACTTTTCCATTCAACTCAGGATCAAGGTGTGAATCCTCATTATTATATCTTCTATTCAACTCTGTTCTGCAGATCTTGGCCAGCAAGTTAAGGAAGGAGGGAGGGAAGAAAAGAAAGAGGGAAGGAAGGAAAACAACTGTAAGGGAAGAATCAAAAGTGTTCACAGATGATAATTCCTTTGTTGAAAATGTAAGGACATGAATATCTACAGATGACTTATTAGCAATAATGAGAGTGTTTTTCAGTATTGTTAGGTAATAGATCAATGTCAGAATACACAAAATATTTTTTTAAGACAACGGTGTCCTATAACTAGTAAAAGCCAATTAGGAAATATAATTTTTAAAGAGTCACAGTAGCAAAAAAATATAAAATACTATGAGAAATTAATAAAAACTTACAGAAAAATATAAAACAAGACCTAAATAAAAGGTAAAATATACCATGTTGATGAATGGGAAGATTTACTGTTTTAAATTTACCAAATTTCCTTAAATTAATCTGATGTGAGTCTACTTAATACTAAAATAGATCATTTACTCCATCAAAATCCCAAAGGATTTCTTTAGAGAACTGGATAAGCTTAGCCTAAAATTATTATAGATGAGTAAAGGAGAGAGAAACAAAAAGGTAAAGATTATTCTAACAAATAACAAAATTTAATCTGAATCTGTAATAATTATTTCAGAGGAGTATTGGTGCAGAGATAGACAAATAGGTCAGTCTTTCTATGCACGATTATTACATTGCTGTAATAAGACAGCCCCAATACATGGCCACATATAAATGAGTGCTTGCTATATTTCACAGTTGACTTTATAATGAGTGGGTAATGGATAGAGAGTTTAATAATGATATTGAGTTTGGGGGGGTGGAGATTATCATTCATATACAAAATCAAATACATTTAGATACTTGCTTTATATTGGACACACAAAAGTAACTCCCAAATACAGTTAGATCCCACCAGTCTACATGTTAAAAACACAAGAAGCAATCCAAAAAATAGTATAGGGGCACATATATGAACTTAAAGTGTAAAAGCATTCATGGGAAGATTTTTCATCCATTTTAAGACTGTGGAAGGAGGATGTGGGAGGTCTTTAGCTGTCTCTCTAGTATTTTATCTCTTTGCAAAAAAAAATAAGAAACATGGCAGACTACTAACAGTTTAATAATGAGGTCAATAGGCATAGTAATATCTGATTGTTATTTTTTGTACTTTTCTCTATGTTGAAATATCCTATAATTTAGGAGAAAAAAGAAGCAATTACTACAATGGATAGGTCAGTTGCCATGTATTCAGTCACTGAATTCACCACTTTAACAGAATAAAGGAGGGGAAAAAAACATGTGAACATTTCAATAAATGCAGAAAAAGCTTCTGTTAAAGTCCATAAGTATTTGTGATAAGGGGGTAAAACAGCATATCAGGAAAAGAGGTAAACTCTCTAAATCTGATAAAGGACATTAAACAACCTACAACTAACATAGTACTTTATTAGTAAATATTTAATGTTTTACTCTCTGCATATAGAAACAAGAGAAATATGCTCACTCTTTTTTTTTTTTTTAAGTATTTGTTTTTATTTATTTATTTATGGCTGTGTTGGGTCTTCGTTTCTGTGCGAGGGCTTTCTCTAGTTGTGGCAAGCGGGGGCCACTCTTCATCGTGGTGCGCGGGCCTCTCACTATTGCGGCCTCTCTTGTTGTGGAGCACAGGCTCCAGGCGCGCAGGCTCAGTAATTGTGGCTCACGGGCCCAGCCGCTCCGCGGCACATGGGATCTTCCCAGACCAGGGCTTGAACCCGTATCCCCTGCATTGGCAGGCAGATTCTCAACCACTGCGCCACCAGGGAAGCCCAAAATATGCTCACTCTTAACCTCATCTAGTCAATATTGCACCGGAGGCTCAGTCAGGGAAAAGAAGGCAAGAAAAAGAAATAAAAGACATGCCATTAGAAAAGTAAACTTTATCATTGTTTTTATTCACAGATGACATGATTGGGTACATAGAAAAACCAAAGGACTCAACAAATAAACTACTAGAGCTAAATTAGTGAAATTAGTAAGGTTTCTTGATTTAGGGTCAAAATGTGAAAACAATTGTGTTCCAGGGACAAAAAATTGGAAAATTCGCAATTCCGAATTTTTGAGAGAAATTAAAGGAGTCGTAATTAAATGGAGAATATCCATATATAAATATAAATATTTATGTAAGTATCCATATTCAATAAATATAAATATCCATATTCAAGGATAGAACAACCTGATATTGTCTGCATTCTTGTCCATTTCCAGGCCATCCTCTACATTGTTCAGAATCAAAGCTCTGCAGTGGAGTTGACCTTGGCTTGACATGCCTGGTTTAAAAGTCCTGAGCAGTCCCTATTAGCTGAAGCAGAGGTTACAAGGAGGGCACCTCTAGAGGATGCTGATGAGACGCCTCTCAGATTTTTGCATATCTTTTTGCAATTTCTGGTTGACTTTCTCTTGGGTTCCATGTGTTTTGCCCCTGTGGTTGGCTACTGGGGCCTCTTCACCTACTAGCACAGGGAGTTGAAAGTGCCTAGAGATTTCCATTGTGTAGGATGGCCCTAAACTCATGACTAATGGGCATGGGAGTATGAGAGCTAAAAGTTATCAGGTCAGGACAACTGAGACATCACTTGCACTCCAAAACCCCCCTGCAGGAGAGCCCAAAGCTCTTGCAGTCACACCCCTGCTTGGTTTCTTCCCCCAGCCTGCTCTGCTTCCTCCATTTCCAAACTGTCTTCTCCTGGGAGCACCTTCTTAATAAACCCATTGCATATGAATCCTCATCTCAGGATTTACTTCTTGGGACCTGACCTAAGACACCCCCCTTCCCGTGGGCCAAATTTCGATTTAAAATATTGTTTGTCACATTTAATTTTCAAACTGAGTATTTTTAAACTACATTTACGAACCCGATTTGGTTCTTACCACTTCCTTCTGGTTTATTTTAGTCCTGTTTTGTTTACTGACCTTCTTTGCCCTGCCCATGAAGGCATTTGAGTGTTTAACCCCTGACCTATGGGCTGTCCACCAGGGTAGGGTGATTTAGGGCCCTTGACAGTCTCACCTCATTATACATGCCTGGCTTCATCCCCCACCTCTCTGTCTCAGGCACCTTCATTTCCTGCCACCACTTAATGTCTTCACACCCCCCATCCTTGCCGGCACTTGTTGTTCCTTGACCCATGATTCTTGGTCTGACTGAAAGATTCTCCCCCACTTTGTTTTTTTAAGCAAGCTCTTTTATCATTTTTATTTTTTTATAATTAATATTTTATTGAAGTATAGTTGATTTACAATGTTGTATTAGTTTCTGCTGTACAGCAAAGTGAATTAGTTATACATATACATATATCCACTCTTTTTTAGATTCTTTTCCCATACAAGTCATTACAGAGTATTGAGTACAGTTCCCTGTGCTATACAGTAGGTCCTTATTAGTTATTCTCCCCCACTTTAGATCCACCTAGCAAAATCCTATTCATCAAGGCCCTCATCACATGTTCCATACTATGGGAAATCCGTTTCTCCACCCCTGCCTGGGCTCCCCTAACACCTTGTACACATGTCTGTGACTTGACATAGCATATCAGAGTGGAATCTGAAGGACATCTGGGATTAACTTACTAGAAGGAGAGAGAGGGTGAAGGCGTCTGGGCAGAGGAACAGCATGGGAAAAGACCTAGCGGTGGGCCGGGAGGAGGTGGATGGAGTGGAACACCATGTGTTAGAAGAACTGACTAAAGACCAGCGCTGGGGGACATTAGAAACGGGGAGGGAAGGGGTGGGAGGGGAGAAAGACAGGTGACCAGGAAATGCAGCCGTTTCTAGTCTGGAATTCACGGATGAACGCTGGGTATCTGAAAACACTGTCAGTTCTATATAATATTGGTACATTTGTTTCTGGAGAGAGAGTTCATAGTTTTCATCTCATAGATATCTTTACTAAGAGACATAAAGGGAAGGAGGGAGAGAAAAGAGAGAGAGAGAGAGAGCGAGGAGGGGATGAGAATTTTTGAACTTTTTCCACATGTCAGAACTATGCTTGGGCTCCTACTCCCTCCATCATAAGGTCTACGGCCACCACTGTTCCCATTTTATAGGTAATAGAACTGAAATTCAGAAGGGTGAAAGCTCTCTGAGGACACACAGCCCGTCTGTGTCGGAGCCAAGATGTCAGCTCACTTTTAGGACATGCAGGATCATGCTGTTTATTCTGCTGGCTGCTGGACAGGAGAGAGCGAGTGCAGATGTTTCCAAAAGGCTTTTGTGTGACTTCCTGAGGCCAGAACAGTGCAAGCTGCAGGCAGAGGATGGCTGGTGTTGCTTTATTACATGCTCCTCTGCCCAGTTAGTTCATAAAACCGAGGTTGCTTGGGAACCATGGTCATTGGGGCCAGAACTTGCCTTGACAGCTTCATTTGAAAAAAAAGTTCATAATACTCAAAAGCCTGAGAACAGAGAAAAAGATCGAAAATTAAAAAGCCATTGGCTCTCTCACGACGCTGTAGCCTTCTTTGACTTAGGTGTTCTTTATAATTATCTACACACTGTAGCTGTGGGTCTCAAAGTGTGGTCTCAGGACCATCATCATCACCTGAGACCTTGTTAAAAATACAAATTCTTGGGCTCCACTCCAACCTACCTAATCAGAAACTCTGGAGATGGGGCCCAGAAATCTGTTTTCACAAGCCCTTCAGGTAATTCAAATGCATGTCTAAGTCTGAGAACCACTGATTGAAAGCATACAAAGCCCTCTCAGATTCATCATCACAGTGGTTCTCCCTGGAAACCTTGAATGCATCTTTCTTGTACCCACTATGCCTTTAAGGATACTAAGGATACAAAAGGATGCGATTTGCAGAATGTAAATCCAGGTTGGTTGGCTTTGTAGGATAGCCCACTTTCTTTGAGCGTGGTGAATCTCCCACCATGTTCTCATGGGGTCCCTGTGAGACCCCCAAACCCCCAGGAGAATGAAAAGACAGCTTTGCCACCTCCACTCTGAGCACCCTCATGCTTCATGACAAGCCATTGGACAAACATCCAAGGTGGATGACTCTCATGACCCTAACTGCTATGGGAGAAGATATTTAGAACAATTCATTTGACTTCGGTTGGAAACCAATTTGGGTGTCCAAGTAGACTTTTGCTCTATTAGAGATGTATGTTCCTCCATTAAAAAATTAGGCAGACAGATGAAACAGCCAAGTGTTTTTCAAACAGTAAAGCACCATTTAAAAAGTTAAGAATCACCACCGTTTTGATGAGCATCTACTGTCAACGTTACTTTCCATGTGTCATTGCATTCAGTCCCCATAACAAGGGTGCAGACTTGGTTTCTTCTTTCTCATTTTATTCAAGGAGAAAAATTAAGTTTCTCCTATAATCATGGTCATGATCACTCTCTTGCTTCAAATCCTTCAGTTAATTTCCATTGATCTACCGCAGTGGTTCTCAACTGTGGTTGCACATTAGAACACCTGGGGAATTTAAAATCCGGATGCCCAGCCCCTACCCCAGGCCAGTTAAGTCAGAATCCCTGGGGGAGGGACCTGGTATTCTTTAAAGTCCTCCAGGTGGTTCCAATGCACATCCCAGTTGGAGAATCACGCTTCAGTCTCCTTAGTGTGGTCTACAAATGCTTAGGTGCTCTGGCTCCTGCCTACCTGTTGAAAACACATCCTATTTCTTTTTCCCCAGAGCTTAGCATCCTGGTCTCTTTCTGTTCCTCAGCTGTATTTCAATGGCTTCATCACTTCCAAGCCTTTTCGTTTGCGGTTCCTCCTGCCAGGATGCTTCTTTTAGCAGCTCTTCATGTGATTGACTCATTAGCACCCTTCAGGTCTCAGCCCAAATACTTCCTCTTCTAAGAGCACTACTTCGGCCTCTTCATCTAAAATCATGCTCAGTGCCATTCTCACCTACCTCTTTGGTTTATCTCTTTGGAAGCATGTTTTACAGCTGTGATAATATATTTGCTGACTTGTGTGTTGTTGGTCTTACACCATTTTAATGAAGGATCCAGAGAGCAGAGAGACCCTACTGTTCTTCTTCACGACCATATCCCCAGTATCTGGAAGGGTGTCTGCTTCAATAAATATTGCTTGAATAAATGAGTGAAGGAGAATGAATGAACTCAGAAGGTTTTAAGTGATTAATCCCCAGCCCTATAATTGTAGTTAATATTTGAACTCCAACGTTTTGAGTCCAGGTTCATCAATTTTTCCAGTACAGTCAAACTGACCATTTCTGTTTTCACTCTATTCATACATGTTTAAACCAACAAAGTTAGAAACAACATACTGTTCCTAATAAGGAACCTGGGACTTGGTGACTTGGAGTTTACCTTCTGTGATGTGCAAGGAGTAGGCGAGTGGGCACAGTACAAAACCAGCTGTGTAAATAGCATCACCTCCAGTCAAATTTAAATGAAGTCAGTAAATTATGCTTCCAGACCCTAAACCATTTATTTCACCATGCAAGTAATTTCTCTGCTCACGTCTTTCATTAAGAGCCAAATGGAAGGGGCCCCTCTAAGGAGAACATGGTGCCTGATATGATTGTGCGAGACATGTTCTTTAAAAAATGGAATAATCAAATGGTGGTTCACCTTTCCCAGTCAGTTCTCATCGTTATAAATAACGCAGGGCCACAAGCTGGGCTGAACTCCAGCCCACAGCGTGCCTTGGAGGAGACACAGAGGGCTAGGTCAGCCCTCTGCCAGCAGAAGCAGTAACACCGATGTTAATAACAAGTCACCTGTGTCAACTCTTTGGGGGATAGCTATTGTGTGTGGAGGGGTGTTAATATTTTTCTCCCTGTGCATTGTTTCTGAAGTGGAAATGCACTTGAGGATAATATTGCATTGGCTTAACATGCACAATAGAGTCAGCTTGTACTCTACTGCTGCCACAGTGAAATAACTGCATCCAGTATTGGTATCAGGGAAGGCAAAGTCTGGGCAGCCATGGCTGAGGGTTGGGTATCAGTCTTCACCCGGCTAGCATTTGATCTTAACGAATGATTGCGGGGCAGGGGGTACATGGCTTTCCATAACTTGCTTTCAATAACCATCATTTTCATTGAACCTTGCTCTAATACCAAGAACAAACAATTCTTGTTTCCATTTGAGAGAAGAGGAATCTGAAAGAAAGGCCATGCAGCTTGCCTAAGATCCCTACATTACTGAGAGACAGAGCTGGGATTCAAACCCAGGCAGGGCGCAATTCATAACACACTTGGGGAGCTTCTCTGGGTGCTAATAATAATATGTAATAACAGCAATAATAATATAATATTATTAGTAATATTTATTATTAATATTAGTACTTCATAAATGTTAAGTGCAGTTGTGTGTCGTTGGGGACGGGGGGGTTGGTTCCAGGACCCCCATGGATACCAGAATCCACAGGTGCTCCCCTATGTAAAATGGCATAGTATTTGGCTATAACCTAAGCACGTCCTCCCATATGCTTTAAATCACCTCAGAATTACTTATAATACCTAATACAATGTAAATGCTGTGTAAGTAGTTGCTGGCACAAGGCAAATTCAAGTTTCGCTTTTTGGAACCTTCTGAAACATTTTTTCCCAAATATTTTCAACCTGCCGTTGGTTGAACCTGTGGCTATGGAGGGCTGACAGTATATGCCGGCGCTATAAGTGCATTACACATATGATTTTATTTAAATCTCATAGTAAGTCATTTAATTCTCACCATGATCTTATCATGTAGAAACTATTGCTTTCTCTTTACAGATGCAAATACTAAGGGTCAGACAGTTTAGCGGCACGCCTGTAACCGTCCATAAGTGGCAGAGCTACTTTCAATCTCTTTTTGCTTTTCCACGGTACTCCATGCCACCTAGACTAGAAAGCACCAGGCTTCTCACAGCAACAGGCATAATGAACCCAGAGGTGTGAAACCCGGTTTGGCTACCATGTCATTGTGTGACCTTTGGATGAGTCCTGTCTCCCATCCCATGGGCTGCGGGGCTGGCCAATTTCTTCTGCGTCTTGACGCCCACTCTCGTGTGCTTGCCCACTGCACACAAATTAGGACAAGACACAGAAAGCCACCGTCTCGTAAGCATTTCAGATCAGACTCTTTCATATGTGAAATCATATGGTTTAACATTAGCAATGAAAGCAAACCTCTGGACGCGAGTCTCAGGGAGACAGGAGAGGGGATTTTGCTAGAGGAGGAGCAGAGGGTCACTCTCTAGTCCTTTTACTGTGGCTCCAGGGAGAGGAGCAAGTGGCGTGTTTCCTCCCCCATGCACTGCTCACAAGGGGCTTTGGAAAAACAGCAACAGCAAAAAACCAATCTGGAGCTGAGAACATAATTACATGAACTTGAAAATGAGGTAAAGACCAAATTGAAGCAGTAAGCCTTAGGCATAAATACAAATGGATGACTATCAGCAAATCTCTGTGATAGCAAGTTAAAAAGAAAGTGAGAGGGATCCTCTTGCTACTAAAGTAAAAGCTGAAAAAAAACTGTGGGAGTTAGCACGGAGGCAGAATCCAGGGGTTGGGATTCCTCACAGGACTCAGAATAGAGGCATCCGGGCCTGTGCTGTGTATCATCTCACTGAATTCTCACACATGAGATAGGTGTCAATACCACCCCCATTTTATAGGTGAGCAAATGGACTCAGATGCTAAAATCTTGTCCAGACCGCACAGCTTGTCGGTGATACAGCCAGGATTCAGAATCAGGTTGTCCTCATCCTGAGCTTTTGCTCTTACCCACTGGGATAGACTGTTTGGTCAGGGCAGAGTTTAAGGGCAGCCCTTGTCACTGGCTCTATCCCCAACCAGGAGAAACCCTCTTCATTCAAGTGATAAGACAATGAGTTCAACTCTAGTGGCCAAATTTGTCACCTTGGCCCTCTCTTCCTCGTTTCAGTCCTCATAACACTGCCTTTTGCCCAATTCCTTAACCACTTCTACTAAGTCACTGTTCTCTCTATGTGCGTGATACTTGTTTCTTCCACTACACTCAAACTTTTTATTGGTTATTGATCACTTATTGACTGATAGGTTGATTCTTTAATCTTCAAACCTCTCTAAGGTGTGGAGTGCAGCGCCAGGCTCTGACTAGGGTACAGGGTAAGGGTGTGGAGTGAGGCACGGGCAGCTCCCCCAGGGCAGGCACAGCACAGTGAAGATGTATTAGGCAAAGGTAGTCTCCACCCACACTGGAGGGGGTGCAGCTGAGTGAAGGGGGTGCTGAGAGAACACACATAAGGAACCCCGAAGCCCACCCAGATGAGGACAGCAGATTGCCTGGAAGTGATGCTGGAGACAAGAGGCTCTTCAGCCTTGCCCAGGATAGTGTACACAGGAGGCCTGAGGTGCTCCAACCCTGCCAGGCGTGGAAATCACCAGGGACTGGGGGAAAGACCAGAGCATGGGCTTCATAACCTCTTATGCCATAGATTCTCCTGCGGTGGTCTGGGTGGTGTCAGGTGCTGGAGTCATTAACAAGTTCTCAAAGTGATTTTATTTCATTCAGGTGGTCTGAGCTGCAGCAGGCAATTAATACTTGCTAATAAATACTTACAAATATGCATACATATATGCCAGAGAAATAGACAAATACATGTTTATTAGCAACACCTTGTGAGCACTAGTTTATACCCCCCTCATTTATACTTATTGCACGGAGTCTTGCTGGGTGAGATTCCACTTTCTAGGAACCCCTGGAACAGCTGAAATGAAGAATAAACACTTAGCTCAAAATTATAGTGAGAGGTTTAATGAACAACAACAACAAAAATCAGTATTCACTGTCAGGGAATGTGACATGAAATGTTTGACTCCAAATCTGAGTTGGTAAAACCCAATCCCCTCCTACCCCACGGTGCTTCATTTCCCTCTCTAGGTGGCCACACAAAGCCAGCATCCACTTCTGCTTTCACACCTCTGATGCTTCACTGGAATCCACAGTCCACACTGAGTCTTAAAAGTGACAAGATTAAAAAATTTTTTTTTCTCCATTGAACTTTCATTGCTCCTCCACATAGATGCTGGCTCTGCCTCCGCAGCTAATTAACCAGTCTCAAATCTCTTGATTTTTGATCTTCAAGATGTCCACATATCACATGGTGGCTATTGCCTGACTAGTCACTCATCATCCACCAAAAACTTACTTAATTATTCATTCATGCAGTATTTATTGAACACCTACTAGGCACCCAACTCTGTTCCAGGCATTTGTGCCCTGTAATGGAAGAACAGCAGACATAATCTGCTGCCTAGACGGAGCTTGGAAAGACAGCCATTAAAAAAAAATAAGCAAATCACACTAGGAAGTGTTTTGAAAGGAAGGTAACAGGGCATGGAAATAGGAAAATAACAGAGGTGATAGCTTACACAAGTCTAAGGACGTAGAAAACTGAGGACACAGAATCCCCAAAAAACCCCGAGTCAGGAAAGGGCTTGACATCTTCATGAAATTGCAGACCAAAGTGAGAGAGTGGTGAGAAAGGAGAGGAATAGTATGAGACTGAGTTGGAAAGGCAAGATGGGCCAGATGACTGGGTACCTTGTAGCCATGGATGGCGCATTGCAATTTCACACAGGAAGTGATGGAAAGCCACTGACGGATTTAAGCAGGAAGGTGACATAATTTGATAAGAAGGATTCCTGTTGAATGGCTATAGTGCCACAATTTTTATCCATTCATCAGTTGATAGATATTTGGGTTGTTTCCACCTTTTGGCTATTGTAAATAGTGCTGTTATGTACATTCATAGTCATGTTTTGGTTCGAACACCTATTTTCAGTTTTTTGGGGTGTATACCTAGGAGTGGAATTGCTGGGTCATATATTAATTAAATGTTGAGCTTCTTAAGGGCCTGCCAGATTTTCCCACAGTGGCTGTACCGCTTGATGTTCCATCATCCATGTATGAGACTTCTAATTTCTCCACATCCTCTACATGCTACGACAAGGATGAACTTTGAACACGTTACGCTACGTGAAAAAAAGTCATGCACGAAAGTCCTGTATTGTATGGTTAAATTTATATGAAATGCACAGAATAGGCAAATCCATAGACACAGAAGGCAGATTAGTGGTTGACAGTAGCTGGGGGAGAGGGGGAAATGGGGAGTGACTGCTTGACGCATGCAAGGTTTCCTTTTGGAGTGACGAATTAGAGTTCTAAGTTCTAGAATTAGGTAGAGGTGATGGTTGCACAATGATGTGAGTGTACTTAATGCCACTGATGGTTAAAATGGCAAATTTTATACTGTATATCTTTTACTGCAACAAAAAAAGGATGGCTAACAATTGCACGGAGAATTAGTTAGGAGGGAGACTGGAGAAGGATGCCTGGAGGTGACGTCAGTAGTCGACCTGAGACAGAATGAGGCTCACAGAGGAGGGAGCCAGCAGTCACGCAGAGAGGACCGGAATTCCGCTCAGTGGATGCCTTGCTGGTCCTTCTTTTTTTTTTTTCTTTTAATTTTTTCACAATATTTATTTCCATACTTTTTCTCAATTTAATGTGTTCCAATATTTGTTCTTCCCTGCATTACATCTCTTTTAACAAATAATTTAGCTAACAAAAGTGTACTTTTTGTGTGGTTCTAGTATATGATAAAGTTTTTGTCTAAAAAGATGAGAAAGTTCATTACAGGCAAGTGAGGCAACCTCTTTTTCCTTTTCCCGTCAATTTACTGCTTGTACCCACTGATTCATCCCCTGGGTCTCTCCTCCCACTGAGTTCTCTATGGTATCAGAGGCATCCATGTTTTATTACATTTGTTAAATAAATAAAATAAATCAGTAGCATCAGATGGCTTAAGGTTGTGTGCGCAGACCTGCTGAGTGGCTCTCATTACACCTTCCTCCCCATTTTCCTACCTCAGCCAGCTTAGGGTCCTCGGCCACGTGGAAGGAAAAAAGCCCTGAAATCAATACAGTAGTTAACGGGAAGGCACTGAAGTGTGGCCAGCCCAGAAGCAATCTGCTGACTCGGAAGCATGGGGAAGGCTTCTCCAACCAGGCTGCTGCCTGCCCGAGCCACGGTGGAAGCCCCAGAAAGACAAAGTGCAGTCATCAATCCCAGAGAAGCGAGACTTGAGTCTACTTCCTGTATCAGCAGGAGGGAGAAAGAGTTGCAATCCTGAAGCTCCGTTTCTGAGGTGGTAATGAGGATCCTTCCAACACTGGCTGACAGTCGACCTGAATGCAAGTCGGAAATCACCGTTCCCTGTTAGCGGCCTGACTTTAATGTGCTGCAGGGTCAGCATGGGCCAGGCCTTTTGGTGTGACTTTGCAGAGAAGGTGCTCTGATCCCGTTAATATGGGCTCTGCCTCCTCTGACCCTAACACGAATAAGCGTGCTGCCGTCCACTCGCATGAAGATCGGGTACAAGGAGGAGGGCTCAGAACCACGAAGAATAAACACAGCAGACTTGGGCAAGCATCATTCATTGTACTCTCATCTCAAATAATACTATCCTGCAAGTCAGTTACAATGGAGCCTGGTGCTGGGCGTCGTTACCTGTCATTACTGAAAAGAAAATCATTTTATAGGCATCCCTCAGTAGGAAGCAAAGTAACAGGGAGCAGTCTATGTTCTCTGAAGTCACACAAACCCAAGTTTAGCTCTTGTCTCCACGACTTCCTAACTGAGTGACCTTGGGAAGGTGACTTAGAAACTGAGACCCTCAGCCTTCCTATCTGGAAAATGGACATAACGATATTGATGTCAGAAAGCTACTGGGGAGTATATGGTGTGTGTGTGTTAAGACTTAAGATGAGGCCTGGGTGCTGGGAAAGGTCTTCTCCAATAACACAGTGCCTGCAGACAGCAAATGCTCAATACTTTTCAACTCTTTTTATTCTTGGGATCATTGTCTTACGCAAAAGCAGAGAATTCCATTGCTATACTGACCTCCCCCAGGATGAGGGGAGCAAATGCCAACAACTGTCAAGAACTAACTTACTTTTTCTTAACCTTTTTCTCATCAGGACCCGCTTTCAGTACTGATCAGGAGTCCTGGCTCGAATCAAAGCCATATTTATCCTAGTTTACGGGGGAAGAGTACCCCGACCCCCGAGCCCTGGACAAGAAGCACCACCCAGAGGAGAGAGAAGTGAGGCCCACCCATGGGTACCTGTGGGAGGAGAAAGGAAGGGGATTTGGAGAGAAGCTCAGTGTCCATCACTCTGGGTGCCTCCAGCATGACTCCCTTGAGTTTTGATCCACTGCATAGGTTCCAACCCAAAGGGGAGGGTGCTTTTCCAGGAGACTCTTTCAAAGGACATGCCTAGTGAGGTGTCTTCCCTCCATCCGAGACTCATTGCTCAAGAGAGCTCTGATTACTGCAGTTAGAGTGATGACTTACGGGTTTGTGTTGGATGGTAGGGGCAGGGCCAGAGGGAGGTTGGGAACCACGTCACTAAGGCCAGGAGTTTAAAGGAAGCTTTTATGGCAAGTAAAACCTAAAGGCTGAGACAAGAAAGAATATTTATACCAATATGATTCATAATGGACCCGAACTAGAAATATCTAATGTCCATCAACAGTACAATCATGAGTGTGCTGCATGATTTCATTTACATAAAGTTCAAAAATCAGCCAAACAAGTTGATGGGGATAAATATGAGAATAGTAGTTACCTTGTGAGGGGAGTGACTGGGACAAGGTACAAAAAGGGTGCTGGAATATTCTATTTCTTTTTTTTAAATTGAAGTGTAGTTGATTTACAATGTTGTGTTAGTTTCATGTGTACAGCAAAGTGATTCTGTTATATATATGTATCTTCTTTTTCAGATTCTTTTCCCTTATAAGTTATTACAAGATATTGAATATAGTTCCCTGTGCTATGCAGTAGGTGCTTGTTGGTTACCTATTTTATATTATTTTATGTGTTAATCCCAGGCTCATAACTCATCCCTCCCCCCTTTCCGCTTTGGTAACCATAATTTTGTTTTCTATGTCTGTGGGTCTATTTCTGTTTTGCAAATAAGTTCATTTGTATCATTTTTTTTAGATTCCACATATAAGCAATATCATATGATATTTGTCTTTCTCTGTCTGACTTCACTTAGTATGATAATCTCTAGGTCCATCCATGTTGGGTTGCTGGAATGTTCTATTTCTTGATCCAAGTGGTGGTTACACAGATGTTTTCATTTTGCAGAACTCCTTTGGGCTCTAAACTTATGATCCATAAGTTTTCTGTATATATGTTATTCTTCCAAAAACAAGGGTTCACTTATGTCTAAAGCACTAACTTCCCAAGTCTCCATGAGACATTGAGTAGATTCAGACCATGTGGCTTCAGCAGACACGGGCCATCGTGGCCCGGTACCAGCACTCTCAGAACCACCCACGCAGGGGGGGGTCTTCACTGGGCAGCAGCAGGGGGTGCAGCAGCCTCCCAGGTCACAGAAGCCAGGACACTGGGGGACCCTACATGAGCAGATGAATCACTTAGTGGAGCCCGCATGTGTAAACATCCCTAATTTAAAGATTCTCAGGAAATGTTTAGGGAGGGCTTGGAACACCTTGACCTTCCTACAAAGTGGAATTAGTGCACATAGAAAAATAAACCATATCTAGAAGGTTGCTGTGACCCTGCTCTCCCCCTCAAGTTGGTGGCAGCTAAGAAACATACTTTGAAATGTTTTATGAAGACTTGATCCTGAAATGGTTGTAAGATATGGTGGATAACAAGTAGTTAAAGAATATTCATTCCCCTTTCCTTCTTACGCCAAGTTGAAGCCATTGAGAAACAGTAAAATAATCTCCTCAAATTTAATGTAATTGAAGAATCTAAATTTCTGAGCTGTGGATACATCTCTACTTTTGCTTCTGGAAGAAAATTATTTAAATTAAAATGTCCTTCCCTGCTCAAAAAATATTAATATAATATTAATGACTATCAAACTGAATGAAAAATTGTTCACTCATGACACCTCTATGGCAGTGAGTAGAACTGTTGTCTTTCAGCATCCATCAATGGGCATATGTTAAATTTTGTAATCACTCCTACTCCACTGATGTGGAGATTTTTCTAAAACTTTGGTGCTATAAATATCACTACAGTGAGATGTTTGTACATAGTTGGCTTTTTCCCTCTCTTTTTGGAATATCTCCAGTAAGTAAGTGAAACTAATTCCTATAAATAGAATAACTAGGTATACAGATTTGGACATGTTTAAGGCCTATGAAAAATGCTTCCTAAATTTTTCCTTTTAAAAATTGTAAATTTCACTTCCAGGGATTATTTTTAGCTTGTTCTTTGATTTTGTTTTATTCATTCGTGTGTGTGTGTGTGTGTGTGTGTGTGTGGCAAGGTTATTTGGGGAACGGTCAGAAAAGCTTTGTCCATCATGCCCAGCTCTGGCCTATGTGAGCACTTTGGATTCATAGAGAGAGGCAGTTCCGTGGAATGCAAACTTTACGGTTTTGAGCTTACCCAAGCTCTTGAAATAGTGCCACATGCAGCACCCTCTCAATATTTCTAAAGCAACTGAAATCAGACTTCATATTCAAATCGTCTCTGGCTGAATTACTTCCAATCTAAAATGGCTTTGAAATTTTTCATATTAATGGATTTGAATATAAAAAGTAATAAGAGAAATCTATAGACCTATATAATTTTAAAGTTTTATGCATGTGAACCTGGAAATATTAGAAATATAGCTCACGCTGATGAATAATATTCGCAATCTAAGAAGATCTGTGATGTGGCCTGGGTGTGGGGAAAGACTTGTCCAATAGCACAATGATTTTTTTCAAGGGCACAAGAAGGAGTTTAAGGCAGGGACATACTGCAACAGACAAAAGAAAGGAAGAAGGGATGTTACCATTTAATTTGCCTTATTTGCCTCTAGTAGGGGCTTCAAAAACCTGTATTCTTCTTCCTACAAATGTCATAGTGTACTCTCCAGATCCTCAATTTTTAATGTTTTCTTCCTCAGAAAGTTTTCAAAATCTTATTAAAATTACACTGACAGTGTAGGAATTTTAAAAGGAAAATAACTGAGTAAAAAGGAAAAAAAACAGATATAGCAATTATAACGTGTTTCTGTGGTTAAGTATACACTGGGGGCTCTGAGCTCCCTGGCATCCAAGATAAAGAAGGAAATGTGGTGCTTTTCATATGACATGAGAAATCCTCCTGATTCTGTTAACTGAGTCAAAGAGAAACTTGATTTCTGAGAGAAACTTCTCTTCTGGGCCATTATGCAAGGTCCACAGGATAATATGAAGGTCAACATTATCTACCAAAATTTTACTGCAAATGCCGAAGTCGAATTCATTCTTTGAGCTTTTCGTACAACCTTCAATTAAAGTTAGAGGAGTTGGCTGCCATCCAATTCAGCAATGGCAGTTGTGTGAGGACTAGGATGATATATTTCAGGTTTGTAATAAGAGGACCACAAGGACCTCTCTCATGTTCAGGTTTCCAGGGAATGACCATTTAGCTCAGGGTCTATCAGGACAAAGGTTGGGTGTGAAAAGGCAAGGTCAGCATGACATTAAGAAATCAGTGTTTCACAAAACTGATTCAACATCAGAATCGTGTGTGTGTGTGTGTGTGTGTGTGTTTAATACACTAAAACAGAAACGCTGGGGATAGTGCTCAGGAGTGTGTATTTTTTTTTAAGTTCACTGTCCGAATGAATCAAGTGCAGACAGTTTGAGCCAGCATTTGGAAACAAATGGTTGAGGTGGAGCTTCCTGAAGGCTTTCTTTCTCTTCCGGCCTTTGGCAGGAGCCAGGAAGCAAAGAAGAGGAGACTGGGGTCCCTGAAGAACATCTGCCAGGTAGATGTGGAAGATGAAGGGTGAAACCTTCATCTTAAGAGCTGCTTATGGGACCATTATGGTTTGGGAAGAAAGAGCGAGAGTCGAGACCATGAGCTCATGCTGACTTGCCCACTTCTTGTATTCATGGGCCCCAGATACTCCCTGCAAAGCACAGGCACCCATTAGCGGCATCCTTCTCACATGGCGATGCCTCTCTGCTCTGGCAAATTTTGATAAATGCATTGCCAAGTTGAGCAGTGTGCAACCACCGCAAGCAATATTAATCAAAGAAGGGGCTGGTAGATCTCTCGGGTACTTTTGTAGCTGGGGAAAAATAATCGCATGTCTGATTTTTTCAGAAGACCACATTCTTTGGTTCATTTTTTTTTAACCTAACAATCAGGCTGTCTGCAGTCCAATAGTTAGACTGGTATCACCAGCTAATGTGTAAAAAGCTGTCCCCTGGAGGCCTATTCCTGATTTGTACTCTCTCCAGGTCCCCGAAACACTAAATAAATAAAAGTGGATGGCTTTTAATGAAAACCTTAGCCTCCTCGGCTTAGCTTTTAATTGTATGACAAACACACACGCACATCACATCCTGAGTTGTTTATTGGAATTACAAACCCTCAGCCTAAATGTCAGGCTATGCCACAGAGAAACGTGGGCAGCTCAGTTTATTAATGGCAAGTTCGAAGGTTGGTCCCATCATTCATTGCTATGGGGACTCCAGCTTGCTGAAGCTTTCAGCTTCCAATATAGATCAACATGATCCCGACATTGACTCAGAGCAGATTAGAAACTCACGGCACAAGAAAAGACATGAAATCCCTTTCTGGGCTTCAAATAATTCACGTGCAGAAACTTGAAACAAACGACAAGACGCACCTTGACTTGTGTTGGCTTGGATTAAAAGGCTTCCCAGGTTTGCCCGATTTGGGTCTGTTCACAATAGATTTGGTGACAATGTCTGAGGCTCCTTTTTCTCATCAGAAAGTAGCCATAATATCATCTGCCTCTGTAGGATTGCTGTGAAGTTTTGGTATCATATGTTTTAATATCTACTACACACATATAGTATGTTGTCAAAACAATAACAGCTAGTTTAACTGATAGGAAAATATTTTTTAAATTTATAGGGTAGAGTCTAATCTTGAACTGAATAGTTAATTCTTTCAATTTGAGAATTCACCAAAGAATTTATGATCAAGACCACATACAGATAAAGGCCTATGATGTGCATAAAATAATAAAATTGAAAGCACAAGTCAGTAAGGACACCTTGTAATGCTGACTCCATACTCCAACTGGTACCACCAGATCAGAACAGATCTGCCTGGATCAAAAGCAGGAGTCACTTTTCCAGCTCCTGTTGTCATTAAAGTGACAAAATGCCAAAGGAACAGGGAGCTGAGGAGGAAGAACAGTGCCAGTCGTCAACAATGGGCCTCGAAGCATCCTACCCTCATGTTACTGTGCTGGACATTATTAGTTTGTGATACATTCTTCTCCATGTAAAAACAGCAAAAAAAATTGACTGAAAGAAATAACCTTAGGTCAATAAACAACTATAACCCTGTAGGCATCTTAGCGCTTATAAATCCCTTAATGTTTTCACCAAGGGGAATGGAATCATTGATACTGGAAAAACAAGCAGCCAAGTAAAAATGGGTATCATCATGTTTTCTTAAGAAATTCTTCAAGGAGCATTCATTCCCGTTGATCTGCTATTTACAGACCCAGAAGCTTTGCTTTATGTGGTTCTAGCCCACGTGCCTTATAGATGTTATTTCCCCTTGAGTCCCAAACGGTGGGAACCCATTTACCATAAGGAAGACAAGATACTTGGCTGATACTAGTAAATTAACAGCAACTACTAAAAACGACTCAGTTAAATGCTTGTCCAATAACGTTTATCAGTTTTCGAATGGAAGCAGTGAAGGGTTTTCTGGGTGTGTTTGGGTCCCAAATATACCTTGGTGAGCTGGAGTTGACTTTCCTTTTATTATGGCAGGTGGGGAATAGGAAGGTCTTAATTGACAGCACCATACGCTACTGTACCATCAAAGAATGGTTAACACAATCAGCTCTCAATAAGTGCTTGCTTCATACCAGAGGCTGAGCCAGAGCCACCCTTGGGGGCCCAAAGACACGTCTGTGAGTTCCCACGTACTGGGAGCATAGTATCTGCCTGCAGAGTGCACATACTGCATGCATGTTTCATGTATCACATCATTCCTCTCCCACTTTACAGATGAGAAAACAGATTCAGAGAGATTAAGTGATTTGCCCAAAGGCACATGGCCAGTGAGTGGCAAGACCAAGGCCTCAGCTGCATTCTGCCTTACTCAGCACTGCTGTTGGAACATAAGTGCCAGTCAGGGAGTGAGAAGTCTTTTCTATTCACCGCTATAACCTCATCATCCAGCACAGGACCTGGTTCAAAGCGTGTGCTCTGTAAATATCTGATGAGGGACAGATGTCCAGGACAACTGATCATAATTTTTTAATATTTATTTATCTATTTATTTATTCATCTATCTATCTATCTATCTGGCTGCGCCGGGTCTTAGTTGCAGCACGCAGGGTCTTCGTTGCTGCATGCAGGATCTTTAGTTGCAGCATGTGAGCTCTTAGTTGCAGCATGCAGAATCTAGTTCCCTGACCAGGGATCAAACCCCGGCCCCCTGCATTGGGAGCACAGAGTCTTAACCACTGGACCACCAGGGAAGTCCCAACTGATCATATTGAGAAGACTCACACTCTTAAACCCCTCATTTCCCTGTTTATTTATACCTGATGCCAGATTGGGCATTCTTTGCATATGTTTTTCCTCTGGAACTTCTCTTCACTTTATCATACGATTTTGGCTTTGTTTGCTCTCTGCCCGCAGAGTCTCCCATTTCTCAGGGGAGCCTTCCTAGTTCTCATTCCCGGCATCACACATTTTACAACACTGCCTCCCACTTCTGTGCCATCAACTCTGGCCCTTGGCTGGTCCTTGATCAAGAGCTCCATCTCCCACCCATGAGAGGAAGAAGCAGGTCATTTAGAGTAGAAGAAGTAGTTGATGATCCCTAGGGTGAGGGAATATATATATCAGGCATTTAGGACAAGTCTCTGTATGACAAAAATCTCATGATTTGTGCATTTACACCAGGCATTAGAGTTAATGAGATATTTTCAAAAAATTACTTTATTTTCATAAACTTATAAAGCTCCAAAATCAAGTGGGATGGTTCACATTCTCCTTTCTTGGTCCCTTCTTCAGTGACCTCAGAGAAAAGAGAGAGATGAATGGTCCAAGGAACACAGAGGAACATTTCTGAGGCATGGAGAAATACTAATGCCTTATTTAACAGTGAGTTATGACTTAGGAGTTCTTCATATATAATCAAATGTTTTAACAAAAATATATATCACCGTAAAATACAGTAGAATTGAATTCTAAGCAAAGATGTATATAGAGTAGGTGAGTTTCCAATTATATCGTATCGATGCTTCTTAGGTGCTGAGGGTTTCTTCTGGAACAGGAAGGTTCTTTTCAGGATGTTTCTACTGCCTTATCCATGAAGAATCTATGTCTCCTGGTTTGGGAGTCTTGTAATATACAGTGGCCCTGTCCAGTGTGGAAAGTGCCTGAGACAAGAGCAGTCAGTCTCTGAGTCAAACCCAGGCAGGACTTGTGTACTCCTACCTACGGCCTTTCTGTGATTATTCTGTGGCTGTTGACTGCTTTTCCTGGGGACCTAGCTAATGATTACAGTAAAATGTGACTTGGAAGAGCTTCCTGTCCCATCAGCCTTGGGAATCAACCTTGACATCACCGTGATCCAGGCATTGCAGGTATAGAAGAGAAGGGGTGTGTGTGTGTGTGTGTGTGTGTGTGTGTGTGTGTGTGTGTTAGTGGTGGTGATAGTGATGTAAGGCAAGGCAGGAAAACAAAATAATTGGAGCCTGGTCTTGCCTGGCACATACTACCAAGAAAAGTCAGGGCCAGAAAAGCAAACCCAATAATGGTTTTTCTATTAAATAGCTCCAGATGACACCCTCCCCCTGCACCCCATATTCAGGCTAAACACTCACCTGCAATCTGCCCCCCAACATCTTAGCTTCATGCTTCAACTTCAGTTTCTACCTTTAGCCCCTTCAGATTTGGACACTTCTGCATCCTCCCCTCCTGGACATCTAGAATTTGGACAGACATTTCAACTGAAACATCCACTTCTTACCCCCCAAAGTGTCCAAAGACTCTAATTGATCTCTATTTGCTTTTAAACCCACAATAGCTAAAAGCAAGCTGAAGCACATGTGCACTCATGACTGTCCAGGCGGCCCTAGGTGCAAGGGTGCCAGCCGCATTCCGCCAGCACCGGTGCCCTTGTGGTTCCACTCTCTTCCCCATCTTGTATTTCAGCAGCAGCTCAGTGATGAGGCTTCTATTCACTCTGCTCCAACACTATTTTTACACCTCTGCCAAAGCTCTTCCTGATCCCCTTCCTTTGAAAAGGACCCTGATAAATCCTCTCATAATGGCAGGAATGCAAGAAACAGCAAGGGTGGAAAGGGATGGGGCAGTGTGTGGTCCTACAGCTGTTACCATTTTGGGATCAGAAAGCTGGTGACATTTGTTAAAAGGCAGCCGTACTACCATATATGTTAATGTGTCTATCTTAACAAGGACTTTTATGGATTTTATTCTAAGTACATTTTTTAAATTAACTTAAGTCTTTTTAAGCCATAAGCCATTGGAACCATTGGAACATAAGCCAACTCGAATGCCCCATTTATTTCTTCCCTGAGTTCCTGTCCCTATGAGCTCACAGCCCACTTACATGCAAGTATGATGAGGGGAAGGAGAGGCAGACTGTTGATAAATAACCAAGCAATGACATAAGTATGCCACATATCCTCACTGAAGAAGAACCAAGAGCTGGAGGAGGCAGTGCACAGGTCCTAACTCAGATTTGCTGAATCAAATAATACTTTTTGGAGGAAGTAGTATCTAAGTTGAAACCTGAAGAGCTTTATAATTTATAATTATTTTATGTATATTCATGTTGACTTGGTCATATGATCTTCATCCCCAAATAGACTATAAACCCCTTCAAAAAAGGAAACATATTTTTCTTATTTAGTCCTGTATTCCCACTGTTTAATTCCAGAGCATGGGACCTATTAAGTATACTCATGAATATTTGTTGAAAAAAGAAATGAGAAGCAATGGACTCTGCTCAATCCCCACCCACACACCCTATACACATTCAAAAAAAAAACTTCAATTCTCTTTAATTTCCTGTTAAGAATTCCCAGGTTAGTGACTGAGGACAGCAGTCGAATGTCCAAAATATCTCTTTTGGGATGTCCAAGAAAAATTTAAACTTTTGGTGGTGGATTATTCAACCTGGCAGAATTCAACAAGACAGTCACTGGAATTTTATTCTTGACTTTACCACTGACCTTTGAAAGGCACTTCAACATACCAATTAGAAACTGCACATTTGCACAACTCAGTAAATTAATAGATGACCCCAGAGAAAACCACTTTTTTTCCAATTCCAATTGGAATTTTTCCAATTCACTGTCAACTTTTCAATCTAGTAGTGCCCAAATTGCTACACCCTTTCAACAGAAAAACAATGAAAATACATTTTTCATCATCAGCTGCCTTCTGCTTTCTTCATTTTTTAACCCCATGCAAAGTTAACTGCTTCTGAAGAAAGAAAATGGTTTTTGTGTAGCCAGTGGGCTGCTGATTCAGCAGCCCCTTGAATCTGGAGCCACAAGCATTCCTGTGTTTGCTAAACTTGAGGCAGGGGAGGGATGGTGGATTCCACAGACTTTGCATCTGTTTCTAATCTAGCTACAGGTCTAGGGAGTTCTAACCTGAAGTTTGTTAGAGAGTAATTCCTCGAATTATCAGTGGAATAGACTCCTAAGGACAGAGGCTTTCTGAAGACAACAGATTAAAGTTTGGGAGACCCTATTCTTCTGCATAATGGAGAAGACCAGCAGGAGTTCATATAAAATTTCTCCTAGTTATGGGGAATAGAAAACGAACTCATGGATTTTATTTGGTTTAGCATGTGGTCTAGGTGCTTTTTTTAATTACTTATACAAGGATATTAACATTACACCTGCTGGAAGCTTGCTTCCTCCATGGCCTATTTGTAAATACAGAATGTTGAAGATTTATGGTAATTGTAACTTTAAAATTATCCTAGTCTTTTGTACAAATCTTGTAACTGTCGCAGCTTACTCAATTCCAATTGCCTTGTGCAAATTGGCCTAATAACGAAAAGCCATACATTTTCATTAGTACAGTTGTTCTGTCTGCTGATGGCTGACATTCTAACTTGATAAACAGCGGGATTCTCTAAACTGCTGATTTTGCAGCTCAAAACTCTCCACTAAGAAGAAATGAAATTTGACTTCTGAATATTGCTGGTAAAACTCATCCTCAAAGGTGTTGGAAAATTGTGGGCCTATTTTTAAGACCACTGGAAAAGGCTACTTTTTATAAACTTCCTTTCTCTCATTTGTAAATGCACACCATAATGCATTTTAGAGGGTCATTCATTCATGTCTTCATCCTTTTGGCAGATATTTGCTGATTGCCTACTTGGTACCTGGTCCTATACTATGTGTTATGAGGTTGAGATGTTATGAGCTTGACATGAATATCCAATATCTGGTGCACAGTATCAATTCAATAGGTGGCAGAGTCTTTTCTCCTTTTTACAAGAGTGTAGGTAATATGGATAATAATGAGATACTAATAACATAATGAGTTTATTATAGTCAACATTTTAGCCAAGGAATTGTCATCTCTCATGGGAAAGACTTAGATTTTAGAGAGTTAGAAACACTCCTCGATACCATCAAGCTCTCTCCCTGACCCACACAGGGATCTCCCCACTGCTCTACTCATATTTACATGCCTTCAGCAAAAGTAAGCTCAGGACAACCTACAAGGCAGATCATTCTGTGAGTAGGCAATTTGAGCAGTTGGATCTTAAAATATGCCTCAAATAATAGTCCACCCATTCTCAGGCTCCTCTCAGACGTAGGAAAAGAAAGCAGCCTCAATTTTCTCTATTTGAAGACAGTTCTTTTTACTCCTAAGCCTTCTCTCAAGCTAATCACCCACTTTTCTTCAACTGTTTGTTTTAAGTTGTTGATGTAAGTTTTAGCTTCTTCTCTCTGTTGTTCACTCACGTCTGAATGTCAGTCAGTGAGCCTCTTATAAAATATTTATATAGATTTGACTCGAAGTGAATGAGAAATAATGTCAGCAGAATTTCCTCTGGGCGTCATGCTTATGAACCACTATGTATTCAACTACTTGGGTCTTCCCAAACAGCCCTACAAGATTTCTGTTTTACAGTTGAGGAAACTGTGATTGGGATAGGGAGGGTGGGAGGGAGACGCAAGAGGGAGGAGATATGGGGATATAGGTATATGTATAGCTGATTCACTTTGTTATAAGGCAGAAACTAACACACCATTGTAAAATAATTATACTCCAATAAAGATGTTAAAAAATAAATAAATAAAATTAAAAATAAATAAATTTTTAAAAGGTAACGATTAGCCTATGGTCACACAGATACTAAACGGCCAAGTCAGCATTCAAACCCTGGGGCTCACTCCTCAACAGTCATTTAATCTTTTCCCTGCTCCACAGATCCCTTGTAACTGAAGTGTTTATGAGTCATTCCTCTCTGCATTATTTACAGAAAATGTTTCTCTTGTTAACACTGGACCTAAAGAATGAATATAGAGGAAAGATTTGTTCAAAGTAGCAGTTCTGTATTACCCCCTGAATGAAACTGTGAAGTGTAAGACAAGGAACCAGACAAAAGAGAATTATGTAGAATCAAGAGGACTTTAGATGATATATGAAGGCATTAATAGAAAAGTGGCTATTCACAGGGTTATGATTGATTATGTATTTAAAATAAACACAGTTGGCTTTCTTTACTTTGGCTCTGAGAGGGGCTTAACTTTAGCACCATAATGGCCCACTGTTGTCTACATGGCAGGTGGCTGGTACATAAATCCCGGCAAGGGGCAGACTGAGGGGCCAATGTATGGATTCAATCTATGAACTTTGCATACCCTGCATTTTTGCAGAGAAACAAACCAGCAGTGTCTGTGTTCCCAAGTCTCTACCTCAGCTTCATGGGAGAAGCAGTGAGACCCTACCTTTCCTTTAGCTTAAAAATGGAGTTGACTAAGTGCAATTAAAAGTTAATTGTGGGACTTCTCTGGTGGTACAGTGGTTAAGAATCCGCCTGCCAATGCAGGGGACACAGGTTCGAGCCCTGGTCTGGGAAGATCCCACATGCCGCTGAACAACTAAGCCTGTGCGCCACAACTACTGAAGCCCACGTGCCTAGAGCCCGTGCTCTGCAACAAGAGAAGCCACCGCAATGAGAATCCCACACTCCACGATGAAGAGTAGCTCCCCCTCGCTGCAACTAGAGAAAGCCCGCACGCAGCAACCAGTGCAGCCAAAAATAAATAAATAAATAAATAAATACATTTATTAAAAAAAAGAAAAGTTAATTGTTGCAATTCCTCATGTGAAACATCTTTCCAGAGTATGGAAGGAGTGTTTTCATGAACTCTGAGGTTACAAAACTGTCCTCTGGGGTTATCAAGCCCACCCCTAATGGGATACTTTAGGAATGTTTACAAGAACTCCAAGGCACCATAATGCCTAGTGGAATATGTTGAGAGATGCAAACTCATTATTTCCAGTCTTTTATATTTTACTACACATTTCTTCAGTATGGCAGCTCAGAAGAACATCAGATACTTTCATGATAGCAGTCCCCTCTAATAATTTATATTCACCGGGGTATAGAAAATAGGAGGAACAACCAAAAGAAAAACAGAATCTTCATTGAAAATCCATCCATGTGCCAAAGGCAGATATGTGGGGAATAGAAGGAACTTTTAGAGCTGTAATTGGCTCTGCAGATCATCTGGTCTACCATATTGATGTAGAGATGAGAAAACCAAAGCCCAGATAGGGCCAAGACTTACCCACCGCTGAAGAGAAAACTGTTTAGAGCCATCCCTATTCTACTAAACCAACAATCAACTCTAATTTGATGTCAGAATTATTCCATTGCCCTCAGCATCATATGTGTAGGCGGAGTCATGCAGCGGTTAAAAATTAGTGTAAATTTCTGATTACACACACAGACACATACACACACACACCTCTAATTGAATTACCAGACATTTGTTCAATTATTTCAGAAACATAGGCATCTTAACTATGCCATCTTTTTTTAATCCTCCTGGAAACAAAAGTGACAACTAAGAAACACATTATGCAGGGGTTAACTTATTTTATAGATTTTACAGATGAGAGATACAAAGTTTTGTTTTAAATTGCCATTTTCTTCTGCTAATAACAACTGCAATGATAAGAGAGTTAACATTTACCAATCTATTACTATGTTCCAGGAATTATGCTTAGACTGTTTCTCAATTATATTAAAAATTTTTAATAACAATAATATTTATTAAATACTATTATTACACCCATTTTACAGAAAAAAGAAACTAAGGTTTCAAGAGGTTAAGTAGCTTCACTAATGTCACAGATCTGGAAAGTGATAGAGCTGAGATTTTTTTTTTTTTTTAACATCTTTATTGGAGTATAATTGCTTTACAATGGTGTGTTAGTTTCTGCTTTATGACAAAGTGAATCAGCTGTACATATACATATGTCCCCATATCTCTTCCCTCTTGCATCTCCCTCCCTCCCACCCTCCCTATCCCACCCCTCTAGGTGGTCACAAAGCACCGAGCTGATCTCCCTGTGCTATGCGGCTGCTTCCCACTAGCTATCTATTTTACGTTTGGTAGTGTATATATGTTCATGCCACTCTCTTACTTTGTCCCAGCTTACCCTTCCCCCTCCCCGTATCCTCAGGTCCATTCTCTAGTAGGTCTGCATGTTTATTCCCGTCTTGCCCCTAGGTTCTTCTGACCATTTTTTTTCTTTCTTTTTTTTTTTTTTTTCAGATTCCATATATATGTGTTAGCATATGGTATTTGTTTTTCTCTTTCTGACTTACTTCACTCTGTATGACAGTCTCTAGGTCCATCCACCTCACTACAAATAACTCAGTTTCGTTTCTTTTTATGGCTGAGTAATATTTCATTGTATATATGTGCCACATCTTCTTTATCCATTCATCTGTCGATGGACACTTAGGTTGCTTCCATGTCCTGGCTATTGTAAATAGAGTAGAGCTGAGATTTTAACACAGATAGTTGGACACCAAAAACCTACATTTGTACATATTGCTCCATTCTTTATGAAGGCAAGTATGAAGAATATGTAGCAATGGGACATTTACTGATAACTGTGAAAAAGAAAATACAAACATCTGCCTTGAACACTTTGAAGAACTAGGAGAAGTGAAAAATCAATAAATGATTTTGAAAGTGAGAAAAGCAAAAATATCTGATTGTGACTTGTGACCACAGTTATGCAAAAACATATGTCCATATGGACAAACATTGGAAAGATGAAATCATTGGTTTCTGGGTAGGGAGACTTGGAACTACTTACTCCTAAAATAAAAAAAAAGAAGTCCTTCAGCTGATTACTGTTTTTATCAATATCATTTTAAAAGAATCAAATGGTAATGAAATGGACTCTGCATGTTGCCCTTTGGTCATATCCCTATGGAACTCTACAGGTTAGATGAGAAAAATGATGAAAGTACCCACAAAATTCCATGTTCCTGTGGCAACATCTCCTCCCCACAACAGGGTACACCAGTGTGGCTCATTGGTTTCTGTTTCATTCAGCAGATATTGTTGGGTGCCTGCTATGTGCCAGATGCCTGAGCTGAGATTTGCTCTGCTCTTAAGATATTCTAGTGAAGTGAAAAGACAGAGACCATAATAGCTGTAGAGAAAAACCAGCAAAGAACTGCAAGGACTTGAGGAGGGGATACACCATCTGAGTCAGGGGCTTCACAAAGGGTTTAACTGAGTGGAAACTGTTAGGATAGTTACAAATGTGCTAGAAGAGGAAGCATATAACTGAGTGTAGGGGGAACTGTATGCAAAGGCATGGAGATGCAAAAACCAGCACAGGCAGTTGAGTGTGCTTGGCTGTTAATTGCATGTGGTGGTCGGGACTAGCGATTGAAGATAGATGGATACTGGGGGCCATTTCTTAGAGGGCTTTATAAGCCACGCTGAGGAGCTGCAGGATCCCTGGATGCATTTGGGTGGATAAGAGCCAGGAGAGAGCATAGACCTTCCTGTTTACAGAGTTAGAAGCGTTCTCATCCCTCATGCTACCTATCACCCATGGATGTGAAGGAAAACCCTGAAGATACGGAGTCACTGTGGAGATAGGCTGGCTGGAGGCTCATCTCTAGAGTGGAGCACTTTGGGGGCACCTCCACCTGACATGAAGTGCTGCATACACATCAATAAACCACCTCCCAGACAGATCAACCAACACACAATGGCCAAAGCCCTCGTTCTTGCAGATCTCAAAAGCCCCTCAGTACACAGTCTTGTATGACCAGCCCTTGGGACAGACTAAAACACCACAAGCACCTACTTACAGGAAGTCTTTTCTGCAGTTTATGGTTTCTGTTTAGTTTTTAAGAAAAGAATAAGGAAAAAGGGCTGTTTCCAGATAATCAGTGGAATGGCATCCTGGCATCCTGCTATGTTCTGCTTTCAGGTTTTAATAAGCTTAACAGTGAACACAAGTCAATGTTATTAAAAAAGAAACAGCATATGGCTGTTTCTTCCCAGTCATCCTATAAATGTGCTTCCCTCTGTTGTTTCAAAAGTATTAAAAGCTAATTGTTTTATTTTTCAATTGAGGTCTGCATGTGTGAGAGTTCGTGTCCATATGAATCCCCAGCACCATAGCGTTTTCCTGGTGCCATGGCTCTCCCTTGGGTGGCTGTTTTCCATTTGGTGGTGAATGGTGGGAATTCAAGTCCAGCTCTGGTGAGGAGTTGGCAGTCTGAGCGTAAACTCACCCAAAGATGATACTGCCTGGGTTTTTGTCAGCAAAGGGATATGAATAATTGAAAGCAAGGGGAAGCAAAGATGCTGTTTCTGGAACCTGGTTCGACCGAAGGAGGTAAAATGGCTTTGATTTAAGGGGAGAGAAAGTGACACCATAATGAACTCCAGGATTTCATAGGCGAATTTTGCTATTTTATCAAGGGAACAGGCAAAACCCATGTAACTCAAAGTGCTGATTACCTCACTCCCTGGATTATGCAAGGTAGTAACTTCTGGGAGCAGGGAGACAAATTGGAACAAATTTTAGGAGAAAATGATTGGGCTGTTCTCATTTAGAACCATCTCCCTTTCCTCAGTCCTACCCCGGCAAAAATGCAAATGGAAATTGCCTGGAAGTTCTTTCTAACCAGTCTGCCTCTGGAGGTAGTAAACTCTCCCTGGCCTTCTCTTCACTGAGCTCTGCTCCAACTGGAGCACCATAGGTCCTCTGCCTCCTGCTGCCTCCATTTGTGACCCTCCTGGGAATCAGAATCTGCAAATTCACCACTAGGAGAGTCAGGGGCACCCAGGTACAAGCCCACCAATCTGAAATTGAATTGTATCTCAGTGAAAAAGCAGCTTATTAAGAGTCATAATATTTCATTCCATTGCAGCTCACCAGAAGTTATTCAATAAGGATATCCTCTTCACCAATCATCTGCAGAAAGTCCCTAGCATATGAGGAAAGAGAAAGATGTCTTAGTTTGTGACGTCTGGGCTACTTCTTCTAAGCCAACATTTCTATACTTTATCCTATTTACCTGGCTGATGTCAGTCTTACCTGTAGGATTATGTGTCCCACACTGACAGAGCCCAGGACTGGTTTGTTCATCTCTTTCTTCCCCATGCCAGGTTAAGGACGGGCTTGTGAGAGCTACTCAATCAGTATCTCATTCATTCGTTCATTTGACAAATCAACTGAGGGTCTACTAGGAGTCAGGCACTGTGCCCTTGGACTACAGCAATAAACAAAAGAGGTATGGCTTTTGGACTCACAGAGCTTACAGTATGAGGGGGAGGCTTGAATTTGCTGAAAATTCTGGAGAGCAAGAGAAAGGAAGTAAACAGGCACATGAGACTAAGAAGAGAGCTGCTTTTGGTCTGGGAGGGAAAGCATTTCTGCAAAGGTGTCATCCCAGTTGGTACTGGGGAGTGAGAAGGACCCAGGTGTACAAAGAGTGAGAGGCGAGCACCCCTGGAACCAAAGAGGCCCTTCTGTGTTGGAACTTGGCACGTTTGGGAAACTCGATGTGTTAGTTCGCCAGGGCCATCATAGCAAAGTGCCTCAGGCTGGAGACTTCAACAGCAGAAATGTATTTTCTGACAATTCTGGAGGCCTGAAGTCTGAGATCAAGGTGTCAGCAGGGTTGGTTTCTTCTGACACCTCTCTCCTTGGCTTACACATGGCTGTCTTCTCCCTGTGTCTTCACATGGTCTCTCCTCTAGATCCATCTGTGTCCAAATGTCCTTGTCTTATAAAGATACCAGGCATATTGGATCAGAGCCTGCTCAAAAAAATGACCTCATTTTATCTTAATCACCTCTGTAAAGGCCCTGTTTCCAAATACAGTCACATTCTAAGATACTGGGGGTTAGGATTTCAACATATGAATTTTGGGGGACACAGTTCAGCCCACAACACTTGGTGAAGGCCATTTGGGTTGGATCTTTCAAAGTGTAAAAGGGCCATTGAAGGTAATAAACCAATGAGTCACAGGGCTGCTTTGCTTTCAAAGCCACTGCTTTGAGAGAAGTGTGGAGTAGAGATCATGGCGTGGCAAAAATAAATGTGGGGAGACGCATTAGGAGCTATTGCAGTTGCCCAGGCAAGAGAGGACGGCAGGAGTGAGGTCAGAGGAGAGGAGAGAGCATCAAGATGGAGCTGGGAAACAGAGCCAGTTTTTGAATGAGTAAAGGAGTGAATGAATGAATGCATGTTAGTGAAATCCAATGAATGAGTGAATCCAGCCCCTTAATCATTGTGAAAACTCTGGCTGTGCCCTAATGTCAACGGAATGAGACCTCTCATCTTTCTGCGTCTGTCCCCTGTAGGAGAGAAACTTCTCTACCTAAACTGTCGGTGCATTTGGGTGGTGGCATGTGAAAGGGGATAAGCCCTCTGTTCTCCTCTCACCCTGTCACACACCAGGCATTCCACGTGCACTGTGTGAGCGAGAGGAATGCAAGGGCCTACCTTCATCTTGCTGAACTTTACTGGGGACACTGGTATCGGTATTTCTAATGCATCAGCCTTTCTACTTCTCAGACAACCCCCTGCCTTTGGGAATGTCTTTGCAATGTAAATTGCAAAGCAGTTTTTTAAAAGAAAGTGGTTTTACTCGGTTGGGTTTGTGACATTAGCCAAGCACATTTTCCACAGTATTTATAACAGGGGTTTTATTCATTCACCTCACATGTGCACACACAGGATGAGGGAGCCATTCCTTGCAAGAGAGGTCCAAATGCTTGATTCATTCGTGCAATCAGGGATTCATGCAACTGTTCAATTGCAGCTCTGGATGGGACCTTAGTGGCACCACTCCCGACTCCATCCCGACAAGAATTTCCTTTAGAAAAGTCATGATAGGTACCCCAACTTCTTCTTGTACCCTCCCGGGAACAAGGAGCTCACCACTTTGCAGCACTCTCCCTCTTTCCAC